>NC_142502.1:78188125-79390000 GCF_057876585.1 Rhinolophus sinicus | reverse complement strand
CTGAGTCTTCTGTTTTTTTTAAAACGGACCTAGATGAACATAGCCAGGTTACCAGCAATCGTCTCATCACTTGTCAGTTAATATTTAAAATGAGAAGATGCTGTAAATCATATTGTTTAGAAGACCAATTGATGCAATTTTTTGAGAAATTTCTCACTGTCTATCACATTTTAAATTCACATAATATTTGATCCAGCTCCAAAGCAGAGGTAATCAAACTATAGCCCGTGGGTCAAATCCAGCCTACCACTTGTTTTTGTACATAAAGTTTTACAAAACACAACCATGCCTATTGGTTTATTTTGTTATCTATGGCTGTTTTTTCAGCTACAACATCAGAGTTGCATACTTGTGACAGAAACTACATAGCGTACAGAGACTAAAATATTTACTACTTAAACTCCACAGAAAAGTTAGCAAACTTTTGGTTTAAATGATAAGTAAAAAATAATTATTTTTAAAGAAGCTTAGAGAGAGAGAATGTTTGTGTCACTACAAGAAAAATTGGATTCATGCTCTTTGTTTCCCATGCCACATTTTTTTTTTTTTTTTTTTTTACTGGTAACAAATAATATATTTTCCACCCTGACAGAATCACTTAATTAATCTCAGTCATGTTGTATAACTGCTTTACACCTCTGTTTCTTCGTATATGAAAAGGAAAACTTGGAAAGACAGCATGCATTTTCACTGAATACTAAAGGAGATCATGCAGATAAAGTGCTTAGGCAGGGGAATAAAAATGCGTTAAGGCCATTTGGTCTGCATCTTTTATCATTCCTTGTGTATATAATAGGCACAGAACATAATATGTCTGCCTCATATTTTTATCTTCAAAAATTAAAGTAAATATATTTTGCTAGAGAAATAAAGGAACTACATTGCCTCCAAAACTTCCAATATTCTAGTTAAGATGTTCAGTCTCTCCTTTATTAGGAAAACTCTAATGAATGATAGAATTTTGATTCTTTTTTTAGATTCCATCTGCAGTAAAAAAAAAAAAAAATATATATATATATATATATATATATATATATATATATATATATATATATATAAACAATCTGTGTTTCTTATAGAGCAATTAAAAGTGTGGTTAACCTCACTTTAATTTAATTAATCAAGTTTTTTAAATTCTTACGTCAGTGATACTTTATTGGTCCTTGATCAGGAAAAGAACAAGGAATGCCAGCAGCGTTCAGGATAAATAATTTGACAGAGATCAAAGTTCTGCAGATAAGGGAAAAAAAAAAAATGAGCTGGAGTTTATTATAGGAAATGGCTCCAAGAGATATGGGACAATGATTGTTATCATTATTGCATCTGCCACTTTAATGCGGTGTGAGTTATATAGAGCATGCTTCATAAATTTTTTTCAATAACTGAATGAATGAGTGAAAACAATGGAAGGTATTAAGTTCAGGATTCAGGCTTCTGTAATTACCTGGAACACTATGTAAAAAGAAAGCTAGAATGTGATATATAGGAGTTCACTATAATCTGACAGAATCAGAAAGGCATAGCTCATTGAAGGTCTGAATATCAAAATTCAGATTACATGGGAGAAAACATTTAAGTTCTAGTATGCAGATAGAAGCATTATATCAGAGTTTCAAATGGATAGAGAAATCAATATATATACTAAAAACTGCCATAAATAATAAAGCCAGGGCAGGATATGTTTACTATTGATTTTGTGCATGCTGCTCAGTGTTTGCAGATAAAGTTAGTATGTATTTGTGGGATGGGTGCTGGATCCAAGGGCAAGAATCAACAGGCACCTCCTGCTGCTGACTGAGCAGTAGGAGAGCTAAAACAGTTAAGAACTATCTAATTGAGAGCCACTATCAGAACCAAATGATAAATTAATCTTTTGCTTCATCAATAAGATTAGGAACATCTTGATTTTTTTAGTTAATTAACCTAATAAATGAGATCTGCTTTGGTGATGCAATTTCTCAGAACTAGTCTAGAAATTGCTAACTTTGTGTAAGTTGCTATGTGACGTATTAAATGATTTAATACATGTAAAATACTTAGAATTATACAAGGCGCTTATTAAACACTCTATATAAATTATTATTATTTCTATTACTATTTTATGCAAAGTGTATAAGAAACTAAATTAGACTTTTGAAAGACTTTAAAAAGTTGGTGTTTTTAAATTTTTTTACAGAAAAATAAAAATTAATTAACTCATCTACCTAATAAATTATATATAATGATGTGCTTAAGGAAAATGAACAAAATAAACAATAATTTAAAATAAAAATCCTGAGATCATAGTCATTATTATTACACAAAATATAACAGAGCCAATATTTTTCCTGGTACATAATTTAAGGCCTTCATATTCCTGTTAAATCTTAACAATCTAAAGCTGTAACATTTTCTTTGATCCTAAATTGTTTGATAATCCTATTATGGGACATTATGTTAGAGTACTTGCTTTTTTCTCCCATAGTCTGGTTAATTCCTTACATCTAATTCTTCTTGTTCTGATTTGGACTTTCTTCAAGATTGGATCGAATCATGAAGTATTACGGCTAACGACCTACATGCATTAGTTCAAGAAGCAATGTAATATCACATTTGTCATTTGTTTTATCAAGCTATGTATCAAAAATGCTTTATGGTTAAATGTGGAAAAGTGAGAATTCTAGCAAAGCATCCCAAATTTCACAGTTTGACAATCAGAATAATTTCCTAAATTCTGCTGCCCTGGAACACAAGTCTAGCTAACAGGGAAGATTAGAAATGATTCTGACACATCCTCTATCCATAGTCCCTCGATAGATATATACTAAAAATCTTTAGAGTAAACATTACCAACAGTAAAAACAGCACCAAGTGTTTATTTTTAGATAAACGGAAGAATATACAAGTATTCCCTACCACTACTTTCTAAGGTTTCCATATATATTCCCTTTAGGTGGAAATTGTTTTTGGATCTTTAAAAAATATGTCCAAAATTTATTAATTGTATTTACTCCCTCAATCTAATATTTACAAGTGCCAATTTTATAGTTTGTTTATACTGAAAACAATAAAAAAGGAGAAATGTTATCAGTTTTTAATTAAAACACATGTGCAAGCTAATATTAGCTACTTTAAAAATTGTGGAGCTCTTTTGTGTGTAATTAATTTATAGCACTAAACAGGAAATATCTATTTGTAATCATAATGAGCAATTTATAAAAATATTAAGTTAGAGAGTTTCAATTAACACTACTGCTTTCCCAGACTAACAGACTTTAATCAGAGCAAACCCGAAGCCCTCCTCTTTTCCACAGAAATCTTCCCTTCTCTTCTCCCTGCTTTGAGTCACTGCCAAACATAAGTGATGGTTCTTGGCTCCCTTGGTATAGGAGGTTCTGAATAAATAGCTTTTTTTCTCATTTGGGTGGTAGAAGTAGAACTGTGAACCCCCCAAATTTATATGTTGAAGTCCTACCCCTGCCCCTTGGTATATCAAAATGGGCTATATTTTGTGACAGAGCCTTAAAAAAGGTAATTAAGATTGAATGAGGCAATTACTATGGGTCCTAATCCAATATGACTTGTGTTCTTATAAGAAGAGGAGATTATGATACACATACATACAGAGGAAAGATCATGCAAACACACAGAGAGAAAAAGGTCATCTACAAGACAAGGAGAGAGGCCCTCAGAAAAAAAGCAACCCTGCCAACACCTTCATCTTGGCTCTTCTAGCCTCCACAATCATGAGAAAATAAATTTCTGTTATTTAAGCCACCCAACCTGTGGTACTTTGTTTTACAGATCATACTCTAGGTAATTCTAAATTGGAATTAAAAAAAAAAAAAAAAAAAATCATAGGGCAATTAACCAAATACTTACCACTTGGGAGAAACTAATAGAGATACAAGTGTGTAAACCAGGAAATATCAACTTAGCCATGAGATCCACAATTAGGCCACTGTTAATTATTCAGGAAAACCGCTTTCTCTGGCAGAAGTTATTAACATCACCTCTGTCCTAGATGTAATAAAGATCAGTCTCAACTCATTGGCATGAGTGGTGGTGGACAATAACATTAGTCCAGATTTCTTGTTGGTTAGTTTTGGTAGAATCTGTGCCATTGCTAATAGTTCTTATTGTACTTGGATCAATGAACCAGGTAAGGGAACAGGCTATATACGAGGTTGGACAATTAAGTTCGCGAACTCATCCTAGAAAAAGTGGTACATACCTCACTGATGAATATTAATGGTCACCTTCAAAGTACTCCCCTTGGGAAGCTATGAACTGACACCAGTGCCTAGTCCACTCTTCAAAGCAATTTTGGAACTCTTTTTTCTGGCACGACCATCAGAGCTATTGTCATATTACCGTTGATGTCCTGAATGTCATCAAAATGTCTTCCTTTCAATATTTCCTTTTTCTTTGTGTAAAGAAAGACGTCATTGGGGGCCAGATCCGATGAGTAGGGAGGGTGTTCCAATACAGTTATTTGTTTGCTGGCTAAAAATTCCCTCACAAACAGTGCCATATAAGCTGGTGCATTATCATAATGCAAGAGCCATGAATTGTTGGTGAAAAGTTCAGGTCATCTAACTTTTTCACAAAGCCTTTTCAGCACTTTCAAATAGTAAATATGGTTAACTTGTACCAGTTGGTACAAGTTCACAATGAATAATCCCTCTGCTATCATAAAAGGTTAGCAACATCATTGCAACAAGCTCACAAACTTAATTGTTAAACCGTGTGTGTGTGTGTGTGTGTGTGTGTGTGTGTGTGTGTGTGTGTGTGTGTTAGAGGAGAATCTGGGAAAGTAACACCAAATTGTCAAGATGGATCTCTCTGAAAACTCACTGGGTTGAGGATAGTACAGAAAGGGCCTCTAACTTCATCTGTAATATCTTAGAACATGAATATATTCACTATTATTTGGGAAATTGAAAAATAATTTTAAAAAGATAAAATAGAAATTGAAGAAGTAGACATTATAGGCTAACGAATATTTTAAGAAGATTGCCCCTGAAAGAAAGGGGAAAAAAAAAAAAAAAAGCTGAACAGAAAGAATGTGCAGATATGTAATATACTAGGGCATGCCTGAATATTGATAGGAATTAGACATTGGAGAGTTAGAGCTGAAGAAACATGAGATGAATAATGGAGGAGTCAAGATCCAGAAAATGTGAAGAGGGATTAGACTTTGTTGAGAGCACAAACAGTGCAGGAAGTTCTCATGCTGCTAGATTTTCAAATTCGTATTGAGAAGGGAATGATTAACATAGTGGATTTTTGAGTCAGATTGTCTGAGTCTGAATTTCCTGCTTTATCTCTTACTAGCTATGTAACCCTGGTAAAGCTACTTACACCTCTTTGTGTGTCATGTTCCTTGTTTGTTAGGTAGCAATAAAAATTGAATGTAATTTAAAAGGTTAAGACTAATGACATGTAGTTTGAAAATCTCCTAGTGTAATAAGTGGTTAGTAGGTGTTGAAAACTATTATCTTTTTTTTTTTTCATTCCACCAAGAAATATGTGGTAAGGCAATCAGATGTTTGAAAAGCTAAACATTTTGAGAGAATTAAGAAAGCAAGATAAATGGTTGAAGAGTGAAAGAGAATAAGAATGACAGAGAAAAATACTGATTGTTGGACAATTACAAGTGTCCACTAAAGATTGGTAATTGTGAATTTCTAGTTTAGCAAACTGTCTAGGTGTAATACTTCCATATATGAAGAGATTATTTACAAGTGTTCAATACATGTTTATATTTAGCATTCCATTTATACCACTTACAAAGCCCTTCACATATTAGCTGATTTAATTCTCAAAATGAATTGCTATATTAAGCAAAAAAAACAAACAAAACAAAAACCAAAAAAAACAAGAAAAATAAAACACAATAAATTCCAGCTTAACCTGCCTACCCAATGTAACATTTGGGGTAACATTCCCCCAAAAGTATGTTCTTAAGCAGTGGACTCACCACAATATATTCTAACATTAAAATATAGAACATATAGCTGTGGTCTATTCATGACACAACATCCATGGCAATCTTTTCAAAGTATGAAGAGATTATATCATTACTTTGTTCCACACCCTTCCAGGACCTCTTCCATCCTTCCAAATCCCATACCTTAATAAAGTCCTACATGATTTAACATGCTGCTAGGTCTGTGATGTCATATCACTCTGCCCTTTCTCAACGCACTCCAGCCATGCTATAATATTGCTACCCATTGAATATTGCAAGGATATGATCCAACCTCAAGGACAGAAAATATAGCTTCTTTTACAGTTCTGGCAAAATGTGTAAGGTAGTTTAAAGAATAAGTGAACTAAATGAAAAATAATGAAAATAAGCAAAAAAATCTATTAAAAATCATCTTAAGTTAAATTAATCTCTATTGTATTTAAACTGTTCCTTCATGGATTTTCCCATCAAGATGGCAGAGAAGGTAAATGCTATACTTGTCTCCTCTCATGACCACATCAAAACTACAACTAAACTACAGAAGATCCATCACTGAGAATTGCCTAAAGACTAGCTGAACAGATGTTCTATAGCTAAGGACATACAGAAGAAGATACTTCAAAACTGGTAGAAGGGGCAGAGACGCAGAATGAGCTGGCCTTACTCAATGTGTGGAGGTTAAGAATCAGGAGGTATATCTCAGCTGTGGAGGTCCCCCTTGGGGATCAAGGAGTCCCAGCCTCACACCAGGCTCCAGAGCAGGGTTCCAGAGCAGGGAAGAGAAGTTCCCATAATTTCTGGCTGTGAAAACCAGTGGAAGTTGTGGATGATGAGACAGACAGCTGCTGGAGTACCAGGTGATCCTAATAATGTGTCTGTCTATACATGGAATTGCTTGCTGATTGTCTTACTCTCTCTGAGATCCTGAACTGGGGCAGTAGCTCAAAAGGTGCCGGGCACAAACAGGAATGAACTGAGCTATCTGGCCTCAGGGCGAGTGCTGGAGGGGCAGCTTTCTCCCAAACAGAGGTGCAGGCAGAAGCCATTGTTCCTTTGTTGAGCCCACCCCACCCAGTGTGCAGGCACAGTCAGAAGCCATATATGAGTCTCCATCAACTTGGCAAATTCTGTTTACCCTGCCCTGGTGATACCCTGAGACAAAGCCCCACTCAACTTGTGGGCTCACCCAAGCTGTTTCTAATAGCTTTTCCTTATTAATAACATCTTGGTTCATGATTCAGACTTTACTAAAACTTCTCAAAGATCACAAACTCCAAACAAGCAGCATCTGGCCTCAGCGTGTACTGTACCTCTTGCTAAGCAGCCCCAAGTATGACATTAGCAGCAGCTGGCCTCAATTTGTACCTTATCCTCTCCCATGCAATTCTAAGCCCAGCATAAGTGGCAACCATCTGCAGATAACTCTGTAGCTCATACAAAGGGGCCCAGGATAGGTCATAGGCAGCAGCTGGATTTGGCTTACAAGAAAGCCCCTACCAAGAGGCCCCAGAACCAACACACCTGGCAGCCAGCTTCAGATAACACCAGCACACCACCCAACAATCTCTGTAAATGACATACACAAAGGGTGGACTGGGAAGGCAGTAGAGTCCTGTTAAAGTAAATCCTGCTCTGCAGGGTCAGCCCCTATACAACAAGTCTTCCTCTGTAGTCATGGCCAGTTCTCTGAACCAGTAAGCCTGAGGGTCAATCCCAACTAAGGCTCAACTAAAACAGGAGGGCACATACAACCTACACAAGTGACACACCTGGAACACAGCTCAGGTGACCAAAGAGACTGCACCACTGGGCCCCACAGGATACCTACTAATAAAGGCCACTCACCTAAAACTGGGAGACATAGCAGCTCTTCCTAATACATAAAAATAAATACAGGGAGGCAGCCGAAATGGGGAGACAAAGAATCATGTTCTAAATAAAAGAACAGAACAAAGCTCCAGAAAAAGAACTAAACAAAATTGAGACAAGTAGTCTAATAGATGTAGAGTTCAAAACACTGGTTATAAGGCTGCTCAATGATTTAAGTGAGAATTTCAACAAAGAGATAGGAAACAAAAATAGAGACAAAAACACAGAAAAAGTACCAGTCAGAAACAAAGAATATAATAACTAAAGTGAAGAATGAACTAGAAGGAATCACCAGCAGACTAGAAGCATCAGAGGATCGAATTAGGGATTTGAAAGAGAAGGTAGCAGAAGACACCCAGTTAGAATGGCAAAAAGAAAAAAAGATTTAAAAAAAGGATTCCCCTTCCCCCCAAAAAAAATAAGGATAGTTTAAGGGGCCTCAGGGACAACATCAAGCATATCAACATTCTCATCACAGGGGTACCAGAAGGAGAGAGAGAGAGAAAGGAATTGAAAACCTGTTTGAAGAAATAATGACAAAAAAATTCCCTAACCTGGTGAAGGAAACGGACATACAAGTCCAAGAAGCACAGAGTCCCAAACAAGACAAACCCAAAGAGGCCAAGACCGAGACACTTCATAATTAAAATGCCAAAGTTTAAAGATAAAAAGAGAATCATAAAAAACAGAAAGATAAAAGCAATTAGTTACCTACAAGGGAGCTCCCATAAGACTGTCGGCAATTTTTCCACAAAAACTTTACATGCTAGAAGAGATTGGCATAAAGTAATCAAAATGATGAAAAGCAAGAACCTAAAACCAAGATTACTCTACCCAGCAAATCTATCATTTAGAATTGAAGGACAGATAAGGATCTTCCCAAACAAGAAAAAGCTAAAGGAGTTCATCAGGATTACAAAGAATCTTAGAGGGACTTTTTTAAGGCAAAAAACAATAAATCAATCAAAATATGAATAATTAAATGGCAATAACTGCATAAATATCAACAGTTACTTTAAATGCAAATGAGTTAAGTGCTCCAATCAAAAGAAAGTGTTGCTGAATGGAAAGCAGGACTCTTAAATATCCTGCCTACAAGAGACTCATTTTAGATTGAAAAACACACATAAGACTGCAAATAAAAGGATTGAAAAAGATATTTCACGAAAATGTAAACAACAACAGCAAAAAGCTGCAGTAGTCATACATATGCCAGACAAAATTGATTTTAAAACAAAGGCTATAACAAGAGATGAGGAAAGACTCAATAATCCCACTTTTGGGTACCTATACGAAGAAACCCAAAATGCCACTTTGGGGGGACATGTGCATCCATATGTTCATTGCAGTATTATTTACAATGACCAAGATTTGGAAACAGCGTGAGTGTTCACTGATGGATAAATGGATAAGCAGGAGGTGGTACATACATTCAATGGATTATTACTCAGCCATAAAAATGAATGAAATCTTGTCATAAGCAACAACATGGATGGATCCAGAGGGTATTGTGCTACATGGAGTAAGTCAGACAGAGAAAGACAAATGCCACATGATTTCACTTACATATGGAATCTAACCAATGACATAAAGGAACAAACAGAAACAAATTCATAGAGACAGAGAACATTTTGATGATTAACAGATGGGAGGGGTTTGGGGAGATTTGTGGAAAAGGGGAAGGTATTAAGAAGTATAAATTGGTAGTTACAAATTAGTTAATGTAATGTAAAGTATGACAAGGAATATAGTCAATAGTAGCATAATAACTATGTATGGTGTCAGATGGGTACTGGATTTATCAAGGTGATCACTTAGTAAGTTATATAAATGCCTAATCACTATATTGTACACCTGAAATGAATATAATGCAGTATATTAACTATATTGAAAAATAAAAGAAATGTATATTAAAAAAATTAAAGTGTTTTTATTATTCTATTGTGCTGCGAAGTATATACTCTACAGGTTACAGAATGTCCAGATGAGGACTGCTATTTCTGTTTCTCTACTCTTGTAGGGGGAACATAAAACTGGTGGCAGGTGCATCACTGAGGAAATTCATTTTCCAAAGTGATACTGGAATAATGTTTCTCAGAAAATATTTTTGGAAATGCTGCAGGAGAATAAGTAATTTCCCCACTTTGCTCTTTATTTGATTTGGAATAATGTGACTATATAAGGTAAGAACATAGCCTTATTATTCTATAACATTTTCTAAACAAACGTACAACTTATAGAAGAATGGTTAATCAGATAACACTTTCTGAAAATTCCTGAATAAATTTAGTGATTTATAATCAAGAATGCTATCAGCATGGGAGAAATTAATGCATCAATATCTTTAGTTGGATAGCCATTCTGAAACTTTTAATCTATTCACACATACAGCTGCTAGAGGAAAAGAAAAAATGGCACACTAAGGTTACAGGTGTCAAACAATACTTATCAAAGAATGAATAATTTAGTATTACAGTAATCAAATCTAAATTATTCAATGTAAACACCCACATGACAGAAGGAACATTTTGGCATTACATCAACTATGCTATTGAATTTTGGGATAATCTTCATTAATATGAGTTTTCATGAAATGATGTACTACAATTAAAGTCAGGGACGATGTAAACAAATTTTGATTATCTGTGTGTGGGCATTTATCCATCCCTGAAAGGTAGAATCAGAGAGAAAGACACCATGAATTGGAAAATGCATTAGAATTCACATAGTCAAAAGATCTCATGTTACAGATGAGGAAACTGAGGCTGAGAGAATTGAAGTGATGGGACAAAGCAAAGGTCTCGATTTCTTCTGCTCAGTCCAGAAATATCAGCCATGTCTTTCAACCTATTTTCTAGTCTTTCAACTGTCCCTCTAATTTGTGTGTATTTAATTTATATTTTTGTCCTCACATACACAAACTAAAATGCACTTCCCATTTTAGTCATGACTTTCAAAATCAAAATGAGAATTCATATGGAAATATACATAGTGAAACACTATACAAATGTAGGTTATTTCATTTTGAGTATTTTGACAGGACAACCTTGTGTAGTGGAATCATGGTCAGCCAATTTCTAACTGGGTGGCCTTGATCAGGTGTCTTAACATGTGAGATGGTCCCTCATCAATGCAATGATAACACATCTTATTCATACCCTATAGGGTTTTTGCAAACATCATATGAGATTATGCATGAAAAAGGACTTTGAAAATCATAATGTGCAACACAAATATAACTGACTGAATTACAGAGAATGATGATTGAAACCAAACAAAATAGTAAAACATGAAGTAGTTTTAATAAATCAAATTTGCCAATCAGTACGTTATAATAATACTTCAAGTTACCATATTAATTTATACAGGCAGGCATATGTCATTATAATGGTACTTATATGTACCAAGTATATGTTGTCAAATATAAGGGTCTCTATCATGTTTCCCCAAAAATAAGACCTAGCTGGACAATCAGCTCTAAGGCATCTTTTGGAGCAAAAATTAATATAAGACCCAGTCTTATTTTACTATAAGACCAGGTCTATAATATAATATAATATAATATAATATAATATAATATAATATAATATATATTATATAATACCGGTCTTATGTTAATTTTTGCTCCAAAATACGGATTAGATCTGATTGTCCAGCTAGGTTTTATTTTTTGGGAAACAGAGTATTTACTAAGAATAATATAAAACTAATGTTTGAAAATATAATCACTGTCTGATGTAGCTCCATTTTCAACAAAAATAAATATTATGGTAGATTGCTATAAAAAAATGAAAACTACGTTTTCAAATAAAAATTGATTTGAATTAAAATTTAATTCTTGAAATTATTAACAATACTCTATTGATTCAATATCTACTAATTCAATTCTCTCTGGAGTATAGTTCTCCAAACATCTGTCATGCATTCGATCCAAAGTGACAAGTAAGCTTATGCCCATGAAAACCAAAGGGAGGGGCAGCTGGTTAGCTCAGTTGGTGAGAACACAATGCTCCCAATACCAGGGTTCCCGGTTTGATCCCTGCATGGGCCTGTGTGAGCTGTACCCTCCATAATTAGATTGAAACAACTACTTGACTTGGAGCTGATAGGTCCTGGAAAAACACACTTAAATAATTAAAAGTTCAAAACAACAACAACAACAACAAACAAACAAAACAAAACAAAACAAAATGCAAAGGGAGAAAGCTCCTGAAGCTTTGCAGCAGCTATAGAATGCAGCCATGTGTGGAGACTCATTTTAATATTATTGCTTCAGTAGGTGTTTTTCTTTGCATAAAGAAGTTCAGATTGATATATTTCTGTTTTTACACATAATAAAAATTTACATTAGTAATAAAGGGGAGTCCTATTTTGTTTTTCCAACAGTCTCACTCACATCATAAACCCAGAAGGAACATAAGAGCAGAACTGGGTATAGAATGAGTTTCCTGGCTCCCAACTTTTTTCTCCTTAAACCATTGTTCCAATAATAAGTCAATTGTGCTTTAAAGGAATGAACCAAACTGTCTAAGCTGCCCCAACAACTAATTTCAGTGGTGTAAATTCTTTGTGGGTAATAAAGAAAATGAGCTAAGGGGGGTGATAAGGAAAGGGAAGTTTCAACCTCAGAACTGATGTTTTCTTACTTCCACAGCTATGCCGTATTTGATAAATGAAAGTCAGCTAAAACATGTCAAATATTCATGCAAATTTGTGCTTCTAGGATTGAGAATTGTAGTGTCCCTTGATCGGACTGAGATAATATTTATTAGAAAATTAATTATTTAAACTGATGCTAAACATACACAAAATTATTCTAAGTATGTATGTTACCAGTAACAAAGCACATTTAATAACTGAGCACATACTTTTATATAGCAGAGAGCAATATTCTTTTAAAAATTCACAAAAAATAGCAAATCTCTAGTACTACAAAATTGAGATAAGTAAACTTGCATTAAAGTTACTTTTATTTAGTGTGTTTATTCTTTCATTTTAGTAAATATAATTCCTTATATGGCTCAGATAAATTTGTCCACAGACTCAATCTCCTTGCTACTTATTTTGTATGTTGGCTTCATATTCCTTTTCTGCAAATTTTCCAGTAATATTTCTCTTAAACTTGGGTGGTACTACTTGACAACACGCATATTGAATAGTACAAAATCATGTCTTATTCATCTAATACACACACAGACACACACACACACACACACACACACACACACACACAGAGGGTGCCCAAAAATGTATACGCATTTTAAGAAAGGAAAAAAAAAACTGTATTAAAATTGTAATACTCAATATACACCAATAAGAAAAGATGAATACAAGTCATGTTTATACATTTTTTTGGCATCCCTGGTAGATATGTATGTATAGTCAGAGACTGCAAATTAACTTAAAAGTTGCCACTAAAGGTGTGTAACCACAGGTGAGTAAAATACTTTTCTGAATAAATAAGTCTGATTGTCAAAGATTATTGAAAGTTCCTGACAGCTGTTGATGAATAACTATTACACAATTTGTATATTTTAGAAGATAATCAAGCTGAATTTTGGTGTAAAATAACTGGTTATGAATCTTTTGCATTTTAAAATCACAACTAAGTCACCTATTATTCTGTTATACCCCATATTACATTTTAATCCTTCAACTTAATTGCTCATTTAATTTGAAATTTAAATATTGACTTTTCTATCAAAAAACCTTATTCGCCTTTCTCAGACTGAATTACCAGATGTATAACATTGAACATTTTCCCCGAGGATGGATTTAAACTGTTTTATAAATGATCCTGTCCTTGCCCCATGAGGGCAGTAGTGTATTTACTGAGAACTGTATAAGAGCTGGTTACAGCCCAATAACATTGCTTCAACTAGATATATAAATTATCTCCTTTTTCAAAATGAAAGTGTGTCCCCAAAAGATCCCTTTGATGAATGCCTACAGAACACTGAAAAAAATCACAAGATTTCATATTGGCCAAGTACTCACTGTTGTGGAGAAAGGAATGCAATTTCCCTGGAACCTAGAAATATAGGGGCTTCATTTTCTGATAAGCTAAGAGGCTGGTGGAGCATAAAATCTGAGAGACAAACACGGTTGGAAAGCTTAGACAGAGTTTATATAAATCTAATTAACAATATTTTCATTTTCCATAAATATTCTTGATATACATGCATTGATGTGCTAGTAATCTGTACTACATACTTTACATGTATTTAACTTTATTTATTCTAAATATAGACATATTTGACTACTTTTAGTTGTTTTGATTAAATAGTTATGAATGCTAAAATTACTTCCAACTATCTGAGTATATCCAGACACTTCTTTATTTCCAATTGGTTTTAAATGAATTGCAAAAGTTATTTCATAAAACCAACTAGAAAAGGCATCTGTCTGCCAATAATAAATAGCATTTGAAAAAGACTTAACAGATTAGAAAGCATTTTAAAATTATGATTGAAGTTGTGCTTGAGTCAAGTTCTTACAATTGTTGGACCTTCTCTAATTTTGGAATACCTAATATTCTTTTCCAAATACTAACCTAAATTGAGAATTCTCACAAACTGTGATTAGAGGTAGTAACAGAATGTGAGTGTGTGTGTGTATGTGTGCACGCACGGGTATGTGTAAAATCATGTATTGAAATGTCAAGTATATCAATCACATGTGAGCTATATAAAAAAATAATAATTGGCTTTTACAATAACCTTGATAACATTCTAGATTCCATTTTTCATTATGATCTTTTAAGAAGACTAAAAGCTGATTTATAAGATTTTAAAGTACTTAGGGGAAAGTGCAAAATCTTACACACTTTGTATCCCCAACTCTATTGTCATGAGTTAAATACCTACTACTTGACAAACCTTGACACAGACAACAATATAAGTTATGGTGGCAAATACTGTTTCAACATTACTTTTGCAAAGGCATGCACATTTTAGCACTAAAATACATTTGTACGCAAATACATTTTTATTATTATTCTAATATTAGGTGTTTTTTGTCTCAATGGGAATTAGTAAAATTTATCTGTTTTTAGCAAAGAGAACTCTCAGTTCAGATCTTTTCAAGATTTTGTTTTCTTCCAATCAATTTATTCTGTATTTTGTGTTATTCGTTAATCTTCTCCTTCTCATGCAAGAGCAGATTCAGCACTGACCTTCCTAGATTCTGCTTAAAAGTTCAGATTTAGGCAAAAAGTCATAACTATATATATATTCCTGTCTTTTGGTTTAATGTTGTGACTCACAACTTACTACTTTCTAGATTAAAATAACCGATGACACTGAGAAGAGCGACCTTAGCTCCATAAAAGTCTGCTGCATCAAATAGTAAATGGCCTACTTCCCTCTACCACAACTGGAGTGAGGTGTGTGAGGTCTTCTTAGACATGGCCTTAGCTTCAGGTAGGGAGTGAAAAATGGCAGTGTGAGCAGTGAAACAAACTTTTCCATTCAGAGAGAGAGAGAGAGAGAGAGAGAGAGAGAGAGAGAGAGAGAGAGAGAGAGAAAATGACTGATTGACAGATGCTATCTGGCAGAGGTTATGATGGTTCTTTTTTTTCTCTTTCTCTCTCTCTCTCTCTCTCTCTCTCTCTCTCTCTCTCTCTTTCTTTCTTCTTTTTCTTTCCGTTCTTTCTTTCCTTCCTTCCTTCAATCCTTCCTTTTATTCTTTCTCCTCTCTCTCTCTCTGTCTCTCTGTCTCTGTCTCTGTCTCTCTCTCTCTCTCTCTCTCTCTCTCTCTCTCTCTCTCTCTCTTTCTTTCTTCATTTAACTCTTTCATGGCTACATGTGTGGCCATTGCTTTGTAAATTGGATATAATTTGATGTTGCACGTTATATTTACTGGCAATAGCTTATGTGAGAGATTTATTCATGAAGTCATGTGGAGTTCTTAAACAGAAATTATTTCTTTCTAATTCATTTAACTCTGTTTTTCTTTGCACAATATCTGTCACTTTATAATGCATATTTTCCAATAAAACAGTTGTAACTCGTAGGTCACTTTGGCTCAAATTATTTTTAAACTAAAAGACCTCATATGTACTGAGTAAAACTTTCATGTACAGAAAAATATGGAAAACATCAATACTTTTAAATGTGAGATTTCATGCAAGTGATCCAATTAGCTTGACAAATTTCTGCTTGATTTCTCATTGAGGCAAAAAGTAGCTAACATGATTATCATAACAACCATAATTTTTATATATTACATTTTCTAATAAAAGTACATGTTTTCAAAAATCTTTATAGATTAATTTTAAACAACTAATAACCATCAGCAAATTATCAGTAGTTTTTGAAAGTTGTATAGAAAAAAACAATTGTTTTATTAAAAATATATTAAGGAGGTTGCTTGTGCACTGGATTAATTTTACCTAAGAAATTATAAGAAAAAACATCATACTTTATTGTAAAACATAAATTAGATAAAGGACTTCTCCGTTCTCTTACATGCATTAGTTTAAACAAAGTAAAAGATGGTAGGGAGAAAAAAGTTGCCCCTAAGTGTTAAAATAAAGGATTGTTTAGCTGGAATATATGACTGGTGGTTAATAGGAACTGGGTATACTAGGATATATTGCAAACTAATATTAGATATTAACTATTTTTACATTAAAATCATTTTATATAGTTTAATTTGAATAGATAAAATCTCCTGACACTCATCTCAAAATCAAAATATTTTTAAGACTATTAAAAGTCAGTTTAAACGATTTTTAAACAAAACTTTAAATAAATGTCAAATATATCTAAACAAATAATCTAAATTAATCCTTTAAATAGAGTAAAAAAAGAGGGATTATTTCATAAACTGCATGTTGAACATTTTTGGTTAAAAAGCATACTAAGCTTGCATATATAAATATATGAATAAACATTACTCAGATATTTATATACATATGACTAAACATTATAGTTAGGTTCAAATACATTCTATTGTCAACCATCAACTGTCCTATATGCCACCCACTCACCCATTCACCCACAGGCACTATTTCTAGCTTTATTTCCTCTTTCCTCATTTTCTATTTGGCTTTGAGAAATGTATAGATCTCAGAGAATTCTCCCTAATGCAAGAGTCTCACTCCTCTTATTGCCAGTAGCCTTCCCTCCTTTTTTGTAATAGACTTTTTGAATAAAATACCTTCATACCTAAACTGGATTTTTTTTTTTAATTTGACAATATTTATTACAAGTAACATTGAATTTTCGTTTTTAATAAATTTTGCTTCTGGCATTGCTTTTGGGCAATCTTCTGTGTACTGGGTAGGCTATAATATGATGTGAATACCGAGGGTGCCAAAAAAAATGTATACACATGACTTGTATTCATCTTTTGTTATCGCTACATATGGGGTATTACAATTTTAATACAGTTTTTTCCTTTCTTAAAATGTTTATACATTTTTTTGGCACCCTCTATATAATAGAATCCTCCTTTCCAATAGCTCAATGTTATCCTATTTCTGTTTTCTTTACTTCAGTGAAACTATCATTGTTTAGAAAATAGCTCCAAAGGGAGTAAAACAATGCCTTCGGGATGGAAATGTGGAAACCAAGCTTAAAAGTACAGGTAATAATTCTACCAGGTGTTATTAGGGACTTGGGATTTTGGACAGAAATGACAGAAATAGCAGAAAAGTAGAATAAAAAGGCAGAGGTTTGAAAAATACATTTGCAAGAGTGGTGAGAACTTCCTAATAGTGAAGTAAACAGAGGACCTCTGCACACAAATGTGTAACTGTTATTTGTATTTCTTTCTTATATAGTGAATTTTCGGTCTTTATGAAATAACTCAGTGAAGTTTGAGTCAGCCAAATAATTCTATGTGTTTCTGGGGCAGTCAATTGAGGGAGAGGGATAGAAGAAAGTGTGATCTCCTTTTCCTCACTTTACTGGGATCTAAATAGAATCCACAGACTCATATTATAAAGGGCAGTGAAAAATGCAGGGCTTCATGGCAGTGTCTGACAGGAGCAGAGGAGATAGTGATCCAAGTGACTGTTCTAATTAAGGAAATTAAAATCTAATAAGGGACAAAATATGAAATCAGGGAAAGTTACTACTAGGTAAATAACTAAAGGGGAGGAAAAATAGTTTCCCTCTTACTCTTCTAGGCTCTTTTCTGAGATCTCCTTGTAATAAGAGATAGATTAACAAGACAAAAACAAACAGAAGCATGTATACATGCGAGAAACTCAGGAAAACTGGCAATTACCCAAAATGGGCCAACACACCACTTTAAATACCATCTCCAGCTAGAGAAGATATTAGGGAAGGGAGGCCAGTTATGGAAGGTTACCTGGGAAGGCACAGTAGTAAACAAAGATAAAGTTTTCATGCAGATTTAAGTTGTTGCCTTCCCCACTGATAAGAATTTCCAGATGTACGGTCACCATTCTCTTCCTGGTACAAAGACGGGGAAACACAAATAAAGACTTTCTGTTTGTTACAAAAGAATAACTTCTACTAGGGTTTCAGAGCTTTTTCAGTGTCTGCTGCTTTTAAGAAATAACAGCTCAAAATAATCCTCACACCAAAGAGGCATATTTTGATTTCTTCATGCCAAACAGTTTAGACAGAGTGCGTTAAGTACTGAATGGCTAACGACTAAATATTTTCCAAAGACTTTACCAAAAATAAAAAATTTTAAAAAGAAAAATGTAGTTGTCCTGAATTATTTTGATTACAATATTTATATTCTTATCCAATTTTCTTATAATTATTTAAAAATAATTTCAAAATACAATTTATTTTATAATACAAATTGTAATAAAATATTTCATTACACATATTTTATTAAAAAATATGTATGTATTTCAGTGCAAAAGTTTCAAGGATACATAATTTGAGTTGTATGGAAATCCCAATTCAATCAAACCATATTATGCCATCTGTTAAATAAAGCATGAGAGCATTTAGAGAGTACTGAAGTTACTAATTATTAACTCTGGTCTTTTATATTCAAAACAGTAGATCTATATTTTTAAAGTACAAAAGTAAAATAAATGTATTTAATGATTAGTTTAGAGTACTTAATAATACCATACATATTATCTAAGTATTGATTCCATCTTAAAGGATTTCACATTTTGTTGGTAGAGTATTATTATTTTAAATTATAAAAATACTGTTGTTATCTACTATTAAACTATAACGTAAAATATTTTAAGATATTTTCTACGAAAAAACTAAACTAACATGATCACACTTAATTCAGAACTTACTGATGAAAGATATTTATACTATATAGAGAAGGAATGTACTTCCATCATTGTGGTTCTCTATCTTAGGTTCTATTTAGCTAAACTGAAGCTAAACTCTATAAAACTTGTTTCACTTAATCAATTATGTCAGTATCTTCTTCAATTATTAATAGTATGGGAATATGGAAAAACAAAACTAGTGAAAGCTTTTAACAAATTCATTTCATGATAATGGTGGAATTCTATAAACTTAGTATAGTACCTCTTGGAAAGATAATGTAACGTATATCAAGTTATTAAACTGACAGGGAACCACTCAGTGGAAGTCCCCACAACTATGCAATCTGTTCCTTTGTCCCCCAATCCATTCTAAACAAACACAAAAGTGCAGTATTTGTCTGATTCCAGGATCTTAGCTCCACCTCTTCTCCAAGATTCTACCTCTACCAATTTAGACCTGGTGATTCAAATCTATGCTTTGCCTCATGAATCTTACTTCAATTTTCTGCAGCTGCTCTATAGTATAGGATTTCCTAAGTATTAAACCAACACTGTGCAGCTCTGGCTCAGAATCCTCTTCTGGACACAATGCACAGTCAATCTACCTACCTAATCCCTGCTCGAAGAGAAATCGAGTTCCATGATTGAGGAAGGAAGTGCTCAGGATGTTCGGTAGCAGGTATTTCTGGACTAACAGACCTTATCAGTTACTGTAGTCTAGGACTGCTTTTGCTCTAAAAAGCAAAGTTCAGGATTTTCTATAGAGAGACACTTTATCTGCCTTATTCACAGGACTGTCTTTGTGAGCCTGTGGCCAGTGCAGTCTGTCACAAAGGGTTCTAGGCACAGAGGGGCTTGCCTTTAAGGTTTAATTCTCTGTAATCACAGCCTTGAAATTCTTGAAAAATTAATCTTTTAATTAGTGTTTTGTAAAGTGTGTTAGGACAACAGACAATAAGCTGGGAGCTCGGTGTTACAGCATATGTATCCGTTCCACCTCTCTCCCAAGGAAGGATTCTCTGACAGCTACTTCTTGCCAATCCTGACTGCCCATCCTCTTCCTTTCTAGACCTGCCCTCCAAACAGGGAAGTGACAAGGTTGCCTTGCTTGGGGGGTCCATTTTCTACCATCCAGAAGGCCCCAGGCTGGCAGCACCATTGTGCATTTGGCAAGGAACTAGGTAGGGGCTTCTTGACCACCCCCATCCAGATATGGAGCACTCACAGGCCCAGGTTTGAAATCTCTGGAGGGATGCCCTTTCACTATCAGTTGGGACAGAGGGTGTCTGGGTAAGGACTATTGATTTCCTCACCTCCAGCAGGTGCCCGGTATTTTCATTTTGCACTGAGACCTACAAATTATCTAGCCAGACCTGTTTGCCACCTAACACTGTCAGAAGAGTAGATCTATTTCCTCTTCATGATAAGAAACAACCTTGGGCAAAAATGGATTCAGATTCAAGTCTTATCTCTGTCTCTTTATTCTTCCGTGACATTTCAAACTTATCCCTACTTGCTACTTTCTGTTGTCTTTAAAAATATTGTTTTTTTAATATTTGGGGGGGAACTTTTTTCTATGGCCCTCAACAAAAGGGATCTAAAACTATTAGGAGTAGATCTCCAATTTGTATAAATTTGAGAATTTAACATTGTTCCCTTAAAACCATTAAAACCATTTTAACAGCTTATTTTTTTTAAATCATCTAATAGTTATACTTAACATGAAAGGATTGGCTTGATGATTCAGATTATCTTAAATAATTTTACTTTGAATTGTAATTTTCTTTTCAAACTCTTTGTGAACTATCAATGCAGTAGATAGCATTTGAAAGCATGCAGACTTTCTCATATATCCAGAATGATACCATGTACACAGCTGATGTTTTAAGAAATATTCTGAACTTTTCAATTCATTAGTCACTTGAAGATGCATTCTATTTGGCAAGTTAATTTGTTTAACACCCAGAACAGATGGATAGAATCAAGGAGATGGTTAATTTTCAGATAAATTGGAATTTAGCATCTTTCTCACTAGGGGTTCAAAATATTTTTATAATTGAATTTAAGCTCAAATTGATGATATTATTTATAATCAATATGATGATATTAATATAATTTCCTTTTGTATCTTACCTAAGGTTGACAATTAAAAGTGACCAAAATTGCTCAACATTTATACTCATAAGATACAGGATAGCCAGGATTTCTGAGCCACAAATTGCTGATCAGAGGCAAAGTCTACTCAATAATAAGATGTTTATTTAGGAAAAAGAAGCCACATATTGAGAAAGTTGCATTAATAAATATTTCCAATATTTTTTGTTTTGCTTTCTTTAAACAAAAAATCAACTGAAACTAGTACGTTTGTTAGGGGAACATAGTAGTATTGGAATTAGAATCCCATCTGAATCTGTATAATGCAAATGATGGCAGATAAATTCATTGTTTTTAAGCTTCTGTGTACACAGCTCTACTGAAGTCATTCTGACAGGAATCACTACAAAAATATAAAATCACTTCTATAGTCATGTCTTCCCCAAATTATGACTGATATATATTATTTTACTAAAATTAATCTGAAATAGTATATAATAGCATGAAAGGGATTCAATAATCAGAAACAGTTTAGAAATGGAGAGACTGTGGGAAAAAAGGAACCCACATACACTGTGGGTGGGAAGGTAAATTGATACAGCTACTGAGGAAAACAGTATGGAGGTTCCTCAAAAAATTAAGAATAGAATTACCATATGACCCAGCAATCCCTCTCCTGGGTATATATCCCCAAAATCTGAAAACATTTATCCGTAAACATGTACATACTCTTACGTTCATTGCAACTTTATTTACGGTGGCCAAGACATTGAAGCACTCAAAGTGTCCTTCGACAGATGATTGGGTAAAGAAGATGTGGTATACCGTATTTCCCCGAAAATAAGAACTAGCCGGGCAATCAGCTCTAATGCGTCTTTTGGAGCAAAAATTAATATAAGACCCAGTCTTATTTTACTATAAGACCTGGTATAATATAATATAATATAATATAATATAATATAATATAATATAATATAATATAATATAATATAATATATAATATAATATAATATAATATAATATAATATAATATAATATAATATAATATAATATAATATAATAATATAATATATAATACAATACAACACAACATAATATAATGCAATATAATATCAGGTATAATGTAATATAATACTGAGTATAATGCAGTGTAATATAATACCAGGTTTTATATTAATTTTTGCTCCAAAAAACACATTAGAGCTGATTGTCCAGCTAGGTCTTATTTCAAGGAAAACACGGTATATACACAATGGAATACTACTCTGCCATAAAAAATGATGAAATATTGCCATTTGCAGCAACATAGATGGAATCTTGAGATTATTATGCTACATAAAGTAAGTACAACAGTATAGTAGTTACCGGAGGGTAAGGAGGGAGGGAGATGATAGCAGAGGAAAAAGGGGATCAAATATATGGTGATGGAAGGAGACCTGATTCTGAATGGTGAATACACAACACAATACGTAAATGATGTATTATAAAAATGTACACTTGAAACCTATGAAATTTTACCAACCAATGTCACTCCAAAAATTTAATAAAAAAGAAACTGATGATCTCAAAACCTTAAACTATTTTTTATATTTAGTTTATGCATAGTCAATTGTTACTAAATAACCATATACGTTAATCACAATACATAAAAACCTTGAAAATATATGTTGTTGGAAAGTTACATTTTTCTTCTCCACTAGGGTTTTCTAGTGATTCATTATCCAAAGGGTATTCAATAATGTCTTTGTCAAATAAATAGGAATTGTTTTACTACATCTTTCCCAATGCATCTTTGAACATGTAGTTCAATAATCTCTTTGCCAAACTTCCATCCTCTCAATTGCCATCTTTATATCTTGGCCTACTTATAATCAATCAAAAAGATGTCCCCATTTCCTTTAGTGATCCTTCTCTAACTCATCTTGTTTGGGTAAATGCCTTTCCTGTATGCTCACTCGATTACAGCTTCCATAGCTTCGGTCATGATGTCATATACATCTGTCTCCCTCAGTAATTACTGTGTTTCATTTGTCCTTTCTGTCTTAATCAACATTTTCTCTTTGGTACTTAACTCAGTACTTGGCCTGTTGCTGATTGAAGCTCTTGGGTAAAATAGCAATGTCCTACCCAAAAGATTATCAAGTGAATAATAATTGACTTATTCCTGATTTATAAAAGGGCATAAAGACTAAATATGGCACACAATGTCTAGCCAGAAAGGAACATAATACATTAAAGTCAACTCAGAGAGCACCCCAGTCAAACTTAGTATCAGTCCAGATATCAGCAGATATTTCACATTAAAACTCTCTAATTGTCACACTTATGCATTAATATGCTGTTTTCAATTTGTGCTTCATTCTACAAATATTGATTTTGTTTTGTAACTTCGCAAAAAAGTAAAGATTAAATTCAAACTGCATTTAGTGTAATTATATCACAAAAACTGGTACAAAGCAAATTTCAGAGTACTTGCCCAAAACAATAATCAGAGGATAGAATTTGATGGCTATAGTCGCTATCAATCAAAAGTAATAAAAGTGACTTCTGACTGAATAGTAAAATTTATGTTTTCATTATCTTTATGGTACACCTCAAATGACCATGAAATAAACTAATTCATTGTACTTTATGGAATAAACTGAATTTATTTCACACACCATCACTAGCAATTCCACTTTAATAGATTTATAAATTGCCAAATAACATTCCTGAAAGTATTTTAGAAATAAATTTACCACCTATGGTTTTATTTCTTCTCTTGCATTGTCAGCCTATTGCTCAAATGTTTATTTGGACCTTTATTTAAAAATTCTTTCATAATATATCAATTTATATATTAACAATATATTTCCAATTATCATAAATAATTTATTCAAAACCAAATGATGTCTAAATATTTAATTTTCTCTTTAGTTAGAACTACACTGATACTCTTATTAAAAAGGACCTGCATTGTCATTAAAAGTAATTAAAATGTGAACTTTGATTATCCACAGCTAATTCAAATATTTTTCATCCTATCTTAAAACATTAACATTGTATTGTTGTCTTGAAAACTTTTTTTAAATAACTGTTTTGTAATTTTGTAATTAGATTTTATGAATCAAGCTCACTTTCTAGGTCTGAACTGTCCAATACGTAATGAATAGTCACATGTAGCTAATTGAGCATAGTTCAAATTGAAATGTGCTGTACGTGTGAAGGTTATACAGAATTTTAAGACAAAAAAATAAGAATAATGTGAAATATATCATTAGTAATGGAATTAAAATATTTTTGACATATTGGTTTAAATCAAATATATACAGAGGGTACCAAAAAAATGTATATGCATTTTAAGGAAGGAAAACTATTAAAATTCTAATATTTGTTATATACTAAAAACAAAAGATGATTACAAGTCACGTTTGACTTCTGCAATTACAAGAGGCATTCAAAGTAGTTACCATCAGCATCCAGACACTTCTGATTATGGTGAACTACTGCTTCTTGACCAAAGCATTGAGCAATGTTGGCCAAAAATGTCCACTTGTATACGTTTTTTGGGCACCCCTGGTATTTAAAGTTAATTTACTTAGTTCTTTTACTTTTCTTAATGTAGTTACTAGAAAGTTTAAAATTACATATATGGCTTGCATTTGCAATTAATATAAAATAAATATTATATTTCCATTAGACAATGCTGTTACGGATTTTGTTCAATGGCCCTTCTGCACATTTTTCTAAAAATCTTCAAATATTTTCCTTTTATTTTCACCTGAAAAACACTGTGTAAAAAAACAAAAAATGCCATTTCACTTCATTGGTGTAAACCTAAAATACATGGACTCTTAAAATATGCCTTTACACCTCCACTGTTTGATGTGAGGAAGGGGGTTACCGATTTGTGTGTGTGTGGTGTGTGTGTGTGTGTGTGTGTGTGTATACATCCAAGTGTGTGTGAGAGAGAATTTTGAATGTTTAACATATGCCTGTCTTCCTTTAGTGATATTACATGAAATGTCTCATTTTAATCAAACAAGGCCCATTATTTTTCCTATTTTACAAACAGACTCTTGAGGAAGATTGAGTAACTTGTCCAAGTTGCATTTTTCTAAGGAAAACAATTTTTTGAGAAAAATCTTTACATTGCAATATTAAAATAGTTATTTTCTATAAAAAAAATAGTAATATCAGTCCTTTGGGCATTATACATTTCAATATTCAAAATATCCTTTTAATATCTCTCTAGTTTTAACAGATATTTCTTGGCTTATTTTGACACGCATCACTGAAGGCTACTGCTACTTTGATTTTATCCATTCTTATTCTATTGTTATGTTTTCTGTAAGACTTAATTCATGTATACCATGTCTTAAAATCGTGTCTAAAAAAATCAAAAAAAAAAAATCATGTCTAATGTTACATATACTTACTATACAAATTGATAGGTATTTTAGATAATGAAAGCAAAAAACCATGTATCAAAACCTATTTTGGAATCAGTCT
This sequence comes from Rhinolophus sinicus, assembly GCF_057876585.1. NCBI lineage: Eukaryota > Metazoa > Chordata > Mammalia > Chiroptera > Rhinolophidae > Rhinolophus > Rhinolophus sinicus. The sequence continues at coordinate 79,364,369 of NC_142502.1, read as the reverse complement.
AAACAGAATTTAATCACTAAAAACACATAGATAAAACCGTTGTCATTATGTAAATGGTGATGTCCAAAGTAAATTAGAATAAGAATAAGCATAAATCCTGATTTAGCACAAAGAAAGGGATTGAAAGAAATAACCACTCTATTGGACCGCAAGATACACTGTCTGGTCATAAATCTTGAAAATGCATCAGGCTGGCTGGCCTGTGTTTGGAGAACACATTAAAGATAATTGTATAGATGTCAAATATAGGTTAGTCTAACACTGTGTTTTGTTTCAAAACTTTAGAAAAGTCACAACTTCACTACATCCTAGTTTCCTCATTATAGTAAGAGAGAATTTGATGAAATAAAATATTTTTAAGGATCTTCCAAATTCAGGAATGTCATAATTCTTTAAAATTCTTTAAGAAACATCAAAATCTAATATTAAACACAGTCTAGAATACACGAAATAGAACACTGGGAAGGAGTAATAAATAAAAACCTAGGCATAAAAACAATCTTTTCCCCTTCCAGTTACCCTCAATATATTTTGATTAAATTATTGGATCATTTCTTTTTCTGTAGATATGGAAATGTTGGTCACATCCTCACTGGAAGACTAGGCTGTAAGGCAATTTGTGCATAGACATAGTTTTTCATCTTTGTCCCTTAATATCACATCCCCGAACAGGAAGAATAGTAATTTGACTATTCTTCCAAACAAATCAGTTTTATGTTTTTAGCATCTTTTATACAAGCATACATTTCAACAATTTTCTGATTAATTACTATATAATCACCATGTTTAATTACATCATGAACTATATCTCCACATACTTTGACAATTAAGGTAGTTTTATACTTTTTTCTTATGTGGTCTCCAATTTTTGAATTTATGATACCCAATATATTTTATTTCTAATTTTGATGTACATATTAGCTTATAGCTTTTGAGCTTACTGATTAGATTATGTTATCCTTGCAATCCACTGAATTTAAAAAATCCTGTTTCTAAATGACATCAAATAATGTATTTTAATTTTGTTTTATCAAATTATTTATAATGATGACATCCTACATTATATCCAGTTACAAAAAATGTTGACAAATTAACTGTAATCTGCATTCAGCATAATTCTTCCTAAAATATTAATATCACTCACTACTTTTTATAATAGCACAAAATTCATAATGTGTATATGTTGCGGAAAACGAAAAAGATGTTAGATTCTTCTTGTGTTAATAGTTTTGTAATTTCCACTTTAAAAGTGTGTGTGTGTGTGTGTGTGTGTGTGTGTGCATGTGTACTTAAGTAAAACATTTTATCCATTATGTAGAGGATAATGATCAACTTACACTGGAAGTTACTATTCTTTATCTTTTTCTCATTCCTGAGTTTCAAGAATCTGAAAACATACGATATTAATGACAATGGGGTGAAATTAATATATATACTTTTGGGCCCCATATACAGTTCTTTCTGATTTGGGGTATGTATTCTTGTTGTTGTACTTTTCAAAGCTTTCAACTGATTCTAATGTACAGCCAGAACTGAAAAGCACTAACCAACCAGAGTATTCAACTGTGAAGTTCCTGCTTAAAAACTGTAATGGTCTTAGAGGCTTTTTTTCATTACTGCTATCTCTTAGTTTGATCGTTGCTACCTTAGATAATTCATACATATTATAATTTGCCTTTGCTGTTGGACTGACTCTCAGTGTTACACATTATATTAATAAAATATGTTTGAGAAAGGCCTACAGTATAAATGTTATTTCCTGTTAAATTTGGTGATCACCTTTTGCCTTCATTAGCATGATTTTTCCCCTAGTCAATTTGGGGACACCAGTCAGCTTAGCTGGCATCCACAGGAAGAGATAATTTACTGTCTATTGGACATTTTCATGTAAATCGTACGATTAATATTGCACAGTCTATAATCCAAAGTTTGCATAGGAAAACTACTCCCATTCATACACCAATAAACATTTAATGCTCCCAATCAACTGAAAAGATTTCTTTTTTCTCCATTTTATTCTTTCTCACAGCTTCCTCTATCAGTTTATTACTTAAGTATCTGTAGTTTATCCCCCTTTTCCTATTTCATTTGTCACTGAGTTCAGACCCTCATTCTCTTGTATGTGTTAATCCAGATGTTACCTCTCAGCTGTATCATTTTCAGGTGTTTAGTTTTGTTTTCTAAATGGATGATTGTATGCATTAAATGGTTAAATATATATTTTTATTTTTAATAATTAATAGGTTTATTTTAAAGTGTCGATATTTACAATATTTGGAATTTATGTACCTTTCAGATATTTAAACTAATAAGAAACCTTAGGTGGGTTCCTGAAACTGCATGGAGAGAGTTTTTCAAAATGCTTCTGGAGTTTAGAAATACAAAAACAATTAAGGACTTCTAACCTAATTTTATTTTAAATCTGCTGAAATACATGTTTTTGTAATCTTTAAAGTACTAATTCATACTGTAAATGTGACTTTAATAGCGTTAGTAAACAGAATTTTACATAACATGTTTTACATAACACCTTTTTCATCAGAAAGTAATTTTCTAAATTATTTATTAAAATAACCATGCAAAATAGAATGTTTTTACATAAGTATTTCATATTCTAGTTTTCTCACCTAATTTTCTCATTGTAATTTTTTCTTTCTATATTTTCCTATGCCACATTAAATCCCTTAAGAAAAGATACAAAGAATGATTATAAACATCTGTAGCATGCATATTTAATGGGGACAAGAATTACTGGTTTACTATCTGACCACTATATTTCCTCTGGAAGAAGCTACCTTTATTAAATATAATTTCATTAAAATTTTATCTTTGCAAAATCTTCTCAGTGAACATCAGAAATTAACAGATGTGAAAGTGAACTAACAAGAGAAAAGAAAATGTCAAATCAGAATAAGGCAGCTCAATAATAATTTCTATAGCAGAGTAAAAATGACCCATTTGGGGTCATAGCCAAAGACTTCAACCAGGAAGGGTTAATATATTTTGATTGTTGCCTGTAACATATTGTAATATATTTCATACTGTTGTCTATATTTTGATTGTTGCCTGTAACATATTGTAATATATTTCATACTGTTGTCTAAAATTCTTGGTGAATATAAAGGAAGAAGGAAGAGATGAAATAATTGAAGGAACTGAAATATTAGTACCATAAAAAATTAAGTAGATGTAGGAATCTTGAACTTAGTACACTATACACCCTCACATCCCCAAAGCATCACTGTCTGGAGATATTTGGTTGGGGTTCTCAGTTTCTGAATATATATGGGTTGCACTTCGAGCCTATTTTATTTTAAATTTCAAGAGACAGAGTGCCCTCAGTAGATATAACTTAGGTGTAATACACCTTATTGAAATGAGATAGAATGAATATTATGTTGTTACTCTTATTTCTATAGTCAGTTACTGTGTTTCCCCGAGAATAAGACCTAGTCACACAACCAGCTCTAATGGGTCTTTTGGAGCAAACATTAATATAAGACTCGGTATTATATTATATTATATTATATTAATTATATTATATTATATTATATTATATTATATTATATTATATTATATTACATTATATTAAAGACCCGGTCTTACATTATAGTAAAATAAGATCGGGCCTTATATTAATTTTTGCTCCAAAAGATGATTAGAGCTGATTGTCTGGCTAGGTCTTATTTTCGGGGAAACACAGTATAAAAGTTTCCTTTGGTAATCTAAAAAATAAAATTTGTGATTTTAACAGTCCTCCGCATGGAGTACAGTTTTAATACTTAATTTATAAAAATGTGATAATTGGCTAAGATTGTCAAGGCAATCTAATATCTGTGGGTGGTTTGAAGCTGATGTTGATCATTGATGCTTCATCAAGTTTAATAAAATGATACTGCATTTTTGCCTGAATAAATTCTAAGCAGGTATGTAGTACCACTATTTCAGCAACACTTACGAAATTTATACAATGTTAGTCCTGGAAGGATATTTCCTTTCATTTACCCCCTTCGTTTTACTAATAAAGTAATTGTGGTCGGGAGAACTGAAATAACTTGTCCAAACATTTCTATAACAAGATTCAGCTGGTGAGAGGAACTTGAATTTATGTCTCCAGACTTCCGCTTTAGTCTATACTTCTTTCATAACAAAATATTGCCTAAAATTCAGTGAAAAATATATTAATGATTCATCACTAATTTTACCACTGAACACAACTGAATCAAAATAATACTGTAGTAATCTCATTTGGAAAATATTTTATATTTCAGAAAGTCAATAGAATATCATTATATATTTATTCATTCACTAAATACATAGTTAAACCATAGTTTTGTAGAGAAATACGTGTTTGAAAATTATGTTATATTCCGTGCTCGCTTCAGCAGCACATATACTAAAATTGGAAAATTATAAGTTGTATTTTAATTTTTAGTTAAATTTAATGATTAAAATATTCATCTAAATTTTCATGTGTGACTCAAAATGTGTTTCTTATAGAAAAATCACTAACTTAAGTAATACTTCATAAAGCACAGCATCTTTTTTGAAATATGTAACAAAATTAAGACTACCTGAAAAAAGTTAATTATGAACTTATTTCCTCTAAAGAAAATCCCATTTTCAAATTAATGCCTATGGTAACAATGTACATGGGGGACATGGAAATTTAGTTAATATATAACAATTAAAATTTTGAATCGGATTCAAGTTTTCAAAGTAGAAAGAACAGAATGTTTTAAAAATGAACTCTAGATGTTAGTTTTCATCATACACTAGTTCTATTATCTGAAAACACTACTTAAGCTGCTAGAGACTAAATTTTATCATCTGCAAAGTGAGAGAACTATACATAATAAGTCCAGAGTTTCCATCTTGTTTGTTTGTTTATCTATTCAACCACTCTATATCTTTTGATTGGAGCATTTAATAATTGGAATAATAAATACATAGGATAAAATAGAAATAAAAACATTTTCAATTAAAATAAATGTTTCCTGAATATATGTATGTGGGCTGGCCAATATTCCACCTAAACTTTATAGTTAGTATGAAAAAGATAGGCAATAACCTGTAATAAAAAATTATGCAGTGTTTTAAATAATGCCAAAGGATAGCTGCATATGTTCCAATCTGCTACTGAATTATTGTTTATCAATACCAAAAGGATTTTTTTTTAAGTTTCTAGATGTGTTTTTGTTTGATTTTGATATTTTCATTGAGGCCTCAACTCAGTGATACTGTATATTAATGTCTAGATTTGGAATCAATTAAAAAAAAATCTATTCAGTAGATCCCCAAAGGGATTTAATGTTCTGCAGGGCTTTGAGCAGTTTCTTATCTAACCTAGCCATCTTATTTTAATAGTCTTTTTGAACAGTTTCTGTAATTTCTGGTTCCTTAAATGATCTTGGTACTACCTGATTCCCTATAAACTTTTTGAAAAGTTAATGTTTTAAATTTTTGAAAATTATGCTTTAAAAAAAAATAGAATACATCACAAAAAAAGTTGACATGATTTTCAACGGCAAATTTAGGTAGGCTGATTTCTATGCAGTCTTATCTTCTAAGTTGCTTTTGTTTTATACATTGTTCATTTATTTTTGTTTTCTCAGGGAAAAAGGTTGAGTAAAAATGTGCATCTCAGACTGTCTTTTCTAATTGTTGACCATATTTCCTAAGTTTGACAAAGCTTAATTGTGACTCATCTCAAGAATATTGAATTGAAAAAATAGGGACAAATGAATGAATACCAAACATTCCTAAAAGGGGTGTGGGAGGAAAAGGGTTTGGGTAGGCAAGAGGAGTCAGGAATAGAACATAGATTCAAATATTCTAAGGGTTTAATTTTATTCCGATCTCAATGCATAGGTATGTTTTAGAATCTCAAAAAAGAAAAAAGAAAAAGAAAAAAAAGGAAGTTAGTTGTTTTTCTCTAGGAAAAAAAGTAAAAGGCATTTAAGAGGATGGATTTTATTCTCCAACTCTGCTTATATAGTTGAGATTATTGAACAATTTCCCTACCAACTAAATGAAGTATGCAATGAATGAGTAGAATCTAGAACTTTCTTAAGAGTGGCAATAAATTGGCATAATACCTATAGAAGAATTATGCAGAAAACATGCTAAAATTTGCTTAGCAAATAGTTTTTACATACTCCTCAATGATTTACTAGGGTCTTTTTTGGGAACTCATCAGCAAGTCATTTTGAAGTTATCATCTTATGATTAACTGCTGCTGCCACTTCTCCCCTCAAAATTCATGAAAAATGCAGACTTCCTACCTATTTCACCCATTGTATGAGTTTCACAACTGATTTCATCATGATCTCTCATGCTGGGTTTATAGATTGCTTGAGCTGGGGGTGAGAACTCCTGCTGATACCGTTACCTAGCAATCTAGTCAGTTTCTTCTAAGTGAATCTGTTAAAACTGTCAACAAGTAACAGCCATTAACTTTGAAGATAAACAGATATGGACTCTTTCCTTTAACATATCTAGAAACGGAAGCTGAAAAAATATGGTCTCAAGTAAGACAGAGAAAAGTTCTGTTTGTTTTGTTTCCTTTCCTTTCCTATTATTTTTTAGATTGTCACTTGAAACTTAATTCTCAGAAATAAATATACGTCATTTCCTTTTAATCTGAATGCAAGGGATGGTGGGCTCCGCCTCCTGCAACTAAGATTGAACACGGCACCTTAAGCTGAGCTGCCTCCCAGATGGCTCAGTTGATTGGAGCACGGGCTCTCAACCACAAGGTTGCCAGTTAGATTCCTCGAGTCCCGCAAGGGATGGTGGGCTGCGCCCCCTGCAACTAGCAACGGCAACTGGACCTGGAAATGAGCTGCACCCTCCACAACTATGACTGAAAGGACAACAATTTGAAGCTGAATGGCACCCTCCACAACTAAGATTGAAAGGACAACAACTTGACTTGGAAAAAAGTCCTAGAAGTACACACTGTTCCCCAATAAAGTCCTGTTCCCCTTCCCCAATTAAAAAACAACAAAAAAAAATCTTAAAAAAACACAAAAACAAAAAAAAAACTGTTTCATATTCTCCCCAAATTTCCAGCAGATGATATTCCCTTTTACCTCACAGATAAAATGGAAACTGTCAGATGATAATACCATCAACTTCCTGTCACCAAAAACCCATATTTAACTGCCTCCTCATGCATCTTTATTAAAATTGAAGAAGTATACTCTGAATCCCAAGTTCTCACTAGGTTTAAGTAACTTCAATCTCCCAATAATTTTTATAGTCTCCCTTTCTCCTCCCACCTCGACGTTTAAACATGCTCATATCCCTCTCATATCATAGCAGATCCATTGTGTACCACTACGGCTGTATTCTCAGCTTCATTGTTAAACTCCTTGAAAGTCTTGTCTGATTCTTCACCATGTGCTTCTCTTCACACTGCTGTGACTTAGTATATTTTGTCACCAGCATTCATGCCAATTCTATTTTTATCTTTCTGCTCTAAACTCTATGTTTATTTTTCAATCTTTAACTCATCTTTTGGCAATATTTTCTCCACTGTTCACTCCCTCCTTGATGAATGTTCTCTTAGTTTCTAAGATCCATTCTCCTGATTTTCCTCCTGTTAATATGCCTGCTACTTCTCATTCAGGTTTGCAGGTTTCACCTTGTCCAGCTCTCCTTGAATATTTAGTTATTCTACAGTTAAGTCCTATTCCCTCTTCTGTTCTCATTTGATGCATTTACTCTGGGTGATCTCAGTTATTTCCATGACTTTAATTATTACCTATATATGTTTATGACTCTCAAATCTAAAACTACAAAACACATCTGATTTCTAACTTCCTGATCACTACAGCCAATTGCCTACTGAAGCGTTCTAGTTGCTTATATTGAAGGTATTCAAAAGTCACCATCTCCATGCATTAAAATGTAGCTTCAAAGATGTAAAGCAAAATTGAGTGACTATCCCAAAAATTGAGAAACCAAAATGCTAATAGAGAAGTTTAAAATGAGTATCAAAGTGATTGATAGATGGAACAGACAGAAAAATATCACAGAAGAAAGAAGATTTGATCAGCAAAATTGCCAAATTCATTTTATAGCCAGATTTAGAATGCTCAATGCAGTTCTTAGTTAATATACAATCCTATCAATCACAGATGGTGCACTTACAGAAATTGTCCATGAAACTAAGCCATAAGAAGTCATTTCAAACAATTGATATTAACAGATCACTAATTTCTAATGACACAATAGTTTATACACACACACACACACATATAATGAACTATTATGAACTATTTATAAACTATATATATGTATGTATGTATATATATATATATATATACATATATATATATATATATATATATGTATATATATATATATATATACACACACACACACACACACACACACTTTTGGAGAAATATTAAAACATTATATGCCAAAACATATATGCCAAAGTAATTATAGTGGGAATTAGAAAATACATATGCCTAAATATGTCTAAACTTATTGTGTGGTAAACTTGTGGATTGCAACTCAGTAGAAACACACAATTTTATGTTTAAAATAGGGAAAAATGTGATATTTAGTGAGCTAAAATCTGTTCTAAAAGTTTAAAATAATAAATACTAATGGAAAAAAAGTACAGAGAAACATATAATACATTACTAAAGTAAAAAATCAATGATGTTTAAAGTTGGTTCTTTGGGAGAGATCAAAGATAGTGGAGTAGATAAACACTGTGCCTTTGTTCTTCTGTGAACACATTACAATTTTAACTAAATTATTGAAAAATCAACTTGGAGACCATGTGAAGTCTAGCTGAACAGAAGTCCTAAGACTAAAAATATAAAGAAGCAGCCATGGTGAGACTGGTAGGAGATGCGGAGATGCTGAACCAGCCTCAAACCTCCCTGTGGCAGTTGAGAATCTGGAGAAATATCCCGGCCACGGAGTTTCCCCTGGGAGGAGAAAGGGACCCCAGCCCCCCATACCAGGCTCCCCAGCCTGTACTACTGGTGCTGAGAAGAGGAGCCCCCACAACTCTCTGTAAAAAACTGGGGATTCTGACCATCCAGGTTGGATGGAAGGCTGCAGAGAACCTAGAATTCCTATTAAAGGGCCTATGCACAGACTCACTTACTTGCAGGCACTCACCTTGGGCTTCAGCAGTGGGACAGTAACTTGGGGGCTGTTGAAGGCAAATGGGATACAGACTGAAATTTGTGGCTTTGGTGGGGAGGGCAGGAGGACAGTTGGCATTTACCTATGGGGAGTCCACCTTCCTGCAGCCAGCAGGCCAACACCATCTTCGTTGTATTGAGTCCATCCCCACCATGGCCAAAACTGAACCTGATTGGCCTGGGAAGCTCCACTGATCCACCCTGCTGACTCACTGGGACCCCACCCTACCCAACTCCACACACAGTAGGCATTTTCTCTGGAAACAGCCAGTCCTGCCGGAATTGCACCCTTTCTTGTAAAACTATGGTAATCTGGCAGGCCCCCAGCAGATAGTCACTGGCTTTGGTGTTCTCTAAGACTTTTGCTGAGTAGCTCCAGGCTCAGCACAGGCACCAAACCGGAATGTACATTAATCTGGTGACTAGAGTTTTCCCATTCCAGTAAATTCCTGACACCCTGCCTCACTCAAATTACATACTGCACAAATCTCTATCAACAGCTAAACCTTAAGGGAGCTAGCATGTGGCAGTAGGCCTCGGTGTGCTCTGGCTTTTTGCACAGGCCCAATACCCATGGCAGATATCCTCAATTCATAGCATGGCCTCCCCCAGGCTCCTCCAGATTTTGCACAGGTAGCAAATAACTGCAGATCACTTTGTAGCTCTTAAGAGTTAGTCTCTGAACAGTCACTGGCAGTGGATGACCTGGGCCTACACCAGAACCCCTCCTGAGAGTCCCCAGAACCAACATGGAGATTGGCTTCAGATCGTAACAAAATACCACCCTATTAGCCCCATAAGTGTCACACATAAAAGATGATCTCAATAGGCACCAAAGCCCACTGGAGTGAATCCCACTCATGAGGGTAAACCCCCCCACCCCTACAAAGCAGCCCGTAGGCTATGGATGTGTCCAAACAACACAGCCAATCAGTCTGAGAGCCAATGCCACCCACTGATGTGCCAATAACAATCAAGGCTCAACTATAACAGAGGGCACACACAACACTCACAAGGGACATACCTGGAGCAGCTAACCAGGGAGAATATGCCACTGGGCTCCACAGCACACCTACTCCATAATGCCACCTGGCCAAGACTGGGAGAGATAGCAGATCTACCTAATACATAAAAAACAAATGCAGAGAGGCAGCCAAAATGAGGAAACAAAGGAATATGTCCTAAATGAAAAAAAAACAGTGAGATTAGACTAATGCAAATGGCATTAGAAATACTTCTAAATTTTCTAACATAATTAAAGGAAAAATTATGCAACTTAAAAAAAAAGAAAGTTGGTTCTTTGAAAGATGACTAGAATTAAAATTACATGTCAAGCTTGATAAAAAAAGAGGTATAAAAGTATATTGAAAATTATAAAGGACTGAATTATATATTCAGAGAAGATAAGAAGAAAATCACATATCATATACAGTGGTATCTAGGTTTTCAAATGTCTCCGTTGAAGAACATTTTGGTTTATGAATGCTGTAAACCTGAAGTAAATGCTTCCGTTTTCAAACACGCCTTGGGAAGTCGAATATGTCACGTTCCTGCAACTGAGTGCAAGATCCTGAGGCCTCGCTGTCAGCTATTTTCGAATGTTTCAGAACTTGAACGGTCTTCTGGAATGGATTACGTTTGAAAACTGAGGTACCACTGTATAAAAATTATATTTTAAGTAAAATAAAAACTATCAGCAACTTGCTCAATAAGAAATTTAAAAAAAATCTTACAGCAATCAAAATAAATTAAACATGTTTCATATTTTATGTCCAATAACACCATGCTCATAATTTCCAATCTTACATTAGCTTTCTAATCATTGACAAAGAAAGAGCATGTGCCAACTAATTTCATAAAGCTTGCAAAATCTTGATTCTAAAAATCACATAAAGACGCATTAGAAAAGGAAATTAAAAACTAAATTACTAATACTGGTGCAAAATTTGAAGTAAAATATAATCAGAATACAGTAAAACATATAACCATGAAATAGGTTTATCTCAATAATGCCAACTTAGTTAGGAAAGAATGTATTTTTAATGTAAATTAATGAGTATTACTATAAACATTTATTTTTAGAGTTAGCAGCTATTAAATAAATTTACATACAAATGTAAATATAATCTGAGAATAGATGCAAAATCCCTTAAGTAGGTAAAAGTTATTTGTAAGAATCCTACAGTAATATCACTTTAATGTTGAAATATTTTTCTTAATGGGAACATTAAATAAGATATAATACAAAATAAACTGCTACCATCACTTGAATTGAAATTTTGTTTTATGAATAATCCAGCTATACAGAGAATTAGAGAAAAAAAATGTTTGAGAACTATTAAGAAAGTAAGCAGAGAATATGATTCTCTATATAAAACACCAAAAACGTACATATATAGTATTATAATTAATTATAATATGCAAAGACCAACTGTATTTCTAAATATCAAGAATAATGGGATAATGAATTTTTTTCAAATATCTTGAGAAGAATATATAAATATAAATACAGACTATGCACAAGACATTTATAGAAAGATAAAAACAAGCTATGAGGAACAGTAAAGAAGATCTAAATCAATGAAAATATATGAATACTAACAGATGGAAATATTCAATGTATTAAAGATGTCACTTATCCTTAAATTGATATATAGATTATAAAAAAAAAAATTCCAATGGCATTTTTAATAGGGATTTTGTAAAATCTGAAAAGCATGTAATGAAATACACATGGAAGGCAGAGGTTCATGATTGGGAAAAAAACAAAACCAAAAAAAAACCAAAATACACTTTTTTTTTAAAACATTACCTAAGATAAACAAGGGAAATTGGCCCCAGCAAGTATCAATATCTATAGCTATATATTTATCTATAGCTATATATTTATATCTGTGTCTATATATAAAACCTGTATAAGAATAATGTAACATCACTTCAGGGATTTCTTTTTAAAGAACCAATGGAACAGAACACACAGTTTTTTTTATTTAACAAATATTAAAGTGTAGATCAGTTGAAAAATTTCAGACTATTAATAGATAATGCCGGAACAACTGTATATCCACACAGAGATAAAAAAATAAAATAAAATAATATAGGAGTCTTTCACATTTGAAAAAAAAATCAATTCCTAATAAATTAAATATAAATGTGAAATTTAACACATTAAAAATCTTTTAAAGTATATGTGTTGGTTCTGGACAAATATATATACATATTTCTTAAAAAAACACACACAATTACCAAACAGAATAAAAAAATTGTTCTTCAATTGCAATATAAAAAATAATGATACAGCTAAGGAAAATAAAATGATGTTTCAAATTGGTAGGAGATACTTTTTACTCACATGTGAACAATAGAGGAAGTGGATAAATAATATTTATTTGCATTTATTTAGTCATGTGTGGGAAATAAATAGAAATAAATACACATATTTTATTATTTTTTAAAATCCTCTATTGAGTTTAAATTCTATATGCATTTATAGAAAAATTGGCAAAAAAACATGAACAAGTATTTCAAAATTAGTATCCATGTATGGTTTATAAAGAATGAAAATTTGCATTTTTCTCCATGTAGCTCAGACCCCCTATTCTGTAGATGCAAACAAAACAATGAGCCATTTTCTTCAGTGAGCTGAGGAGGGAAGTTTGGGTAAGCCTTTGAAGATTTGATATGTATGTTCCTGGAATATGTGTAATTTAGTCCTTATGATTGTTTTAATATAGGCTTTCAGGATCAAGAAATTGGACTCAACTCCTATACATTTAATTTGGGTATTCTAACAACATAACCTTAATATAAATTTAAGAGTATAAATATTTAATTAATTTTCTATAGGATGTTCTTGCATATTACCCATGCTTGTCACCACTAAATATGCATAAAAGTTACAACATATCCCATTTTCCTTTGGTCCTACAGCATTTAGCTACCTGATTAAAACCCTATTTATTTATTTATTTATTTATTTATTTTAATTAAATTTATTGGGGTGACAATTGTTAGTAAAATTACATAGATTTCAGGTGTACAATTCTGTATTACATCATCTATAAATCCCATTGTGTGTTCACCACCCAGAGTCAGTTCTCTTTCCATCACCATATATTCGATCCCCCTTACCCTCATCTCCCACCCCCCACCCCCCGCCCCCGTTACCCTCTGGCAACCACTAAACTATTGTCTGTGTCTATGAGTTTCTGTTTCTCATTTGTTTGTCTTGTTCTTTTAAACCCTATTTATTTATACATTTCTAGTTGAAGTAATTTCCCAAAGCCATGTGATAATAAGTCCAGGACAATAAAGTTCTACCATCATCTAGTTTCTCTTGCTCTAGCTGGATTACATTTTCTTCAAATATGCCAGTCATCTAATCATGACAAACTCAATTTTTACTAATCAGAACTTTATGGCTATTATTCTTTTGATTATATGTGTCTTTTCTTATTTTATCTTCCTTCATCTCCTTAAACATAGGAAGTATTATGTACCAAATGTTTCTTTTCCCCTCCAAAATTCATGTGCTGAAGCTCTCACCACCACTATGACGGTATTTAAAAATAGAGCCTCTGTAAAGGTGATAAACGGTAGATGAGGTTATAAGGGTGAGGCCCTAATCCAATAGGGCTGATGCCCTTATAATAAGAGGAAGAAATACTAGAGCTCTCTCTCTGTCTGCCATGTGAGGACACAGCAAAAAGGCGGCCCTCTGCAAGCCAGGAAGAAAACTCTCACCAGGAACTGAATTGACTGGCACCTTGATCTTGGAGTTCTTAACTTTCAATGTGAAAAATAACTTTCCATTGATTAAGATACCCAGGTTATGGTATTTGTTTTAACAGCCCAAGCAGGCTAATATAGTAATATAGCAAGTACGAATAAATAAATAAATAAATAAAATAAAATAAAAAGAAGAGAGGCAAAGCTTATAATCAGCCTAGTTAACTTGAAATAAGACAGCTATATACCTCTATACATTGAAATAAGAAGGTTTCCAAACTATAATTTTAGAAGGAAAAATAGGGAGTGGAAAACAGTGTCTATTTTCACATAGGAAAAAAAAGATATATATATATATATTAGAATTTATAATATATATATTATAATGTACATATATATATAATATATAAATACTTATACATATAAATACTTATATATATATATAAATATATATATATATGTATAAAATATACATATATAAAATATACATATATAAAATACTTAAATACTTCTCTGGAAGAATATGCCAGAAACTACAGTAGTTTTTGTCTCCAGGAAGAAGATCTGTATAGTCAGGAGAAAAAAAGGGAAATTTTCTCACTGTCTTTTGTAATTTATATTTTTTCCCTATGTGAGTACAAAATTTAGTAAAGCTACATAAAATTAAAATTACTGTTGCATATACACAAACATGTAAATATTAAGTATAGCTGTCACTGTCATTTTACTAAATAATGTGCTACAGTATAATTCAATAACTTTGTTCTATAGACATAAGGCGTACACAACTAACTTTGTTAGGTACTGAAAAATTAGTTACAGAAGAAAATCTGTATCCTCAGTAAAGAACAACCCAGTATAAGATTATTCTAAAGTCAACAAATAAATTCCAATATTACTTCAGGTAATGGATAATATACGTAGTAAGATTTCAAACATTCTATTTGAGAAAAAGATTGGTATGAAATAAAATTAAGTACATCCAAAAGAAAACAACTATAAATATTAAGTATATAATCAGAGAATTTTTAAAAATATGGCAAAGGAGCACTTATTAAGGATTTAAATTCCAAACAAAACTCATTGGATCTAAAAACTCTACTGCTCTGAAGATAATGGAATTTGTGGAAAAAAAAAAAAAAAAAAAAAAAAAAAAAAAGATACAGAAGTCTTTAAGAGACTCGTAAGATTTAGGCTAATGAATATAAAATATCCTCTTTTAATTGAAAATCTAATCCCAATTTTTTTTTTTTTTTTACTGAAACAATGTAGTGGTAGAAAAAAATTAAAACAACATTTCTAAACAGTCTTCACATTATATTTTTTGAAGAAACTATTAATGATCAAATAATATCTTACTCTGTTCTCCTGTTTGAACATCATAGTTCTGTATAAAAATAAAGCTAAATGGGAAACAGTCCATTCAAAAGGCATAATTGGATACAAATTTAACTTAGATTCTATTCTATTATATAGAGTTACTAGTTCAAATTAATGTAGCTAATGCTCTAAACCATATATATATAGTGGTAAATACTTCAACCTAAGATTTTAAATGTCATGTCTCTCCGTGATAGAGAACAAAGAGAGCATTTTTATTCTGAGGTAAGTCTGAACTACAAATAATATATTAATACCCCAATGTTTCAACCCGTAAGCATTAAAATGTCACCTAGTAATGAATTTTGCGGTTAAATATAATTTGATATATTTTAACCTATTCAATTGCAATGACTAATTTTGGTACTTTGTTTAATGTTTTTAAAAAGTGAATTTTTGTAATAGATTATCTACCAATACAGTTAGAATTAATATGTGTTATTCATACCTTAATCAAAAGATTGTAAATTAATGTAGAACTTCATTGCAACTGCACTGTGGATCTACTCAATGATATTTCAATTTTCCACTACATTCTCCCACCCCATCCTTCATTAAATAAAAAACAAAACAAAAAACAAACAAACAAACAAAAAAACATAGCTCATGTGGACTAGGACTGCTTAGAGAAGAGTTTTAAGAATACATGGTTGAAAAAGTGATATAGAAGGAAAAGCATAAAAGAAGAACCTCTGGTTTATTGTACAGTGATTGCTTTTCCACAAGCCACTTGGGACTTATCTAGTCAAACAAAAATCAAGATCATGTTAGTTCTGTTTCTGTACAATCCAAAAGTAGTAATCAATATAGATCTCTCAACTACATTGGCCAGAATTATTCTCAGTAGATGTCAAAAATTTCAGAGTAACTTTTCTGCAAACGAAAGATACTAATTACCAAATTGCAATGCTAAGTGTGCCAGTCAATGAGGGAAACATAGATGTTTCACAACAAAGTCTTAGAATCTTAATGTGTTTGTTAAATATTTTGTGTAAATCCTATGAGCTTAGTTCTTTAGGGAAGCTTCTAGTAACTAAAATTAATATTTATTTATTTAAGTAAATAACAATTACATTTACCTAGACAAAGACTTCGATACACTATGATCTTATTAGTGAAATTAGTAAGTAAACATTAAAATCATTTATTAAAAATAATGAGATAAAATTTTGTGAAAGAGAAAAATATATTTTAATAGCAAAACAAATACATCATAACTCTATTTTTTTTTTTTTTTTGGTATAGGAAGGTCTTTAATGCATTATCTATATACAGATTCGTTATTTTTCAAAAGGATTTCAAAACCTAAATCTTTCTTAGTATACTTATCTTTTACTAACATTTTGATGAAAAAGTAGATATACTGTTACTTTATTTGTAGCACACACTTTTTGTTTCTCATAGACTTGTGGACTAACATATTAAGATATCACCATAGTCACTAATTATGTCTACCAGGCAACATGTTGAATGGAAGCTCAGTTTTAAGATTGTTCAATGAATTTATAAATTCCCCTTCAGTTATATTTGCAGAGGCTTAAGCAGCTCATCTTTCTGAAAATAAAGGCCAAATCTCATGTTAACTGCATTTGTTTTTGCATACCAACATGCAGCATGGAAATATGTAAAACTGGTCTCTACTTTTAACTGAGAGAGCTAAATATTACTTTCTTATCATTGAAAATAATAAAAATCATCTTTCACCACCCTCAATAAATACAAACACATTCTCCCATCATCATCAATACACAAAGGAAAAAAAAATCCATTTAGGCTATTCCAACAGAGTAACTTCACATACTTGACATATTACAACTAGGCAGTTTGGAAGACTCCTGTGCAAACAAAGCAGATTATATCTGTAATAAATGAAAGAGAAAGACAACTAAAAACTGTAGTACTCATCTATATTTTATAGACATTTTTTGGTTTTTGAAGGATGCAGTTGTATCTTTCAAGTGTTTTCTCTTATTATTTAACTTGGAAACTCCAACAATAATTTAATAATAATAGCTAACATGACAATAATAGACTACCTCATTTAAAATAAGAATGGCAAAAGGACTATATTATTGATCCCCAGGCTCCAGTTTAAAAGATTAAGGAATTATGAGTTTACATATCTTTTAAGTGACAAAAAAATAAATTTAAATTCAAGGTCTAACTAAAAGGTAACTGTTTTGTTCTTCTGCCTTACAGTCCTTCTCATTTCCTTTCTCCCCTCTGTCTAGGTAAAAAAAAAAAAAAAAAAGTAGCTTAAAATATGTAAATCAGAGGCTCAAGTCCATTTATTTTAATACTGTTTTCTTTTACTTGAACTAATTAGCCATAGAGCAATTCCATAAAGGAGTATTAAATACAAAAGTTCAGGATGTAATTTATATTAATTATATATTTATGTTACAATTTCAGCAAGGCAACCACTATGTTTCTCTTTCAATGTGAATTATTTCCTACTAATTGGTCAGTATTTGGCTGTTGGGTCAGTCACCTAAATGATGCAAAAATCAAAAGAAAAGGCAAGTCTGATCCATTGTTCAGCTAAAAAAGCCTTTTTAATTCTTATTTCACTTGAATAACTTTAGAGTTCCATTTGTATTAACCTCTTTACATTTTAAAATAAAAAAAAACTACATAAGAAACAGGACAAATACACAACTAATATATTTGTAACATAAACCCACTGCTGTAATGACCTTAAGTGGTCACTGTGTCCATAAAGCAATTAATGCAATTAAGCCCTACTATTCTTGTCTTTAAATAACTGGGGCATTTACTTTTAGAGTGCAAGTAGATTTCTATTCACAGTTAACTACATAAATAGGCGATACTATATTTGGTTTTATGATTTTAGACAAAAGGAGATTTTGACAGATTGTAAATATGAGCACACTACTGAGAAAAAAAAAATGTAATTTCAGACTGCAGAAAGTAAAAATGGGAACAGAAACCTTCTTGATCTTGAATACACACTAAACGTGAGTAGGAGATATATTTCTGCTCACTGTGCTAGATAGAAAAAAGGACAGGGGACAAGGAACCCCAGCCATCTTGGCTCACTACTCTGACTCCAATTAGTTATGTAAATTCAAATAGCTCACTTAATCATTGTATTACAGTCCTACAACCTCAAAAATAGGGAGGTTGTTATAGTTCTTTACTGTGACAATTTTGCCCCCACGGGACATTTAGCAATGTCTGAAAACTTTCTTGGTATCACAATGGGGCTAGGAGTGGAACCCGTGACACTCATGTTTAGTAGGCAGAGGCTAGGCATGCTGCCAAATAAACATCATGAACTACAGAGGACAACCCCACACAACAAAGAATTAGCCAGTCCAAAATATCTGTAGTTTTGAGGTTAAGAGGCTGTGGATTAGATGGTATTTACGGTATCTATATCTATGATTTGAGGCTGGATTTCTTGAAGTTAACTGTATAGCATAATGCACAGCAAAGGGTTGGCATGTCTCCTTAGCAATTAGATATTTTTTCAAACAAAGGAATGAAGAATCATAACTATAACATCAAAACTTTTCTGCCAGAATCTGTCTATAAAATAGCTTTCAGTTATTTTTCTTGGAAAGTACCATGTTAAGGCTAATATTCCACTTTCCAAAGTATAATATTTTTCAAATTTTATAGTATTTATTTATCCATTCTTGTATTTTCATAATATATCTCATATTACAATAGAATTATAATATCACTATATGAAAATATGTGTTTTTATATCCACTTTAAATTATTTCTAAAGCATACGTAAATCTTTTAAACATATACATACACACAAATACCACTTATAAACATTTATAATTCAGCACTATAGGAAGATGTATATGTATGTGTATATACATATTTATATATGGAAACATTTTTTGTTAAGGATATATAAACCTATCTGTATCCCCTTGTAGGCTTGTTTAGAATAAAGCATTATTTCACAATTCTAGAGTGCCAAAATATAAGTACATGAAATGGCTCACAGTAAAAAATAAATGTATAAGCACTCACATAAACCACATATAATATTTAATTTCACTTTCTTATCTTTCTCTGTCCACTAAATATGTGGATTTATAATCTTCAATAAAAATAAAACTTTATTCAAATTGCACTCATATTTCATGTTTCTATTCAAAAGCCTTACAGGATATTTAACAAAATGAAAATGTGGTCTGTTGCTATTTCTTTTACTGAAACCTAAATTTTAAATAGTCTTCAGACCATCAGAAAAAGGGAAAGATTGCTTCTAATTTCTTAGCAAATGTTTAGAATAAAGCATTACTTTCAAAATTCAAGAGTGCCAAAATGTAAGTACATGAAATGGCTCACAGTAAAACATAGACATAGAAGGACTCACATAAACTATTACACTTGATCAGCTTCAGTATTTACTAGGGTTATAGCTCCTTTGAATGATTACTACTAATTTATTCATCTCTGAAAGAGTATGTTTTTGTTAATTTATTTAAATGAATTAACAAAGAATACAAACAAATTGGCTTATTTCATGGGTGACAGAAGAATTTAGGACTTGATTCAGTAATCCTCAATTCATGAATATACGTTGTGTAAAAACAAATTGATGATGTTAAAAATTATAATGTACGTAAAATGTTTACAAAATAAGTGAAATTGCTCTATGTAAAGAATTTGAAGTGATATAAACATGTTAAAAATTAAATAATACAATGAAATTTAGTATTATTATATCAGTGACAGGTTTTAATGGACTATTTGAAGCAGAAATATTACAATATGCTTTCTTATAATTAGAAGACAATTTCAAACATCTTTTCAGAATGTTATGGTTATCTCATATATGAGACTACATTCATATGATTATGTATCTCAATAATGAATGTATACTATCTAGGAATAATACCTTATCAAAGGTAAATTTTAATAAAACTAAACTATATGATAGTCTTACTATAATTATTGTTTCAAGAGCTAAAATAAAAGCTTATTTTTATTTCTACTTCACTTAAGAGAGAAAATTGCTAAAAGATTTAATAATTACTCAATGTGGATTTGCCTCCAACTAAAATATATTTCTGGAAGGAGAATCAGTATTTAATTAACAATTTAGTGTTAGGCTGCCAATCCATTATTTGATAATTTTAAGACTCTATTTTGGGGATATCTAGAGTTTCTTGGTGACTTTAGAATTCTGTACATTAGAAGGATTTAGGAGAGGGGTATTTGGTTGGATGCCAGTGTTCCAACCTCCTGTAATCAAAACAGCTACTCTTATAACTATAAATTCTGAATTTCTGAAGATTTTGTCTAAACAAAAAGATTCATAGATCAACAACAACAACAAAAATGTAGAGAATTTAAAACTAATACAGTGGTACACCTTGCTGTTATATTGATTTCTTGGTACAGTCATTTAAAACTAGAATTAAAAATTAAAGTTTATGGAAACAACCAAAATGTCCTTCGATAGATGAATGGATAAAGAAGTTGTGGTATATATACACAATGGAATACTATTCGGCAGTAAGAAAAGATGATATAGGAACATTTGTGACAACATGGATGGATCTTGAGAGAGTAATGCTGAGCGAAACAAGTCAGACAGAAAAAGCAGAGAACCATGTGATTTCACTGATATGTGGTATATAAACCAAAAACAACAAAAGAACAAGACAAACAAATGAGAAACAGAAACTCATAGACACAGACAATAGTTTAGTGGTTGCCAGAGGGTAAGGGGGGCGGGGGGTGGGGGGTGGGAGATGAGGGTAAGGGGGATCGAATATATGGTGATGGAAGGAGAACTGACTCTGGGTGATGAACACACAATGGGATTTATAGATGATGTAATACAGAATTGTACACCTGAAATCTATGTAATTTTACTAACAATTGTCACCCCAATAAATTAAAAAAAATAATATATTAAAGTTTAAGTTACTAAATTTTATAAATAATTACATAATCCCAAAGGGCAACTTTTGAAATACTGAAAATAAGGATATTCTCTCTGAAATAACACAACCAATTTGGAATTAAAGTAGTATGAGTTCCGATAATTAAATTTGTGAACGTGTTGCAATGATATTGCTAACTTGTTTTGATATCAGAGGGATTATTCATTATGAATTTGTACTAATGAGACAAACAGTTAACCAAGTTTACTATTTGGAAGTGCTGAAAAGGCTGCATGAAAAAGTTAGACAACCTGAACTTTTCGCCGATTCTTGGCTCTTGCATCACCACAATGCATCAGTTTACACAGCACTGTCTGTGAGGGAGTTTTTAGCCAGTAAACAAATAACTGTATTGGAACACCCTCCCTCCTCACCTGATCTGGTCCCCATTGACTTCTTTCTTTACCCAAAGAGAAAGGAAATATTGAAAGGAAGATATTTTGATCACATTCAGGACATGAAGGGTAGTGCGACAACAGCTTTGATAGCCATTCCAGAAAAAGAGTTCCAAAATTGCTTTGAAGGGTGGAGTTGGTGTCGGTGCATAGCTTCCTAAGGGGAGTACTTTGAAGGTGATCATAGTGATATTCAGCAATGAGGTAGGTAGCACTTTTTCTAGGATGAGTTCGCAAACTTAATTGTCCCACCTCGTATGCTTCAATGTAGAATGTAACTGCATTTCTGTAACTTACCAAGATCTTCATCGCAGGTAAAGGTGATTTAACAGAACTGCAGTACATTTGAGCAGCGATATATACTTCATGATGATAACTTAACATTTATGGATTACATGTTCCACGTTGTAGACTACTACTGAGAGGATGGTTTTGAGAATGTCTGATAAGACTAAGCATTGCCACTTCATTACATTGCAGAACAATTCATGCTTCCATTTGTCATACTACTATATCATCTGTCTTAGAAATAATCATTGGACTAACTTCATTATTTATTGGAGAGTCCCAAAAAGGTTCTAACACAAATTTTAATGGGGTGGTTTTAAAGGGCCTAAATACTTCTTTCTATTGGAACTAAGAATTAAAAAGGAGACTAAAGAAAGACAACTATAAATCTTCATTCAAAGGTAAACCTGAGCACAATATTTTAAATTGCACATGCAATTATATTTTTAGTGTGCACTGTAAGTTCGTGTCAGATATAACTAACCCATGATATTTGCAGTTTTATAAAACAAGAGACGTGGATAAAGTTCCATGGATTTGAAATTACTCAGCTTTCATTACCAAAGTTAAAGACAGCGAGTGATGGCTTAATTATTTTAGGCTTGAAGTATCCTTCAGGGAGTGGTGTACAGCTGGTTGCTTACCCGACCCCCCACCCCGGCCTCAACAAGATAGAAAATGGTGTTAAATTTCACTATTAAAAACATGCTTAGAGGAATAATTTTGTGACCATAATTAAATTCTGAAAAATCTGATCCAGAAGGGAATTTCATTTCCAGAACAAAATTACATAATGAAATTTCCTACCATGCATCACACACTATCTACTGAATAGTCTTACCTCATTTTCTCTAACTGTATAAATTTTATTGTCATATTTTTGTTTAGTGTCTGTTTTCTTTTTGTCTGTGTCATAAACCTCTACCGCATTCCGTTTAACATTTTACTTACATTTTCTTCCACAATTTGTTGTTATTCTTCTTGTGCCACATACTGTAAAATCGAAGAGGCTGATACAAGGAAAGAAATGTCACTTCATCCTTAGAGATAACTCCAGATTTGGAACCATCACATGGCTGGGAGGTTATCTGCTGAGCCTCTCAGAATTGTGGAGATGGTAGAAGCCATTTTATGCCTCCAAGGTCCTAGCAAATTGGCATCAATCATACTTGTCTGTTTCCTTCATTGATTTCTTTCAAGCTATTTTGAAACCTTCCTCCTGTCCATACTGTGCCTTGACATTTTAAATATAATAAACTCCAGATGCTCAGGACTGTACCAAAAACAAAAAAATCAAAAACCTACCTACTAACGGGAAAATAATGAGATTCCATTTCTCAAAGAAAGATAGTTCCTGTAATTCTGGCAAAATGAAGAGCTCTTCGAAGAAGCCTTTCTGAAAAGTACGCTGACACATTTGAATACAATTCAATGAAACAAAATTCATTGTAATTACGTGTCTCTTGCAGGATTCTATAACCCTTAAAACCCACAATCTGCAGGTAGCATGTTAATGTAGTAAAGATGAATCTTACATAACTTTGATATCACTGACATATTAATAGGGTATATACATTAGGCTTTATTAAAAAACATATGATCTAGATGGTTAGTAAATGACTTTGTAATTTTAAAAAATTCTCAATTTTTTTTCAATCAGGTGAGCTTCTTAGATGACTGTGACACTTTAATAAAAGTTTCTACTTCCATTTCCTGACCTCCTGATAGAATTTACTTTCTCTTCTATCACATCACTGAAATTTCCTATAGCCTCGTAACTGACAAAAGGAATGGCTTCTTCTTGTTCCTCATGCCCTTTGACTTCTCAGCAGGATTTAGTCACACTGATCATGGCTGCATGGAAACTATTTTCCTCTGACTGTGGGTTATAGGCACGGCATCCTCGGCATGGTGCACTCTATTTCCAACCAACCCTTCAACGCACCAGGCTCTCTCCCACATGTGTTCTGACCACAGCGTACAGCTCTGAACTCATCTCATCGGACTCTCTCATCGCCCTTCCTTAGTGCCCTCCTTCAGACTGTTTACTCAGTCTGCATTATTCCTTCTGTCTTTACCTCCAGATGAAATCGCACTTCTAATTTAGTTTATACTTTAAATACTCTCTCCTCCTTGCCAATTGCCCTCACACACATTTAAGTGGAAACACCAGTACACGTACATTCTCTCTCTCTCTCTCTCTCTCTCTCTCTCTCTCTCTCTCTCTCTCTCTCTCCATCTTTGGGCAGAAATAATTGAGTCTTGTCTTGAATTCTTCTTGTACTCTCACACAGAAATTTATGTACTCAAAGTTTGTGTATATGTATTTGTGTGTTATACATATGCACATTACGCATGTCACATATATGATACATGTATATAATATGTATGCATATTGTGTGTGTATATTATAGTGAGATATGAAGGATATACCTCTACCACAAAGTTATTATTCCTTTAGCGTCTGGGGATGTGCTTTAGCTGTTCTTATTAAAAGTACATATTAACTGCTCAGTATCTGTTTTTTTTAAATGATTTCTTAAATCAGCAAAAGTGCATAGCATGCGGAATAGCTTGATAGACATAACCTATTTAAATTAGTGATATGTAAGAGATACTACTAGCTTACTTTACCAACAGTCACTAAATTTTCTGTTCATGTAAGGGGTGGTAGGTGAAACCTTTAGCCAAGGATGTCTAACTGGATTTATTTTTGTCATTGTATCTGTATGTCTGTATGTGTGTATGTGTGTCTGTCTGTCTGTGTCTGCCTCTGTCCCCATCTTTCTCTCCCTCTCCCTTTCTCTGTCTTCTTCTTAGACTGTTTGAGTTCAGTTCTACTGATTATCTTTCATCAATCAGAGAATTCCAACTATGTCTACCATGGGATACTAATTTTCCACGTTATGAGACTTAATAATTTTAAAGCTATAAAATTTTCTTAAATGTAACAAAAGTCAGCTTAAACAAAGAACGTTTTTGAATTATATTGTTTATGGGGCTTTGTTTCCCTCCAATTTGCCATGACAATTTTCACCATTGGGGTTTCCTCATTACTAGTGAAATATTTCTCTATTCACATGACCTATACAGTTCTCTTTCTGTGTTCTCCAGCCAACTGCCTGTGTGTTTGTCTCAGTCATTGATATACTTTTTAAAAATGCTATTTGAGCTGTACACATAGAAAACAAAGTTCTAGTTTCTGAATGCATAATAAAAATGCATTCACCCAATACACAGAAGCATATACCATGACATATTCTGAATAGCATTAATGAATTATCCCACATCTGCAGGCACTGCAAGATTTTCTTGTGTGATAATTTCCTGTTCTGACTTGGTTACTCAGGCAGCAATTATGTATCATGTAGAATCTGAATATGAGTTCCAGTCCCATGAGTAAATCTTGTTATTGCTGCCTCTGACTTTTTCCTCCACTTCAACTGTCATCTATTGTTTGAGCTACTGGAGCTAACATTTTTTTTGTGTCCGACTTTGATATATGTCTAATATATGGAAAAACTCTTTAAACTCTGTAAGCAAATAAAGCAATGAAATCCACGATCTATGGTTTCACTCTGGTACACTTGACAATGTGTTTATCATTAGTAATTATTTTATCACCATTTGCAGTATTTTAAATATCTATAATTTTATTGAGAAAATATATGGTATATGGCACCTTCAGTGTCTTCACTATAATTAGTCACAATATTAAAGTTGAAATATTAAGAGTTACTGTTAGTTTGCTGTGTTTAATTGGTCTGGGAATCTGATTATTTTTATTCTACTATTCATATGTCTTAATACAGACTTATGAATTAAGAATTTGCTTGAGTCTGAAAAGAAAATCAAGATTTTACCCAAAGGCCAATATATAAACTATATGTAGATTTATTATTGTATTAAAGGCGCAGATTATTATTTTTAGGAATCAAGTACTATTCTAGAATGCCTAGGAAACTAAACTAGGCTGTATACTTTTCATAATTTTTTAAAATATACTTTAAAAGTATACAATATTGATATTTCTAATACTTCATATACAAGAATAACACTTTCTGTTAAGATACATTTTACCATTTCTCTAAAATCACAATTTTCTAATGTATCAAAAATACTTGTCAAAACTTCTTTGGATGATAATGGCCCATTTTTTAACTTTGGCTTGTGGTTCATTAATTTATGTCACTTTTAGAGTTAGTCATTTTAAGTATATCTTATCCAAAAATTTAAAAAGCATATGCTGAGAACAAAAATAAATATGGCAAAGTGAACAAAACTTGCACTGGGAGTTTTAAAAGCTTATGACAAATAAAGGATTACATCACCAGAGTAGAGACTGTGATGGTTACTAAAAGCTCTATCCTTCTTCCTACATTTCTACTTGCTGTTGAATAGGTTCATGAAAATGGTTCTGACCAAAAGGCTATAGGTAAATGGGACAAGAGTCAAATCCAAAAAAGTAAGGGAAAGCAGATGAAACCTTCTAACTATCTCTTCCATTGCCATAGCAACCAAGAAAATAATGTGTTGCAGAAGATAGGACCTCTGTCAATCTGAAGTACAATGCCATGCCTGCCTACAACAGACATAAACATGTCAACAAAGAATCCTCCATTGTGTTTTTACACAAATCAATTTCGAATATCTTAACAAAATAATCACAGAGTATTCTTTTCCTCCCCTCAGTCTTGTCAGGTGTAACTTCTAAAAGATCTTAAATCTATCACCATCTCGTCTTATTTTTTCTCTTTAAATTAAAGTTATTGGGGTAACAATTGTTAGTAAAGTTACATTGATTTCAGATGTACAATTCTGTAATACATTATCCATATCTCACATTGTGTGTTCAACATCCAGAGTCAGTTCTCTTTCCATCACCGTATATTAGACTCTGTTTACTTTCTTCTAGAGCCTCCGTCCCTACTTCCCCTTACCTTCTGATAACCCCTCAACTATTGTCTCTGTCTATGAGTTTTTGTTCTTTCAGTTGTTTGTCTTCTTCTTTTGTTGTTTTAGGTTTATATACCACATATCAGTGAAATCATATGGTTCTCTACTTTTTCTGTCTGACTTATTTCGCTTAGCATTATAATCTCAAGATCCATCCATGTTGTCACAAATGGTCCTATTGCATCACTGCTGAATAGTATTCCATTGTATATATATACCACAACTTCTTTATTCATTCACCTATCGAAGGACATTTTGGTTGTTTCCATGTTTTGGCCACCGTAAATAAAGCTGCAATGAACATTCGAGCACACGTGTCTTTATAGGTAAACGTTTTCAGATTTTTTGGGTAGTTACCCAGGAGAGGGATCGCTGGGTCATATGGTAATTCTATTTGTAATTTTTTGAGGAGCCTCCACACTGCCTTCTGTAGCGGCTGCACCAATCTGCATTCCCACCAACAGTGTATGAGGGTTCATTTTTCTCCACAGCCTCTCCAACACTTGTTACTATTTGTCTTGTTGATGATAGCCATTCTAATCCGTGTGAGGTGATATCTCATGGTGGTTTTTATTTGCAATTTTCTGATGATTAGTGATGTTAAGCATTTTTTCATATGTCTATTTACCATTTGGATGTCCTCTTTGGAGCAGTGTCTCTTCAGGTCCTCTGCCCATTTTTTTCAATTGGGTTGTTTGTTTTCTGGGGCTGTCCCCTATCACCTCTGCTTTTCAACATAGTGTTGGAAGTTCTCACCAGAGCAATCAAGCAAGGCAAAGAAATAAAAGACATTCAAATTGGGAATGAGAAAGTTAAATTGTCACTCTTTACAGATGACATGATGCTATATATATAGAAAACCCTAAAGACTCCACAAAAAGCTATTAGAAACAATCAACGAATACAGTAAAGTTCCCAGCTGCAAAATCAATGTACAAAAGTCCATTGCATTCCTATATACTAACAATGAAATCTCAGAAAAATAAATTAAAACAAACAAGCAACTCTCTTTCCAATTGTAAAATAAAATAAAATACCTAAGAATAAATTTAACCAAGGATGTGAAAGACCTATATGCTGAAAACTATAAGACATTTTTAAAAGAAATTGAAGAAGACACAAAGTAATGGAAAGACATTCTGTGCTCATGGATTAGAAGAATCAACACTGTCAAAATGGCCATATTACCCAAAGCAATATACAGATTTAATGCAATCCTCATCAAAATCCCAATGACATTTTTTAAAGAAATCTAACAAAAAATCAGATTTGTATGGAACCACAAAAGACCCCGGATAGCCAAAGCAGTCCTAAGAAAAAAGAAAAATACTGGAGGTATCAAATTCCCTGACTTTAGCTTGTACTACAGGGCAACAATAATCAAACAGCATGGTATTGGCAGGAAAAAAAACAGACACATAGACCAATAGAATAGAATTGATAACCCAGAAATAAACCCTCATATATATGGAGAGATAATTTTTGACAAAGAAGCAAAAAGCATACAATGAAGAAAAGACAGCCTCTTCAATAAATGGTGCTGGCAGAACTGGAAAGCCACGTGCAAAAGAGTAAAACTGGACTGCTATCTGTCACCATGCACCAAAATTAATTCAAAATGGTTCAAAGACTTAAGCATAAGACCTGAAACAATAAACTGCATAGAATTAAACATAGGTACTAAACTTACGGACCTTGGGTTCAAAGAGCATTTTCTGAATTTGACTCCAAAGGCAAGGGAAGTAAAAGCTAAAATAAATGAATGGGACTATATGAAACTTAAAAGCTTCTGCACAGCAAAAGAAACCATCGACAAAATAAAGAGGCAACCAACTGAATGGGAGAAGATTTTTGCAAATAGTGCCTCTGATAAGGTGCTAACATCCAAAATATACAAGGAACGCATACAACTCAACAACAAAAAATCCTTCTCTTAATCAACTTTTCCCTCAGGTTGCCTGATCCTATGAAACCCTAGACTGCACTGAATTCATACACAGTGCGACAAAAATGAGCGTCAGATTTTTCTGGAAATGAGAATCCTTATTTACCATCTTTCTTTTCAAGCAGTAACATAGAAATAACATGTACTGGCAACCGTATAACATCACCTTTATTGATTTGGACAAAATAAGTATGAAATCAAGTATCACGTTCACACTTTTATGCATAACACATAATCCTCCCTTTCCAGAGATCATTCTTTGCCATGGCACGTCCTTCCCACCCGTTCCTCCCTAGATTTTTCCACAAGGTGAAACTAATTGGATCTACATGGTCCTCCTCCCAACTATAGTTTATTTCATCTGTATGTGTGTTTCTCATTATAATGTCTTTCCATAAGGTGGTGAACTATATTGAGAAGTTTCCTAGAATTGGAGTGAGTACAATACAGCTTTGACAAAGGTCTTTACCTACGCATTATAGTCATTGTGTATCATTGGCTACTCTCACTCTTATAGTTGAAAGAATGCAAATCATGGTTTCCCTCTTTTCTCCCCTCCCCTCCCCTCCCCACCCATCCCCTCCACTCCCCTTTCCTCCTCTCCTCTCCTCTCCTCTCCTCTCCTCTCCTCTCCTCTCCTCTCCTCTCCTCTCCTCTCCTCTCCTCTCTGTCTCTGTCTCTGTCTCTGTCTCTGTCTCTCTCTCTCTCACACACACACACACATAGTCACACATGTATACACACACATACAATCTTGTTTTATTATCTTGCCTCTTTATTCTAAAGCTCTGGCTAACATTTCCAAAACTCTGAATAATGCAAAAATGTACTGAATTTTCTAATTTAACCTCTTTTATTACATGCACTCAGAGTTCCTTCTGTCTGAAACAATTCCCTCCCCCCCCACCCGTTATTTTTTACCTGGCTACTTACTACTCATTCTTCAGATCTAAGATGAAATATATTTTTATGGAGGAAAAAAAAAATCCCTATATCCCATCTAGGTTAGGTCCAGTAGTTATATACTTTCTCATATTTTTCATTGCTAA
The DNA here is from genome assembly GCF_057876585.1 of Rhinolophus sinicus. Lineage (NCBI taxonomy): Eukaryota > Metazoa > Chordata > Mammalia > Chiroptera > Rhinolophidae > Rhinolophus > Rhinolophus sinicus. The sequence continues at coordinate 79,334,510 of NC_142502.1, read as the reverse complement.
TACTTAATAGTATTGAAAATATAACTATTTGTATATTTGTATAAAATTCCTATATCCATCATTAACTCATAAGTTACATAAAAAAACAAATGCCATGTTTCATGATCACTAACATATCTCCAGTCACCAGGAAGCTCAGTGCTATTATGAGCTCATAAGAGGAAGATACACACATGTGATAAATTATCATATTTCAAACTCAAAATTTTCAAAATTACATATTCAGTATAATACCCAAAACCACTATGCCAATTTGTATAATCATCCTATTATTAGCTAATTTTACTTATTGTTTTTCAACACACATTTTCATTCTTTAAAATTCATTTTTAGGATTAATTGAAACTGTTTTCTAAAAATAGAATGGTTTCATAACTTAAAATAAATAAAATTATCTCTGTTTACAGATGACATGATCTAGTGCAGCAAAACCTAAAGATTCAACAAAAGAAAAACTCCTAGAACTAATAAACACTCTCAGTAAAGTTGCAGGATACAAAATCAACATACAGCAAATAGTGATGTTTCTATAAACAAACACAAACTATCCATAAAGGGAATTAAGAAAGCGATCTTATTTACAATAACAACAAAAGTAATAAAATACCTAGGAATAAACTAATCAAAGTGGTGAAAGACTTGTACACTGAAAATGATAAAACACTGATGAAGGAAATGTAAGGAAAACAGGTAACAGAAGGATATCTCAAGTCATGAATTGGAAGAATCAGCGATCATTAGATTGTAAATTTCTTGAGCGTTGGCACTATTTTAAATTTAATTTTTTTATTCCTTCCATATTTTGCACAGGATTGTGCATACATACAATAAAGGTTTGGATGAGGGGAAAAAAAATCCAAGGAAAATATCTTGAAATTCATATTGAACCACAAAAAAAAAAAAAAAAACACACAGAATAGCCAAAGAAATCTTGAGAAAGAAGAACAATGCGAGAGGCATCCCACTTCCTGATTTCAAAATATATTATAAAGTCACAATATTGAAAGCAGTGTGTTACTGACATGAAAACAGAACACATAGATCAATGGAAGAAAACGGATAGTCAGAAATAAAACCATGCATCTATAATCAAGTTATCATTGACAAAGGTGCCAAGAACACAGAATGAGGAAAGAATAATTTCTTCAACAAATGGCACTGGGAAAATTAAATAACCATACACAGGAGAAGGAAACTGGACCCTATCTCATACTCTATACAAAACATCAACTTAAATTTTTGAAATGAATTAGACTGAGACTTAAAACCTGAAAATGTAAAACTACCAGAATAAAAAAAATAAATGAAAATAAGGAAAAAGCTTCTTGCCATTGGTGTGGCCAGTGGTTTTTTTGGATATGATTCCAAAAAGACAGCAACAAAAGAAAAAAATAGAAAAAGGAATTGCATCAAACTAAAAAGCTTCTGAACAGCATAAAAAACAATGGAGTAGAAGGCATCCTATGGAATATGAGAAAATATTTGCAAACCATTAGATCTGACAAAGGGTTAATATCCTAAATGTATAAGGATTTCAACAACTCAATAACATAAAACAAATTACCTTATTAAGAAATAGATAAAGAAACAGAATAGACTTTTCTCCAAGAAAACAATGGGCATAAGAAATGGTGCTAAATATCACTAAACATCAGGGAAATGAAAATCAAAACTAGGCTGTATACAATTTTTTTTTTATTACCTTTATTGGGTTGACAATGGTTAATAAAATTATATAGGTTTCAAGTGTACAATTCTATAATACATCATCTATATACCACATTGTGTGCTCACCATCCAGTTAGTTCTCCTTCCACCACCATATATTTGACTCTCTTTACCCTCTTCTATCACCCCCATTTTACCCTCTACTAACCACTAAACAGTTGTCTGTGTCTATGGATTTTTGTCTCTTTGTGTGTTTGTCTTGTTCCTTTGTTGCTTTCATCTGTATATTTTTAAAGTGATCAACACTAGAACGAAATATCACCTCACATCGGTTAGAACGACTATTATCAAAAAGACCCAAGGTAACAAGTGTTGACAAGGATGTGGAAAAAAGGGAAACCTGTACACTGTTGGAGGGAATGGAAATTGGTGTAGCCATTATGGAAAACATGGAGGTTCCTAAACAATTAAAAAAAGAAACAAAAACCTTATGATCCAGCAATCCCATTTCTGGATAATTATCTAAAGGAAATGAAATCATTGTCTCAGAAAGATTATCAACATTCCCATGTTCATTGCAGCATTACTCACAACCTATATGTCCAATGAGAAATGAATTGACTAACAAAATGTGGTATATGTAAAATGAGATATAATTCACTATAGGAAGAAATCCTGCCACATGCAGTAGCATGTATGAAGATGGTGGACATAATGCTAACTGAAATAAGGCAAACACAAAAGAAAAATACTGCATGATCTCACTCGTATATGGAAAATGAAATAGACTCACAGAAGTAGAGAATAGAAAGTTGGTTGCCAGGGACTGGGAAAGGGAGGTAATGTGGAGATGTAGGTCAAAGGTATAAAATATCAGTTATGCAAAATGAGTAAATTCTGGAGATCTGATGTACAGCAATCTGATTATAGTTAATACTACTGTACTGAATACTTGAAATTTGCTAAAAGTAAATTTTGTGTTTCACACACACACACACACACACACACACACAAATAGTAACTATGACAGCTTGATCATGTCACTATTTTACAATGTATATGTATATCTTATATAAAAATATCAAGTTGTACCTTAAATATATACAATATCTGTCAATGGTACCTCAATAAAAATGGGATGGAAAGGCTTTAACAAATATTCTAGTAACTCTTTAGGGCTTGGGTCAAAGGAAACAGAATTTATCAATATTGGTTTTACTTAAGTTGACCCCTGTCATACCATAACATACTATGTGCCTCAATTTTTATATATTTATCGTTACTTAAAAATTATACATTGAATGTATATGAAAAATGTACGTTTTCTAAAATTTAAGAATATAAGTTAATATTATAACAGGGGTAATTTTTAGGAAACTAGACATTTTAGTGCCATGTTTTTAATTTTCTTCTTTTAATGCATATCATTTACCTTAAATACAGGTATCTTCAGGTGAAGAAACTAATAATTAAATAAAACACAACTAACCTTCACATTGTCAAGCATGGGACAGGTGACTGACCTTCATTATCTGATCTAACCTTCAAAACTATCCAATTAAGTAAATGCTACTATCTTCATTTAGACATTAGGAAACTATAGTTGTAATTAGGTATTGGGTACTCAATAAGGAGCCTAACTCAAATGTCTGACGTCTTCCCATGCTGCACTGCTACTTCACTGAACAAAATGCAACTTAAAATTAAAGTACATGTATCATATACCTTTGGAATTTATCCATGGAGGAAAGATAAGTAAAACTAAGAATAATTTTATTTTATTAAAACTTCTTTCTCAGTGTTACCAACTATGAGATGTTCATAGACAAAATTAGTGAAAGTAACACTGCCTTTAGCACATTCTCCTACCACAAAGCACATTACATACAACAGCATGAAAATTGAGTCCAAATCCCACTCCCTGTTTCCAGTAACTCCAGAGATAGGAATAAACATTGGAGATAATATGTAAATGAATCACAAATTAATGGACTTAAATTACCTCCAAGTATGCTAGGAAAGAGCATGAGTTATTTTAACACAATCCAGTAAATCCTTTGTTTCTATTTTTGATCTTTGATGTATAGCCATAAAACTAGTAGCTTACTAGGAAATCCTTATTTAAAATTTCTAGAGATACATGCCATCTACCCTTTCACAAACTATTAAAACAAACAAACAAATGAATGAACAAACAAACTCCTATTGACTATTTTCATATATTTAAGTAGTTTAAGCTATTTGTTACACATGAATGGAAAAAAAAAATCCACATTCTTCTGTTGCTTGCCACCTTGGGGGTTCCGTGAGTGAAATGAAACTGCCCACCTGCCCCAATATGGATGTCCAGGACAAACCAAAGAAAGAGGCAGACCACCCCAGATTTGTAGGTGGCAGATTTCATAAGCAAGCAACTTACAAAGAAAGCTTGTCTTGGGCGGCTACAAGACAAGTAGATCTCTGTACCCATTGACCAAAAACTTAAACATTTATATATAGAGGCTTTAACAAGGTTCAGTCGTGTATCTCATCCAGATAGTTTCAACAACACAGTTTTGAAATGGTTCCTAGTGCAGAAACATTGGGCACAGTATACATTCCAAGGACAGTGTAGGGGGTGAGAAGCCTCTGATTGATTGCCTGGGTCCAGCTTGAGGGTCAATCAGTGGTTAAGCCCTCTCAATGACCACCAACATCTTCAGAGAACATGTCAAAAGACCCAACTGAGACCTGTTGTTTCTTTATAACTTTTTAATTAATTCTCTGGCTTCTCTTCATTTTCTCCTTTTTGTTACTCAAAGTGAATCTAATGCAAGTTAAGAGTTAAGAACAAACACTTTAGGGCACTGGTTTTCAATGCTACTACATATTAGAATAACTTGGGAATTAATACATATATGAAGGCTGATGCCCCATTTCAGAATGTTTAAGTTATACAGGCATATCTCAGAGATGTTGAGGGTTTGGTTCCAGGCCACCACGATAAAATGATTATTGCAATAAAGCGAATCATAGTCTTTTTGCTGCTGGAGGGTCTTGCCTTCAATTTGTAAAAAAAATAAATAAAAATCACAGCATCTGTGAAACACAGTACAGTGACATATATCTGTAATTGGATGTGGCCAGAGTGTTGTTACTTCAAAAGTTCCTCATGTGCTTTTAATATTAATACTCTGATGCGAAGTACTCTTAAGAGATGAGTAATCACATCTCACTTGACTTTCCCCCAAAAGTATATATTTTAAGTCACTCATTTCAAATGTTAGCATACATTAGAATCACTTAGAGGGCTCTATAAAACATAAATTGCTTGGCCCCAGCCCAAGTTTCTTGTTCAGTAGGCAGGACGAGGGGCCTGAGAATTTGTAGTCCTAATAAACTCCCAGGTGATGCTGATACTATTGGTCCTGAAATAACACTTTGAGAAACCCTTGTTCTATGAGATGTAATACTCTGCCTGGCAGACTGAGCCCAACTCAGGGAGAGATGCTTGAGTCAATCCCACCTTATCAACATGGTCTGAAAGTAAACTTTCCCTTAGGTGGAAATTTAAATGCTGTTTTAAAAGAAAGTGGCAATGGATGGAAGACAAGAAAGACTAATAGCCAATAAAATTCTATCTGGCTAATCTGGTTCTGTTCCTTCTCACCAAGCACAACAGCATAGTATTGTTTCAGAGCTGTCTTCTTCCATTATGAGCATGCCAGGATTTCCCATCTTGAAGATTGTAATTTTGTCACCCTCTGACTGAAATACACTTTCTATCTCTGTATATGAAAATACCATTTATCTACATACTCCCTGATAGGAAATTCCATGTGTTTCTCAAGACGCCATTTCTTGATTTTCCCCACAGATATGAGAATGTGATAATTTGAAACTTCATTATATTTTATCCTTCTCTTTTTCTGTTGTATGCTATAGTTGTATTACTTATATATTTTGATAAAATGGTAATATTTTACATTAAACATTAAGAACACTTAGAATGTACCAGGTAGTGTCATGTGCACTTTAAAAATACCGACTCTTTAAAGCATGATTGGTATCTTCCTTTTACAAATGGGGAATTTGGGGCATAGTAAAGGTAAAAAACTTGGCCAAATCACTCAGTTCTTAAGTAGCAGATCCAGGAGACAACCCCAGAACACTATGCTGTTTAACTAATAATAAAATAAAGACGTAATAATTACATAGCACTTAGATCAGCTTCCAACATATTGAAAATGTTAGCTATTAACTATCATCATGATCATTATTATTGTTATTTACCATGTAATTACCAGTGTGCTAAGCATTGTGTTAAAAACAACTTTATAGTTAAACAGTTCTATATAATTCACTTCATTTTATCTTCACAAGATAATATTCTCACAACAGTCTGTCAGGTGGGAAAGTTTATTATCATAAGCAACTTGCTCCAGTCACCTACCCAGTAAGTAGATTAGTCTGAAAGCAAACCCATATTTAGGATCAAGGGATGTTTCCTTTTCATGTTATATCCTGTGCAAGATTTAATATACTATTTATCAAATAATGGTCTTGTTTAATTGAATATGTTTATCTTTTTCAAATTTAATTATGCCACCTTAGGGAACTGAGAGGCACATTTATCTTCCTTTTCTTTCTTGAATTTGTTTCTTGTTTAACCTTTTAAATTAGAGTTCTAAAAACAAATTTCAGGTAGTAGTACAAGAGTTCACATCTTAGGGAAAATTAAGAGATAAACTTGTTAAAAATGTAGAATTGAAACATAACTGTCTTTTTACCAAATATAGAAGGAACATATGTGTGGTAGGCAGCTTCTAAGATGCTTCCACTGATAGCTGCCTCCTGATATGCTCACTGTTTGTAATTCCTTCCCCTTGAGCTGGATTTAGACACTTGCTTCAATGAATAAAATATAGCAGAAGTAATGGGATTTTACTTCTGAGAACAGGTTATAAAAAAGACAGTAGTTTCAGTCTTGGCAGTGCAGTCTTGCTAACTCTTTCTGGAACCTCTCTCTGTGAAAGCAAGCAGCCATATTGAGAGCAGTTCTGTGAGGAGCAACTGATAACTCACGAACCATCAGTCCTTGTATTGAGCTTGGGAGTGGATTAGCTCCCAGGTAAACTGTTACATGACTGTGATTAACAGGTTCACTCCAAACTCATGAGAGACACCAAGCCAGAGGAATCAGCTGAACTATATTCACAAAATGTGAGATAATAAAAGTTTTTCTGTTAAGGCACTTAGTTTTGGGCTAATTTGTTATGCAGCCATAGATAACTAGTCATTTATAATTTGTTTTGTACTATAAGTAAAACTCATTTTTGGAACCCTAGAATAAAGTTCAAATCAAAACTTATACAACTAGAAGGCCTATTTTACTGAATATTGTGAAAGACTTGATTTTTATATAAATATCTCATGCATGCAGACAGAAAAAAGTGGTGACTGTTATGAACTCCCAAATAAAAAACAAATACAGACACTACAAATTACAGGTTTTGATGTGCAGTGATGTTTTCTCTCATAAAAGGGTAATTCTCCAAAATCATATTCCAGGTAGAAGAGTGGGAATAACTGTTTTATAAAAATGATGATTACTGATAATTGATAATGATCAATAATTGTTTTATAAAAATGATTATTGATTATTGATAATTATCCTGAAAATGCCAAGTATTTTAGCTGGTTTTCAATAGAGAATACAGAAGCGTACATCATTTTCTTCCTTTTTATTCATAATCTGTAAATATTCATTAATATTATTCCACATTTTAAAGTTGATACAGATGAAATAATATTAAGATCTTATTCTACGTATTTAGTGGTATGACGTGATTTTGGTTTCACTGGTTCTAATAGAACACAGACATTAATTAGGAAAATGATAATCTTTCAAGAACACCATTAGAATGATGAGCTTCTGCTTTCAGCAAAAAGAAAAGCTATAGAAATGAAGCAACTTAAATTTGATACAAATTGACAATGGACCTAATTTCAAAATGAAATAACACATATGAATATTATAATAGAGATCATTGTATCCCAAACTAGCATATATAAACTGGGTACAATAGTTTAAAAAACGGTTCATGCTTCTAAATTCTGGTTAGACAGACTTGTTAATAGTAGGGCCCCATCGTGCTTTATATTCCTAATATATACCATGAATCTCCAAGAGTTAGCCAAGAAGAAGCATTTCCCACCTTCATTTGAGCATTGAGCATTTCTGTGAAGGCTAAACAATTAGCTTTGCCAAGAGCAACGTTCTACAGAATGACAAATTCGGGATGATTTTATGTGTTTTAATTCAAAGGCTTTATAGTAAGCTGTAAGAGGGTAAGAATCACCTTTACTCACTCCCACTGTATCCTAGCAGTAAGCATAGTACCTAACAGAGAAGAGTTTACTAAGTTACTAAATACATGGATAGGTGATGATAGAGATAGATAGATAAACCAACAATATAAATTGGACATACAAAGATAAATTGTTCAAAAAGGATAGTGATTTTTTTTTCTTCTACCTTGTTTCCCTTGTAGTGGTTTCTCACCACTCAAACTACTATTCTCTGGAATGGCAGACTCTTTCATCTAATTGCCTTTTGGCAAAGTCAGCATGTCTAAAACAGAAATCATCTTATTCATATCTTGGATGTCTCAAGCCACAAACTTGCAAGTCTGATGTCTTCTTCACTCTAATTCATTAATTTGGTTTTTTAGTCCTTTTCAGTCTTTCCTTTGTTACCATCTTTCAAGTCCACTTACCTTTATCCCACCCCATCCACTGCTAACTCTATGTATAATGTCTTCCTTTGGGTACTTCAGGTACTTCAGCAATCTATAAACTGGTCACACTACTGCCATCGCCTCTCTCAACCAGCACTCATTGATGCCAAAGGGACATTTCCAAAGTACAAACAGGGCCACGTCACTCCCTGCTTTAAATCCTGAAATGGTTCTTCCAACTATAATTTAAAATTTTAATAAAATTCTAAAATGATACAAAAAAATCAGCTACATGTATACACATATTAGTTTCAATCATAGTCTTATTTCAAATGGTTTATTTCACCAAAAACGATTTTAATATTAAATGTTTGTTTAATAATGAGTGAGTTTGTCTGAATCTGTTGTAGATCATCTACATATATTATTACTATGTCTGTCATTTCAATAATCTTCCACATTAAGAAGAAACTACAATAGTTCCAAATGCCAATAAAACAAGTAAAATATCTTTTAACCTGCTTTATATTCAAACCAAATATAGGGACTCCCAGAGAACCAAAGAAAAATCTTAGTGACTCTCTTTAAAAACCAAATTGCAATAGCAAATTTTAAGAAGCAAAATGGTCAAAAACTATTTATATCTTATTCATGTTTGAACAGTACTACCTTTGATCTTCAATATGTTTTACATAATTATTTTAATGTCAAAGATCACATGAGAGGACTTCCAGCTAATGATCAGGATGTAAAAAATGAAAAGACCATCACTCTCACTTAAACAATATTAAATAAAGCTGAATACTCTATAAAATCAAAATCAAAACCGTCAGAGAGCGGAAGTCATGGAACTACCAATAAACCTAAAATCAAATAAAAGACAGGTGACTCCAAAGAGGGAGGAGGCATGGGCTCTGATTCCACATAGTGGGCAGATTATAAGAGCAAAAATAGAGCCAACAAGATTCAGCTAAACTGTTTTAATGAATTGCTAAAAGTTGAGTTGCTTATCATTAATAATGAAGTTAAGTAAGTCAGAAGTTATACATTTACACCCCAATTTAAAATTGGGAAGCATATACAATGGCATTTATAAAGTTTCATGAAAATAAATATATTAGTGCTTATCTTTAAAGCATAGTCTAAATACATTAAGATCCAATGCCTTTAAGGTCAATTTGTCTTTAGGTTTAATTCCATGGTAGTATACCTGAACCATACATTTTGGTTTGGCAAAAATGGTAACAATAGCAACAACACCAAACCTAACAATCTATAATATAATAATATAATATAATATAATATAATATAATATAATATAATATAATATAATATAATATAATACAACATAACATAATAGATATATTTGATGAAAAATACGAAACAATGCAGAAGACTGTTATCAGTACAACAGTCTGAATCACATGGCTACAGTCAATTATGCTTCTTTTTTCATAGAGACACCTATACCAATAAGGGAACCATTTATTCTGCCTCTTGCTATGACTTTTGTTATATCTCAAAATAATAAGAAATGGGCCCAGTAAATGCCTTTGATAGATGTTAATTCCATCCAAGAGACATTATTAACCTTTTATTTTCCACGTGAGCCTATCAAATTCTTGAGATCTAAGATCGAATAATAGCTTGAAATGAACTCCATGAAATGAAAATAGAACTTGTTAATCTTCCTTGAAACACTATAAAACTGCAGCTGGTTTCAAAAAGTGAACATGTGGCTAAATGTCAAGTGTGAAACTTTTTTCTTTCTTGACCAATTAAGAGTAATAACATGTCAACGCTGAGAACAGTGTGGGAAACAGTGGCAGTTTTCAAAATTTCTAATATGGGAATGTCAAAACATAACAATTTAAAAAATTAGTTAAATAAAAATACATATTTATCTGTTCTATTCTGCTTTCATACTAAGCTGTATGTCAATATGAAGAAAATAACAATAGCTGTATTGCTACAGCCTATGCAACAAACATGAGAAAATATCTAAATGTCTACTTTTTTTCATTTGTCTGTCTTTAGCTGTGTGGGTGCATAATTTTGGGTACCAAATTGAATGTATATTTCTGAAGGATATGTTTATCTTTCATGGGAAAAAGTTAAACACATTTTAAAATGTTGTCAGTGCTGTATTTTTCAATCCTTTCTAAAATTTAAAATTAAATACAAAGTAACTGATTTGACAAGACATTGAAAAAGGATTTCCACTGGTATATAATATAAAAGTACTAATATAATTTAGAAATTATGTGTCCCAACTGAGTTATAACATATGCTTTACTAAGTTATAATAGAAACACATACATTTTGCTCATGAAATTTATTCTAACTCTTTATTAAATTTGATCAATTAAGTTATTATAAATAAAAATAATCATTAAATGATTCATGATTCAACAAATATTTTTGCATATCCACCATATGCCATATGCTATGCAAAAATATTTGTTCATTCTTTCAACAAATATTTATTGTTTCTACAATTTGCCAGATACCATCCTAGGAAGCAAGAACAAGTGAATAAATAAAAACATTTTATAATTTGTAACCCTGTGGTGTACATTCATGGAGTTAAAAACATTGAATAAGAAAGGCAAGATCTGTTCTACCATCGCCCCCTCCTTCCTTACCCTCTGATGACCACTAAGCTGTTGTCTGTGGCTATGAGTTTTTGTTTGTCTTGTTCATTTGTTGCATTCAGTTTTATATTCCACTTATGAGTGAAATCATATGGTTCCTGGATAAAGGGGGTCAAATATATCAGGATGGAAGGAGATGTGACTCTGGTGGAGAACACACAATGCGATATGTAAATGATGTATTATAGAATGGTACACTTGAAACCTGTATAATTTTATTAACTGATGTCACCCCAACAATTTGAATTAAAAAAGAAAGGCGAGATCTCTTTTGTTGTGAAATTTACAGTCGATGTGAAAAGCAAAAAGAAAAAAATAATAGGCATAGGGAAGAGACAGGAAAGTATCTTTAAAGTAAAAACTCTGTGGTGTGACACACTTTTCAGTTTGCCTAGGAAAGTTGCATTTTCCACTTGTCCCGATATTCTGTCCAAATAACCTTTGCTCCACTCTACAAATAATGAGGAGAATCTAGAGCAGAAGAAGGAGAGCACTTGTAAGCATTAAACAAGTTAGGCAAGGGATAATTAGCGTTGGGTCTAGAGTGATAGTGGAGGTCAAAGAATTTGGATAGGTGTTATAAAAATACATGAAAGAACTTCTTTTTTATTTACATGTTTAAGACATCTATCTATTTAAAAACTGTTAAGTAATATTCAAGATTCAGAAATTCAAATAACAGAATGCTCTACCATTTCCTGCTTCAGAGGTTACAGCCCATTAGAAAAGGACAAACGTATAAACACACACATACAAATTAAGGTTACAAATATCCCAGTGTAATAGCCAATGGGACAGTGGACCACAAAGGAAGGTAAGGTGAATTCTAACTGTGGAGTATAACAAAAGGATTCACAGACTAATTGACCCTGCACTTTGGATTTGGAAATGAGTGATAGTCATTTTGCAATAGGAGTAATATATCTGTATGATTATAAGTTCTTAACATTGATGAATGAAAAATATAATTCCCCTTCATTAATCATGTACATGTTTTCCAACAGAAAAATATTTTTATAATATCATCTATTAACATTTCTTTCAACTTCATTTCATGTGAGGATGTAACCATTTTTAAAATAAAAATAATGGCTTTGTGCATTAACCTTGGGATATTTTAATACATAACACACTGAAGAGTATCTATTCTACATAAATAACGTTCTGGTAATTTTAAATTAACCTGAGTTTTTATTTTCTGTTTCTGATAACCCCCAGAGCAGTCTTCGTGATCATTATTTGCCATTTTTCAAATAGGACATATATATTTTAAACTGTATTCTTCTTTGTTTTCCAGTGTTTTCAAAGAGGTTTGTGAACAGAACCTGTTGAATACAATTGTGTTAGCAAATTGCATTTTGGGTTTGAAGTACATTTTTACTTTTTCACTTTTTAAAATAGAATTATCCGTGTTTATGATATTACAAACCACAGGGAGAATAGCTTTCATGCAGCATGTCACAATAAACTTTATATTGCTTTAGTTTTTAGATTTGTCCTTGGCAAAAAGTGTCACTGGAGACAAGCATAAATCTAAAGGATTTAATGGATATAAAGTTCATGGTAATTGTAGTAATTATAAGTTCAGTTAATGATATGTGAACTTTTTTCATAGTGTTCTCTTTAAGCAACAGACAGGGAAAAAAATTGGACTTCTGATTCGCTAAGTCCTCAAATTCTCCTCATCAACAACAGATATTTAGTTTTCTCTTACTTAGGTTGATTGGAACTGGGTCTGCTTTTAGTTAAGAGCCATGAAAAATGTGTCTACTCTGATCTCTTTTTAGTAGTTGGGAAGGAGTTACAGGTGATAATTATTATTTCCCTCAGCTTAGCAATGAAACAGGTAAAATCTCATTCTATGTATGATCACAATAGAATTACAGTTGCCGAAAAATAAATAAAAAATTTTATAGTCTTGGTGTGCATGTCATTCTATGGCAAGCTCAAAAGGCAGAAAATATAAAAGGGAAAAATTCACACAGTTAATTACATTTTAAAAATCCATATGACAATATAATTAAAATTTAAAAAATAAAAGAGCAAAAAGAAGATATGAAACATCAAGTGTTGAGGTCATTACTATTAACTTCCTAAGGTTTTGGTTATGGATTTGCATGTATTTCTCAAAACTCAGAATGTACCCTTAAGTTTGTACATTTCATTGTACATACACTTTACATCAGAAAAAAAAAAATTAGTTTGAACTCTAGTTAACGAAATTAACAAATATGTAAAGGAAAGTGTATTGATCTCTGCAATGCATTTTAAATTGTATCCAAAATTAACATGGATTAACATATGGGTAGAGTGAAGATTATATGGATTAATTTGTTCTACACCACGTTTAGAAAAACAATCATTGTAGAATGTACTCATAGGTAGTAGCTTGATACTCTTCACTGTAAAATACCTTTAACTTTGCTGAATTTGAAATTTTCTCATTAAAATGTTGAATAATTCTAAATAACAGTCTCTAATAAATATTATAATACAATTGATTCCTAATATAAAAATCGGAAAAGGGAACCAGTAAGAAATTTAAAAGAAAACACAATGAACAGTAGATACCTGAAAACAAAATGTACAATTTCATTATGAGTTAGAATGATACAAATTTAAAAATGTGAAGTTGCAATGAACATATATATATGTATGTATGTATGTATGTATGTATGTACGTATATATACACACACACAGATAAATGGTTTCAGCTTTTTTGGGTAAATACCCAGAAGAGGGATTTGTGAGTCATATGGCAAATTCTATTCTTAATTTTTTTAGGAATCTTTATACTGTTTTCCATAGTGGCTTTACCAATTTACATTCCCATCAGCAGTGTATGAGTGTTCCTTTTTCTCCACAACCTCTCCAACACTTGTTATTTCTTGTCTTGTCAATGACAGCCTTTATGAGGAGATATTTCATTGTGGTTTTGATTTGTGTTTTCCTAATAGCTAGTGACGTTGATCATTTTTTCATATATCTGTTGGCCATTCGTTTGTCTTCTTGGAAGAGTGTTTGTTCAGGTCCTCTGGCCATTTTTTAACAGGATTGTTTCATTTTTGTTGTTGAGATGTATGAGTCCTTTATATGTTTTGGATATTAGCCCCTTGTTGGAAGTGCAGCCTTAGTCATGGTGGCCAAGAAATGGAAACAACCAAAGTGTCCTTTAATAGATGATTCGATAAAGAAGATGTACAACAGAATATTACTCGGCCATAAGAATAGATAAAATACTGCCAATTGAGGAAGCATGGATGGACCTTAAGATTATCGTACTAAGTGAAATAAATCAGACAGAAAAAGTTGAGAACTGTCTGACTTCACTCATATGTGGGATACAAAACTGAAGGCAATAAAGGAACAAGACAAACAAACAAAAATCACAAGAGCAGCACTTTAGTGGTTATCAGAGAATCAGGGGGTAGGGAGGATGGTGAAAGAGAGTAAAGGGGGTCAAATATATGGTGATGGAAGGAGAACTGACTCTGGGTGGTGGACACACAATGCAAAACTCAAATGATGTATTATAGACATATATTCTTGAAACCTATATAATTTTACTAACCAATGTCACCCTAATACATTTAATATTTTTTAATGTGATGTTAATTTATTCTGAAATCCCAGTAAAAAATAAATTATAATACACAATGTTTGTGAAGGTAGGAGTAGTAATGTCAGTGCACATTGATAAACTTTTTAGAAGTGTTCCCTCTTGATGTGTGTCAAATAAATTTAAGGACATCACCTTTGATTCAACAACTTAGATTTTAGAAATGTACTTTAATAAAACAATTGGACACAAAGATATGCATCCATGCATTTAATGTTATCAAATAAAGTTTAAATCCTAAGTATTCAGAGAAAGCAGTTTGGTTAAATAAATTTGGTACATACATAAAATTGAAAACTATAATCTTATTAAAAGCATTAATATATATTTATATTCATTGCTATGAAAATATATGTTTATTTTTGAAGGAGAAAAATCAAATTTATATATACATATATATATACATATATATTGAGAATAATATGTACATTTATTCTTAAACATTTTCTGTATGTATATACATATATATTAAAAAAGAAATTATGCTTCACATTCAGGATGGTGTACCACTCAGAATATTTAAAAAAAAAATGTTTGAGAATTTAGAGTAAATCTGAAATGCTTTAGGGTTGGCAATGTTTACTTTTTTACACTTATTTTTATACATTTCAGTATTCAGAAAAATAAAAACAAACAATATTATAGATTAAACACTGAGGAACTATTTTACATCAAATATGATAAATAATATTCTTAATATACACTGACTCCTCATAATTCACGAAGAAAACTATTAAAACTAATTTTTTAAAACATATATTTATTTAGATGACAAAATTGTAGGTTCTAGTAAAAACAAACAATGAGAAAAATGTAATTCTTGCCCTTCAGGTGTTTAGAACCTGAATTCAAAAACATTTTTTAAAAGTTTTTAACTGACCTAGAAGATACATTAAAGTGTGAAAATGAGCATAGTGAATTAAAATTATTTGCTTATTTATATTTATTGTATTATATATTCCAAGGTATACTAGAAACTGTTAAAGTGTTCTAATTTTCTAGAGGAAATGTACAAATTTATATGAGAAGTCAAATTCTGAGATGAATTTGCTGTTATTGCTTTGTGAAAGAGATAATACGCAGCAATGTTATGATATCATCACCTATTAGTTTAAAGAAGAAAGTAAATCTCCTTTGAATGAACTGTTGCTCTGCAGCAATTAGATCAATTTTGGACACTGGACAGTAGAATTAATTATGCTTCACATTCAGGATGGTGTACCACTCAGAATATTTAAAAAAAATATAAATTTCTGCAATTAATACCCTTCTTGGTTATATGACTTCTGAACAATTTAATACATTTGAAGTTTCTTTGAGTAAACAGCATTTTAAAATATTGATCCATGATATTAACCAGCTTAAGACACAGCATTTTAAAATACTGACCCACCATATTAACCAGCTTAAAACCATTGTCATTCTATACTTAAACATTGTGAATTAAAGCTATATTAAAGTTAAAATTCTAACCACAGAAATGAATACTTGAAATAGGTAAATTTACCTGCTTACTGTTTTCTAATGTCTGACTTGAATCAATAGCCTCTGAAGTATTTTTTTAGCAAATTTGAATCTACTTATCATTTTATATGATCGAAGAAATGATAGTAGACTATAATGTTACAGCAGAGATAACGGGAATTTACAATACTCTAAGAATGGGAGTGCAGTATAAGATATTTAGTTGTAATGATTGAATAACTGAGGAAAAATATCTCAATGAAAGAAATCATTTTAATTTTTTTATTTGTTTATGACACTATGGATTGATTCCTGGTAGAGCTTTTGAAGTTAATGTTTTGAAGGAATTTTAAATTCTATCTCAATCTCTTGCAATTTAGTTAATTAGTTATTAGGCATGACTGCTGTTCAGACTTTTCTCTAGAATCTCATTTAGGAGATCTCATCCTGTATCAGATTTTTAGTTTCTCATGAACGTTGGCAGTCTTTGCACAGAATTGTTAAGGCGAAACAGTTGTTTTCCATTCCTTTCCTATTCAATTTTTTTTACAACATTGTTACAGCTGACAGAAACCATAGTAACTTGTTTCTAAACTTACTTTTTCTCAACTTTTTCACCTTTTGTGCTCTTAGCAAATATTCTCCAGATTTCATTGTAATAAATAGAAGTATAACCAAGACTCCTACTGTAACATTCCTCACTTTTCCCCTTTTTTAAATTTATTTTTTATTAAATTTATTGGGGTGACACTAGTTAGTAAAATTATATAGGTTTCAAGTGTACACTTTTATAACACACCATCTATATATCACATTGTGTTTTCACCACTCAGAGTCAGTTCTCCTTCCATAGTCATATACTTGACCCCCTTTACCGCTTTTATTTGTTTTGTCCATTTAAGCAGCAATTGTTACAATAATAGAATCACCCCATATTCTTTTGTTCCTTTTCATAACCTGTTGAAAAATTAAAGAATTTGATATTTTAAGAGGTCCATTGAATCAAAACTTAGCTTTATTTTATTTTGTATATCCTAAAGTAGGCATTATTTTCTGGGATAATCTATTTGGAATGTGAGAGAGCAAAATATATCATTTTAATGCTTATATTATCAGGTATAGAAATGAAAAATAATGATATTTAGAAGCACACAAAGACTTTATGCAGACTTTTTTTTACACCTCAAAGATTTTATACAAATAGAAATAAATGCCATGTTTATGAATCAATTAAAAAATGTAGTTGTTGGAAAATTATATTTCATCTTATAGGTAGGTGATCTCTCAAAGGAAAATTACATAGAAAAGCAAACTAACTTTCCCCAATCAGGAGAATGTAGCAAATAAAAAGAATTTTAAATTATACTTTCATATTCATATTTTATGTTCTATCGTTATCTTCCTAAAGAATAAGAATATATCAGGCTATTCTTAAAAATTATTGCTTTTGCAGGGAAAATGTGTTCTGTTATATTTAGGATGATAGATATATCCAAGGTAACTTAAAAATCTACTATCAATATTTTAAAAACCTGTATAAAATTTAATTTTAAAATATATGAATCCTTTAAATAGAGAATAACCCCCTCATTCTTCTTAATATCCTAGTAGATTTTCCTTTTTTCAGGTGAAAAAAATATAATCCCAATTTCATATCATTCTAACAGGAGGTTCTCATTTAGTATAATATAATTTCATTTATACTGAATATCACCTTTCATTTCATCTATTCCATTACTTCACACTCTTTGCAAGGTTTGAATTGCCACCTGGCAGAGTGTTATAATATCATATTTTAAGTTCACTCTTTATCAAATATCTAACAAGGCAATTCAAGTTTATATTTCTTTGCAGTCTCGCCAGTAGTACTGCGGTCTCACCAGTAGTATGTCAAACACTTCTTTAAAAATCAGTTTCTCCAAGGATATTCTAACTACATCTCACTTCTCTGAATCAAATGCATAAACTAAATATGTTTAATGTTGATACCTAAGTTATATAAAATTAAAAAAAATTGTTAAGCAAGTGAAACATATGCTTCATATCATGTATATAAATTTATCATTTTAATGCATTGCATTTTGATGTTTGAGATATAATTCACACAGTTACCTACAAAAAATAGGTTTATGTTTTAAAAAATATGAAACTGTTGACACCTCTTAACTCTAGTATATTTTATTAAATATATATATATATATATATATATATATCATCAAATTAGCAATAATGCCAATTTCTATAATTGTTTGGCTTTTATATATTTCAGAAAGCTATCACTAACATTACCTTAGCAAATTCTCATGGGAATTCTATAATGTAAATCATTATGATCAAATTACGTTTCTCTCAAAATATTAATAAATGTCCGATGGAACTACAGACAAAAATAATTATTTTAAAACACATACTTTGTTTTATAAAGAATTGAGTTCAAAGAATGAAGATATTAAGTTGAAAACATGTATTTGGAATTCCTAAAGATAGAGAAAAAATTGTCTAGGCTATGGGAAACACAAGTTTGATATCTCTTGCGTAACTGTTCTGTTTTTGTTTTGTTGTGTTGTATTAAGAGGGAAGAGTTGAGATGTAATAAAGGTTATTCTGAAAGGGAGAGGGGGAAGCACACCCAATATAAGGGCCTAAAACGCAGTAATGAGAGACAAAGTGGCCAAAAGATTAAAGCATACAGATACATGGTTAGACATCACTTCTCACCATTCTCCGTTTTAAGCTCTAGTAACACTAATCCAGCTTTTCCTCATACACACCACATACGTTCAAATCTCAAGGCCTGTGTACTTTCTTAGAAAACACCTTAGTTTGGGATATAGCTTGCACTCTTACTCTTATTCAATGCAATGCCCCTGAGTATAGAACATAGTAAGTGCTCTATAATTGCCTGCTGAATGAATGCATAAATGAGTCTTCTCAAAATCACATCTGCAGTGGAATCAGGGTTCCAAATCAGGTATGTCTTTCTAAGGAGCCATCTGTTTTGAATGGAAAGATTGCCAGGTTGCTTACTGACTTGAATTGTGTCCCTCCCCACTTCACAAAGCAGAAGCTGTGATAAGACTAAGTTACAGCTCATTCAGAGTAATCACAGAAAGCAGGGTGGGTGAGGCAGGAAAGGAAGAAAAACCAAAGTCAAACCTCACACAGATGTATCCACCACATTGTGAAAAATCCACAAAGGACTCAGGGAATGTGGAATGGGTATCAGAGGTGTCTGTTACATCTTCCTCTTTATTTAGATATATTTTATGTCTTATAGTTGCCCCACAGTAATCGATAGAGACCTCTATTTTCCATAGAATAAAAATCCTACAGGCATAATTTAAACTTTCAAAATGTTTAAATCCTGTTTTGTACAGGCTATGACATGCTACTCCGCCGCCCCCCCCAATCATTTTATAAATTATATTATTATGATGGTTTGAATTCAGTACATTTTATCTGGGTCATGAATAAGTGGATAAATAATCTCTTATAAGATTGATACTTAGTTATCAGTCATTTCTAACTAAAATAAAAATTCAGCTTTTAATATCTAGCTTCTTGAATTTACTTCACTTTTAATTACTAAGTGTATACTATGTGCCAGAGATTGCGCCAAACCCCAAGGCTCAGAATGGGTTAAACAGGCAACGATCCCATTTCCAAAAAAACTCAGAGCCAGGAAAGAAACAAAAAACATTCTTTATACATAGGACTCTGTCTACTTACATTGCAGAATGAATGAATTTTTCCAGACTCATGGGTGCACAGGGATTATTTACTTTCATTAGTGCTGACCCACAACAGTAAAATTGAAAGTGGTGAGGGCAAAGAGAAGGGTATAGATATACTTTGATCAATCATTTAGATTCATTTTTCATTCATGTTTATATTTTCCCACTATGATATTTTTAAACATTCCCAGAGCTTCAAATCCCATACCTTTTATTATTTTTTACTAAGAGGTCCATATTCCATTGTAAATTTTCTAACCTACAAGCTATTAAATATAAGACAGCGGTGTATATGTAAAAGAGATCCTTCCATCCACATTTTCCATATCTTCTCTCTTACTGACAATATCTAAAAATCTTCTTAACTGTATTTTATTTAACACTTCTATAACTTTTCTAGTTTTATTTAGGGATTAATTATCACAAAATTATTATTGTGAGATTCAGCTTCTTTATAATCAAAGTCAATTCCAATCCTTCTATTTACTCACAAGCATACTAATTACTCTTTAAAATGTCATGCTTATAATAAGCAAAATATGTTTCTGTAATTTATTCTTTTTCCTAGCAAAAACTCATTAGTAGTCACAGAACTCAATAATGTTAATATTCCCAAGATGAATGATACAAAAGATTCATTATCTTTAAGTCACACTGGAATCATTGAACTGAATCATTTTATATCATTATAATTATCTTTCAAGCAATGTACTCATATAAATTTAACTAAATGCTTAAGTGGCCTATTGACCCAAAGGGCACTGCTAGTTTCTTACTTGCTAATTTAATATATTAATACCCAAGAAATAATGCATACTTTTTATTGCAAAGTTTCTCTCTTCTCTTTTGAATCAATTAGCTGTCTGATTCTAATAAAAATAATTTAAATTTTAAAAAATAGCTTCCTTTCTTCATGGCTACTCTTCCTTTACATATACATTTCTCCTTCATTTAAAATCAAGACTTTAGAGGATTCAACATACATAACTCCATCCTCTGTATAATTACAATTTAATACTTTATGCAACATACTTTCAACCAGTTTGGTGAATCTCTTTCTAATATAAAATCTAACTGGGTTATTTGACAAGTCATGTGTTTCCTCACATGGGCTGCACACAGAATTTAACAATAGATCTTTGAAAAATATTAATGTAGGGATATCAAACCCAATAATTCTCATTTGCTTTAAGTAACACCTACTCATCGGGACAATGAAAAAACTCCCCAAGTGGTTCTAATGTGCATCCAAGAATCACAAGTGACAGGTACTGCTCAGGAGTTACATGAAGAGAAGACTATAGGCTAAATAAAAGCAAACTAGACATTCCCTTCAAATTTGTCACATTTATCATGATTCACTCATGATATAGAAAATCTTATAATCATATATGAAAGTGATAAAGTTCCTGATGAAGCTAATTGTCTTAATAATTTCACTAATAAACTCAAAAAGGTACACTCATAACAGTATAAAACACCGAATTATTTAACTGTATATTTCCAGTATGAAAAATAGTTAATAGGATGGCAAAATAATTTGATATAACTGTATCTGGATTGGCATACTTCTTTGGATGTTGCTTATACCATGTGTATATGTATGTATTTCACGTGTATAAGTCATATATGAGGTTGGACAATTAAATTTGTGAACTCATCCTAGAAAAGTGCTACATACCTCATTGCTGAATATCACTATGGTCACCTTCAAAGTGCTCCCCTTGGGAAGCTACGCATCTATGCCAGTGCCTAGTACACCCTTCAAAGCAATTTTGGAACTCTTTTTCTGGAATGACCATCAGAGCTGTCATCATATTACCCTTTATATCCTGAATGTTATCAAATGTCTTCCTTTCAATGTTTCCTTTATCTTTGGGTAAAGAAAGAAGTCATTGTGAACCATATCAGGTGAGTAGGGAGGGTGTTCCAATATAGTTATTTGTTTACTGGCTGAAAACTCCCTCACAGACAGCGTCGTGTGAGCTGGTTCATTATCATGATGCAAGAACCATGACTTGTTGGCAAAAAATTCAAGTCGTCTAACTTTTTCACTCAGCCTTTTCAGCACTTCCAAATAGTAAATTTGGTTAACTGTTTATCCAATTTGTACAAATTCATAATGAATAATCCCTCTGATATCAAAAAAGTTTAGCAACATCATTGCAACAATTTCACGAACTTAATTGTCAGACTTTGTGTATGAAATATAGTTATATATGGTTATATATTACCTATAAGATAATATTTGAAATACAACCTTAGATCACTACTGTTTTAATCAAAAGGTTGTCTAGACCTCATGAAATCTGATGAACTGAACTTCCTTGATACTGATTCAAATTGCTGTGTGCTCCATCTAGCTGATTACTACTCAAACAAAAACAAAGAGAAATACTAAATTTATTATACAGTGACTAAATTGATCCTTTCAAGCTACAATCAAAATTTTATTTTAATAACTGTAGAGAAGAATAAAAGTATTTAATATATATGAATCTCTGACTACACCTCCAAAAATAATAGTGTAATTTAAATGATTAAATTGGTGACTTAACTAAAGGACTATGTACTGCAAAATATGAAATGTTAACATCATTTAATTAAAATGAATTGTAGATGATGGTATTATATAATCAATCATCTTTATACTGTTAATTATTAATGCTTTCCTTTCATGTATATTATAGGAGGTGATTAATTTTTAGTCTTGTGTGTTATTTACTAGAACTTAAGAAATGTAAATTATCTCATATAGATTAAAATTGTTTATGTTAGTTCATTAAGGGAAAAATCATGTTCATTTATTTTTCTTTTAAATTATTTACTTTACTCAGTTAACATTTTCTTGTGAGAAGAAAAGTGTACCAGATTGTACTAAAAACACCAGAACTGTTTAGATTAGGAGTCTTTTTGAGTTTTATAGTGTGACAAGATCAACATGTAAAGAAAATAACAATCTTAAAACTTAAAGTAATTTATTTATAAACATACCAAAAGTCCCCTTAAAAGAAGTACACACAAAGGCAGTTCAGTTTTAAAACAGTATTGTTTTTTGTTATTTTAAGTCCTTAGCTATTTACTTTCCTCTCATCACTTTCATTTTCTTACTTTTATTATTAATATAATAGTACATATGAAATAATATTACTTGAGGGTGTGTGAGGAATAAATGCAATAAATTATCAGTGCCTAGCATATAGTAGAAGTTCAAATTATTAGCATATTTCTTGGATTAATTTTGTTATTTAATATGGTAATGACTTATCAGTGGATGGAGTAGGGAAACCTTTTTGAATCCTCCTCATGAATAGTTTTCAACCAATCTGGTCAATAATTATTCACCAGTGAATATAAATATAAAAAAAAGGAATATATGTCCATGATGTTGAAAAATTGCATTTGAAACATTATTTTAAGCCTGGTATTCTTGGGTGAAATCATTTGTTAGTAGGAAAGTGAGAAGAATTAAAACCAAAAAAAATCTCTATGGGTAGATTAGCAGGAATTCAAATGAATAATCTAATTGCTAATCAAACAGAATTTAAAAAAAAAATCCATTCAGAGGTAGGTAGCTTTACAAAATTTAGGGTAGTATTTTATGGGCACTAAAAAACATTAAATAAAACTTGCTTTGACTATAAGCCATACATGTACAATGGAATGCAAGGATCCTGGATATTCAATTTCCTAATTGCATACTCATTTTACCTTATAGAGATGATAAAGGGATTGAACAAAGCACTACCTTAGTCCTCACATAACATAAAATGCATTTTCATTTTTATTCAATTCCCTACTTTTATCTTCAAATCTAGTTTTTGACATGTTTTCAGGAAGATTATGATTATTAAATAAAAACATTTATTTAGACTGTGAAATAAAAGAGCCTAAATTAGTGAAGTCAGTGATATTTGTGAACTTTTCTGACTTAGAAAACTAAAAAATAGCAACTTAGTCATTGAAGATAACTTGATGTCATGATTAGTGAACAATCCAATCATTACCAAAGCACCAAACCCATAGGATATACATTAAGACATGTTTTTAAAATTGTCTTCTTTCAATTTCCATTGTTTTTAAGCTCACAGAGGTTACATATACTTTCACCATTGTCTAAAATTCTACCCAAATGTGCATTATGAATTGTTTTTAGAAATATGAACTTGAAAACAGATGGTGAAATGCTAAATAATTCAACAATATTATAAAAATTGTTCTAGCTATACTTTATTTTACCAAAATACACAGGGATAATTAAAAATTCCAGTCTAATTAATGAATCTTACCGTCTGGAGTCAAAGCTTCAATTCATTTAATTGGTATATATTTGGTGAAAATTACAGTACCTAAAAGTATTTCTAGTAAAGATTGGTACTTGGCAATAACAATCACTGTAAAATGATCCAGAATACCTTTTACTAGACAATTTTATAGGAGTTGTAGTCGAATGAATGTTAATACTCACAAGTAGCGACAGTAAACCATGTGTTTCATAGTAAATGATCATTGTCTCAATGCAAATGCATATTTGTGGCAAAATGAATAAAAATGAACTGAATGTACTTAAATTTGATCCAAATTAAGTTTACTATACTTGGCCGAACAAACAAATAAATAAATTAATTAATTAAAAATCCATATGACTAGATAGAATGATTGTATCAATTATAGCAAATAAGTGACAATATTTGCTTTTGATCTGTCACTAACTTTTAAACCCTCTAGTGGCTATATTGTTAATTAAATACTTATCAGCACACACAATATTGGCCTTTTAAATACAATCCATAAATATTGAGGTATTCCATACTCATATTTAAAGATTATTCAGAAAGATATTATACAAATATGCACAAGCATTCTTGAGAAAGAGAAGGATTAGGCACATTGTTTCTCATTGTTTATTATTCATTCAAAGCCACTAGATCACCTCTGTTCTGTACAGAATCATAAAAAAAAAATACAAAAACAAAAAAACAAACAAAAAAAACCACTCTAGAATATAGCAAAAGTGAAATCCAATCATTGTACTAGTTATTTCAAAAATCTCAAAAAAAAGTCTAATATTTCAAAAAATCTCTGTGACCCCATCATCCAACTTTTGGGTACTTCCGAACTGCTTCCAGTGGCTTTTTCATACAAACAGTCTGTCTTGCCTCAGGCTACATACAGACTTTATAATCTCTAAAAGGTTCACAAATCCCTTTAGCGTCTGACTTTGGTGTGTACTGTACCTCTTGCTGAGCAGCCCCAACCCTGGCACTAGCAGAAGCTGGCCTCGGTTCATGGCTTGGCCTCATGAGGCACCTACAAGCTGAGAGCAGATGATACCCAACAGTGCATTGCTTGGTGGCTCATGCTAGGTGTCCTCAGGCAAGGAACAGTCTAAAGATGAATTTGGCCAGGAGTAAGGTCCCTCCCAGGAGGCCCTTCTTCTCGTGTACCACTCAGAAGAAGCCAAAACGTCACCTCCAAAAAAGACACACCCTAAGAGAAAACTGAGAAGGCACTAGAGCCCTGGTAAAGAAACCAAAGCCCAACAGAAGAGCATACACAACCCACACAAGGGACAGACGTGGAACACTAGTTCATGTCACCAGGGAGACTGTGCCACTGGGCCCCACAGGGCACATACTACATAAGGCCACTCTACTAAGACTGAGAGATGTAAAAGCTCTACCTAACACACAAAAACAAACACAAGGAGGAAGCCAAAATGAAGAGATAAAGAAACATGTCCTAAATAAAAGAACAGGACAAAGCTCCAGAAAAAGAACTGAATAAAATAGAGACAATCTACCAGATGCTGAGTTCAAACACAGGTTATAAGGAAGCTCAGTAACCTCGATGAGAACTGAAAAGAAGAATATGTTAGAGGGAATCAGCAGTGGATTAGACGAAGCAGAGGATCCAATCAGAAATTTGAAAGATAAAGTTAGCACAAAACACCAAATCAGAACAGCAAAAAGAAAAACAAAACAAAACAAAACAATGAATACAAAAAATGAAGATAGTGTAAGGGGCCTCTGGGACAACGTCAAGTTTACAGACATCCCCACCATAGGGGTATAAGAAGGAGAAGAGAAGAACAACGAATTGAAAACCAATTTAAAAAAGCAATAACAGAAAACTTCCCTAACCTGGCAAAAGAAATAGTTATGCAAGTGTAGGAAGTGCAGAGAGTCCCAAATAAGATGAACCCAAAGAGGCCCACACCAAGACACATCATAATTAAAATGCCAATCTGGTAGAGACAATCTACCAGATGCTGAGTTCAAACACAGGTTATAAGGAAGCTCAGTAACCTCGATGAGAACTGAAAAGAAGAATATGTTAGAGGGAATCAGCAGTGGATTAGACGAAGCAGAGGATCCAATCAGAAATTTGAAAGATAAAGTTAGCACAAAACACCAAATCAGAACAGCAAAAAGAAAAACAAAACAAAACAAAACAATGAATACAAAAAATGAAGATAGTGTAAGGGGCCTCTGGGACAACGTCAAGTTTACAGACATCCCCACCATAGGGGTATAAGAAGGAGAAGAGAAGAACAACGAATTGAAAACCAATTTAAAAAAGCAATAACAGAAAACTTCCCTAACCTGGCAAAAGAAATAGTTATGCAAGTGTAGGAAGTGCAGAGAGTCCCAAATAAGATGTACCCAAAGAGGCCCACACCAAGACACATCATAATTAAAATGCCAAAGGTTTAAGACAAAAAGAATATCATAAAAGCAGCAAGAGAAAAGCAATTAGTTACCTACAAGGGAACTCCCATAATACATTTAGCTGATTTCTCCAGAAAAATTTGCAGGCCAGAAGGGACTGGCATGAAATATTCAAAGTGATGAAAAGCAAGGACTTACAACCAAGATTACTGAATCCAACAAACCTATCATTTTGAATTGAAGGACAGATTTAAAAGCTCCCTAGACATGAAAAAAAGCTAAAGGAGTTCATCACCACCAAACTAGTATTCCTAGAAAAAAAAAATCAAAATATGAATAACACAATGACAATGACTACATATCTAACAACAATTACTCTGAATGTAAATGTATTAAATGCTCTAATCAAAAGATAGGGTGGCTGAATGGATAAGCAAACAAGACCCTTACATATGCTACCTACAAGAGATGCACTTCAGATCAAAAGACAAACAACAGACTAAAGGGATGCGAAAAAACATTTTGTGAAAATAAAAACAAACAAACACAAATCTGGAGTAACAATACTTACAACAGACAAAATAGACTTAAAACAAATGCTATAAGCAGAGACAAAGAAGGAACCCTGTAATCCCATTTTCAGGGTAATTATCTGAAGAAATCCAAAACGCTACTTCAAGGGGATATATGCATCCATATGGTCATGGCAGCCTTGTTTACAATGGCGAAGATGTGGAGGCAGCCTGAGGGTACATTGATGGATGAATGGATAAAGATGGTGGTGCATATATGTATAATGGAATATTGTTCGGCCATGGAAGGAAATGGGTTCTTACCATTTGAGGTGACAAGGATGGACCTGGAGGGTATTGTGCTGAGTGGAGTATGTCAGACAGAGAAAGACAGATGCAAATGTGATTTTGCTAACATGTGGAACAAAATAAACAAACAAAACAGAAACAAACTCATGGATACAGAGAACATTTTGATGGCTGTCAGATGGGAAGGAGGATGGGGGTGGGTGAAAAAGGGGAAGGGGTTAAAAAGTACAAATTGGTTGTTACGAAGTAGTCATGGGATGTAGGACATAGCATAAGGAATACAGTCAATAATATTGCAATAACTATGCATGGCATCAGATGGGTACTAGATTTATTAGGGTGATAGATGGTAGTAGAAGTATTGGGGTTCAAGTTAAAAAAGGTATAGTGATTATAAAGTACAATTGATAGTTATAAAATAGATATGGGATATAAAGTCAAGTGTAGGGCATATAGTCAATAATATGGAAGTAATTATGTATAGGGCTAGGTTGGGAACTAGACTAGTCGTGGGAATCGCTTCTTAAATTATGTAAAAATCTAATTACTATGCTGTGCCCCTGGGATTAATATGAAATAATATTGAATGTCAACTGTAATTGAAAAATCAAAACAAAAAAGGGGGTAAAAAATGAAGGGGGATAAGAGGGTCAAATTTCCAGGTATAAAACAAATAAGTTTTGGGATGTAATATACAGCATGGGGAATATAGACAATAATGTTGTAATAGCGTGATACAGTGTCAGATGGTTGCTTAACTTGTCGTAGCAATCAGCTCTTTAGGTATATCAATGTTGAATAACTATGATGTTCCCCTGAAACCTATATAATACTGTATCTTAGCTATACTTTAATAAAGATCTTAAAAATAAATAAAATAACATGGAAAATACTCTTCTTTCTTTTCATTTTCTCTCTACATTATTGATCAATCCCTTTTTGAGACAAAGTTTAAGTTACTTTCTACTTTTCATCTCTTGAACAGGACTAGCAAGTAGTAGATGTTAAGTGAATATTGGCCACTTTAAATTAATAGTCTTAATGAGGAAAATAATTTATTCCAGTCTTAATATTCAAATATAAGTTTATGAAAAATATCTAAATATACACACACACACACATATATTACATATACATATGTGTGTGTGTGTGTGTGTGTATGTGTGTGTGTGTATATATATATTTATATATAGTCTACATGTAAATACAAAATTTGCTTTGCCAAATTACTGTCTTTTGGATAATAATGATTTTAAAAATTAGTTTAAATTATGTTTTTTGTAGATCAGATGTATTCATTTAACTTTTCAAATCTACTTTTTTCCTCCTAGGGCATCTCTACAAATAATTCTCCAATGTGGTTAGAGAAAAGTGTCCCATAATAGCATGAATATAAATTAATTTCACATAAATTATTTTTAAAAAATAATAGCAGGTACACTTACTGAATATTCATCGTATATCAGATCCTGTGCTGAGCACTTTATTGCAGGGTCTCATTTCACTATCTCAGCCACTCTGCAAGGTAGTACTAGGGTTAGGACCACTTCACAGAGGCATAAGTTGGGGCCTGATCTGTCTGCATCCAACACGCGTGTCTTGGTCACTACATTATATCCGTCTTCCGACTGTGCAAACTGCTGGGAGCCAAAGCTTACCTGGGGTTGGGCTGTAAAGTCAGCACATAGGGGATGATAGTGTATGATCAACATTACTTTTGAGAACCCATAGCCCATTATGTAGGGACAGTGTTTCTCTCAGGCCTGTGAGATGCCTACATGACAAAAGCCCATGGGAATGGAACCTTGCTGGAAGCAGCAGGACCCTGTCGCACATAACTGCTCTGATGGAACAGTAGCTACCACATCTTTACTGTGCCATGCATTTTACCAGGTGTTTTGTCATATGTTACTTCTAATCTCCCCAACAAACCTAAGAAGCAGTTATTACTATTATCATTTTACAAATAAAGAAACGGGGGCTAAGAGAGGCTGGTTAACTTGTCCAAGGCCACTCAGCTGGTAATAATGACCTTGGTCCTTGAGACCTAAATCAGAACTGGCAGAAAGATGTTGGTGTCAGTGGGAGGACCGGAGGTCCACCCAGTTTCACACGTGCAGAGAGGCATCCCTTGCTGCCAGTAGCAAAGTCCTTGGTTGGTGGGGGTGACAGGTGTGGGTGGTGACCAGTGGAGTAGTGTCTAACCAACTGCCATCTAGGAAGATGTGACCTCTCTGAGTAAAGAGGGTTCTACTTGGTCTTCCATTCCATCTCAAGAGGTGACATCATAGGCCTGGGCTATCCCGTCGAAACCTGAAATGGCTAAGCAGCTGTCTAGGCCTAGAGCCCAAGTCACTCTCAGCAGCTCTGGCTCAGGCATAGGTGTGGGTACTGGGCACTGGACTGAGCTCACAGGATGGCAGAGATCCCAGGAGTCAAGAAGACAGAGCCGTCCATCTGAGCAAAGGCTGGCAATGCTGGGCCAGGGCTCTGGCCCCTGCCCCCAACTTATGCACAACACCTCCCTCTACCAGTCTCAGGGCTGGGGCTGACAGTCTCTGATGGTGTCCGCTTCTGGCAGGTGTCAATGAGCCCCAGCCAGACCGAGTTGCAGCACGAGGCAAAGATGTCTGCATCCAGGACTTACAGGCTACTTAGCTCTTCACTGTCACTGACACCTGAGGTATACAAGGTCTTCTGGGATTCCAAATCCACAACCTTCAGACCATTGAGCCTCCCCCTATGTGGGACTCCAGGTAGCACTGATGAGAAGATGGCCACTATAGGCCAGAGAGTCCCCTCTTTCTCTTGCCCAGAAATAGTGCTGACAGATTTAATGACCACACTGTCCTCTGCGACTTGCCACACCTGCAGGTAACAACCTGGAAGGCCACTGGTCACCAGCAACCTGGTGTCTGGCATGTACATGCTTCAGATCAAAGACAGACCTGTCTCAAAATCTTACATGACATACCTCTCTCTGGGAATAGCCCTTGTTTTCTTTTATAGAGAATCTGAGAAGTAATAAATACCCGATAAAGAATCTCTCTTTTTTTTTTTTTTTTCAGGCTTTCATAACCAGGGGCAAAGACTCCTTTGTCACCAATCCATTCAAAAATTCGAGTGGCTCCTGAGAGTTTGAAAGCATAGAAAATGGAAATCTTGGTACAATTTACAAGTGGAAGGATTCCACAAGCCAGTTCACTGTGGGTTCCATGGCAACTCATTTCACATAAATTACTTGACATAAAATTGCTTTGAGGTTTTTTTTGGTTGTTTTTTTTGTTTTGTTTTTTGTTTTTGTTTTTTTTGTCTTTTTGGCAATGTTAGTAAAGTAGCATCAGGTATTAAAGATTCATTTTTACAATCTTTTCATTTATAAATAGCCAATTCTAGGTAGTTGTATCATAATATAATGGAAGGTTAGTATCTATTTTAAAAAGTCAGATTTTACTCTGCATGTTTTCCTCGCTCTTTGAATTTAATGGCTTTTTTTTTTTTTAGTGGTAATGGTCATATAAAATGCTTCTACTCTGAGTTTATTCACTAATTCATTCCTATGCTTTGATCTTTGATTTTGTTTTACTTCCTCACAGCTATTTGTTAATTCTCAAAAGAAGTTATTACTCTTGCAAATAATTAGACCAGTATTTAAGGCAATTGATATGTTAATCAACCTTGCTTGCTTGAAATAATGAAGCTACAAGTTAGGCCAATTTTAAGACTAATTTTACGAGAGCTAGAGGTTTTAATATGACAATAATTGCCGCTATAGCTTAACAAATAGACCTTCATTTTTAAATAAAACTAAGAGGAAATAAACATATTTTTGTTACTTCATATTTTAATTTCAAACGATGACTGACAACTATGACTCAGTAATACATAGTAACATCTAAAAATATTATTTTATTGGTCTAGTTATAATTAAATATTAAACATGTATGAGGTGTGATCATAAAAGAGTGAATGTTTAAATTTAAAAAAAATATTAACAGTGAAAGACATATTGCCATTAGTCCCCCTCAAAATACTCCCCATCACTTTAAAAACACTTATCCCATCATGCTTCCCATGTTCTGAAGCGGTTCTGGAAGGCCTATTTCATGAGTTTCTTTAGTTGTGCTGTGGCTGCCTCAATTGTACTGAATCAATTCAAAACGTTTACCTTTCACGGTCATTTTGACTTTGGGGAAGAGCTAAAAATTGCACAGTGCCAGATCCAGTGAATATGGTGGACGAGGACACTCCATAATGTTTTTATTTGACAGAAATTGCCATACCAGAAGCGATGTGTGACACTGAGTATTGTCACAGTGGAGGATTAAATAAAGCCACTCGTGAAAGAGGACTTCCAGAACTGCTTCAGAAAGTGACAAGAATGATGGGATAAATGTGTTCGAAGTGAGGGAGAGTACTTTGAGGGGGATTAATGGTAATGTGACTTTCATTGTAATAATTTTTGCTTTTTTAATTTAAACATTCACCGTATTTTTGGATCACACCTTATACATAAACATTAAAACAAAAACTAATCATATACAGCTATAAGAGATTACTAATATTGAGACAGGTTTTCTAATGAAAAGACGTTTGCACACATGCTTTGACCTTCAGTTTCGGTGATTTTGAACTTTAATAAGCTTGCTGCTGCAGATATTCATTGAAAATAAAGAGTATTAGAAACCTATGTGTGAAACAGAAATGGTGAAATGGAGACTGTTTCACCTCTGATCTATATTTAATACTAATTGAGCAAGCTGATACTATAACTTAAGGACTTATGAATGAAACCATTAATTTCTTTAGAAGGTACTTAAAAAGTTAGTCTACTAACATTCAGAATACAGACTGAATAGATTAAAATAAAATAATCTGTTATTATTTTAAGAAATATCCCTAGTACACATCTATTGAAAATAATATTTAATATCTGATTTAAAATTATATAAAATTAGTTATGTGTATCCTATATAAGTTCATAGGCCATTATTTAGGATTTTCATTTTGAAATGTTTCCTTGATGTATCTATCTCCTTTACTGATTCTAACATTATGGATCACCAAATACAGACAATTATAGCATTAAATGAAGAGCGGCTCACTGAGTTAGTCACCAGATATTTATAAAGCTGTGGTGTTATGCTGTCACTTATCTCCGCTTGTGGCAACTATTGTTGCAAGTCATAGGAGGAATATAAAAAAGCAAGCAGTTCCCAAGCCTCTAGGCACAAGAGAGAAAGAGGTCTATAAATTTAACTGAACAACTTTTACCGTTTATATCAGCAATAAAAGGATGTCTAAATTGAGACAAGAATGAGCCAGAATCATTTATCTTTCTCAGTTGACTCTCTCTGGGACTCTCTCCTTCCCCCAATTGGTTAGTCTATTTTTTTCTTCATATAGGTTGGAAACAGAAAGAGAACCTTTGGGGATGGGAAATTCGTAGTTTATTTTGACTTTTTTTTTCCTTGTCATTCCTATGCGCTAGACTAAATATAGTTGCCCTGCATTGAGTTACCTGTAAATTAGGGCACCAACTTAAAATATCTTTAAGTGTGCTAGCTTTTTATCACTTTTCTGATTTACAGATTTCAAAATTACTTTTGCTATTATATTCACTTGCACTTAGGAATATCTTCTATTATTATTGTTACATTATTAAAATAGTAATAATAATAGCTACATTTCTTTCAAATTCACTTAAATACTTTACATGCATTATCATTTTTTTGATGAATGTTTTTCTCATTTAGGTTCTATACAACAGTTTTATCAGATGTTGATGTTAAAATTATCTTACTTGGAATAGTCAAAATAATATTTAGGATGCCTGATTTAAATTACGATATTGGAGAAAAATACCCTTCTCAATATATCTTCATTGGAAGACTGTTTCAGATTTATTAATATCTTGTATTAACAGGTAATGAGGCTACGTGTTGAATGCATCCCTTATTAGCTAGGAATAATACTTCTGTTCTAATAACTTAACTGTAAGATGATGGTCTGGCAAGCCGTGGGCCTCACTTTTGACTGCAGACTGGGAGAAAAGGAACAGCCTGATTTCTGGGCACAGAAGATGGTGCAGTTGATCTTCCCCCCCAACACGAAATAACATCCTAAAACTTGGCTGTATTTTTCACAATGTCTTCTTTTTACAGGAACTTAGCTGAAAGCAAGGGACAACTGAGCCATTGTCCAGGGAAGAACCAATATGAGAAACTCTTTGTAGTCTTATTATTACTTAAAAAATCATTACCTTAATGTTTAAATCTCCTACATGTAAATTAACGGTTATCCCCTGAAACCAGTCATCTTAAAATTTAATGCATTTGTTTCAGATGCCTCCATAGCTCAAAATAATTTGAGCAATTTTCCAATAGTGACTTAAAGTAAATCCATTTGTCTTTGCAGCATAACTCATGGGCATAACTTGCGGATTCTTTGTATAGGGTCGCTGTGCCTAGAAGAGAGTCTGGCATATAATAGGTATTCAGTTAATACCCTTTCAAAGAATAATTGGAGGAAAAATGGGCTTTGGTAGCAAAAACTTATCTAATTTGATTTTCATTTTGCCACTTAATCAGTTTTTGACATTGAGTCTGCATATTTGATTCATCATTGACCAAATATATAATTATTTTTTGAATTAAAAGTATGTATATAAATGTATTAGAATATGTCTAGCACACAGAAGACATTCAATGTGCCACAAACAATGCATTCTGTTTTATTTTTGCATGGACTGGGACAGAGGAGAGTAGATACACTTATCCACTTCTTGTATAAACTTGAATAATTCACCTTTCTTGATTATAGCCTTATATGGACTAAGAAGCAAGAGACTAATACTGATTTCCTCCGGCAATTATTCCCAAGGGAATAATAATACAGTGGAAGGGTGTTCTGCTTTCAAGAATTAATGCTTACTATTTTTATGATATTAATCACAGATAACTGAGTCATATTATAGATAGATAGGTAGATAGACATTCTAATACAGATAGCAATTGAAGTAAAATTTTAATATTAAATTCAAAACCTCATAATACAGTTTAAGAATTTGAGAAAAATCTTTTTTTTTTTTTTTTTTTTTAAATGAAGTTGTGACTTTAGGCTCAAAAGAGAGACACCTAGATATATAGATATCTCAGACTCATACAAAAGCAATGAAAGTTCCTCTGAGGGATATTATCAGTAATTGTAATATAATGTTTAAACCCAAACTCTGTATTTTAGAGTGGATGGTTTTGTGGCAGTTAGGAGACTGGTCTCCTTGATGTTCACCTTGTGATATTACTCCAGTGAATGTTACCTGACATGGCAAAAGGAATCTTGCAGATGTGATTCAAGGTATGGACATTGAGATGGGGAGATGATCCTGGATTACTTGCATGGTCCCAATGCAATCACATTAACTCTTCAAAGAGGAACATCTTTCCCAGCTAAAGTCATAAAGATGTCATGGAAGATGTAGGAAGAGGAAAGATTCAAAACCTAAGAAAGTTTCAACTTACTTTTGGTGATTTTGAAGATGAAGGAAATGGGCCAGGAGACAAGGAATGTTGGCAGCTTTTAGAGGTGGAGAAAGATTCCAGACCTACAGGCAGCAAGGAAAACAGAGATACAAACTTTACAACACAATGTACTGAAGTCAGTTAACAATCTGAATGAGCAAAGAAACAGATTCTCTCTTTGATCCTGTCCCCTGCCACACACACACACACACACACACACACACACACACACACACACACACACACACACCCTAACTTTCATCTGGAGAGACTCAGATTAAGGAAACAAGTTGAATCCACTTCATTTCTGTCTGACTGACATTGTGAGACAATAAATCTATGTTGTTTTATGCCACTAACTTTGTAATAATTTGCATCGGCAACAACAGAAAACCAAGACAGGCATAACAAAAAGTTCAGATAATTACACATTTCTACACCTTTCATTTATTTTCTTTCATATCCTTCCAATATGAATAGAAGCATATTAATAATTGTGACTTTTGTCAGTTAACAAAAGGAAAAAAAAACTTGGTGTGAATATGTTAATACAATATCACATATTTTAAAAAATGTTGTAACACATAATTGTAACATACATGTTTTATAATTTTATGATTACTGCATAAATCAAATTTAGAGTTAGAGGTAAGTTTCTGAAAATTAAACTCAATTGTTTAGATGCAAATTAAGAATCTGCACCATTAGTTTAATCTATTTTCTTCTGTTGTAAATGTGAAGTTTTGTTGACAGTGATTTCCATTTAATTCAAGGTAAAGTGTTCAAAGAACTGTGAAGCCTTGGTTTGGGAAGTTTATCATTGTGGATGTTGGAGTTCCCAGGCATAAAATAGAATAATGGATGGAAAGGAAAGTCATGATTAATTAAGTGACTAATATCAACGACCACTTCCAATGTGACAGATATTGCTTAATTCTTACAAGATAGGGGCTTAGTCACACACACAACAACAACAACAACAACAACAACAAAAAGCCTGTGGTAAGCAACATGTCCTAAGTCATACAACCATTTTGGTAGAGATAGGATTCAAACTCTTTTCAGAGCCTGAACACTTAATTTCTGCCATGACTTAAAAAACAAAAAAAACAATGAAAGTTCTATGGGCAGCAACAATAAAAAGGGAGCATGAGGAGCTGTAAGTCAATGAGAAGGAGGTTATGACAGTGCCTGATGGAATGTTGAACGCAAAATGTATGCGTACTTTGTACTTATATAATTATCTGTATACTTTGTAGATACCAGTTTTTCTCTGCTCACTCACCAATAGGAAGATGGATGTTTTTGATTTCCACTAGACAAATTAATACATTCTGGAAGTGCAAATCATAGACTAAAATTCAAAACTATTACCTACTTTTTTTCAGTTGTATGAAGGGCTTCCTTGGAATAGGTATGTATATTATCGTTCATATTCTATCATATTTCAAATTTTATTTCATTCTGCAAATCGGCATATCAAATGCAATTCTCAGTTTCCATTGAAAAGTCAGCATTGTTGCTGGTGCCATTTTTGAGAGAAAGTGGTATGTATTTTGAGCAAAGTGTTCGCTAGGTACTAAGTGATTCATTAATTACTTGTTATCCTGTTCAATGACTATAAGAATATAATTTATGCCACCAGGTAAGTTATATTTGCTTCTGAAGCAGAAACATAGAATTAAAGAACTAGAATATATCGTACAAAATCTAGTTTAACTTCCACATTCCATAGGTGGAAAAATCAAGTCCAAGATAAGTTAAATGATTTGCCCAGAGTTTTAGAGCATACTAAGAAACATGGATAAGTTTAGGATC
Source organism: Rhinolophus sinicus (assembly GCF_057876585.1). NCBI lineage: Eukaryota > Metazoa > Chordata > Mammalia > Chiroptera > Rhinolophidae > Rhinolophus > Rhinolophus sinicus. The sequence continues at coordinate 79,297,821 of NC_142502.1, read as the reverse complement.
TTAACTGAGGATTCCTAAATCCATGTTCCATATGGCTATATAATTAAGGGAATGAAAACATCAATGTTACACAGAAAAGACTACCTATGTATGTCTTTAAGAATGTCATTAAATAATTTTTACATAGTAAATGAGAGGACAAAAAGATCTGCCAGTTTAAAGATACCATATAATACATTTTCTCCCTAACCGTAATTTAACCATCACATCGTTAAAGTTATGTTTTCTCTAAGTAACCATGATGAGGTTTATTTTTCTGATTTTTATATGTATTTTTTTCTTACTTAGATCATCCAACAATTCACATCTGTGTTCATTTTCCTCACTTAGCAGGGTTACAATATAAAGGCAACATTTTGCATTCCTTCTGTGCATATTTCATCTTATAACATTTTTGAAAAATATACTTTAAAAAAGTTCAATATATTTGACAGAATGAATTCTGTGCCCAGATTGTAAGGACCATAATTTATAAATGCCAGTTTCCAAAAGAATTTTCATTTCATTTCACATAATTTTACTTAATTTTCCCACCCATCTATAGAGGTAGGCAAGACAGGCTTTATTATCTTCGTTTCATTGATGAGAAAACTTGGCATTAGAAGGTTAAGTGACTTGCCCAGTGTCACATTTGTCTTAAATAGCGCAGCTGATTATAAACTTAATTTTTCTGTCTATTTTCTTATACTTTTATCAATAGAGATCACTGAGATCATCAATCTTACATTATAATAGCTACCTGGAAAATAATTACCTATTGCCCTTCTCCCCCCCAAAAAAAGAAAAAGCCACACAAAGGCCTTTTACTGTTTTTCAAACTCCTATAGAGTGGGATTAGCAAACTATATCGGTCAAATTTGGAGTGCTGTCTATTTTTGTAAATAAATCTTATTAAAATACAGCCACACCCATTCATTTAGATATTTTCTATGAATGCTTTCCCACTACAATGGCAGAGTTGAGTAGGTAGGACAGAGACCACTTGGCCTACAAATCCTGCCACATTTATTGTCCAATTCGCATTAAACATTTACTGACTACTGCTGGAGGGCACAGGAAGCTAAAATACACTCCCAGACTCTTGTAGCTAATTCTTTAAGAAGCTGCAGTAATCTCTTGATGGGGATTCCAGGAAATTGTTTTAAAAGGGATAGACTTGACTGCCATGACTCTTTTTTCCTTTCCTTTGCTGGATTTCCTTCTCCCTAACTTTATTACACCCGGAGTTTCAGTAGTTACTTTATATACATGAAGTGACAAGCATAAGGACAAATAAAGATTTGGTAGGAGGAAGAAAGAACGTGGATGACTAAATTATATTATGCAGCAATTTCAGCAGCAATCTTGGACTTCCTGGATCTATAAAGAATCTCCTATGCCTTTAAGCATTGTTACTGGGTTTGTTGTTGCTGTTATTCTTGTGGTTTTGGGGGTTTTTTTGCAAGAAAAAAAAATTTCTAATGGATACACTAACATTTACTGGAGGCATAGGAATGTGTTAGCTGTTATGTTAATAATGAATCAGTCTAGGATTAAGCATCTTTTTATCTCTGTCTACCTCCACTCCATGGGTAATCTTATCTAGTCTCATGAAAATAGATCCTATTTATATGATTATTACTCTGAAATCTTTCATAAACCCAGTCATATCCTAATTCACTGCTCACAATTCTATGTGTATATGCAACAGTATTTCAAACTTTTTTGCTTATGTTAACAAAGTTGGATTCATCTACATTCAATATTTTAGGAAATCTAGTTGACACTCAGTCAAAATACACCCAGAATTTCAGCTCTCCTCCACACTTCCTCCACTATCATCCTTGTCCGAGCCACCATCATCTCTTGCCAGGATTACTGTCGTACCCTCCTAACTCTTCTCTTTGCTTCTACCCATGACTCACTAAGTGTGTTCACCATACCACAGCCAGAATGACCCAGTAAAAATGAAAAAAAGATGATGTCACTTCTTTGCCCAAAGTGTTCCAATGATATGTTATCCCTCTTAAGTAACAGACAACTTTGACAATGACCTACAAAGCACTTTGCAATTAGCCTCATCTCCTTTCCTCAGCCCTACCCTGTTATCTTTCTGACCTCATCATACATTCTGCTCTCCTTCATGCACTATCTTCTGCCTACACTGGTTTGTTTGCTGCTTTTCCAGAATACGCCATGCATTCGCCTGCTTCAGAGTTTTGTTCTGGTTTCTTATTCTCATTGTTTTTCACTCAAATAGTCACATAGATATCTCCCTCTCCCAATTTCTGCTCAACTATAACCTTCTCAGTGAAATCTTCCTTAATTATTCTGTATAAAGTCATAAACTATTAACCGCCCCATTCATCATTAGAACTGCCTGCATTTTCTATTTCCCTTCCATGCTTTCTATTTTCTATCATATATTTTTATTTAAATTACGTATAACTTATATAAGACGCATTACTTTCAAATGTTTTATTTTTCTTCTTAGTAATTATTTATTCTATATAATTCACTATTATTAAAAGTTATATTATATATGTATACATTATATATATATGCAGATATATATGAATGACTTGGATTTAAACTCCATGAAGGCAGAGATTTTTGTTTATCTATTCATAGAGAACACCCCAATCTGTGAAGTTCCTGGTAAATAATTTAATATTTATTTTCTCGCTTAATACTCAGATGTTGGTGAGTTAAATAGTTATTGTTCCTATTAGTAAAATAATAAACTGAAGCTTGTTATATTTAAATTACTTGCAATTGATCACACAGTTGGTGAGTGGTTTTGCCAAGATTTTAACTTAGGAACTGTGATTTAACAGAAGTCCCTCTTAATTATGATGCTCTACTGTACTCCCAGCTGCGAATATAATTCAGGCAACAAAGAATATATTTCAGGCAACAGACATGGTAACAAAATTGAAATGGAGGTTTGTAGGATAGTGAGGAAAGAAGATATAACACTATTTTAGAGCAATATTCTCTTAGTTGTCAAATTCAAAAGGAAAGTGAATAATCTCATGATAGAACACAGAGAACAAAAAGCTGAAAAAACTAATAGTTAATGACTCTGGGTGTTGAACACACAATGGAATTTATAGATGATGTAATACAGAATTGTACACCTGAAATCTATGTAATTTTACTAACAATTGTCACCCCAATAAATTTAAAATTTCTTTTTTAAAAACAAACAAAAACAAAAAAGAAACAAAAAAAACCCTAGTAGTTAATATAATAAGGTGATAGGAGAAAATACCACATTCAAAGGTAGTTAGTCATCAAAGGAGGTATAGAAAAAGGAGGAAAAGAAAAACTATATCAAGGGAAGCTGCAGGTAGAATTTCCTAGTTTGGAAAACCAAGAAAAGTTATTCAGGAAAGTATTAACAGGCCATTTCTAGAAGACAGAAAAACCTGTGTATGTTTATTCACTCAAAAACATTCACTTACCTCCATATAGGGAGCCTGGATTAATTAAATGCATTTATCTCTTTTCTCAAGGTCCTAATAAAATTATGGCAAAGTAATATCATTAACTATAGAATTGAGACAGCAACAATTAAGACATTTCAGAACTTTTTACAAGATCTAAAGTGAGTTTAGAAAGTGGTCACCATTTAACAGAGCCAACAATAATGAGACCAGGGATTCTTTAGAATGCAGTACTAATGGACCATGAAAGGCTCTAAACCAGGAAGCAAACATTGCCATGGAAAGCAGAGGTTGAGGCAGGATTCTGAAAACACAGAATCCGTTTAGTTCCTCAGGACATTTATCTTTACCTCAAATGTACAGATTCATTCACTTTTTGATATGAGTGTTTTGTTTTCTAGACAGACAAGAAACAGAGATTTTAGCCTTGAGTACCCAAGTATAGCTAAGAGTGAGGCAAAAGGCTAAAAACAAGGAAATTTAATGAAAACTGTTTTGTCTTGCTCAGTTTCTTCTCATCATTCATCACCTCTCCATGTTAACACATCCTGTGAAGAAATCAGATCTCCTCCTTCCAAACTAGTAAGTGCCCTGCCCTTAGCTGTAGTTTATTTATTTATTTTTCCTGTGTAATAAATGAGAGAAATAACAAATGGATCTGTGATGGACTTTAAAAACAGGCAGCAGAGCTCCAAGAAGCTCTTTAAAAACCTTCTGTAGGAAAAATAAGGGAAACAATTCTAACAGTAATTGATTTATAAACATTCTACAAATAAAAATAAATGTAAGATCACATAACAAAATGGTACATAGTTATTTATAGACTTTTTCCCCCATTATTACATTTTAATATATATGAACCCAGATGTCCTACCTGAAAGAAATATTAATGAAGTGACAGTAGTAACCCAATAGGTCCATGAAAGGGCTTCAACATGGCAGGAATCTCCTAAAATTATGTGGAAATTTGTATTTGTACTTTTATTTTGATAGTCTTCATGAGACTATCCCTAAATGAATTACAAGAAGAATTCTTGCATGTTTATTTTTTTTCTTGGAAACATTTTTTTAATAACATAGGGTGTTTATGAACTATGTACATGAGTATGTCTCCAATTGCCATTAAAATCAAGATAAACTACTCCTCTGTTTGAAAAGTATTTTTACTTTATCATCAGTCTCAACAGATATTTTTCAAGGCATGGAGAATTCAATACTGAGAGTTGTGTTGTTACTCTACTTTTTTTGTTTCTTTAGTTTTTTTGTTTGTTTTCAGAACGTTCAGAATATCATTTCACTCTTTTCTGGCTTTTACTGATGCTACTGACAAGTCACCTTTCAATTTAATAGCTTCTCTTGTTCTATGTAAAAAGAAAAAATATTTAAGATTTTTCATTGTGTACTTGATTAGCTACAGTTTCATTATGATGCTCCTAGTTGTCAATTTATTTTAATTTCTCTTTCTTAAAATTAATCAGAACCTTGATTATGTGGATTTTTGTCAATGAACATTTATGCAAAGTATGAGCCATAATATTTTCAAATATTATCTCTGCCTCATTCTTTCTCTTCTCTCCTTCAGTGGCTTCAATTTAAATGTTATATTTTCTCCCCCTGTCTTCCTCTATATACTTTTAAAATCTTCTTTCTGTATTTTCCATCTTTTTGCCTTCCATGATTATGGTGTTTTCTGTTTAAACATGGCTTAGCTCGGAATATGTTTTTTTTTCATATATGCATCCCAATACATTTTCAGTTTATAGCTGACAGAACGAGAAATTTGTACACGATTTGGACTGTAGAAAGGAGGCAATAGCCATCAACTCTGTTGATCGTTGTATCTATAAACTGTGAGGAACAGAAGCAGCAACTCTCAGAAAATCAGATTCAACACTGACCACCCTTCCCCCAATTCTATAAAGTTTTCTTCTGCTGACTTACTGGCCCCATTGCCTGGCAGTGATCTCAGGGCCAACCCAGATGCAGAAACAGAAAGCACCCTGGCGCAGACTTCTCCAGAGTGCTCGTTTCTTTATGGTCTTCTTCTGGCAGTTAGTCATAGCTGGCCTGTGAGATTCTTTGTCAGGTTCCAATATGTCCACTCATGCCAGTGCTTCAGAGGAGAGGTTAGTGTTTTCATCTAATCCTTTACCTCACCCTTACTTGTCCAGTGTCTTCTGTAATTGTGCAAAATTTTACTCTTAAAACATATACTCTATTATTTTACTCATAGTGGTACTACTTTCCTGATCAAACCCTAACTGTACTGAGTACCATTTTTCTGAACTCTTGTTAATTTCATTAACTCTGCTTTCTGCTGTATGCAATTTGCTATTAGGTCCATTCATTGATTTTTAAAATTTTATCTATTAAATTTGTAAGTTCTACATGTTCTTTACATCCTTTTTATTTCCATGTCAGCAAAGTCACTTTTTATATTTCCCTGTTTTGTAAGTATACTCAAATTATTACTTTGAATTCTTTAACGTAACACTCTTAATTGCTGTTGCCCTGATCTCTTGGGTTCTAATGGCCTTTCTGGACCAGGATTGGTCTTGTATAATCTTATAGATACAGAGCAACATGATGAAAAGAGCAAAGACTTTAGAATCAGAAACAACAGGGCTAGAATCCCAACTCTGCCCAGTGCTGTTCACCTGAGACCTTGGGATATCTCCTAAATGACAAAGAAGTTCTCCTTGTTTCTCTTATCCCACTAGAATGTTAACTCCTTAAGGAATATAGGGTTGTTTATTTTATCTTCCACTAAATTTATGGGGCCTAGAAGAGCTCTGAGCATCTAGTAAGTGCCCAGTAAATAATTGCTGAAAAATAGAAGACCCGAAAAGGGTAGAGCTGTTTTGTCTTCTGTATCTGATAATTCCAAGAGGAGTTTCTTATGGATCTGTTTCTTTTTTTGCTTGAGTTTCTATTGGTTCCTGATTTTGATGTGCTTTTATTTTGTGGAATATTTGATGCATTAAACATTGAATTTTAAGAATTATCTGTAGGAAGATGAGGGTAAAGGGGATCAAATATATGGCGATGGAAAGAGAACTGACTATGGGTGGTGAACACACAATGTGATATATAAATGATGTATTACAGAATGGTACACCTGAAATCTATGTAACTATGCCAACAATTGTCACCCCAATGAACTTTAATTAAAAAAAAAAATGATTTGTGGGACTATATTTAGGCCTGACAGAGGACCTTTCTTCAAAGATCTACGCATATGTTTGCTTCAATCCATCAGTAGGAACATTGCTGGACCTCAGCCATGTTAGGCACTGTTGAATGCTTCAAGTTATCTGCAACCAGGGTTATAAACTAGAGCATAATTCTGTATGAAGACCAGTTCCTTTTTTGTTTACTTTTGCCCCAAAGTTGTATATTTTAGTGCAACTTACTATGGGATACTATCTTGTTAGATTCTTCCCTCCTGTAGAATATGGGCTTTATTCTATCTTCCTTATTTCACAAATGGGTCAAATAAATTTTCATATTTTTGTAGTCCATGAGTACCTATCTTGGTTCCAATTTCTCTTTCAATTTTACTTAAGTAATTGCTTCTTTCCTCTTGAGATCCTCAGTGTTTTTAAGAAAATTTTTTCAACATATTTTGTCCATAACTTCAGAAATTTTTAGTAGAAGGGTTGGTTCAAATAATTTGATCTTACATTAGGGGAAAATATCTTCAAGAGTAATTTAGATATAAAAATGTACATCATAAACAACACTCAACATTTTCTATGATTTCCTGTTATTCTAGAAAAAGCTTTTACTAAAGATTATAGCATTCTTTTTTTTTCTGAAAATGTGCCCAACCTTACACACACACACGTTTATAATAAAGCTAAAAGAATCTGATTACTAGGAATATAATAAACCTGTTTACTCTTCACCAAACATATAATTATCATAAAATATTTAACTACTAAATGAAAAATTTTAAATAAAAAAATTATTTCATAAGATAAAACTGATGCCAGGAGATGTAAGATCATCATTTCCTAGTATTTGACAAATATTGGTTTGATCAATGAAATGTTGATGCGTAAAATTCAAACTTTATTTTTGATTTCTTAAAGTAGTACCCCATTCTTTTTGATTAGACTATTGATGAGTTGTGTTTTCTCCTAATTGGAACAATTTAGTTTCTCCCTGTGAGGTTTCAATAATTCATGAAAAAGAATAGTTATTCTCACTTTTTAATTGTTAATAGCTCTGATGTAATGTTGCATTTGAGTCCCATATCATATCCATCACTAGAGTGATAATAAGACAAAAAGAACAAACCAAAAGTCACCTGTGGCTGACAATGGGTGGAAGAAAACATGTATTAATTTACATAGAAATATGGAGACAGTCAAAAGGGATGAAATATGAACAAAAATTCATTTTTAAAAACTACTTTGAAAATGAGGAGCAAATGCATAAAATATCAGTTAAATATTCAATACTAACTCAAGAACTATCTACAACTAACATTAAATATATGTAAATGCATTCCCTTGGCAGGAACAGCATGCTTGTTTTTTTAGCATTTTAACTGCATACTTTTATGGTCTACATGACTTCTCTGAATGAAAGCTTTATCTGAATTTTTCAGTGTTATCTGGGTATTCTAACTGCCTGCATAACTTTTCTGAATGAATGAAGGCAAAATGCATAGAAAAAACTCACTGAGTATGTACGTGCGTGTGTGTATGTATATGTATATATGTAGATATCCATATCTATCTATCTATCTATCTATCTATCTATCATCTATCTATAGATACTGGAATAATATACAGATATATAATGCACAAAAATCATAGCCCTTTGTTATACATCCAGAAGCTGAATAAGGGTCCAAATATAGCTTTTCCCACTCAGCACACAAACATTGTTTCTGATGCTAGAAGATATAAGGTATATTCATAGCTGTTGCTCAGCCTCACAACTAAACTAAAATCTAGGCTTAAAAGCAATCAACACTATTTTGCATGCCAGGCTAGTTTATAGCAGAGTAACCATGTATTTATTTTATTTCACTTTAATCCTCAAGCTGAAATGTATTGCTGGATCCTAAGTGAGTTGGAAATATTACCAGGATTATTGCAAAGTACTTTGTGTGGCTTTACTGTCATGTGGAAGGTAAGTAGGATCCTCTTTTTGACTATGGACATTGACAAGTTAATATAAATGAAAGATTCTTGTTCGTCTATTCTTGCATTTTGAGATAATTTTCATTGAAGTTCAAACCTACAGAAATTTGGGGAAAATGTTTTCTTCTGTGAAAACAAAGTTCATAACAGTCTAAGCTGCATCTAGGTATAAGCTTTACATGCTGAGAGTTCTGCATGTCTTCTCACATTTGCTTGTCTATCCTTCTTAGTTATTGTTTTAAGACCTTATGTCTCTAGAATGGTCCTTTAAAAATGCAAATATAATACTTAAATGGGGGTGTCACTGACTTCATTATCATTCATTAGCACTGTAGCCAGGAACTTTTTATCACATCAGTTTGCTTCAGTGAGTTGATTCTCAAGGAGATGGGACTCAGCTCAGATGTGTTTTGAAAAATGACACTGCTGGACAGCACTATAACAGAGATCCCAACAAATATAAATACTTTTTTACATAATAAAATTTGTTAGCATCAGTAAAACAATAATGACAAAAATCTATTAGAATTCAGCAACATTTTAAAATGAGCTATTGCAAATTGTATTGGAGAGGGCCACTCCTGATAGGACAGAAAATGGAGAAGCTGATTATTTTCCTGAGAAAAGGGTGTGCATGTTTTTACCTAAAGGAACTGTTTAAATTATTACACCAGGGTGGGAAAACAAAAAAAAAAAAACAGAACAGTCTAAAATATGTTTGCTTTTTTAATGCTACTGCCAGAAGAAAATGCAGGCTTGTAAGATTGGATTATTTGTACAAAATAAAGAAACTTAATTTTCTTTAGAGACACTGTTCATAGTGTTTCTGTATATATGTATATGATTCTAACTTCCATTATCTCCCCATATCACATCTTCTGAGTCATAGATATTTCAAACTTAAACTTTCAAACATATGATTTATCATTCCTCCTCTCCAGTCTCAAACTTATTCTTTCTTTGTTTCAGATATAAATGAATAGTACAACTACTCGAGAACGTAAGCAAGAAACTTAGAAATCTTCATTTCTTTCCTTATCTCATCAAGTCTTTGCTTTCTAGTTTTGCGTGAATCCATCCAACTGTTTCCTTCCCTGTAAAAACTATCAAAGTTCAAGTTCTACTAATATGTAGTTGGAAATTCAGCTGCAGCCATGTAACTAATCTCTATAACCACATTTTTACTTTTCCAAGGTCTATTGTCCATGTTATATAAAGAGCAGCTTTGATACAGTTAAATATCATTTTTATTTTAGTAAGATATATAAGAAGAAAACAAAAATGGTTCATCATATCATTTCCATATTCCTTAATCCCCCAAAAAATATTAATTAAAAAATTGCTGATCTGTCAGATAATGCAAACTAAAAATGTATTCACTGTGAATTGAACACCTTCCTTGATCCACTCCTCTCATAGTTTTCTTTCATAAATGGTGGGTACCCCGCTTCTGTGATATCTTGGCTTCCTGTATTGAATTGTGACATAGTACTACATTATGTTACAATTTCCTGTTAATTTCTAAATGCCTTGTGGCAGCCTGCTTCTAAAATGGCTTTTGATGAGCCCAACTTCCCAGTATTCACTCCTTACTCTCTCCGTAGTGTGCGGGCTGGACCTAATGACTTGCTTTCATTGTATAGAGTACAGCAGAAATGTTGGCATTGTCATTTCAGAGATTAAGATGTTAAGGCCGATGACTTCTGTCTTGCTAGCACTCTCTAGCTGGCTCTTTTCATTTGCTCACTCTAAAAAAAGCTATCATTTCGTGAACTGCTCTCTTTAGAAACCCACATGTGAAGCAACTGAATGAGGGCGATCTCTGGCCAAGTACCAGTGAGAAACTGAGTTAATCCCATGATTAACAGAATCCTGCAAACCACAACATCGATGAAATTGAAGCAGGTCCTTGTCTAATTGTGCCTTGAGATAACTGCAATCTTGAAAAATACTCTCAGATAGGAGATCTAGCTAAACTGGACCTGGATTTCTGACCAACAGAAGCTGTAAAATAATAAATTGGTGGTTTGGGATAATTTATTATGCAGCAATAAGTAACTAGTGCATTAGATGAAAACTCCTGGAGAGAAAAATATACCATGGTTTACACTAAATCCTTAGCCCCCACCTCATTTGGATGGCATTAGGCAAAGTAGAAAACTTGTTTTCTTGATGTACACAGAATTCAAAGAAGCAAAAGCAAAGAATACACATAATTAAAACAATTACTAAAAATGTGTGTCTTGAACAGAAAGAAACTGGAATGGTTTGAGAAAAAGAATGAAAAATGATGATAAATTTTGATTCATGTGAAATGGAAGTTGCACTGTTTGGAAAATAGAGGGAAAATAATTAGACATGTACTGAGGCAATTTGGAGGAAAAATATGCTGAACCTACAGAGGATAAGAAGTGAGAAAAAGAAGAAAAAAGAGAAGGAAATAATTTCCTGGAGAAGCATAATGGGAGTGGCGTTGGGTGTTTGCTCATATCATTCTTTGAATATTTTGAATTTTTTTAAGGTATGTGTAATTCACAGAAGGGGCCAATTCCACTTCTGAGTAGTTAGTACAAATACAGACAACACCTGTTCAACTGAGAGATAACTAATGAGCTCAAATAATTCAGTAGGAGCTGGAGCTCTGAGCTAGAGGTCACTGCACAAAGAGAACCTCAGACATTTAAAGACATCCTAGGGAAGAGTATTGGACTTTCCACTAACAGTGTAGTAAAACTGAGCCAATGTCATCTACATCTTTAAAGCAGGAAGGGCGTGGATGAGATATCAGTTACATATATCAACATGAGCCTAGCTCAATGAATCTTGAGACAGCTTTATGACCAATCACTACATTTTGAATAGTGCAGGACTGCTGGAAAAGTAGAAGCTACTTCAAGTATTTTCAACAAAAAAGTATGTTAATATGGTTACATAGGTGATAGAAAAGATGCAAATCAAATAACAGGAAGCTTCTACTGATGTCAAATAGAAGGATGAAATGAAGAGGAAGTTTAACGCAAGCCAGGGACCAGATATCTACAATCACATGGATATATACTAACAGAGTGGAAACTACAGAAGATACGCAGATGCTGGACACTGTTCGATGCAAAGACAAGGGCATGGGGAGAGATGTCCTATATTTGATATTTCTTTCATTCTTTCTTGTCTGTGCCTACCATTGTTCAAAAACACCCAGAAGCAGATGATAGGGTTGCCTGGGAAATACAGGATTAGTACTGCTCTTCCCCAGGGCAGAGGAGGGGGAGAACAAAGAATAGATCAAACACATTCAGGTTGGGGGTGCAACTTATATGTAAGGCAGGCAATGCCATTAAATAAATTCATACAAAGAGAGAATCGAGGAGTATGAAATAATGAAGATAAAATTGCCACTAAATTATTTTTCTGAGCACTAATTTTGATACACACTCTGATTTCAGAGTTCCCTTAGTGCCAGTGCTGTAAAGGAAATTACATTTGGGTACTTTCTATGTAATTTCTACAGTTCTATGTCAGTACCCAGTTCAACTCAGAACCCACGGCACTGCTGCATCCCTCATCTTTAAACTGATTCTAGGCCAGTCTGACTTTTAAATCTGATCTAATTGTATGAGAGTCTTCTAGATGTAAAGTACCCTACTGTTGAATGGCATTCATGACTTGTTCTTCCCATTCCAGTATCTGTTTATGTTGAATATCAGTGACAGGCAAATAGAGTCAGCTATTTGAGGTAGCTGAAGAGTGGTGAGTTTATAAACTGCCCCACAGCCCTTACTCTAAAATGCTTCCTGGGGAATAACCAACTACTAGTATCTTTAATGCTTCTGTAAAGTCAGAGAACCCCCACCATACATGCTTTCTTGTCATCTGTAAGGATTAGGAAAATAACTTCCAGCAGCAAAAACATATTTGTCTCTTCCTCTCTCACCTTTGAGGTCAATATAGCCACTGTAATACAAGACTTCTCATCTTCATTTTATACCGTGGACATCTGACAGTCCTCCACATTCAAGAAAAATGAGTTTTATTGATTTTAAAAGTCACAGGATGATTAGAAATATTTTTTTACATTTATTTTTAGTTCTAGCATTCCATTAAAATACTTAAAATTTAGTCTGTCATAAATTCATAGGACACACATATGACTTCATCTTCCTTACCCTTAATAGTTCTCCAAACAATTTTCTTAAAATGTTAAAGTTTCTATAAAAAAGGTAGCATGAAAACTCTTTCAGCTAGAAATAGTCTATAAAGTGATTGTGTGTGTGTGGATGTGTTCTTTTCCTTTGCTTTCTGTAACAGTTACACGTATACCTGAACTTCAATGGTTGGCTCATTTTATAATTTGGAATAATAACGATTTTATATGTGAAATCCTTTAAGAGAGGACAACACAGATCTTGGCTTGGATATCATTCTTTGAAAATTGAGAGTTTTTCCTAACGATTAAGAAATAGACTATTATCTTATTTACTCTTGTGGAAAACTTGTTTTCTAGTCTTTGAGGTAATGACTTCCCAGCTTTTGACCTGCCGCTGTAGGTTTGAATTCATTTTACCTCACAACTGATAGATATCAGAGATTCTATCAAAAGTGTTAAAAATTCTGCACTACATATTACTGGGTGTCAAAAGGTTATAGTGACATCTCTATACAAGGTGAGAGTCCATTAGAAAGGCCAATTAGCTCTGTTCTCAGAACGACTGTTCACTGAATTGAGTCAAGAAATACTCAATAAAAAGAAAAAAAAAAGAAAATAAATTGAAGTTGTTCCTAACAAAAGCTAATTACCAAACAGAATGATTTAAGACCACATAACAGACAGACACAGAGTTGTGCCAGGGACCAAATCGCTAAGTGTGTAGTAAAGCATATGGTTGTTTTCAAAAGACATTATAAAATGAGTAAATCAAGGAAACTTCCACACATATAAATATGTCCAAATTGAAATATGTTTGTCCAAGATTGATAAATCAGGGACAAAATATTCCCACTCCCCAGAGATGTTTCTTTTTTCCAGTACATCTGGCTGCAGCTTTCTTTCACTCTTGGTCCATCTAAATCCTACTGCTTTTGTTGCTAATTTAAATCTGCCTTGACTTCTCTAATTTATAGTCACATAGTCATCAATCTGCTAAACAACTTGAAAATATTCCTTTAGATTTATCTTTCATAGAAGGAAGAAAGTTGTGTGGATAACTTATTTATCTCGTTTGCTCTGTTACACAACATATGCTATATTCAGTAAATTTTCTTCTGTATTTTTTAGGATTTAAAACATAAAGCAAACGTTGCTTTCAACAGTCTGCTTTTATTTTGCAGAAGTGCTATCTGGTATACAGAACTTTTCTGAAGTCAAACCACATAACATTCCAATATTGAGCACTCTATGAGAAAAAATATAATAAAATACCAGAAAGTGAAGTGTTGAAATTTAAGACCATGTATCTCACTTTAAGTCCCTGCTTGTGGTGATCTTAGTGATCAAGGTTTTGAACTTGGATTTCCATTAAAATTCAAAAAACGTATCAGGTTGTTGAAGAATTTACTACTGGTGCACATATACTGTTGCCGGAAATATTGTAGGAACATCTGAGCCGCTAGAGATAAAAAGATCATGATGAGAACTGGAAATGATCACTTCCTTGAATTCATGTATAATGGGAAATAGTCCACTCTCTTCTCAGCTATTATTCTATTTCTAATGAGATGTTCTCAAGGATTTGTCTTACAATTTTACTGATATGTTTGTTATTCTGTGTGTTGTGCTCCATTATTATATAGTGAATAGCATATTTTCTTTGCTTTTTTAGATGCCTAATTAATTAAATATGTGCAAGATTATGATTAATCAAAACTATTATAGATGAAAAGTTTGAATTACATAATACGCAAGGGCTTTTGTGATTCTACCCCTGAGTATTGAAGCTGTTGCTGAATTTTGAGAATTTCTTGTGAATTTGTCAGCCACAAACGGATGCCTTCTAGAATTGGGGACAGGATTGGTTACATAATTTGCAGGGCCTAGTACAATATTAAAATGTAGAGTCACTTGTTCAAGATGTTTTCATAATTTTAAGATGGTATCAGAAGACCATGAAACAAAAGGTGGGGGCACTTTCTAAGCACAGGCTCTGTGTGGGTGCGCAGGTCACAGACCATGAATCTGGTCCTGTGTGGGAACAGTGAGAATTAGGAAATAATACTGCTGTTCTTTTGATAACTTCTGATCTGTTTTAATTTCTTTTCCATAATCTGAAACTATCTTCCCTTCCTTTGTTTACTATCACATCTATTATTCTTTCTTTTAAATATTTCTGCTTTCCTCCCTTTTCTCCAAAGCCTAAAATGAATGAAATGTGAAGAGGGAATAGTTCACAGTGGGAGCACATATTCATAACTGAGAAGTGGAAAAGCCCTCAATGTTTTTTTTTTTTTTCTCTCCACTTTAATTTTTAATTTACCTAACTCTCTATACCTCACCAGAGATTTCAAACAAACAGTTGAACACCCAAGGGCAGCATATATATTTCTTAATGTCTTTAATTCCAAATGTGAAAAATAATAAGGTATTTCTTTTAATGTTCAGGGGTGTGTATACACACACACGCACACACACACACACACACACACAATTATATACCATGTTTCCCCAAAAATAAGACCTAACCAAACAATCATCAGTAATGTGTCTTTGGGAGCAAAAATTAATATAAGATTTGGTCTTATATTATATTATATTATGTAAGTCTCAGTCTTCTATTATAGCAAAATAAGACCGGGTCTTATATTAATTTTTGCTCCCAAAGATGCATTAGAGCTGATTGTCCAGCTAGGTCTTAGTTTTGGGGAAACACAGTACTTTAAATATCTTCTATGGTTGAGTATGATATAAATTAATAGAAATAAACCATGTTTATGGAAAACTGATATTGATTTTCTGATATTGCGTCTGCCTTGGTTTCTTGATAATTAATTCTATTTGCACGTGAAGCTATGTATGTTTTGGAATTCAGCGTTAACTAGAATGAACATCAGCACTCACAGTGTCCCTCTTTATTATTTGGTAACACACCACTCCTGTTTAATTGTTTTAATACTCAACTACCAAGCACTAGTGTGATGATTATGATGATAATGATGGGGATGGGACAGATATTTAATAATATGAATCGTACCTTGAAAAAAACTGACACTAAACATAACCTATACAGCATAAATGTTAAATACTCATTCTAAATATTTACATTTTGTAATTGGGTAGTCTTTTATTTGATGTTTTGTCAAAGCTTCTATATACCTCCTAAAACGTATTCCGAAAGTACTTATAATGCAATGATACTCTATCTTATCAGAGACATTATTAGATCCTGTTCCAGACCTAGGGAAACTATCTTAGTTCTCAAGAGCTACACTCATTTAGGTATATATAAGAACCATATATACACAGTAAAATAATAAATGGTTATACCACTGAACATTTTTTGAGAAATTTTACCCTGGATCTATCAAAAGCACTTTAAAAGTTCTTGGTTTGTGTATTTATTTTTGTTTTGCTTTGTACTATACCTCTTATGGCCGTTAACATACTCACAAATGAGGAAACTGAGGGTTAAAGAGGCTATGTAAAATTAAAGTAAGCTCACACTAACATTGCTATAATGTTAAAATATTTTTGAAGCATTTTATAATTGACAAGTTATTTTCCTATTTAGCTCACTATAATAAACACAAAGTAGCAGTCACTCTTATGCTCCAATAATAACACAGTTTTAAATAAGGTATTTTCCTTGCCATCGTGAAACTTACACTTTAGTGGGAGAGAAAGGAAATGCATTATGCACTATTTCTAAAATTTAAGTGCAAATAAATTGCTATCGGTGAACAGAATAGGGTAAGAAAAATTATATTTGGAAACTGGGATGGTTACATAAGAGAAATGCCATTTGCACCACTCTTTCTGGGCAATGGCAGCATTATATAAGCAAAGATAGGAAGATGGTAAAGTTCATGCATGCACAAGAAATGATACATAACCTAGTCTGAAGAATAGAATTACAAAGCAAACAAAAGTGAGAGCTCAACCTGGAAAATGTGTATTAGATTAACTTCTAAAAACCTTTAATTCCTAGTTATGTATACAGGATCTCTCAGTAGTAGTGGTGAATGGAAGAACTGAAAGTTGGGATAGACAAGAAGATTACTTAAAAGGCTAGAGTTAAGGCAAAAGTTAATAAGGAACATAAATAAGTCAGCAATGTAGAAACTTGGCTACAATTTACCAAACCTATTTCACTTTTCTCCTGGTCACAAAGTTGGACCATTTTATGAAACTTCCTTAAAGATTCAGAAAAAGAAACAGACAAGGAAATTGCTGGGACATATTAGTAAGTATGTGCAATTTATTATGCAGATATACCAACAGGAAAATTAAAAAAAAAAAAAAGGATATAAGACACAAATTCTAAACATTCCACCAAATTCACCAGTGAATTTTGGGGAAAGGTTTATCTTCCACTCAGATGTGATGAAGACAGAAGTCTACTGTGGCTTAATGAAATGGAATATCTCCAAAGAAAAATTTAATTTTGCATCAGCAAAAATATGATCCCCAGTAGGGGATCATAGGATGATTTTGATGCTTTTTCTCACTCAAAAACACATCTTCCTTGAAATGAAACATTTCACCCAAAGACAAGAGGATCAGACGTTAAATAACATAAACAAAATAATTCAAGAAATTTATTTTTCATTGTTAGATATTTATAAAGTTAAAATTAAACACTTATTTTACTTTAATATTCTGTAGTATGGCTTATAAATTAAATTTCTTCTTAAGAGATGTACCTCACATCTGTCTCTTGTGTCATCTTTCAGCTCTATATCCATATCCATGGTGATCACAGAAACCTTATCTCAAAGACAGCAGCATGGCTGTGAATCTGAGTGCCTTAATGACTACATGTTCTTCTTTTTGTCACCAATTAGCAGAATCTACTTTGGGATTTCAGTTAGTGAATAATAGTTGTTTATTATTTTAAGCACTGATTTTGGGGTTTATCTTTAATATCAACTAGTATTACTTTGAATATTCAAAAGTATTACAGAAAGGAAATAAAAGGGAAGATGTAATAAAAATAAGAAGTTAGTCAAAGTGGCTTTTATAAAATGTGAGAAATAAAGATAAACAGAACCAAGATTTTACTTCTAGATGACTATGATCATGATGATACAATACCAAAGATGGAGAATGGAAGGAAGAAAATGAATTTACTGTGAATTTACTATGGAAGGTAATGATAGGGAGTCTAAGTGTATGACTAGGGTTTAGTGAGAGAAGGCCACCAAACTATAATAAAAAAAAAAAAAAGATAATTTGCAAGTATTTTGAAACTTTATTGAAGTAGAAAAGTAGTCATTATACATGGATAATCACAATTTCCTTTATTCTTTTACATGTACTGTACAGTTTACTATATTTATAAATTACATATTGGGAAGGTATATTATTTCCAGTGTTTAGAGCCTCTAAAGATTCATGCTGGTCTTTTTAAGAGTATGCCTATGTTCGGGTATCTAAAAACAAAAACAAAAAAGCTAGAAATTTGGTAATGGTGCTCAAGAGAGAAACTAATTTTAGAAATATAAAACACAGGAATCATCGGGGTGGCCGCATGTCTCAGTTGGTTAGAGCGTGAGCTCTCAACAACAAGGCTGACAATTCAATTTCCGCATGGGATGGTGGGCTGCACCCCTGCAACTATAGACTGAAAACAGCGACTGGACTTGGAGCTGAGCTGCGCCCTCCACAACTAAGATTGAAGACACTGACTTGGAGCTGATGGGCCCTGGAGAAACACACTGTTCCCCAATAAAAAAATAAACAAACAAACAAACAAACAAAAACCACAGGAATCATCTTAGAAGTGATTGTTAAAGTTACAAATTTGCATAGTCTCTCAGGAGAACTATGCAAGAGTAGAATGCCATCAGGCTTTATATAGTAAATAGGAAGGATAATTAGCAAAACTAAGAATAGTCAAGAGTAAGAAGCAGAAGGTGGAAAAGAAAGGAGTCAATAGCAAATTTCATGGAGCATATGCCATTCAGACTTATACTTACTGGGCCCATCAGGGAAACCATTCTGATTGATTGGTAAAAGTGGACAAAAAGATAGTTCTTAAATGTATCTGCCATGGTTTGTATCCTGGTCGAAATGCAAGCTGCACGCATATAGATACATGATAAGCAGATCAACTCATAAATCTTTATGTATTTCAACAGACTAATAATAATAAAAGATCCAGAGAATGATCGTCTTCACCAAAGTTTCAGTCCCAAACACTATGGCTGAAAGTCATATTTTGTATACAAGAAGTAAGAGCAGACTGAGATTTAACTGGATTATAAGGGTTTAGGGAGTGCTATGAAAATAAAGCTAGTGGAAAGAAAGAAGAAAATTAATCCTGGGTCTAAAAAGCCAAAGACAATTTAAAACACTGCATTTTTCAGGCTGTGATTATTTCAGTATGTTAGTTTAGTGAAACAAACATATTACGGAAAATGTAAGAGAAGGGTTTCTCTAATATGGGTCCAAGAGGAGTTGGAAGAAAAAAAAATTTTTTTGATAGGAGGAAGAAGACAATGACATTCATAAACAACTACTAGGTACTACAAACTTGTTAGACACGATAATGGGCAGAGGCAGATCCTTTTGGTACAATATGAAGTTGCTCTTCTTACAAGTTATTTGAATTTATGCAACTTATTTACCCCTCATTTTACTCATGAGTAAACAGGTAGGGGAATAATTTATTGCATGAATTATATGTTTCAGAGGGATTAAACAGGGACCCTATTAATAATTATTGTGTGACAACAAGTGCATAACTTAGACAAACTAGGATATCTGGTCACCCTATTTAGTAGGCAAACTACTGGAGTAAAGAAGATTAATGTTTGCTGTTTTCTCCTTCATGTTCCCAGTAGATAGCTCAAGGACTGTAATACGATGTACCATGGCTGTTCTCTCTCTGTAGTATTGCTCAATAGAAATTAGCTTCTAATACTCTAGGCTAACTTCTTTATAATCAATTCTACCCTGATAACTTCTCCAGGGTTGTGATACCAGTCATCAACTATTTTCTGAAATATTCATACAGAGGTTAATAATGTAAAATAACTTTATCTATGGTTATATTTCAATTACAACTAGGGTCATAAGTTGTAATGTTTTAAACACAAATACGTAAAATTTATAACAAGAAGATAAGGTATGAGAACTGGAAGGTAAGGAAAAGTGTTTGTGCGGGTAGACGTCCTCAAATCCCTTAGATAGTAGCACAATGTGTATTTCCCTTCCTCAGTTACCTTTTGAATCTTGCTCTGAAGACCATGAGGATAACAGCCTGAATTTCAATTCAGAATTTGTTTTGTAATAGTTGTGACTGCTCAAGAAATGGCCAATATACTCTCCTCAGCAATACAATAAGGTTACATCATTAAAAACAGCAAAATGTTTTGAGGACTAAAGGAAGTAGAAATGTTGAGTGCTTAGCGTGGTGTCTGGCATAATAAATATTCAATATATGCTATTTAGCTATCATCGATTGCATTTTATATAATTGGATTATTAGTATTTATATTGTCTCCTAGTAAATAGTTTTAAAATGTGCCTGTTTTTAGAAATTGTCTGACAATGAAGTTTGTGAACTCTCCTAGAAAAAGTGCTACATACATCACTGCTGAATATCGCTACTGTCACCTTCAAAATACTCCCCTTGGGAAGCTATGAACTCATTACAGTGCCAAGTCCACCCTTCAAAGCAATTTTGGAACTCTTTTTCTGAAATGGCCATCAGAGCTGCCATCATATTACTCTTGATGTACTGAATGTCATCATATGTATTTCTTTCAATATTTCCTTTATCTTTGGGGAAAGAAATGTCATTAGTGGCCAGGTCAGGTGAGTAGGGAGGGTGGAATACAGTTATTTACTGGCTAAAAACTCCCTCACGGACAGTGCCATGTGAGCTGGTACATTGTCATGATGCAAAAGCTCCTTCGGGACCACTTTTGCAAAGACTCTTATGCCACGATTTTCAGTTAAGATTTTCCCAACTGTTTCTCTATCGATGTTTAATTAGTCTGCCATGCTTCTCACAGTCAACCGATGACTTTGACATACAATTCGATTAATTTTTGCAATGTTTTTGTCCACTTATGCTCATTACTGGCCACCCTGACCTCTCTTCATCAGTGACCCATTCTCTCCCCTCAGAAACACATTTAATCCATTTGTACTCTGTCGTTTTCTTCATGTCATTATCTCCATATACTTTGACTAACATGTCCCTGATTTCACTTCCACTCTTGCCAAGTTTAACAAGAAATTTAATGTTTGTTCGTTGCTCTAATTCAAGCGCAGACATTCTTGTGATGGCACACAAAAACACACAACAATAATAATAAATGCTACTAGCAAGACACCGCCACATGTCGACAGGAACACAGCTGTGAGACACTGATATATTAAGGTTATGAAACCTTACTGAGCTGTTTGTACAGTGCTGCCAATGTAAGTGCAAGGGGGGAATTCACGAACTTAATTGTCATTTTGTGTACACTCTCCAGTGAGTAATTGCTAGATACTATGTCCCATTCTTATCGCCATCATTTGTATAAAAAATCAGTGAATGGAAACAAAACAAAACAAAATGAAACCTGTGGGATCTCTACTCTTGAATAACTTTAATCCCGGTTCTAAAATTATATGACCATGGTGAACATATTTTTGAATAAAGTATGAATAAACTCTAAAGACTTTTTATCCCCAAGATACAAATAACACTCATAATATAATGTGGGCTATTTCTTCATGAATCCTATACACCTCCAGTTTTTAGTATTTGCATTCTCTCTCGTACCTGATGTTTTCAAATTTAAAACATGGCAAAAAATTTTCCAGCTTTCTAATTTGACTGTCTATAGAATTTTGCTTCTCTGGGGGCACTTTTTGATGCATTTTAACTTAATCCAAAACCTTTTTTTTTACATTGGAAAGTGGTGCAAATTCATGTTTCTTTAAAACTAAGCCTTTAATTTATTTTCATTTAATGAATATTTTATTACCCCAAAGCAAAATGGAAACATAAATTATGTGCCTATTCATAAATAAAAGAAATAATCATTGGAAACACTATAATAGACTCTCTAACATTATTCTCACAATGTCTATAAACACGTTAGCCAACATGTTATTTTATCGTTTTTAGTGTAGAGGATGTGGTATTTAAGGGTAGGCGTTTTGGACTCAAAAGGACCTGTGCTAGTTCCCATCCCCAGTTCTCATTTGCTATGTTGCCAGCAAGGCTCATAATTTCTTCAGTCTTGGTTTTCTCAGTTTTAAATTGGTGTTAATTATACATACTTTATAAAGTAATATATACTTTACATAGTTACTGTAATAATTAAATGATTTGGTGTAATTCAATTTTCTAACAAAATTCCTGACATAGTAAATACTCCATAAGTTCTCATTGTTAATAGTAGTATTTTAAAAATGTTCTGCATTGCTTTCTATGGATGTTGATTAAATTGAATATTTGGAATATTTAGAATTCGACTTCTCTGTGATGTGCTAAAAATATTCTAAAAGGTAGAATTGGTGTGTTGATACTAATGTGGAAACCATACGTGAAATATAGTAATCTTAATATTCCATAGCCATTTCCTTCTGGAATCCTAGAATAAAGGAGGTTCTCGTGATATATTTTTAAAAATTTTATTTTCTTAAGCTAAGAAATGCTCTTAGAAATACATATAACTAATTTTAAAAAAAGTTAAGATTGCTGGTAAGGTATGGTTATAAAAAGGCTAACTCGTATAACTAATCTTTTGTTTGGGCTACTGCCTTATCTCCTAATCCTGTTCTTGCTCTTCTGTATTTCACTCTTCCCACAGCAGCCAGAGTGCTTTTTGTAAAGCATACAACAGATTATGTGATTGTTCAGTTAAAATCCTCACATACTTCCATTTCACTTAAAATAAATCTAAATTCTTCATCCTTGTTTACAAAACCTATATGATCTATTCCTTGCCTAACACTCTCACATCAATGCAAACCACTCACTCTCTTCCTAGTTCATTAGGTTTCACCTATAATTTTCTTTCTATTCGTGGAACACATTTGTGTTTATTCCTAGAAAAGGCCCTTTATATTTGTCATTTCCTCTGCCTGGAAAGTTCTGAACCTGGATTTTAACATAGTGAGATAGTCTTATAATTCAGATCTTAACTTAGTGATGTCTCCTTTCAGAGGCCTTTCCCAACTATCAAATCAAATGCAGTTTAAACCCCTTAACCATCACCAACTACTCTAATCACTGTCAATCACATCACTCTTGTGTTGTCTTAATACACATTGCTCTCTGAAATTCTTACTTATTCAATTTTCTACCTGTTGATTGCAAGCCCCTTGAGATCAGGATTTTGTTGACCTTTTCACTGTTGCATTTCTAGCACTGGCGCATTGTTTCCTAAATGATAGTAGCATAATACATATTAGTTTAATGACCAAGTAAAAATATATGACCTAAAGGAAAAACTTGCTTACAGGAACTCTTTAGTAAATTTGGGGGAAAAAAATGATGAAAAAAAAATTCAATGGCAATAAGCAGGGGGCAACCCTTCCCAAGTTGAAATGTATTGCACAACAATGGCAATTTAAAAATGGTAAGTATGGACAGAAGTATCAAAAGCTACACCACTGAAGTAGTATAACTCATACATACAACCTATTTATCACTAAATTGTATACAGTCTATACAGTCTAAGTCTTCCATAGGCTTCACCTCCAGCCCTTTCTCTGGATCCCTTTTGACATGTTTTAGTTTAGGCTCTCCTTGCCTTCTAATTAGGTAATGTATTCAAAATATGAATTTTACTCTTGTTAGAATCAAGAATCAGTGGAATTCACTATGTTGTAATCAGCATGCTTATTCATATATACGTATTAAATTCTGCCCTAAAATTAATCTATTTAAAGTGAAAGCCTCCATTTGCTTTTTGAAATGTCTGTCATAAGTACTGCATCATCACACTGAATAGGTAATAACTTAATACTTCATTATTTTATACCAGGGCTTGGAAATCTGAAGCTCATGGATCAAATCCAGCTGGACAACTGTTATGTAAATAACATTTTTATTGAATCGCAGCCACACCCATTTGTTTATGTACCATCTATGGCTGCTTTAATGCCCCCATGGCAGAATAGTTACAACAGATATTATGGGCTACAATGCCAAAAATATGCATTATGTGCCCCTTTCAGAAAATTTTTATCATTCCTGCTTTACATCATTGCTTTGTAGAGATTAGAAGCTATATACACTTCAAATAATTTTTCTGCTGCAGCTTTATAAAGGCTTTATATGCTTTACATAGTCACTATAATAAGTCCATGATTTGGTGTAATTTAAGTTTCTAGCAAAATTCCTGTCACATACCTGTCTCTTTCTTTTCCTATGCCTATAAAGATTACCTCTCAACATTTCTTATTAGACCTTAAAAATTGGCAAACAGGCATTACTTCATTTTGACTAGCTTCTTGATAAAACCGTTTATTAAGTTACCTTGTTTAGCAGGAGGCCAATAAACCACAGTGCAATTCAGTAGATCATGTTATTTTAAGCTTTCAAAGAAATAATTAGTTTCTCCAAAGGGGTGAGATTATTGCCCTCACTAAATAACTATATCTAGATGCAAAGATCTTCAGTTTGTTGCATACAGCTGCAGTGCACAGCCTGTTAATGTAGTATATACATAGTTTAAAAGAAGAAAGTTTATACAGAATTGTACACCTGAAATCTATGTAATTTTACTAACAATTGTCACCCCAATAAATTTAAAAAAAAAAAGAAAAAAAGAAGAAAGTTTAAGTTTATGATGATTATATAAAAATATAAAAATGTGAGATATATCTAAAATACTTCCATTATTAATTACTTGGCATATCATCACTCATGGTGATAGGGAGAGCTGTCATTTTACAAGGGAAGTTTGAATTTTTGACCCACACTGGTAAATAATTTCTCTCAAGGTCCCTGTTCCCATACTTTATCTGTAGATGATGAAAGTGTAAAGTCATTGGTAAATCCCCATATATAAACAAAGTGTTGATATAGCCATGCCATAAAATAAGTCCGTCTCCCAGAAGCACAGTACTTATCAATATAAAAACTTTTTTTTTTTTTTTTTTCGATTTAAAGGCTTCAAGCTCTCTCTACAGTAAAGATTACAAAAGACATTTTCCCTTCTGTAATAGGGTTTCTGGCTCTATTGGCCCTTCAAAATATTAACTATGGCCTAGGATAAGAGAAAAATAATACCGATTGCCAGAGATTGCTTTGTCCTTCATGATGTCAACAGCCATCCCTCACTAGTAACTCTGAATTCTTCTTGAAACATCCTGGCGACTTCTCTTTGCCTACACGCAGCAGCTATGATTTGTAGGATAGATATTTCAGAGCTAGGCACATCAGTATCACACTAAATTTATGAAAATTACCAAAAAAATGAATCCTTTTATGGCAAAACAACCTTGCTTCATTTTCCAGTCAAATTATTCTTTCCCTCAGTTCTAGTTATTTGAAAATTATGCAGTAAAACAGGGTTGTTGATAACCTGTCCTGTTGGATACATGTGAGTTGTCTACGTCTTTGCCACATAACCTGAGGAAAAGGGTTAAACTCTCTACCTCTCAGTTTTCTCTTTTGTAAAATGATGATAATAATAAAATCTATAACATAAACTTGTGATAGCATTAATGGCATCTAGCATACAGTTAGCCTTTCTAAAACATGTATTATTGTCACCATGATGGCCCTCTCCTTCCTCCTCATCATTGTTTTCAAACATCTGGCCCATTTGCTACTTTTTCACCTGAGAAAGTATAAGCAATTCAAGGAGATTAACCTTGTTCCCTTCTGTCTCTCCTTTTGTCATATTTCAATAGAGGAGCTAGCTTCTTCCTGTTTAAGGCCCATCTCTATCTTCTAGTCTCTATGAATTCCTATGTTATTCATTATTCAACCACTTGCTATTTTCTAAACCATTCCTGGAATGTGTAAATATTCTCTAATAAATAAAAAAATAGGGAACTACAATATGGAATGGAAATACAGTATACCTCTTTTTGCATAGATCCTGGTTTTGGTTCTCCTTGCCTCATTGGGGTCCTAAGGGCTTCTCATTGTCACGGGTGATTCACCACGGTGAATAGATTTCCTTACCCTGCTCACATTTCCTTACCCTTCATCAAAATGTCATATTTAAACCCTTTTGTATGTGCTTCATTTTTGTGCCAGGACCATGACTCACAGAGATACTGTAAGCTTCATGGAGTCAGTAGGAGTGCTCTTGTAAGAGTTTCAACGTTTTAATCTTGCAAACTCTATTGATGGCTTAGTACCTACAAGGCACTAACAACTTTGATAATCAGCAATGAATGGTGACCAAAGACTAAGAGAAAGTATATGGTCAGACCTAGATTTCATGAAAAGAAGTTTGCTACTTATCTCAGGAACTAATATCTCTTCTCGTCCATAATAACCACAATTTCCAATCCTTACTCTAATCTCAACACTAGAATATTTACTCTTCATCATTACATATTTAGAAACAATATTGATTAGCATACAAAAAAGGAGAAAGTGAAATACTATGCATGTTTTCTTGGTCACAGTTATAGCTGTCCCAAAGAGGAGAAAACACATTACCTTTGAGAAGCACCTAAAATTCATTTAATTAAAACACATTTAACAATTCAGTTTTTGAAGCACAAAGAGAGTATAAAATCTTATGAAACATATCTTTTCAAATGTTGGTAGATAATCAACTTGTCTGATAATTACATCATGGGATAATCCTTTTGTAGTAATTGGTATAGTTAAGATTTAAGATTCCATGCTATGTTATATTTGAATTCTATGCATTTCTTTCTTTTTTCTGTTCCTGCCTCCCGCATCCTATAGCATCTGTGGAGATTACCAAATTATAAATTCCAAATGGCTATGTGATCATTAAATTCAAACATATTTCTGCTTTAATCAGAAAACAGAATAATCACATTTGTAAATGCTTCTATTATAGTTATTATTTGTATATGAGAACAAAGAGTTAGACTTTTAAAATAAATTATATTGTTAATTATGGTATTTTCTTTTTCTACCAAGCTCACCTTTTAAGGTTCTAAAGTTTGGTTGCCTAAACATGGTTTTTGTTTTTTGTTTTTCCAGACTAATGTTTCAAAAAAGAGGCATAAATAGTCTACACATTGAACAGAAAAAGTAATACAAAATATTCTATTCCACATAACATTGAAAAACAATTCTGAGAATTCTTTTTTTTTTTTTTTTTTTTGGATAAAAAAATAAATAAGAATAATAAATCCAGCAAAATATCACCATTCTTCATTAGGAGGTGATATCAGCAAGATGGTAGAGCACAAAGCCGCATACATTTCTACCTCCACCAAGATACCAATTCAATAATACAAGGATCAGTTCCCATGTGAGAAATACAGAATTCATTTAAAAGACTCTTGCACTCTAAGTGAGCACAGAATCAGCCATATCAAAACTGGTAGGAAAACTGGTGGTACTCACTTGCCAGAGCCTCTCCACCAGGTTCAGCAGGATGCAATTAGAAAGAAACTCCCAACATCCAGATTCTCCCTTGGGAGGGAAAGAGAAGACTGGGACATACACAGAACACTCAAATTTCTTAAGGGATTATCTGAGGCACTGATTTTTGTCTTCTTGCAATCTAAGTACTACAGGAAAATGCACCAGGTTGGGAAGCTCTGAGAACAAAGGCAATGGTTTGAACGTGACACTCATTTGCCATTGCCCTTCACCCTGGATCAGTGCAGAGTCTTGTCCAACTTAGAGCACTTGTGGGATCTGGCATGCTTTAGATACCTGGAGATGGCTGAACACACACAAAAGAACCCCACAGGACTTGTGGTACAGCAAAAAGTGACCAATACAGTTTGGTAGCCTCTCCTGGAGGGGTGAAGAGGTGGAGTGTGCAAGAAGAGTAGAACACATATCTGATGTTCCAGCTTTTTGGCATGCTAACTCTGGGACTAGTTTCTGTATTGCCTATCTTGGGGTACTGATTGAACCCAGCATACGGTAGATGCCTGGGACTCTGAGAACAAGAAATTACTGCTCCAGAGAAACAGCAGTACTGCAGACAGACACTATAAGGAACATGGTATTACAAGCTCCAGAAAAAAGTAAACTGGAAACACTTCTCCATGGGGAATCTAAACACATAAATCCAGATAAGACTTGTCGCCACGCAACAGCTTAACCATTTGTTTCCTTCTACCTGCCCCCAAAGAAAGGAGAGTCTGTAAGATGGATGGATCCTTTCAGGGACTTTGCTAAACCTTTGTGTTTGCACCTTTTGCCTCGCTGTTTGGTCCCAGTAAGATGACTGGACAGTCAATGACGAGTAAGATTCCATACGGAAGGAACAACTCAAGCCAGACGCAGTTGCATGGGGACCAACAAGCGAACCCACGGGGTTCACAGAGGTGGGCACAGCCCCCCACCTTCCTCAGGCTGAGGAAAGCCTCAGCCTCTGTGGCTGCATTCCTTCCCAGAACTTGCAAGGGATGTGATTCAATGAGGTGCTCTCCATCTATTCATATGCATATAGGTTTTGTCCCTTGGGGAAGTTGAGACATACAGTCCAGCTGTCTGCAGGCAAGGGTGATTGACTTAAATCGGTTTCCTATTATGATGTATAGGATTCACAGATCTTGCCATTGACAAGCTTTATCTCCTTTACTTCCCCAACAAACTAATAAAAGCTGATGCAAGGCTCCATTCGGGGCTTCCAGTCCTTGACATCAGGGGTCCCTTGGTCTGCTTAAACTCTATTCATGACTACTGTCTTTTCTTAACCCTGTGCCGCCCTCCTCGCTCCCCACAACTCTTGTCCCATGGGACTCGTCAAAGACTCATCAACAGAAAAGGTTTTAGAGGCCCCCAGAGTCCCCAGCTGAGCTGATTGGTGATAATCTTGCTCTCTATGAAGTCAGTCTATAAAGACTGGGAGATAGGATTGTTTTTTTCAAATGTGTGGATCCTAACATAAAATAACAACACGCAAGGGAAAATAAGGATTCATGGGCCAACCAAAAGAAAATAAAAAAATAAATCTCCAGAAAATGACCCTAAATCAGTGAAGGGATGAGTTGTTTGACAAAAAAATCCCAAATAATCACTAGAAAGATACCCAATGCTCTCAAGAAGATGATAAATGAACAAAATGAGAATATCAACAAAAAGATAGGAATATTGAAAACAACAAACACATTTTAACGCTAAAGAATATAATAACTGAATTGGAAACAAACAAACAAAAAAATCACAAGAGAAGTTTAATAGCAGACTTGACCAAGCAGAACATTGATTCCATGAACTCAAAGTCAGGTCATTTTAAATTATCCAGTCACAGGAGCAAAAACACAAAACGAATGAAGAAAAGTAAAGAAAGCATAGGGTACTTAAAGGATACAATAAATAAACAGGACTAAAATATTCATTATGGGAGTTCCAGAAGGAGAAATGAGAGAAAATGGGACAAAAACCTTATCTGAAGAAATAATGGCTGAAAACTTCCCGAACTAGGGAAGGAAAGGGACATCCAAAGTCAAGAAGCTCAATAGACCTAATTAGGATAAAATCAAGCAAACAAGCAAAACAAAAGCAAAAGCAAAAATAAAAGCCAAACACATTGAGACACATTACAATCAAATTGTCAAAAGTCAAAGATAAAGAGACAATTTTGAAAGTATCAAGAGAAAGAAACATATCACTTAAACTCCCATTAACTTGACAAAACTCTCAGGAGAAGCCTTGCAGTCCAGAAGGGAGTGGGTTAATATAGTAAAAATGCTGAAAGGAAACATAAAATATTCCAAACAAGAATACTATAACCAGAAAACCTGTCCTTCAAAAATGAAAGAGAAATAAAGACATTTGTTGACTTAAAAATAAATAAATTAAAAAAAAAAACAAAACACACAAAACAATACTGAGAAAATTTATCGCCACTAGACCTGTCTCACAAGAAATTCTAAAGGGAGACCTTCAAACTGAAATAAAACTTGCTAGATAGCAACATGAAAATATAAATTTTTCTGATACAGGGAAATATATTGTTAGAATACTGTATTAATGATATGCAAATCACTGGTATAGAATTTGAAAGACAAAAGTATAAGAATAGCTATAACTATATAATATGTTAATGGATACACAATATAAAAACATGTAATTTTTGACATCAATAAGAAAAGTGTGTGTGAAATAAATAAATAAAAGTAGCTATTTGTATATGATTGAACATCAGTTATTACCTTAAAATAGATTGTTATAACTATAAAATGTTTAATAAAAGCTCTACAGTAACCACAAAGATCATACCTCAGAGAAGATACACAAAATAAAATGAATTACACACACATACACACAAAGATATCATTGTAAAAAAAAAAAAAAATCAATGAAACAAAAATAAGGAGAAAAAGAGACAAAAATATTCCAAGACAGAAACAATTTAACAAGATAATAATAGTCCTTCCCTGTCAGTAATTAATTTAAATATAAATGAACTAAACTCCCCCAATTGAAAAACAAACAAACCAAAACAAAAAAAACAGAGTAGCTGAATAGACAATAAAACAAAACAAAACAGATCCAATGATAATATGCCTACAAAACATTCAGTTTACATTTCATGCAAGTGCTGAAGAAAAAAGAACAGGATTCATCAGACAAAAGAGAGTTTAGTCAAAAACTCTCACAAGACAAAAAGAACAATATTATACAATAATACAGGGTCAGTTCATCAAATTAAAAAAAGCATCTGCCCAATAAAGAAAACAATCAAGAGAGCAAACGACAACTTACACAATGGGAGAAAATATTTGCAAACCACGTATCTGATAGTGGGTTAATACCCAAAATATAAAAGTGATTCAGATAACTCAAAAAACAAAGCAATAAATAAAATAACCCAATTTAAAAATGGGTACAGGGCTTAAATAGATATTATTTGTCCAAAGACATACAAATTGGCCAATAGGTAAGTGAAAAAACTGTTGAACACTACTAATCATCAGGGAAATGCAAATCAAAACTGCAATGCTATATCTCCTTATACCTTTTAGCATAGCCACGGTAAAATAATAATACTAGTGAGTAAAGGTGAGGATTTGTTGAAATTGTCACACTGTATACTGTTGATGGGAATGTTAAATGGATCAACTACTATGGAAAACAGTACAAAGTTTCACCCACAAATTTTAAATGGAAATATGATCCAGCAAAGTCACATCTTTTATTTATCCAATAGAATTTAAAACAGGATCTCAGATATCTGCACACCTATGTTCACTGCAGCATTACCCACAATAGTCAGGAGGTGGAAACAACCTAAATGTTCACCAATGGATGAATTGATAATAAAATATATACAAATGGAATGGAATATTATTCAGTCTTAAAAAGGAAAGAAATCCTGTAATGTGTTAAAATATTGATGAAACTTGAGGTCAACATGCTAAACAAATAATGCTAAGCCAACCGCAAAAGTATAAATACTGCATGGTTTCATTTATACGTCATAGCCAAAGTAGTCAAACACAGAAAAGCAGAAGTTAGAACAGTAGATGCCAGGTTTTGGGGGAAATGGAGAATTGTTGTGCAATTGGTTTGAAGTTACAGTCATGCAAAATGAAAATTCTCTAGAAGGCCACTCTATAAACATGTACATATATTTAACAGTACTGTATTGTACCCTTAAAATTTTGTTAATAGGGTCAATTTCATGTTACGTGTTTTGTTTTTTAATGCAATAAAAGACAAACAAACAAACAAAAAACACCTCTTCCTTCTGTGACAAAATTAGAATCAGTGATAATTAAAATGTTAATATTATGTGAACTGTTTAATAAAACGTTTATGTTAAGCAACCAATCACTATTCACTTGAAATAGCTCATTATGTATATATTTGAATTATAATAAGATCTAATGTAAATCAAAAATTAAAATAAAACAAAATCCTAACACTAAACATTAGGAGACCTAAATTCTCATTCCAGTATCAGCAACCTGTAAGTCATTATGTCCAATGTTCTGATTTATCAGATGGGGATAAGTTGCCCTATTTGATAGTGCTCTCCTAGTAACCAAATATTATATTATAAAATGCAATACATTGAAATAAAAAAGAATTGATAGCGCAGTCCAAGATGGTGGCATAGCAAGACCCTGAACTCACCTCCTCCCATGAACACATCAAATATATACCTAAATATAGAACAATTCCTTTTGAAGAAGAACTGAGGACTCATTGAACAGCCTCCACACAACTAACAACATATGGACTGCAAACAGAACGGTAGGAGAGATGAAGACACAGTGATTATGAAACCCCATACATGACATGGAGAATTACAGTAGGGATGAAGAATATCATGTAGGTGCCCATACATAAATATGCCTGCCATGGGGCACAGCCAGAAAACAGCAGATTAAAGGGCACATAGACTATATGTGAAGGAATTCCATTCACTAACCCTAGAGCATCTGCCAAATGGGAAAGGAACTGCTGGAACTCTCCATGGGATTGGAGGCACCAGTGAGCAGCATTTTTTATGTCCCCTCTCCAGCTTGATAGAAAGGGTGGAGGCATGGTACAGGTGCTTTAGTTGGCCTGTCAAGGCTGCCCCAGTGTGCCCCAGTCCCTTGACCCACAACAGCTCCATCCATCCCCTAACGGCAGCCTCTGCCCATGCCTGCTCATGCTCATTCCAGATTCAGCCATCCCGCCAAATCAGCTCTAGTGTATTGCACACCAGGACACCCAAGGCGACACCTGCTCCAGCTCCAGAAAACTGACACATGCAATCTACACAGAAGGCCAAATTACTTTGGTGGTCTATACAAGGCCACTCCTTAATGACTGGGAGAGGGAGATCTATGCCTAATTCATAGAAACAAACATAGAAAGTCAAACAAAACAAGGATATGAAAGTGTATGTTCCAAACAAAGTAACAAAAAAATCCTAGGCAGGGTGGGGGAACTCTAATGAAACAAAGATAAGTAATCTACTTGATAATAGGTTCAAAGTGGCCATAAAGAAAATCCAAATTTGGGAGGAAATTGGAGGAACACAGTGAGAAAATCATCAAAATGTTAGAGAATATAAGAAAAGAACCAAACAGATCTGAAGAATACAGTAACTGAAATAAGAAATAAGAAACATCAAATTAGATATATAGAAGAATGTATCAGTGATCCGGAAGGCAGAATGATAGAAATCACCCAGTTAGAACAGCAAAAAGAACAGTTAAATCAGGATAGTTTAAGGGACTTCTGGGACAACAACAAGCATA
The DNA here is from genome assembly GCF_057876585.1 of Rhinolophus sinicus. NCBI lineage: Eukaryota > Metazoa > Chordata > Mammalia > Chiroptera > Rhinolophidae > Rhinolophus > Rhinolophus sinicus. The sequence goes on along the minus strand of NC_142502.1, from coordinate 79,264,750 downwards.
CTAACATTTGCATTATATGGTACCCCATCACCTACAAATAGAGCCACATATTACTTATGGTGGCCAAATGTATCTTCCTAATATGACTCCATTTACTTTACCTGGTAACTCTAGCCATTCCCACATAAGTACTTACTGTTCTTCCAAATACTCCATACTAAAGTCATCTCATTTTTCCCCCCTTTATTCTTCCATACAGATATGCCCTTTCCCATTCTGACTGACAAATTTAACCTCATTCTTTGAAATTCTGGGTCTGTCTATGTCACTCTATCTGACTTCTTTGAATGTGGTACATAATTAGCAAGTTTTTTAGTTAGCTCCTGGAGAATATGAACTTACTATACTTTAATCTTTTAACTCTTGCTGGGAGGGTATGGCAGATATATGGCAATCAAAAAATGTTTGTTGAATATGTGATTAAATACACAAGTAAATTAATAAGTGATTGAATAAAAAATGAAAAACATTGACTTTTCATTTGCATTATAGGCTTTCTAGTATACAAGTACACATATATCTACCTCACTGTAACCAAAACCCAAAAATCTACAAACACACACACACACAAACACACACAAACACACACACACACACACACACACACACACACACACAGATCCCAAATATAACACTAAAGCAAACCATCAAATAACAAGAGAAGAGACTAAGAGAAGACCAGAAAAGAACCACAAAATCAACCAAACAACAATTAACAAAATGGCCTAAGCACATACAATCAATATTTACTTTAAATGTAAATAGACTAAATGTTTCAGTCAAAAAATTTAAGGTTACTGAATGGATTAAAAAAAACAAAACAAAAAACATCTACATGCTGCCTACAAAAGACTCACTTCAGCTTGAAAGACACACTCAGATGGAAAGTAAATGGATGGAAAAAGATATTCCATGCAAATGGAAAGGAAAAGAAAGATGCAGCAGCAATACTCATATCAGACAAATAGACTTTAAAAGTTTTAATGAGACAAAGAAAGGCATTAATAATGATAAAGGGGTCAGTCTAAGACTAGGACACATTTGTAAATATTTATGCACCCAACATAGGAGTACCTAAATACAGAAAGTAAATATTGACTCTCTAAGGGGAGAACTTGACATTAATACAATGATAGTAGGGGTCTTTAATACCCCAATAACATCAATGGATAGATCATCCAGGTAGAAAATGAATAAAGAAAAAATGGCCTTAAATGATGTATTATATCAAAGAGATTTGATAAATATATACAGAACATTTTATCCCAAAACAGCAGAATACACATTATTTTCAAGTACACATAGAACGTTCTTCAGGATACATCACATTGTAGGTCAAAAGCAAATCTCAATAAATTCAATGAGGATGACATCATATCAAGCATCTTTTCTGACCACAACAGTATCAAACCAGCAATCAATTACAAGAACAAAATTAAAAAACACAAACAGTTGGAGACTAAGCAACATACTACTAAACAATCAATGGTCAATGAAAAAATCAAAGAAGAAATTAAAAAAAAAAAAAAAAGCTTGAGTTGAATATAGAAACAAAATTTTCCAAATTCTATGGGACGGAGCAAAAACTGTTCTGAAAGGGAAGTTCACAGCAAAGAGACCAACCTCAAGAAATACAAATAATACTAACTAAGCAATATAACTTTGTTTTAACCCAGAATATCAACAGAGGAACAGCTCTTACCCTGTGTTTAAAACTGAACTTCTCACTGCCTACATGACTTTTATCAGCCACAATCACATTTAAAATTGCACTATTGGTAAGAGATGGGTAGAAAGTGTGATGCAAGATTAACTTCATCATAACTATTCAGGGTTAGCTAATACAGGAAAAGACCACACAAAATACATTTCATAAAGAACAATTTTGTGCTCACTCTAAGTTACTTTTTGATGATGTTACAAGTATTTTCAAGCTTGCAGTATAATGTAAATAATAGAGAATGGGGATATTCTTATCTATTCCACTGGATGACTTGAGCAAATCATTTTTTATGATGTTACAATTATTTTGAAGTCATATCATAATAAATTTTCCCAAACTGGCCTAGTGGCTGCACTGGATTTTTATGTAGTAGAGGGTAAGGATCAGAGGTCATCACAAGCAACCTGTGGGTAGCTTTTTCAAAGTATAGATGCTTTTCCTAGTCTAAATCGATTTTCAGTCTGTAGGATATTCTCTGGACTAATTTGGAAGAGACAAGGGTAGATATGAAATACAAAAGTATTCTTGATTTGAAAAATATCTTTAGTAGACTCTCATGCATGTCCCATTCCAATTTGACAAGAACTAGGATGCAGTGAAGGAAGCTGGATCCTGAAATGTACATGCATTATTTGTGAACATGTTGGAATCTGATCGTTAATTCCAAATATTACAGTAGTGATTTGCTTCTTCTACCCATTTGTCTCAATGTGTGTTCTGTACTACCTCTCTATCAGAATAAAAGAACTGAGGACTATCTCCAAATGGAGTACTGAACCAGAGTCTTAGTGGATGGTTCTTAGGAATCTGTATTTCAAATAGTCCCCAGGTGAAATTCATGAATACAAAAACTTGAAAGTTATTGCTTTGTAGGAAAGTTTCTATTTATATTTATTGTTTGAGAGCCTCAATTTACACACCTAAAAACAAATGTTATTAATAAAAAAATGTATATATTAATATTAAAGCCATATTTTAGACCTGGATTTTGATTTGAAAAGGTGGGTGGCATATCTTCACTGAACTCTTTTAATTTTGCTAATCATACTTGGTAATTGATACTACCTTCAGCTCTAGAACCATTTGTACATCTACTTACAGGACACATTATGAAGTCGACTTGAGAGTTCCAAGACCAACATTAAATAAAATCCTGATGATTATACTCTGTTTCTTTACAAACTCAGAAAAAAACAAACACCAATTTGAAAAGCAAAAACAACAAAAAAGTTGGCTTTGAATTTTAGTAAAAGCATCATCATCTTTTTATTCACCTATAGCATAAAAAATAATCTAAAAGCTTGAACGTCTCCCAAAAGCAGTATAATAATCTGGTTCATCCTGCTGTTTTCTAAGATTCAAGAAATATGAATTGTTCCTATAGCTAAACTAATAAAAGAATAAATATGGTTTAGAAGCCATATGCTAAAAAATACAGAGTTGTTTTTTGTTTTTAAATTATTATTATTTCTTTTTTAGGCTAGCTTTATGATGGACTCAAATTCACATCCTGAACTCAATTTCAGTCTTTTATTATATATGACCTAATAGCAAATGCTTGTCAGATTATAAATGCTGACCCATATTTTGTTTTTTACAGCATAGTTTTTATTGTACAAGGTGAAATTTTACTAGCAATTAAGATAATTTCATTAATTTACTTTAACAATATATTATTTCAATGCCAAAAGACATTAGTTTATTTTCTCCACATAAGAAAGAGTAAGTCTTTGAACAAAAATATTAATTAAATTAATTCAACATTAAGATTTGCATGTAAAGCACGAATAAGGAAGGAAATTTAATAAGCGAACCAACTGTTTTATTTATGTCATGATCTTCATGCTATAGCACAGGAGTAGCAGAATTTCAATGGCAGACTTCAAGCCTTTATCCAAATTGACTCCTTAGAAATGAACAATAAGCTGGCAGAATGCAGGACACTCCTGGGTCATAGACAAAGACTTTCGACTTTATCATGCAGGGCACAAAAGGCAGTATGAACATCAATTCTCCTTGTTCTATTTGAGATGGCCTTAACAATCCCTTCAGCTTAACTAAACTTTAGACAGATTTCTTCCTGACTAGAGGTCACTGACCTCCCTTTTCTTAGAGAATTTACTTAAGAAAACTTGGAATTATAAATTATTTTTCTGCCTCTTTCAGGTATAAATCTTCTCCCAGCCTCCCACCAGTTTTACAACCCTAGAATGTATTTCTCAAAGACCTGGGGCCATCTCTTTGAAATGTAATCATCAAGAAAGTGTTCCTATCTCCCAATCTCTGTGTGAGGGTAAGGGCCTGACTTTGATAAGCACCAATTAGCAAACGAGGTGGCTTAAAACCCTTTGACCAACCTCCCCCACTAACCTCTTCTAGTTCTTTCCCACCAGTGCACACTAGCACTTAAAATCTCGTCTGCCTTGTGTTTCTATGAAGTTGAGTTCAACCTCTCTCCTCCACTGCAATAATTTTGGCCCCATCACAAGTCTTGAATAAAATCTTCCTTGCCTGTTTAACACTATACAGTGCAATTTTCTTCGACATCCCTAAGTCCCTTGGAAGCAATGAGGATAGGCCAAGGAGGATACTGTAAAGATAATGAATGGGTTTATGTCATTGCTGAGGAAACACAAGCTTATAAAACCCTAGTCTCATAAGGGGATGGCAAGTAAATCTGTCCAACCTTTGCCCAGAGTGAGAGGGAAACATTATCTTTATTACCTAGTCAAGAGATAGATCACTGACTGAGGGAGAGCTTATCTCTATCTTCCAAGGCTCTTTTCTATCCCAACCCATACCTGATAAAAGATTTCATACCTAAGAGATAATATTTACAGTGTACATAATCAATAGAAAATGTATTTGGTGTATAAACATTTGAAATATTAAAGTGTACTCATTTTGTATTTCTTAATGAAAAGTCAATGTTTTTCATTTATTACCCAATCACTTATTAATTTACTTGTTTATTTAATCACATATTCAACAAACATTTTTTGATTGCCATATATCTTCCATACACTCCGAGCAAGAGTTAAAGGATTAAAGTACAATAAGTTCTTATTCTCCAGGAGCTAACTAAACAATTAACTTGCTAATTATGTACCACATTCAAAGACGTCAGAGACAGTGACATAGACAAACCTAGATTTTCAAAGAATGATGTTAAATTTGTCAGTCAGAGTTGGAAAGGGCATATCTGTAGGGAAGAATAAAGAAAAAAAAGTGAGATGACTTTTTAGTACAGAGTATTTGGAAGAACAGTAAGTACTTATGTGGGAATGGCTAGAGTTACCAGGGGAATTAAATGGAGTCGTATTAGGAAGATACATTTGGCCACCATAAGAAATATTTGGCTCTATTTGTAGTTGATGGGCTACCATATAAACATTTTAAGCAGGCAACTACCATAATCAGATTTGAAATTCAGAAAGGTTACTTCACTGAGGAATTAAATGGTTTATAAGAGACAATATTCTAAATAGAGACTGTAAATAAAAACCATCAGAGTCTTGAAATAACTCTAAGAAAGGTAAACTTCCAAGCTCTCTCTTCCCATACTACTATTCCAAATATATACATATATATATATACACACATACATATACATATATGTATGTGTGTGTATATATATATATATATATATATATATATATATATATATATATATATGCATATTTATATATGTATATATGTGTACTTGGAATATATATATATATATGGTGCATTTTTATAACTCTTGATACATAGTCAAATTGTTTTCCAAAAAGATTGTACAGCAGCATGGTACTTAATCAAAGTTTAGTTTCAGCACATCTAATAAAAAATAACCAAACGTTAAAAATCACCCGTGTCAGTTGCTGAAAAAAGTGTCATTTTGAAGATCTTCATTGTACACTACATTTTTTTCTCCATGTTGAAATAAATTACTACTCCCTCAGAAAGATATCAGATGAAGTAATAGCTTGTGTTAGGGTCCACAGTTTATTAAAATAAGTACTGTGTTTTAAAAACTATCAGAACATTCAGTGCTGAGCAAAGCACACACTCTGAGAGACATGAGTTGGAACTGACAAAGATTGAAGAAACAGCAGATTCATATTTCCTTCCATGACCCACTGGGTCTGGGCCATATATTCAGTAGAATGACAAGTGATATTCCCAACAGTATTTGAATGTATCCATTCTATCTCTCAACCATGTATATTTGAAACCAGGTAATTTAAATGCAAGTAGTGAAAGTCAACTATATAAAGTTTTCAATTTATTTTATTTGCAATAATGACAATTGAGTCCACATTTTTTGGCAAAGAGTATTAAGGAGGACCAACATTTTGACACTCCAAAATACGCCTTTTGGAATATTGATTTTAAACTGGTTATTGTTAAGAAAAGAAAGACTCGGGAAAAAACCTTTGAACTTACTTCCCCTTAACTGCCTAAAAGGAATTTAGATAGAAGACCAGCTCCAGTAAGGGAGGTATCATCACAGATAACTTTAGTTTAATATAAATGTATGTGTAATAGACAGAAAGGAACCTAGTAAGGCCCTTTTGTTCAAAGTTCTCTCTGTGTCCCATTGTTAAAGATAGCCCAGCAAACATTTATTTACTAAACATTTGCTTTTCCATCTCCATGTAAATTACCTTCTGGCCTTTTGAAGTCCCAAATCATAACTCCCGCCCCTCTTCTCCTTAGTTCTGGAATTACATACAAGCCTCAGTTGCCCAATCTGTCCTTGGGTAGCATATTCTTATGAAATATACATAAGTGTGAAATTTGGTTACTTTCTTCTGTTAATCTTTCTGTTAATTGGATTGTTAACCAAGGCAGAGGAATTTAGAAAGCTAGGAGGGAAATTATTGTGTGTGCCCCCACAGTCCTATCATCATTAAAAAGAGAGAGAAGAGTTGCTTAGCTTTTGAATTGCATTTATTCTTTAGTGACTAATCTATTAATAACCATTGCTTTGGATTTATTAAAGTCATGATATTTGCAAATCGTATTTTGTACAAGCTATTTGGTGGACATGTTAACAGCATAGTCTATTGAAGAAAACACATTCATGCAGGATTAATTAAAAAACAGCAAACTCTCTCCAGTGACTCTCATCTCCCCAAACTATATAAAAGAATACTGGCATTTTGGATTGATTATCTGAAGGGAGTTTATAGGCTGAAAGAAAGCTGGGGCATTTCCTCTGGGAGATGAGAGAGACCTTCCCCCTCTTCAAGCCAAGTGTGGAAAAATGCTCAAAGAAACACTTATAGAGCCTAAAGGTTCCTTCAGGAAGGGTACCTTCTTTGTCATCTGAATGCTTGCTAAATTGTAGAAATTTATAGACAATATATTTCTCAGGTATGGAGCATGGAGTGAAAGTTCCTGAGAGAGGTGCGAGCGAGTTTGCAAATGTATGTAAACCCAGAGATTGTACTCTGCTGGAGAAGTCTAAAGGCAAAAATCTGTCTGGAGAAGCTTTCCATGGCATGGTGCGGATAGAAGGGTTAGCAGTTAAATGAGTGTCTCTAGGGAGCATTTGAGATCTTGCTTCCCAGTTTGGCTCAAATAAACACTTACAAAAATTCAGGAAACAACAAAACAAACAAACAAACAAATGAGTGCCTGCAGATCATTTGGCAGGATAAGTGTGGTAAGATTTCCAAAGACCACTGGGACACTAGAGATGATAGCTTAGCTAGTTTTCATTCATGAAGTCCCACTCATGAGTAGGGCTATTAAGACACAGAACTGGGGCTTTTCAAAAGGCCACTAGCCTTATAGCAGGCAACTGTAGAGGGTGAAATTCTCTCTAGCACTTCCAAAGATCAGCAAGCATCACAGATGATAGAATATCTCCACTTTAGGGGGCCACATCAATGGCCATATTTCAATGCTATCCATTGAATAACTCCCAAATCTCCTTCCTCTAATCCCTTTTCTCCCCTCCTCTGCAGGTCCATATGCGAATAGTCAACGGTCAAACCTGTGCTGGAAGAGAGAGAAGCTGTGGATATGATGTCAGAATTGAAGTTTTGTTTAGAACTAAACATCTTAATAAATAAATATGTCAGAGTTACCTTAGATTTTTCTCACAATTGAAAATGATTGGAAAGACACAGGATATACTTAGAGCTGAGCAAAAAGGATTTAATAAAGTATGACTGAAGGCAACATATGTAGAAAAGTAAAGGTAGTTTTCTTTTTATACCCTAGAGTTCAACCCCCCTCTCTATTTCAATCATCCAGCTATAAGAGTATTAATCATTTTATGTATTTGTTTCAAGATTTTCTTCTTGCTGTTTTTAACCTCTTTTTGCATTATATCAGAAGAATATGTGTGTCCACATATATGTGAGAGGAAGCAATTAATATGTTCAAATATTTATACTTTCCTTTGTTATCGCTTCCATATCTTTTATATATTGAATGAGTCATTCCCATTCTATAAGGTACAGCAATGTTTGCAGAACATTCTCTTTAATATTTCAAGCTTAATCTTTTAATTTTTGGTCATTGCTGTAAGTATAGTGGACCCTGTGATGTGCTTCCTTGAACTTGTTTTAGGATTAAATAATTTATTTTCCCTGCTGCTGTAAATACTTCAACAGTCTTTAACTGTTACTCAACTTCAGGGATTATTCCAGATGAAGAGTATGGCCTTGGAGTGGCCTGTATCTAATGATAGGTGGAGGCAGATGTAGAAAAATGCCTGGTGCCTTCTTCTTACTTGAAACAATCTGAATGGATATCTTTAGCGGCCATTATTTAGATTATGTCAGAGCCCATCTTCTCAATCTATCCAGTTCTGCTTCTTTCCCCTATCTTCCACAGGTGATGATACCAAAAGCCCTTAAAAGATACTAATAATCACCTTTGCACATTAAATCCAACCTGTGACAGAAAATATTTAAACTGAATCCTCCTTCAAGCTAAGTGACTGTTTATTGCAACACCATTTATTGAATGTTCATCTTATCTGTGGTTATCTAATGGCTCCTTGATCATACAGTAAGGAAATTTATGCTGTGCATTCAGTTTAATTGTATGATTATATAGGTGTTTGCATGTAAGGATATGCTTGTACAAACACACAAATGGGGAGGGTAGCAGAACTCATGAGTTTGTTAAAGAAACAAAAATAAAGGATAAATCCATACTATAAACACTGTAAATGCCATTGTAAGAAATTTTGACTTATACCTTAGGTAACATGGTGCTATTAAAGCAGAAAAGTATAATAGCCCCCCACCGCCAACGTTTTTTTTTTTTTTTTTTTGTAGAAAAGCAGTAGCAGTGTGCCATCTATATCTATATCTATATCTATATCTATATCTATATCTATATCTATATCTATATATCTGTATCTATGCCTATATCTATATCTATCTATCTATCTATCTATCTATCTATCTATCTATCTATCTATCTATGTAAACAGGGCTTAGAGGTTGTTACAGCATATGAGGTAAAAATAAGGTGAATATCTGAAGTAGGATGTTGATACTGGCAAACATTATGAGGGACTCATTTAAAATAATTTGAAGCTAGAATTGATGGGACTTGGTCATAACATTGAAAACTAATAGAAATCTTTTCTTAATGCTATACACTGTTTAAATACATTATAATAGAATCCGAGATACATTATTTTTAATGTTAAATATTAAAAGTATACTTATTCTATAGAAATAAAAGGAATAATTCTTTAGTCATACATTTATGCCTTAGCTAGTACCACAGATGACTGACAAATGATGCATTAAGTATATTATTGTTGTTCTTGTGCTTTTGAAATGGAGGGATATTCAGATTTAAATTTACACATCTTTAGAGCATAAAATTTGCAACTGAATAATTTATGAGTAGCACTGAGACTACTTGAAGAGAATACAGCATCATTTGAAAAATATAACTTACCAAAAAAACACACAAGGTTATGTACGCAAGGCAAAAGATAAACTTAAGATGATATTTGAGAATATATAAACATAATGGAAAATTATGTTGAAAATTATAAGTTGAAAATTTCCACCTTTAAGTATGGCATGCTGAAGTGAGTGAATCACAATGAAAAATGTGAATAATTTAGGTAAATATCAAGGTCAAAGATCCCACAACTTTTCAACCTTTTTATAATAAATCACAAAATTGTTTTCCTAGAACTAAACAAACCTATTTCTGGGGAAAAAAATTATTTAAGGAGAGATAAAAAATGGTGGATTAAACACTGCCTGCTTCCTTCTTTGAACACATTAAAATTACAACTAAATTATAGAACAATCAACCTGGAGAATCACCTGAAGTCTAGCTGAACAGAAATTTTGTAACTAAGGATATAAAGAAGCAGCCATGTCTAGACTGATAGGAGGCGTGGAAACACGAAACTGGCTGGCTCAAAACCTCCATTTGATGGTTCAGAATCAGGAGGGATATCTCAGCTGCAGAGGCTCCCCTAATAGAGCGAGGGACCCAGCTCCATACCAGTCGCCCTAACTTGGAGTATTGGTGCCTGGAAGAAGAGTCTGAACAACATCTAGCTGAGAATACCAGTGAGGATTCTAACCACCTAGGTGGGATGGAAGGCTGCGGGAAACCCAGGGTCCTCTTAAAGGGGATGTGCACAGACCCACTCACTCGCAGGCACTCACCCTGGGCTCTGGAGGACAGATGGTGACTCAGGGGCCTTGGAGGCATATAGGGGGTCAGCTGAGCTGTGCGGTTTTGCAGCAAGGGCTGGAGGACAGTTGTCATTTTCCCAGTGTGGGATCTTTCTCCCATGCAGCCAGCAGACAGACTCCATTGTTTCTGTGTTGAACCCTGACCTCCTCCCCCTGCCCCAACCACATTTATGGCCAAATCTGAATATGATTGGTCTGGTGAGCTCCACTGCTCTGCCCTGCTGATTCACTGAGACCCCCACCCCACCAAACTTATCCTAATGCCAGAGGAACTTTTTCAGCAAGCAGCCAACCCCACCTGCTTTGCACTCTTTCTTGGAAAACTATTGGAATCAATACAATCCGGGCAGGCAGCACCTGGCCTCAGTGTGCTCTGAGACTTTTGCTGAGAATCTCCAGGCTCAGCACTGGCACCAAACAGAATCTATGTTAACCTGGTGACCACAACACTTCCCACTCTAGTGACTTCCTGAGACCCTGCCTCACCCAAGTTGCATACCACAGCAGGATTTATCAGTGGCTGAACCTTAAGGAAGTTGGCAGGTAGGAACAGGACTCGGGGTGTACTGGTACTTTGTGAGGCTACCACAGGCCTGTTACTAGTAGCAGCCATCCTTGGTTCACAGTGTGGTCTTTCCCATGTACCTTAGGTTTTAGCATAGTCAGCAAAAACATGTGTATCACTTTGTACCTCCTAGCAGGTCATCTCCAGCTGATCACAGGCAGTGACTGACCTGGGCCTGCACCAGAGCCCCTCCCAAGAGGCCCCAAAACCAACATATTTGGTAGTTGGCTTCACACCACAGCAGATCACCACCCAATTAGCCCCACAAGCAGCACACACAAAAGGCAGTCTCAACAGACACAAGTCCCCACTGGGGTGAATCCCACTCCTAGAATAAGCCCAATGCATAGCAGCCTATAAACTTTGGATGTGGCCAACCCCACAGTCAATCAGATTGAGTTTCAGTTCCAATAGCAATCAAGGCTTAAGTATAATAGAAGGGCAAACACAAGCCACACAAAAAACACTCATGGAGCACCCAGAGCAGGTGACCAAGAAGACTGTGCCAGGGACTCACAGGGCACCTACTAGATAAGATCACCTGGCCAAAACTGGGAGTCACAGCAGAGCTCTTTAATACGTAGAAACAAACACAGAGAGTAGGTCAAAATGAAAACAAACAAACAAACAAACAAAAAAAAAAAACACAAAGAAATATGTTCCAAATGAAAGAACAAGAAAAAACTCAGGGGGGAAAAAAGAAAAAAAGAAAAGAAACTAAACAAAATGGAGGCAAGCAACCTACCAGAGACAGAGTTCACAACAATGGCTATAAGGATACTCAAGGAACTTAGTGGGAACTTCAACAAAGAGATAGTGAGCATAAAAAAGGAGATAGAAACCATACAAAAAGAACCAGTCTGAAGTAAAGAATACAATAACTGAAATGAAGAATGCACCAGCAGACTAGATGAAGCAGAGGATCGATTCAGTGATTAGGAAGATAAGGTAGAAGAAAACAACCAATTAGAACAGCACAAAGGAAAAAAAAAAAAAGAATCCAAAAAATGAGGACAGGTTGAGACCTCTGGGACAACATCAAGTGTAACAGCATTCACATCATAGAGGTACCAGAAGGAGAAGAGAGAAAGCAAATAACTGAGAACCTTTTTGAAGAAATAATGACTGAAAATTTTCCTAATCTTGCTAATGAAATAGACATGCAAGTCTAGAACGCACAGTGAGTCCCAAACAAGATGAACCCAAACAGGTCCACACCAAGACACATTATAATTAAAATGTCAAGGTTAAAGACAAAAGAAAATCCTAAAAGCATCAAGAGGAGACAACTGGTGACTTACAAGGGAGTTCCCATAAGATTTGCAGCTATTTTCTCATTAGAAATTTTGCAGGAAACAATGGATTGGCACAACATATTCAAAGTGGTAAAAAGCAAGGACCTGCAACCAAGATTACTCTACACTGCAAGGCTATCATTTAGAATTGAAGGACAGATAAAGAGCTTTCTAGACAAGCAAAAGCTAAAGTAATTCATCATCATACCAGTATTACGAGGAATGTTGTAAAGTAGTTATAAGGATGTAGAGTATAGCGTAAGGAATGTAGTCGATAATAGGGTAGTAGCTATGTATGGTGTCAGATAGGTACTAAGTTTGTTGGTGTGATAGATGGGAGACAGAGTGAAAAAGGGGGCATGATTAAGAAGTACAAATTGGTAGTTACAAAATACTCATGGGGATGTAAAGCTTAAAGAATATAGTCAATGGCATGGTAATAACTATGTATAATGCCAGGTGGGTACTAGATTAGTCAGGGTCATCATTTCTTAAATTACATAAATGTCTAACCACTATGCTGTACACCTGAAATTAATATAATACTGAGCATAAAAAAAAATGTAACATCATCATCTTCTATGGTGGTAGATCAATAAATAATGTTTAGAAATAATATTAAAATATGTATAAAAAAGATTATTTAAGAAAATTAAGTTGAATTAAAAGTAGGAAAAGTTTATTTCAGTTTGGTTTGCTCAATATATATATATGTGTGTGTGTGTGTGTGTGTGTGTATATATATATATATATATATAACATCCTTTTATTATTCTATCCTATTTCCAACTTCATATGAGCTATTAGTGACTTTCTTTAGAACATTTATATTAAAAAATCTAACATGCAAAAATGAAAAATCATAGATAATATTAAATATAATCTAGAGGTACTTAGTTGGTTAAAAAGAAGTTTCTATCAAACCTGTGTCCTAGTATCAAATGAAAGTGGATATATTTTTGTCATATTATAATGAGATGTAAATGTAATGATAAATTTGCAGATAAAAGTATGAATTTACAATGAATAATGCATTTTTTTCCATGCAGAACTATTAAGGAACTGCAAAACATGATTATTAAACACTTACAAAACATATAGTATTTATAATGATGTAGAACTATCAGTTCTGGTGATACACAAAGTCATGCTTTAAAATGTGCTTGCAAACTGCTACAAAGTTAAAAAAATAAGTGGAAGAAATGTTTTCAATGCATTGTGTGATGATAAGTTTTTAAAAGAAATATAATCCAGGCTAATTTTCAACTATAGGGAATCATTATGTTTTACATTTTAGAATTTTAGATATAAATGGCACTGTTACAGTGTAAGCTTTTTGTCCCTCCTCTCATGAGTTTTAGCTCTTAAGATAATCAAATATTTAGACTTTTAAATAAATGCAGTAGACATCAAGTGAAATGGTAAATATTAGCAGAATTTCATATGGTGTATCAAATGATCCCCTATAAGTGACATGATGGAAGAGAATAACACGGTGTTTGATCTCAATTTCTAATAATAATAAGAATTCAAACAGATTGTATTTCCTCCTTTCCTTCCTCCCTCTTTCCCTCCCTCTTGGCCTTCCATCCTTCTTTCCTTCCTTCTGTCTCCCTCAAATTTTTTTTTTTTTCCATTTCCTTTTCTTCCCTCTCTTCTGCTTTCCTCCCTATGCCTTATTTCTTCCTTTTCTCCTTTCTCCCCTTTCTTCCTACCCCTCCTTTCTTCAATTCTTCTTTCCCTTTTTTTCTTTATATATTCTATATACTAGGGGTGCCAAAACAACGCATACATATTTTAAAACATGTTATCTATCTATTACTTTTTGAAGTTGAATTGAATTACGGTAGTAATGTGTAGTATGACGTTCACTCAAAAGATGGCATTAATCGAACGAATGTTAGCATCACCATGCAACAGGAAGGACAAAGAAAATGAAGGAAGCATGATTGTCCTTAGAGGAGTGCAAGACCATTTTGAAGGAGTATTTGAAATTCGAGAACATTGTGGAAGTACAACGACAATGGATGTGTGAGGATGCAACAGAACCTCCAACACGCTTAACAACTGCACGCATTTGTGATAAGTCTGAGATGCATGGTGTTGTGTGTGATGTGCACAAGGGAAGATCCGGGAGGCCTCGCACAGCAACAAGTCCTGCTTCTTCTGCTGTGGTGTTGGAACAGTTTACACGCTCACCACAGAAGTCTACCAAACATGTTCGCCATAATCAGAAGTGTCTGGACACTGATGGTAACAAGTCTGAGCGCCTCTTGTAATTGCAGAAGTCAAATGTGACTTGTATTCATGTTTTGTTACAAGTATATATTGAGTATTACAATTTTAATACAGTTTTCCTTTCTTAAAATGTGTATATTTTTTTGGCACTCTGTATGTTGTTTGTATAATTTTGAGTTTTTATGTAACCCGGCAATCTTATGAAAATAAGGAAGATACGTTGTAATTGAAGGCTCTGGTGGAGGCACAGCCCTCAAAAATAAACACTATTCTTCTTTTGTTTCTTCTTTTGTTTTCTTTTCACTGAAGTCTTAACCCATAGTTAAAACAGAAGTGTAGCATTAGTGGTTCACAGATTACTAGAGAAAAAAGAATGTGGGACTTTCGAGGATATTTTTCTAGTACCATTCTGACTTTTAAAATGAGGTTACAGAAAGAAAAATAGCTTACATTAAACCTGCAGAAATCACAAGGGTCATAATTACTGTTAGAAAAGTATTAGAATTTGGAAAATTGTGAAATATTGAGTACAAGAAATACAATTAGAAAAATAAAATAAAATACAAGGGACCGTACAGGTTTGCTTTCATGCATCTGAGTTTAGGAAGCCCATTTGCACTTAATGGGACACTAAGTAAGTCCAATGAGACATAGGGGGATTTTTGCTTCCTGTATAATAACAGCTCACAAAACACTAAGGGAATGGTCAATGCATAAAGCGATCACCTGTCCCAGCCTGCCCTGTGCAATGCTGATTTACGATCGTTATCCTACAGATTTGTCTTTGTTTTAATTGCTTTAGTGTTTATTATTTTCAAAAATGTCCTAATTTGGGTGCTACTGTCACTCAATCCATATGGAATCTGGGGCTCCAGAGTGAGGATGAAGGAAGAGTGTATCTAAGATCAAAACAGAGATTGAAGTTTTTGTTCCATAGTTAAAAATAATTGTTTAAAATGCATGTACAATAAAACATAAACACTTTGCATATATTTGAATATTTTAAAATTTAATAAATCTTTATGCCATTTGATTATTCATAATATATTTTGTCTTTTAAAGTTATGACATCAATTTAATCTTTTTGGCTATTGTTAAAGGAGATCTCTTCAGGCCTATATTTTAAAATAAGAAATGTTTTCATAGAAAACAAAACAGTAGGGTCTAGAATGGTAGCTGCCAGGGGCTAGGAGGAGGAGTAAATAAGAAGGTATTAATCAAAGGGCACAGAGTTTCAGTCATGTGAGATGAATAAAAGCCCCAGAAATCTACTATACACTGCAGTTCCCATAGTTAATACTACATTGTATGTTAAACATTTGCTAAGAAGGTAGATCTTATGTTAAGTGTTGTCATCACAATTATTATTATTATTTCATATAAAGAGAGGAGATGGAAACATTGAAGGTGATTGATATGTTTACGACATTCATCGTGGTGATAGTTTCACCTGTGTTTACTTATCTCCAGACTCATCAACTTGTGTACATTAGATATGTACAGCTTTATGTATGTTAGTCATACCACAGTAAAGTAGTTTAATAAGAGACAGAGATAAATATTTGCACTTAATATACAAAAGTATAGTTTCCTGGTCTTATTTTCTAGGCAGAGATTGCCCTTGGGTAATCAGTAGTACAGAAGCAGTATATCCCAGGTAACCATACCTCTGAATATCATGGAGATCATACTCTGGGGTCAGCATGTCTGACTCCGAATACCAGATCTAGTACTGACTGGTTATTTCACCTTCTGCAAATTGATTAATTTGCACAGAAAAGTATTAACTACTAACTATTGGGTTCTTACAAAATTAAAACAAAACAAAACAAAAAACAACACTTTGTAAAACCCTTAGACATTTATTATTTACCAATATTTTGTTCTCCTATGTCAGACTGGGAACACAAAGGAGAAGATGTTGATCCCCTACTCTCAAACAGTTTATAATCTCAGGAAGAGACAGAGTTACATGAGAAAAATTACAATAAAATATACCAATTGCTAGAATGACTAAAAAAATGCTATAATGAAAAGGAACCCCACTGATAAAGTCTGAGAAGACTTCAGAATGAGGGAGAATTAGTGATGGGATTTGAAAGCTTAGCAGGAATTCAGAGAAAGCAGAGGCAATAATTTGTACAAAATCTAGATTTCATGAGATAGCTATACGTTCTTCAGTGATACTAGAATTGAATATGCAAGGACAAAGAGGTAGACCATGTACTTAGAAATAAGTTTATTTTGTTCCTTAGATGACTGGCCACCACTGAGGAATTTTCTTTTCTTTTTCTTATTTATTAAAATGTATTGGAGTGACAATGGTCAACAAAACTACATAAGTTTCAAGTGTACATTTCTATAGTACATCACATATATATTGCATTATGTGTTCACCACCCAGAGTCAGTTCTCCTTCCATCACCATATGTTTGACCCCCTTTACCCTCTTCCACCAGCCCCCCTCAAGGTAATTACATGTGTATCTTCTAAAACCACCCTCATAGCAACATTAAGTATAGATTGCCAAATTAGATGAAATGATAAATTTACGGTATTTATCATTTTATTTCATGAGATTATAACAAACAATCTTAGAGTGACATAAATTTTGTGTTCTGAAAAATATCAGAAGGTACATAGCTAGCATGGAATGGAGTTAAAACACAATTCTGTCTTTTAAAACTACATCTTTTTTTTCATCATTCCATATAGTCAGCCTCAATTCAGGAATTCTAAGAAAGACTACTTCATTTTTTTGGATTCTACTTTAACATATATCTCAGAATCAGCGTAGTATTTTAAGATTTTTCATATGATATCACGCCATGATACACTTTTCTGTGGGAAATGAGGAGGACAATGGAAGTGAGGGAGAAAGGGAGCAGAGGTTGGGGAAAAGCCATATTCAAATTGTGCTTACCCAGAAATGAAAAAGTAATTAATGCTCATTCTTTATGCTTTGCCACTCTACCTTAGCAATGTTTTATTTAAATGTGACTGTTTACTTCTACAATGTCCATTTTGTCAGAACATATCTACACAGATGATAAGTCTCTATCAGGGAACTGATTTTCTATTGATTTTATGGAAATTACCTTTACTCTGTAGTCAAGAGTGGAGATATATAAACATAATTATATAATTATAATGTGGGACTTTGGCTAGACCATGTTCTATAAATACTCAAGCAAACACAGCTCTGTGTTTATACATAATATTTAGAACTGTCTAGTTAAGTAAAACTTTGGCATTTTATTCTTAACTTTGATCTAAAATATTTATTGTAAACTGGCACAAAAATCCTAGATTTCCCCTGAGACTAGTCTCATAAGAGGTGCGATTTACAATGCATGACAATTATGTTGGGAAGGAATGATCTATTTAATTTAGGAAATTTTTAAAAGATGACCTTCTAGGTATTTTTCCTATGCAGCGATTCTATAAAACAAATATTCCTTCTGCCTGTATTAGTGAATATTGAGATGAAAGTTAACAATTCTATTTTATTATTCAAAACTTCTGACCCTGGTTCCCTGGCCAACATCCCTGATCCCATTAAAGACATGTAAATTCTCAGAGATTGATTGAAATATGCCATGCTACTGGTAAAGAAAAAAACAATAAAATGAACACACACACACACACACACACACACACACACACACACACACACATCAGGGGTGCCAAAAAGATGTATACAAGTGGACACTTTGGTCAACGTTGCTCAAGCAGTAGTCTGATGTAACCAGAAGTGTCAGGAAGCTGATGGTAATCATTTTTAGCACCTCTTGTAACTGCAGAAGTAAAAAAATTAGGCAGAAGTCAAACGTGACTTGCATTCATCTTTTGTAATTGGTATACATTGAGTATTAGATTTTTTTTATTTCTTTATTTTTTTAATTTATTGGGGTGACAATTTTTGTAAAATTACATCGATTTCAGGTGTACAATTCTGTATTACATCAACTATAAATCCCATTGTGTGTTCACCATCCAGAGTCAGTTCTCCTCCCCTCACCATATATTTATTTGATCCCTCTTACCCTCATCCCCCACCCCCCAACCCCCTTACCCTCTGGTAAGATTTTTAATACAGTATTTCCTTTCTTAAAATGCATATACAATGTTTTGGCACCCTTTCTATATATGTATGTATGTGCGTGTATATATGTGTGTGTGTGTGTGTGTGTGTGTGTGTGTGTGTGTATATATATATATATTTGGCACCCTCTGTGTGTCTGTGATTATATATATTATATATACATATACACATAATATACATATGCACACACATACATATTATATATAATATATAATTATAAATATGTACACACACGCATATATATATATATATATATATATATATATATATATGAATGCCTTTATTTATTATTCCCATACTTGGTTTAGAATGCGAATGGATACTAAAGTACAATTAACTGTCTTCTAAATATTACATAGATTCCATATAACTATTAGAAAATTCTCAGTAAAAGTTGGTAAATTTGACCTAATTTTATAATTTATTTTTAAAGTAATCTAGTTGTATATTTATGCATTTTTGTATACTGTATTTTAAGAGCAGTCTTGATATTCTTAGCTGTTGCCATTATTATAAATCACTTCCTGTTTTTGATAAATTGGATAATTAAAACAATAAAAAATAATGGAAGTTATGTGGAGAATGAATATAGAATTTTTCCTAAATTTTCAATTTAGAAAATACATAAAAGTGTGATATAAGCTATCTCACTGGTAAATATAAAGTGATACATGAATTTTGCACATCAAAAAAAAAAAGGTCATTTTCATAAGAAATAATTCAAGAATCATTTTAAAGTCTTTGTAAATAAAATTTGCAATTTATTTTGACATGTATTTACTTACAATAAAAAATGATTGAAAATTTAAAATGGGTCTCAAAGGAGAGTAAAAAGAAAAAGAAAATGAAGAATCTCTCAGAATGCTTAGAATATAAAATTCCTATTTATTAAATTCCTATTTATTCTTTCCCTTATAAAATTAAGATCTAATGAATAGTCTACGTCTTTACTTTTAGAATAGACCAAACTGAATTTGGTAGATTAGGTATGGCTATATTATGATCACAGAGGCATGAAAAAAATTAGACAGCTAAAAAATTCAAGCAGCAGCCAGAACATACATATATGTGTGTGTGTGTGTATACACACACACACACACACACACACACACACACACATATATATAGAGAGAGATCTATAGATCTATAGATTTAAAGATTTATAGATATGCATCTATATATAGATACATAGATATATATCAGTGAATTCAGTTTGGATAAAAATGTGTCTTTATCCTCTTAGTTTTAAAATCATTATGAGTAGCAATTGCTGATAATTAAAATTGCACATGAAAAAAATCAATGTTCCAACTATATTTGTCATTCTGAATAGTTGTTTCATCATGTACATTAGAAATTTTAAAAAGCTATCTTTAACAAGCTGTTGTCAAATTTATTTTAAGTGCATTTGCACACCAAGGTGACTTTTACAGTATGTTTTCCTGCAAGCATGACTTGCAATGTACACGTGATCATGAGTGACCGACTGGATTCTGATCCGGTATTCTGTTTGCACAAGCAGTTTCTCAATAAATCTGACATCGATCGTCTGTCAATTTGATTTGCTATTCTTATGAGACTCATTGTAAACAAAATACGTAAATGTTTGCAAGTCCACAGAGAAAACACTACAGCTATGAATTTTATTTCTGTTTGACATAAGCATTCTTTTCTGTCAAGTTTAAAAATAGAAGCAAGCAAGAATAATGTATTTTCTCATTTTGAGTTCCTACCAGATGATTAAGTCTTAGGCATTTAGAATTTAAAGAAAGCAACTAATCTAAATGGTGGAAGAGCCTGGCTTGTAAAGTGATAAAATTAGGCAATGGAACTAATAACAAGCATGTATCAATGAAGACATGAAATCATCATGGCATTTCATCTATCTTAGTCCAAACCTGTCAGTATGCCCAATGCGTTATAAATCTTATCTCTAGCCACAGTTTATAAGTCAAAAGAACACAATTTAAGAACGTACAAATAAAACCAATTATGTGACATTTCAAAGATAATGCACTACCACCATTAATGCACAAGATAAGTAACACATGGCATATTTTACAAAGAGCTTCTTAAAGACTTGTCCATCAGATGAACTTCTTATACCAATGCAGTAATATAATATCTGTGTGTCAGCGGGGTAAGATGGTGCTTAAGTCATTATCTGGGGGAAGGACTCTAGTATACCATATAGTGTACGGAGATACTATGTTTCCCTGAAAATAAGACCTAACTGGAAAATAAGCCCTAGCATGACTTTCTGGGTTGACATCCCCTGAACATAAGCCCTAATGTGTCTTTTGGAGCAAAAATTAATATAAGATCCAGTCTTATTTTCAGGGAAACATGGTAATAGTCATTTTCTGACAAAGGTGCAAATACATACTTATTTACACATAAATTAAAAACCATGACTATATGTATGCTAAATATCCCGTCACATTTTAACTCTTAAAACATATATTTAATTTTTTATGGCAATATTGATTGAAATACTCTGTCTCATCATATTTCTTTCACATTCTTAATTAAAGCTCTGGAGCATAATGTTGAGCGCTAATATTTATCATATTTCATCAAACCTAGGGCATGATTTCCACATTTTCATATCTGAAATTGGAATACATCCTAATTTCTCCTTACTGTTAACATCACCATCATTGCTCAGCACAAAGCCTATTTCATGTTTTATTTTGGCCCCACCCCATTGCCTTCTCATAGGAGACCGTTTGCAGTGTGTTTGGTATATGTTTCTAAGTATAGATGTATCATTGTAAAATATGATGTGGTTTTTGTGTGTTTCAATTCCATTAAGGGTTTTGTGAATCCCAATGCTGTCATAGTTTTCTCATCCACCCTTACTTAGGGACCAATCCATGTCACATATCTGGTTTATTGATTCTTATTGCTGTATGGCATTTCACAGTGTGATTCACTACATCTTATTTATCCATTATTCTAGAGAAGGATACACAAGTTGCTCCCAACTCCCTGTTGCCGTATATACCACCCGCCATATGGATCTTTGCAAGAGTTACCCTGAGGTATATATCTAGGAGAGAAATCTCTGCTTGTACTTTTTAAATGATATTTTCCTCAAAGATTACCAAATAATTTCTTTGATTATGGGTATACTAATGCATAAAATCATCCTTCCATTAAAACAAAAAATTACTTTGAGGCAAAAAACTATGTGCAAAAAAAATAAGGTGGATGCTTATTTTACTTCTTACACCAAAATAAATTTCACATGGATAAAAATTCAAACATTAGGAAGAAACAAAGTCACATTAATACTGGGAGGAAATATAGAGGAATCCAAAAAGATCTACCCATTTTTCCAGTTCTCCTACCATCTTCCTTCATTCTTGCCTAGCTCTCTGTAATTTATTTTCCTCACAACTGCCACAATGATTTCTAAAAGACTGACCAATAATATACATTTTTTGTTTAAAAAATAAATCTCCAAAGATTTCCTTTCCCATTATAATACAATGTGTACACCTAGCCCTGGTAACACAGGCTTTGATTTCTGCCTTCACTTCAAATACATACTGTTTTCTCTTTTGCACACTGCGATACAGTTACACAGCATTCTTCTTTGATTATGTTAAACTCTCTCCTGCTTCAGGATATATGAACTGCTTGTACCATTTTCCTGGGGTGCTCTCTCTGCTGTTTGGATGGCCAATACACATCTTCGTTATTAATATCTCAGACTGCCGAATCTCAAAATACCCACCCAGCCAATGACACCTCACTTAATTTGAATTCTCTGCATGATGCTTATTATTTTTCTTATTTGTATGCTGATTTTTCTGTTCCTCTTTAGAAATAAAAGCTTAACAAGGTCAGGTACCTACCTTTCTTGTCCAGTTTATTGCTGTGTTCTCAGAACCTAGAAGAGTGCAGGGAACGTAACAGATGCTCACAACGATATACTGAACAGGTAAATAAATGAATCAAAGCATAGATACATACCTGGAGGAAACTTTTTTTTTTAACAGAAAGCTTTGTAATTTTATCATACTTTAGGCATATTTTATAATGTATTTAGTTGCATTCCTTTAATAATTAAGCATAGATTTCTGGCTCCAGTATACATCCACAAAGGCAATGCTGAACATTTAAATATTAAGCTTCGGCCAAATTCAGATTTAACAAGCTAATCTCAATACATTGTGCCCTACAGGGTAATGACTGACATGTGTTTAAGAAGTCCTCATCTCCACAGGTTCATGAGAAGATTAGGAACCATTTTCTCTCCCACCATGTTCTCACTGGCTCTCAGTTGTCTACTCTGCCTTCTGGAGGAAGAATTTCTCATCTTTTAGACTTTTTCTCCAAAAGGAAAAATATATTTTTCCTCATTACATTGTATTTGTGTTTACTGTAGCTAGTTAAGGTATAATTTATAAAAAACAAAAGATAGTGTCATTAATTTGAGTTTACAGGCGTAGCATTTATGCTGACTTGACATGATTGGTTTATTTTCTGTAATAACCAAGGGAACAGATTAGATTTTCATATATATAAGGCACTGTATATGTACATATGCATGTGTGTGTGTGTGTGTGTGTGTGTGTGTGTGTGCACGCGCGCGCGCGCGCGCGTGTGTTAATTTTGTGAGCTAACTTGGCTGGACCATGGTAACCAGTTTTGGGCCAAACACCCAAACCTGTGATCCCCCAAGGAAGAAGGAATTCTACCATGGACTCAGAGCTGGAACATTAACTTTTCCATGCATCTCCAGCCTGCCAGACTCCCTTACATGTTTAAATATTATATAGTGATATACATACATATACAAAAATGTGCATAAATAATACATACATAGAAAGAGAATAAGAAATTATTTAGCTTGCTTGAGGAAATTTTTTTACAACTTTAACTATGTTAGGTGATGACTTCCAAATTTATATCCTAAAATTTGAATGAAACATTTAGTAAACCATTTTAATAACTGTATATTAACAATTAAATCGACTAAAGACATTTAATATTAAAATTTATTAAGAATGTATTCTATCCATGAATTTGAATAAGCAAAATGTATTGGTTCCATGTGTATTTGTTTTATCCAAAAAAAATTTGAGTTTCCATTTACATTTAAAAAATATAAAAATCCACTATCTACATTTATATTTAACTTACAACGCTAGGTATGGGAAAATATTACTTTAAAAGAAATAGAGGAAAGCTCCTTGAGTTCTGATAAACATGTTTATCTAAAATTGTGAAACGCTGACATAATTATGAAAAAAGTGTGTTATTAATATTTGAGAAATGTAATGAGGAGAGTGAGGTTTGAGGAGAGAGAAATGAATTGCCTTCTGAGCATTAAGTGCAAATTTATCATGTAATAGATTGGCATGGGTATACAAAATCACTTTAAAGATGTCTTCCAAGGCTATCAAATCTTACTGTAATCTCATAACAGCAATGGTAGCATGTCTAGAGCATGACTGAGCAAATTGAAAGTGGAGGTCCTTGGGCAGGACCCTGAAAAGAAGCCATGGAGGCAATCAGATTCAAAGGAAAGGAAAATTCTGATTTGAAATCTCCACAGGTACAATCCCAGTGTTAAACAGAGTATCTTTGTGCACGTGGAAGCCTTGAGTATGTTTTATATACTAAAGCATGTAAGCCACATAATAACTCATAATCCCTACTATCTATTGAGTTCTTCATTCACAGATACTGTACTAAGCATATAATATTCCATTTAATACTCAACTCGACCTGATGAAATGTGTACTTTTATCTCACTTTCATGAATAAGTAAAATTGATTTGCTCCATTTTGCAAAGCTAATGAATAACAAAGTAAAAAAGTTTTCCTTCAGTTGTGTCTGACTTCACAGCCCATACTCAACTGTCATGCTAAACTAACATTTTCCTTATTTAGATTCTAAATTTAACAAGTACAGTTAGGATTATAATTCAGATTTATATGTTCCTTTCCCAAAAAAAGAACATGTGCTTGATGGACACTTATCTCTCCTGATTCTGAGGCGATTTTATTTCTTGTTGTGAAATAATAAATTCACATAAATTTTACATTGATCTTCAATTATATTTGATTTCTGAGTAATTTCCAAAATAGAATGCAAAGCCAAAGGACAGACACCTTCCATTTTTTCAGGAATGTTAGCACCAGAAATTTAGTAATTGCTATTTTGATCATCTACATTAGATGATGAATTCGATTAAAACGAGTATAATCTGTAAAGTCAAATCTACTATGGTACACTCTAAAACTAGTTTTCTAAGAACATCAGGAGTCTGTTGAACCTTCCAAGACAGTGACACACTCTAAGTTCTCTTTAAGCAAAATCCAATTTATGGTCTGAGGCATAATTTAATAACTTATGTTTCTTCTAGTTTATTAAAAAATGAAGATTGTTTCTGTGGTATGATTTTCAAAAAAGACCTCCACAAGTGTTAGCATTATTATTTTTTAGGATATAATTTCCTCTGGGAACACAAAGTTTTTGTAAAGTATATACTTTATCATTCTTCACACCTGACTAGACTATCTCTTCCAAGGATGCATAGACATCACTGAAATTTCTGTAATAGTCAATGATCATACATGGTTTGTATTAAGATTATTAGGTTATTAGCCTCCTGACAACTTGGGGTATTCAAGGGGAACAATGAGCACATTGAACGCTACCATTCAGGGCAAGAACCTGGCAGAAGTCAAAGAACCTGGATCTTATAAGATGAAAATATATGCCTAGAATTACTAAAGATAGCTTAATGTGCTCAGGGCTCATTGGCAACTCTCCACCAGAAGTATTTTACTTCCTTTGTTTTTTTCCTATTTTTTTCTTTTACCCTAAGCAATTTACCATTTGTTTTTTTAAGCAACTATTAAAGCGGAAAGTGGGACTGGCTTACTCAATGCAGTTATTTTATATTTTAACATGCTAACTCAACATTTGCTGTGTATCTCCAAGTGACAGGCTTGGTGTTCAGTTTTGAGGATTTAGTCAGAGAAAGGGGATTTGGGGTTGTTCTGTGTCATCACAAAACTTGTTTTCTAGTTAGTTGTGATGCAGAAAGTCTTAAAAATTGACTCTTCTGTTGTTCGTTTGCTTGTTTGGCTGCTGCAACATGGAAGTTACTTCACATTTAGGTTTTTGCATTCTTGAACACTGAGTAAAATTTATTATTAATAATTATAAAACTATTTTAGTGAAGATTAAATTAAGATCATGCCTTTTTTGTTTCTAAATAGAGATAAAGTGGTATAAACATTTCTTTAGTTTAAAATGAGCCATTTGTAAGCCAATTAAAATTGTAATTGTAATTTAACATCCCAGAAAGCTAAAGACTAAAAAAAAGTCTTAATAATTACTAAAATTTTGAATTATTAACATATGCAAGGTTTTTTGAGAATATAAACATACTTATTCCACTAGTAACACTATGTTTTCTAAATCCTGTTAATGATATAAACTGACATCATTATTACCTGAATGCTAAGTTTTAAATAAAGATATTCTTTAGAGGTGGTAATATCAATGTAGCATAACAGTACATTATTTTTTCTATATTCATATACAAATATTATCGCATATTTTTTTGCAATTCAACATTTAGTAATTTTTAGGCAAAATGAGAGAAAGACATTACTCATGTTAGTCTCCAGGACAGTATTTCATCATATTCTTTGAAAATCATCTTTTTTAAAAAGAAATAGTCTGTCATTTTACACCATACATTAAAGTAATTACAAGTGATTCAAATCACATGATGTCTGCAATACGTCAATAATTGATCCACAGGTTTTTAAGTTAATTAAAATCTTAAGAGTTAAATAGTACAAATGAATCCTATTGAGCCATAAATCACGTAAATAATCAAATAAAATTCATAGGGTGTTGATAGGGGTGTTTGAAATTTGAAACACCTTTACATTTTCTTTTAAAAAATAAATCATATCAGATAAATTATAGGAAAAGTTAAATTGAAAACAACATCCAAAAGAAATGTTGTCTTAAGAGTATCATTGAGTTGGGTGAAACTAGCATTAACAGGAGAATAACAGACACATGGAAAAAACTGGTTTAAGTATTTCCAGATACGTGGTTAACGTTTTTTATAAACAAAGTAAAAACTATACAATCTTTTTACAAATGACATCTCACAGCACTATGTATGCAGGTGGACAATGGGGAAAAACTTTAAAATCTCAAGCAATCATAAGTACTTTGTGATTAAATAAAGACTCTGGCTGCCTCCCAGATCCTATTCCTCTGGGGAGATGGAAATTATATTCTTTGTTTGCAGATTCAAAGAATACAAAGCAATTTTTTTTTCTTGAATCAAATAGAATGAATATCCTTAAGCATATGCAACAATTTTGTAAAAAGGTTTTGTAGAGAACAGGTGAAAAAAAAAAAAAAAAAAACTTGTTCAAGAAACACTTATGATGACTAATAGAGATCTTTGTGGTTGTATTCAGTTAGGCAGTTGTTATCTTGTAATAGAAAAGTAATTTCTAGGTGAAATCAGTACAACTGACCCCTAATTTTCAACCATTAGCCAAGGAAGCTTGCAACTCTGGCAGGCTTCTGATTACTGTTAATATCTGCACATGCCTACTGAGTGTCACCTTGTTTTTCAGAACCCTTATCAAATAAGTCTTCTTTTATATATGACTTCTGAAACAAAGCACTATAAGCCCTAACCTGTTGCAGTATAAAAGTAAACTCATTAAAGCCACGTGCAGACTGACATAAGGTTTGGCCTTTATTTAGCTAATCTGGAGATAAATACAGAAAGCCACCATCTGGAGCTTTGTTTAAGTCCATAAACAAAACACTTCTCTATAATTTAATTATTTCCAATTTTACTTGTAACTCACCATTTCCATTACTGACTTCATATGTCTCTGACCGAATGCTTTCTTGTATGTTCAGGGATTATTACAAATTGATTTTTTTTTTTTTTTTTTTTTAATTCAGATACAGACAGTGGGAGAAAGAAAAAGGCCTTGCGTTACTAGGGGAACCTGATGCAGAAGGTTGAGTGACAACCTCGGATAGCATTGTACAGCAAAGGCTGTCAGGATAAGAGAACAGAAAGAACCTGCTGATGCGAAGAATGAGTTTAGAATGTTACTTATTGATTCTACGATGATCTGTATGAAAGAAGTAATGCAGACACTGTCTTTTTCTAAAGAATAATTATGGAACTATAACAGAGAAAGCCTCAAGGAATTTATATCATTTGAAAGGTAGAATAAATGAAATCTCACCTCCATCTGTGGGTTCATAAAGAGAACAGAAATTGCTGGATACTTTAGAATTTTGTCAAATTAAATTCTACTAGTATATCCTAGACCTGCAGCTAAATTTAAAATCTTGCCTTACCTTTACCTTTATTTTTTAAAATTACTGAATTAAGCATAAATCATTTCTATTATACTTGATCCTGTATTATATGAAATATTTATTTCATTAATCTTCTAATGAAAGAAAATAATACTATTTTAAAAGAATAAACTATAAACAGAAGTTCATTTCTATTTGTAGCAATAAATGAAATTATAGATATAAATGTGTATGTTTGTTTTTATATAATGTGCATTATTTATTATTGTAATTCATATATTATTATATTTGCATATTACTAATAAATTAAGAAGACATTAAAATTTTATAATCGAAAGACAGGGAATGTTGGGCGCTGACTCAAGAAAATAACTTACTCATGGTTATATGGAAGCCTCCCTAGACACAGAGAAATACAAATAAAACATAATATTATGATTATATGTCTATTCATATTTAGAAAAAAAATCACCTCTTATATCTTGCTTTTCATAAGACTAGTAGAATATTAGTTCAAACTCCTTTGATAATGACGTATGCCTTTGACTCATCTATTTTCTTTCTTTCCTTCCCTTTGTCCTTCTTTCTTTTCCTTTCTCTCTCCTCTTCCTCCCTCCCTCCCTCCCTCCCTGCCTCCCTCCCTCCCTCCCTCCCTTCCTTTTTCCTTTTAAATGAGTAGGGGAGTCTTCACTAATAAGGTGACATTCGATAATAAAGTAAAATATGGGAGGTATTCAACTATGCAGACATCTGTGGAAGAGATATCTAGGCAGATGAAACAGTAAGCACAAATACCCTAGAGTGGCCTAGAGAAGAATAGAGTAAAAATAACAATTCAGAGAGAGGTAGAGTTAGGAGAAAAGGCTAATGAGGTAAATGATGAGTCAGACTAATATGTCTCTGTTGGTCATTTTATGGACTTTTGCTTTTAGTCTAAATATCATAGAAAACTCTTGGCAATTTGGAAGAGAAGAAAGACATGATTCGAATTGTGTCTTAAGAAATCACTCTAATTACTGTCAAATGACTGGAGTGAGGGTGGGGTGAGAGTGGGAAGGAGTGAAGCCAGATAGAAGGCTATTGTATAGCACAAGGTAAAAGTGGCTTAGGTTAAGATGGTGATTAAGAAAAAAAAAAAAAGACTCTGGATATGATTTTAATACAGAATTGGCAGATGGGCTGATGGATTTATTGTGAGGCATGAAAGAAATATATCTCAAATCCAATCACTTCTGCTGCTATCAATCTAGTCAGAACCATCCCTGTTGATTACAAGGGTCAATGCAAAGCCCGCTAATAGACCTTCTACTTTCTACAGTTGCCCACACCCTCTCAGCAGAGTAGCCATAGTGAGCCTTTTAAAACTTAAGATATAATGTCAAACATTTCATCAAAGCCCACATTGTTTCCCATTTCACTTAGTGTAAAAGGCCGTAGTTGCTACAATGGCCCTAAAAGGCCTTTTAGAATCTCTTTCTGTTACCCTTCAATTTTCTTTCCTTGATGATGCTGTCTCAGTCACATTGGTTTCCTTGCTATTTCTCAAAGATGCCAAGCATATTACCTCCTTAGGTCCCTTCTCTCTTTGTCCCTTTTCTTACAACACTCTTCCCCTACCTATTTTATTTTTAATTTAATTGTTTATAGTAGTTCCAGATGTACAAAACATCATAATGATTAGATATTTACACTGCACTCAAGTCTACTACCCCTCTGACATGGTATATAGCTGTTACAGTTCGTTGACTATATTCCCTATGTTGTACTGTACATCCTGTGAATATCTATCTATCTATCTATCATCTATCTATCTATCTTAAATTATAGTTAACACACACTGTTATAGTTGACATACAATATTATTCTACATCAGTTCAATGGTCAGGCATCTATACAAGTTATGAAATGATCCCCCCTATAAATCCAGTACCTATCTGATACCCTACATAATCTTTACAACCTTATCAGTTATATTCCCCATACTATATTTCCCATCCCCGTGAGTATTTTGTGACTACAAAGTTGTGCTTTCCAATCCATTCACCTTCTTCCTCATCCCCCCAGCCCCCCCCCCCCCCCCACATCTAGCAACTTTTAGTCTTCTCTCACCTATCTTAATTCCCTCAGGTGAACTGACTCACTGACAAGTAACTCTTCTCAGCTAGGCCTATCTTAACCTTCCCATTCAACACATATATAACACACCTTCCTCTTTCCAACTGCCTCCCCCTGCTCCATTTTTCTTTTTCTTCTGGATTGTAACCATTAAGAGGATTTCTACTGTTGTACAATTGCAGAACACATTGTGAGGCACACAGTAGGTTCTCAATAGGTTTTTGCTGAATATATAAGCTTAAGAATGATGACTGTGGGTAAGTTTTATGACCTGAAATAATAGAAAAATTGAGTTTTATTTACTGGTCAGGAAAGATATGGAAAAACAGGTTGGGGGTAGGATAGGGAAGGGGTTCAAACATTAGTTCCTGGTGCATTAAGTTTGGAAGGACTATTAAACCTCCAAGTGAATAAGCTGTAGAAATAGTTAAATATCAATGTCTGGAGGTCAGAGAAGGGATCCAAGCTAGATATATAAATTTAGAAGTTATTTGCTTGTAGATTGTCCATGAAACTATGCGATTAGATGACATCTTCATTTATGGGGTCCACAACATTATGAGATATTAGGAATGAAAATAAATCAGACAATGAAAGTGCAAGTGCACAGAGACTATAACTGAGGTGTGAGGAAAAACAAAGTGAAGTCTCAGAAGGTAGATGAAGGAAGCATTTTAAGAAAGAAGTAGTGAGAATTTGTGGTACATACTGTAGACAGGTATTGAGACCACTAGACTACACACGTCCTCAAACTATCTGAAGTTTCATACATAGCTGAGGAAATGGTAGAAACTCACATCCTGCTGTAATAGTTCAAAGAAGCACAAACCAGGGGGTAACTTCAGAGCTGCTCCGTCCCTGGCAGCCAGTGGAGCTATCTCTTCTTTATGACTCCGCGCCTATGTGGTAAGGAGGGCATTTCTCAAAATTCTTAATAAAAATAAGACTGCAGACCCTTCCTATTTTTAATTTCCTAAACTTAAAAATGAAGCTATTTTCTTCCCCAACTCTCTAAGCCTGAAGGCAAGGGGAAAGGGAAAAGATTTTTCCTGAAACATGACTCTTTCCAAATACTCTGTCTTATACATGAATTGAGCCTTTCGAACTCAAAAGAAAAAAAAGGGAAAAAAAAAAAAAAAAAAAAAAAAGGCCATTTAATACTTTAGTTTCCCCTGTGATTGTTCTGTCCTAGATATTCCATGTAAGACCTAAAAAATTGGCAAAGTCACAGTATTAAATTTTGTTCACATAATATCTGGGAAAATTAGACCTCTCTGCCACAGTAATGTAGTCCGCAGATCTGTCATTTGGAAGGCAGACGCAAAAACCAAATTTTTACCCCAATATTATCCTCCTTCCAGATCGTTCAGAAAAGCCACTCGCATCTGGAAAATTTCTCATTCATAGGGTAGTTTCTTAGTTCATGGCTGCCCCAGGGCAATAATCAACACAGCATGATTCCTTTTCCCAGTGTCCACATTTTACAGAAGCAATAGAGAAGAGAAGTTAAGAACTGGAGTCAAACCTGGCTCTTCCAATCACCACTTTTGTGACCTTAGGCTAATTACAGATTTTCACCTCTCTAAAATCGATATCATATTAATATCTAGATTTGAGGACTATCAAGAGGATTAAACGGCTTTATACATGGGACACAGACACAAAAGCGAAGCAAAGGCACTTAGCACATGGTTAGCATTCAATACATGTTAACTGGAATTATTGAAAATTCCTATCTAGGGCTTGCGCGTAACGGAGTAAGATGTTCTTACGGTTTCTTAATAGTGTGAGATGAAGATATGTCTCTGTT
Organism: Rhinolophus sinicus; assembly: GCF_057876585.1. Taxonomy (NCBI): domain Eukaryota; kingdom Metazoa; phylum Chordata; class Mammalia; order Chiroptera; family Rhinolophidae; genus Rhinolophus; species Rhinolophus sinicus. The sequence goes on along the minus strand of NC_142502.1, from coordinate 79,232,872 downwards.
TTTCCTGTCTTCATCTACTCTTTGCTCCTGACTGGAGACCAAAGTTTTGCCACCCTGAAGCTGCCTTTTGGGATATTGATTTTGAACTGGTTATTATGAAACAGAAAACTTAGAAATAACATTTGACCCTCCCTTTCCTGCCCAAGAGTTTCAGATGGTAAAACCTGCTCCAGGAAAGCTTATTCACCTTAGCTAATTTGAATTAAGTATGGGAGATAGGAAGGCAACAAGCATGAGCCTGGAAGTTAGATCACCTGCTACACCCCACTGAAGCAAGAATTAACCCGCGTGTATGTTCCATTCTTTCTCGACTATCTGTAAATTGCCCACTTTTGTTGAAATCCCATCACTGCACCCCACTCATCTTTCTCCTTTGTCTAAAATATCATATATACCCAATTTCACCTGTCTTTGGAATTTTCATGCTTATATAAATTCCCTGTGTGCATATATTAAAATTTGATTTTCTCCTGTTAATCTGCTATATGTCATTTGAATTATTTACCTAGCTAGAAGAACTTAGAATGCGGGAGGAAAAGCTTTTTTCTCTTTCTTTCCCTCCCCCTCCCCCTCCCCCTCCCCCTCCCCTCCCCTCCCCTCCCCTCCCCTCCCCCTCCCCTCCCCTCCCCCTCCCCTCCCCTCCCCTCCCCTCCCCCTCCCCTCCCCTCCCCCTCCCCCCTCCCCTCCCCCTCCCCTCCCCCTCCCCCTCCCCCTCCCCCTCCCCTCCCCTCCCCCTCTCCTCCCCCTCTCCTCCCCCTCCCCCTCCCCCCCTCCCCTCCCCCTTCCCCTCTCCCTCTTTCTTTTTTCAGCCCTCACACTCCTGTATTTCTGCAGTTATTGCTTGATGTAAAGCAAAGGCTTGGGTCTGGATGGGCGCACATACACACAGAATAGGGACAAATATTTGCCAAACAGATACACAGGGGAAATTCTCAGGAATGTGACTCCACCCACAACAAAATTAGGTTTTTACAACATTAGGTATCCCACTTATTTCTTAGGTTTCTCAAACTTTACCATTCTAGGATGTGACCATTATTCAAACGTTCAAACAATTTTCTCCAAAATAAAGGATACGTATTATTTTAGGAAATGATTCAAGTTCTTACAAGAAACAAAAATAAATACAATAAACAACGTTAAAAACTAAAATAACAGAGCTCCACTCATTTACAGACCTGAAAAACACTTAAGAAATGTATAGTTCAATTCTCAGCTAGTGAAATGCATTGCACAGAGTTACAATGTTTGATTGCTCCTTAAGCTTTATTCTCTGCAACCTTCCTACCAGCAACTGTAATTACTTCTGTCCCTGGAAATCTCTCCTTTGACACAGTTAATCCCTTGAGTTAGTTAACTTTGTCTCTTCTTTCTTAATACTTGAAAGACTAGTGCCCCGTTTTCTCAGTATCTACTCAGTTTTAATCTCTTTCAATCTCCCTTATGCTTCCACAATCCTCCTGAAATAACTTTCTTGACGATGACAAGAAAGTTATGACCACATCAAAAGGCCTCAAATTCTCTCTTTCTTTACTATCTAGGATTAAATTTAAGTTCTACATTTTACTGGTTGAATGACTTGGTAAACCTATTAAAATTGTGTAAATCTCAGATTTTTACATCTCAGATTTGTTGTAAAGAGAAAAGTTTAAAACATATCTGAAAACATCCAACACAATAAAATACTAATAAATGTGATTTTCCTTTCTGACTTTGCTCATCCTGCCCTCCTTCCTCCTATTTAAATCAGTTGACTGGCCACTTCTTAGAAAATCTCTGTTCTCTTGGTGTACATGACCCTACGCTCTCCTACTCTTTTGTTCTTCTTTTAGTGATCCAGCCCCTGTTTCCCTGGCTCTAAAGTGACGTGGATTCATATTTAAGGGTGCTGTATGGCTTAGCCCTCAGTTTTTCCCAGTCTCTCTCCCACTGACCTATCTGATGCTAATGAAAATGTAGACTCGTAATTTTAAATTTCACGTGGCTCGAGTGAACTTCTTCATCCTTATTAAAAAATCAATTCTTAATTTTATTTCCACACAAGTCTTCATTATGAATCTTTTAGCTCCTTTCTTGCCACGATTCCAAGCATGACCAAATAGTTCATTATTTGATCAATGCTAAATATTACATTTTTTTTTAACTGAATACTTTTCCTATGGCTTAATGTCAAATCAATTTCACACTAACAGAATAAATCTGATCACATCATTCTCCACATCGAACATTCCCACTGTCTTGTGAAACCTAGTACTAGTTATGATATTGCTCAATCACCTGCTTACTACCTTTTGCTTCATGAAACAATATACAGATGCTATCATATTTATAAGGAGAGCCTAAGGCAATGGGCATTTTGCCCTCATTTCTCAAATGATTGTCAGAAAGATTAAGCAGACCATAAAAGATCATAAGACTTTTGATTCATTTTCAGGAATTGTAGACTTCAAAATCTGTGCTTTTCCTACCCTATTATAACACTTCCAAGAAAAAAATAAGAATTCATTTCCAGAGTCCATAAAGTAGAGCTACCTTGTAATCTGTCCTTGAGTCTTGTTTCAGTTCTACTGCCTACTTGTCTCCAAATACTGTATATTCTTGAGTAAAACAAACCTATGACATGACATTCTGGAAAAGGAAAAACTATAGGCACAGCAAACAGAGGGTTAACTACAAATGGGTGTGGAAAACACTTGTAGTCCTGTAAATGCCCCATGTTGAGACTGTGGTTGTGGTTACATAACTGTATGTGTTTGTCAAAACTCACAGAGTGGTACACAAAAGAGAATGACTTCTATGGGATATAAATTATAACTTGATAAAATGACTTTAAAAAAACTACCTAAAACACCATATTAGTCAGGGTTCTCCAGAGAAACAGAACCAGTAAGAGACCTATATCTATATCATCTATATCTATCTCTCTGTCTCTATCTCCATCTATCCATTTATCAATTTATAATTTATTATATAAAATTGGTTCATTTGACTCTGGAAGCTGACTAGTTTCAAGATCTGCAGGGTGAGTCGGCAAGCTGGAAGCCTGGGTTGCTGAAGATGTACGTATTTCCATTCTGAGTGTAAAGGTCTGAGAATCAAGAGAGCTGATGGTGCATTTCTAGTCTGAAGACTGGCAGCATCAGAAGCTAGGAAGAGGTGATGCTTCAGTTTGAGTCCAAAGGTAACAAAAGTCAATGTCCCAGTTCAAAGACAGTTGGGCAGGAGGGATTCTCTCCTATTCAGGGGAGGGTGAGCTTTGTCATTCCATTCAGATCATCAACTAATTAGATTAGTCTCACCCGCATTAAGGAGGGCAATCTGTTTTATTCAGCCTACCAATTTAAGTTTTAATCCCATCCCAAAACATTCAGGATAATGCTTGACTAAATATCTGGGTACTCCGTGGCCCAACCAAGTTGACACATAAAATTAACCATCACAACCATTCATATCCATAACCCTTAATACTAAATATCGTATAAGTCTTAATTTTTGTGCCATAGCACTTGTCAGACTCTCCCTACCATACTCAGATTAACTATATTTATTTCAGTCCATCTGATGTCTTTTTTTCTCCTATAGATACCCTGCTTATTGAGTCCTGTTTCCATTTTCTAATTCATAATTTTTCATTACTTGGAAAGCCACCTTCCTTGTTATGAGTCAAATACTGTATTTTCAAGACATAGTTTTAGTATTACTGACTTTAACATGTAGAAATAAAATAAATTACATATATATATATATATATATGAAAAACTGAAAATACTTTGAGAGGAAAATATGAAAAAAAATAGGAGGAAGTTTTCAATAAAATTCCTATGATTATTCAAATCATTTTCATTAATGTCAAAAAGAGTTTGAAAAAATTATGTATTTATTTTTTAATATTAAAATGGCCAAGAGAGAGGACAAATAAATGATTTGGAATATATAATTTTTGTCATGCTTGGTGTTAGCATTTTCACAAGATATACCAATTTATCTTCATAACAACAATTTTATAAAGTAAATATTAGTAACAAGATTGCAAATGAATAATCAAACACATAGACCCTCAATAATTTGCTATAGTTCAACACTTAAGTACTGATTAGATAATCATACCTAGTTTTATAATACTGGTTATGTCTTATTCTCTTGTTGGCAATAGTGATGTTTCCTAGGAAAGGTTTAAAGTTACATTTAATACTCAGTCAGATAGCTTTTTCCATATTTTAACATATATTTATTAGTAATTACTAGCTATTATGACCTGTATTTGTCAGATTGACATATATTCAAGCTGTTTTTAGGGGTTATTAGTAACACCAATAACACACATTCTTGTGTACTGAAGTTTAGAGGTAAATATAATTCAGCTAGGAATTGTCTATGAAATAAATGAGTAATTTTTAGAGAACACCGTTTTTATATGGGGAATTGGGGGCTGTGATGGTAATTATTATTGTTATTTTTTGCATAACGATTATGATAACCTAAATATACTTCCATAGAAAGCGAATATCAGGGCAATATACATAACAAACCTATTATCAGTATAACTTCCAGGCTACCAAGTAAAGCACATGTTTTATTTTCTAAGAGAGTTCTAGCAATACTAATAAGAAAATAAAACAGATTTTGAAGGTCAGTTCATTGCCAATAAATTATAAAATTATATGCATAAACATATGTGTATATATATATATATATATACATATATGTATATATATCATATATGTGTGTATATATATATATATATATATATATATATATATATAGTAAATTGGAACTGAGCTGGAGTTGAAGGATTAGTAAACATACACTAAAAAATTGATCAAGAATTAATAATTATAAAATGCCACACTAATTTTATATTACTACTGTATTCCATTGCAGAATATCACACCAAAATCTCAGAATCACTTTTTATAAAGTAGCTTATAGCTGATTATATTCATGTTCTACAAATTTTTAAGAATATATTTTTATTATGTTTAGACAAAGTGTATACTGGTATTCAGTTGTGAGAACAGATAATATTCTATGCTTGAGGTGACTCTGACATTGAAAATGAGTATCATTCATTAAAATATTGCATTAATTTATTATTTTGTGCATAGCAAGTATTGCGCCTTTGGAATACCAAGAACTAATTTTTAACTCTCTCTGTATGAATTTTAACAATCTATTATTCTTACAATATCTGTACATATGAGTAAAAATAACAAATAAATATTTTTTGAGATTTAAAATTCATCTCTTCATGTGGTATGCAAATTTGGACTAAGCTTTTGAAGTAGTTTTTATGTCAAAGCCAAATGAGAAATATCAAAGTTCTTTTTTTTTTAGTATGAATCAATTGCTTACTTACAGGAATAGTAAAAGGAGGTTTAGAAAATTTCCTCACAGAATGTAATACAAATATTCACATAAGAATGAGTGTTAAACTGACAAATGAACGAACATTTCAAGTAAAATCATTTGATAAAGTTTTTTTTAATAAATAATTGATATTTGAGGTCCCTGTGAAATTTCACTTGGATAAATATATAAAATAATTTCCATTTCATTATTTTGCTACTTTCCAATTAAGATGATTTTATAAAGCTACATAGGTACCTTTTTAAAAGAAAATTGTTTCTTTTTGTAAGGATATTTGTTTTTCTATAGTTCTCTACCTATACATAGGAAGAGCTACAGCTAGTAGCCATAAGATAAAGATTAAACTTCAGTTAACATAAAATTTTATCATATTGGAATGAGATATTGAACAGTCACTCATTATTCCTACTGTAATAGAATATATATCCATATATCTATATCTATATCTACAGATGGTACATACAAAAAAACATGTATACACACTTTAAAAAAGGAAAAACAAACTGTATTAAAAATTACACCTCTTGTAATTGCAGAAATCAAACATGACTTGTATTCATCTTTTGTTATTGGTATATATTGAATATTATAATTTTAATAGTTTTGTCCTTTCTTAAAATATGTGTACATTTCTTTGGCACCCTGTGTGTGTGTGTAATCAATACCGTCAGCTTCCTTTGGGTACCAAATTTCTTTAACTTATTGCTTTAACCTTCATTTTTAATAACCTTTTATAACTATTTGAGTCTTCAAGTAGTGGAAAAACAAGCATATTCTATAATTTTTTCTGGGGTTGTTGGGAGTCGCAGTTTCCTTATGAATTTTCCCTGTGACTCCCAGCCCCAGTTTTTTTTTTTTTTTTTTCCCACCCTACTAAATTGTCTATCTCTTTTCTTGATTGGTGTTAGATTTTCAGATCACATTGATCACCAGCTAATGTTATTCCAATTCCTAACTTTTCGACATACCATTAAAACAAGGCTGTGAATCAATATTTTACTGAGATTTGAGGAAAAAGAATGAAAACTAAAAGCATAGTACTGTATAAGCAGCACCCAAAAGAATAATATTAGGCTTTATTAAACTACATTTTATTGATGATTTGTCACCTTGTAATATTTCTTAGTGACCCCTTCCTGTATAGGCTGGATGTGATGAAAATGATCATCTCTTCTACTCTGTCCTTTTACCACCTTTTCCCAGTTGTCCAGAGATGCCAAATTTTCCTTATATTACTATAATAATAATCTTATTTTTTATTGCTCTATGTACCTTAAGCCTCTTAGTATCTTCTAAAATCATTGGCAAATATACTTTTTATTTTTAATAAAAAAAAGCATATACTTTATAGGCTAATTATGCCACATTCCCAGATTATATAAGTGAGTTGTATTTTTCTTAAATAGTATATTTCCCAATATATTTGTATGATTTTTGAGCTTTATGAAATGTACTTCCGTATGAGTGGAATAACCTTTCTAGGTATATATTTTGAAGACATAGCATTCAAGGTAATTATATTAAATATTTGATCTTAAGTCATACACCAGGGTCAAGCGTGACTTATCCATTTGATACAAGGATGATTCAACATACACAATTAAATAAAAATGATATACCCCATTAACAGTCTGAAGGATAAAAACCATATTATCATCTCAATAGATGGTGAAAAAGCAGATTCTCAAATGTTGAGAGGATTATTTAACTGCATAGATCATATGTTTTCTCATTCGGGTACCAGAGAATCAGAGAAAAGTAGTCAATAAAATGAGCTTTACTGATATAATAATTTAAAGTTTGCCATACGACACTCTGTACAGTGTACTATGATTACATATACAAAATAAATTTAATATTCTATAATCAAAGTAGATACTTTTTTATAAAAAAAAATGTGAAAAAAAGTAAATTGAACATGTATTCTTCCATAAAAGAAAAATAAGTTATTTTTTTAAACTCATGAAATAATATTAAGGTTTATTGGGTCATATTGTAAAGGCATACCTAATTTTATTTTTATTGTGCTTCACAGATGCACAGACGTTTGTGTGTGTTTTTTTTTTTTTTGTTTGTTTGTTTTACAAATTGAAGGCAAATCCCTCCTCCTCCACCAGCACAACCATTACAACTCATTTTATTATGATACTTGCTTTATTGTAGTGGTCTGGACCAAACCCACAGTATCTCTGAGTTATGCCTGTACTCTAAAGTACTAAATCACAAACATCATTATACTCACAAAAATTAAATGTTCATAGATAATGTCACAGGTGAATTTTATCAAATATGTTTTAAAAACTTACATAATCCTTCTCAAACTCTTCCCAAATATTGAAGAGGAAGGGATACTTCTAAACTCGTTTTATGAGGTGAGCATTACCCTAATAGCAAATACAGACAAAAACACCACTAAACCACTCCAGACCAATATCTCTAATGGACATAGATGCAAAATTTCTCAGCAAAATATTAGCAAATTGAACACTGCAAGAAACACACACCATGATCAAGTGGGATTTATCCCTATGACACAAGGATGGTTCAACATATTCAATTAAATTAACATGATATACCACATTAAAGGAATGAAGGATGCAAACCATATGTTCATCTCACTAGTTGCAGAAAAAGCCTTTGAAAAAATTCAACAGCCTTTGTGGGGGGAAAAAAAAATCTAACACAGTAGGTATAGAAGGAATGGACCAGACAATAATAAAAGCGACATATGACCAGTCCACAGCTAATATTATACTCAATGGTGAAAAGCTGAAATTTTTCCAAGATCAGGAGCAAGACAAAAACGCTCACTCTCACCACTGCTATTCACCATAATACTGGAAGTCCTCAGAAGAGGTATTAGGCAAGAAAAATCAATAAAATGAATCCAAAGTAAGACAATAAGTAGTGAAATTGTTTCGGTTTGCAGACAACATGATCTTATAATTGCAAAATTCTAAAAATTCCACCAAAAAGCAGTTAGAACTAATAAACTATTTCAGTAAAGTTGCAGGATATAAAAATCAATATATAAAAATCAGTTCCTATATATTATGTAAAAAAAAAATTGAGAAAAACAATCCCATTTACAACACCATGAAAAAAATAAAATACTTTGGAATAAATTTAACCAAGGAGGTTAGAGATCTGTAACAGTGAAAATTATAAGACGCTGATGAAATAAATTTAATAAAAGATGTAAATAAACAGTTTATAGAAAGTGACCCTGTATTCATGGTTTAGAAGAATTAATATTGTTAACACACGTCTACTACCCAAAGAAATCTACAAAATTTAATGCAATCCCTATCAAAATCCCAGTGATATTTTTCGGGCATGCATACACACACACACACACACACACACACACACACACACACACAAAAAAAAAAATCCCCAAATTGCCTAAGCAATCTTGGGAAAGAAGAACAAAGCTGGAGATATCACACTTACTGATTTCAAACTACCATGTTTCCCTGAAAATAAGACCTAACTGGAAAATAAGCCCTAGCATGATTTTTCAGGATGACATCCCCTGAACATAAACCCTAATGCATCTTGTGGAGCAAGAATTAATATAAGACCCAGTCTTATTTTTGGGGAAACATGGTATATTACAAAGCTATGGTAATCAATAGAGTACGATGCTGGCAGAAAAAGAAATACATAGAACAATGAAACAGAACAGTTTCCAGAGTCTTGGCAATTATATTTTTTGGATATGACACAAAAAGCATAGGCAACAAAAACAAAAATAAAAATGTGGGACCACATCAAAGTAACAGCTTCTGAATAGCAATAGAAATAACAACAAAATAGAAAAGCAACCTATGGAATAGGAGAGAATATTTGCAAACCTATATCTAATAAGATATTAGTAATCAAAATATATAAGGAACTTGCATAACTGAATAGCAAAACAAATGAACAAACCAGAAAACGAATAATCCAATTAAATAATGGGCAAGGGAATGAATAAACATTTTCCAAAGAATACATACAAATGGCCAACAGTTATAAGAAAAAGTACTGAACATTATTAATAATCATAGAAACGCAAATCAAAACCATAATGAGACATCACTTCACGCCTGGTAGGATGGCTATTATCAAGAAGACAAGAGATAACAAATGCTGTTGGGGATATGTAGAAAAGGGAACCCTTGAATACTGTTTGTGGGGAATGTAAATTGGTACAGCCACTATAAAAAAAAAAAAAAAAAAGATGGAGGTTCCTCAAAAACAATTGAAAATAAAACTACCATATGATCCAGCAATTCCACTTCTGGGAATGTATGCAGAGGAAATAATACGAATATATTGAAGAGATATCTGCACTCCCATGTTCACTGCAGCATCATTCATAATAGTCAAGATATGGAAACAACCTAAGGGCCATAAATGAATGAATGGATTAAGAAAATGTCATATATATATATATATATATATATATATATATATATATATATACACACACACATACACACACACATATATACACATATATATGAATACACACACACATATATATGTATATACATATATACATATATATACGTATGACATATATACAGGTAGAGATATGTATGTATGTGTGTGTGTGTATATGCTTGAACAACATGGGTTTTAACTGTGTGGGTCCACTTACACACATAATTTTTTTCAATAAATTCTGTAAATGTATTTTTCTCTTCCTTATGATTTCTTAATAACATTAGTTTTTTTGTCTAGCTCACTTTATTGTAAGAATACAGTGTGTAATACATATAACATACAAAATGTGTCTTAATCGACTGTTTATGTTATCTGTAAGGGTTCAGGTCAACAGTAGGCTATTAACAATTAAGTTTTGGGGGAGTCAGTAGTTATATATGGATTTTCTACTGTGTGGGGTTCAGTGTCCTGAATCCCTACGTTGTTCAAGAGTTAACTATAGATAGATAGATAGATAGATAGATAGATAGATAGATAGATAGATAGATAGATAGATAGATAGATAGATATAGATATATAAATATTTAGCCATAAAAAAAGTAGGAAATCCTGCCACTTGCAATAACGTGGATGAATCTGGAGGACATTACATTAATTGAAATAAACCAGAAAAAGACAAGTACTGCATGATCTCACCTATACGTGAAATTTTAAGAAGTTGAACTCATAGTAACAGAAAGTAGAATGGTGGCTTCCAGTGGTTGGGGGTTGAGGACAGAATGAATAGAGATGTTGGTCAGAGTACAAAGTTTCATTTCTAGGATGAATAAGTTCATGGGATCTAATGTACAATGTGGTGGTTATACTTAATAACCCTGGATTGTATACTTGAAATTTGCTAAGAGAGTGGATCTTAAGTGTTTTCACCATACACGGCTAATGATAACTACGTGAGGTGTTGGATATGGTAATTAACTTGATTGTGGTCGTCATTTTACAGTGTATTATTATACAAATCATCATGTTGTGCACCTTTAAAAGAACAAAAATAAAAAAAAGACCTACAAACAACAGCGTTCATTTCTCTAATTGTATTTTTACTGATTAATACAGCATAATGAAGAAAAACCTGAGTTAACCGAACAACTTATACATTTTAAATGAGAACTATTTATAGTATATAATTTTATTCCCATTTGAAATCTATCCAGAATCTACCCAGCATCCTTCTGGGATTTCCCAGCCATGGAAATACCAATCATAGTAATGTATAAGTTCCTGCAGCGAACACTTTTCTTATAACACTTTCTTCTATCAAAAACAGAGGCAATTTCTATTCCTCCTGTTAGTGATTGCAGAATTTACATTTTCCCATTATGACAGAAAGGCATGAATTACATGGCCTGTTGTTCTTAAACTGTTTGATAAACTACATATTCTCTCCAAAGAAGAATACACAAACATAAACAGGAAAGTTAAAAATTACTTAACTAGATAATAATCTTGGAAAAATTATTAAGATTTTTTAGTGAGTCATGTTTATCTGTGAAGCTCTCCTTCATCCCCATTTGTGATTCATTTTAATCTTCTTAAACCATTGCCCCCTTGTCATCCTAGGGTCACCTAACTTGAGGTTAGCCCTTAATACTCTTTCCATTACAAAGGCATCCACAGCAATTCTCCATTCTCTGAATCTGTCTGTCCTTCTTCTATAGTAAAACTAACACATTAAGCCTTAGATTATCCATCAATGCTTAGCTTGTGTGTAACTTATTAAATCTAGGAAATTTATTTTTTTTAAAATAGTGCATCTCAGAGCCAATTATATGGTTATAGCTTAATAATTCAAGGACAATTTTTGAATGTTTTAAAAAGTACTGTAGACAATGCACAAGGGAGTTATTTGTGATTGGGCTTCTTCTTAGTACATTTTAATTTAAACTAACTATGCAACTCATTGCCAAAATCTAGCAAGACACCAACCTTGAGAGATTTAATTATGTGCAACAGACGAGTACTAATAAGTTCTCCTAGTTTCCCCATCTATACATATCTTTATATTTAGGTTTACCTTATTAAGAGAAGATATGTTAAAATGTATTGTTTCGTTTGATGTTTTATTTAGGATATCACACTTATTTTCCCTTTAATAAAGAGCCAATCTGATTTTGATGTATATTTAAATCCTATTTAAACACCAGAGCACAAATTATGCAAGGTATAAACATTTGAACAGTTTTTCCATTACAATTTAATTCAAAGAAGTCCTCAGAAAAAAGCCAGTTAAATGAACATGCCATATTAGTAGGCACATTAGCCTAAATAAATGTCTAACTATAGTTTTCACCAAATCTTTCTACTCCTGTCATAGATGAAGAAATTGAATTGTGGTTATCAGTGCCATGCAGATGTAATGTGTATTTATTTTTTTACTCTTCAGTGATATATGTGATAAATCACTGGTACTACTGAAATATGTTAGATAGTAAATCACTCATGTCAGCTGCCAAGTCATCTCTCTTAACTCAAAAGGGGAAACCTTAGCTCTTGACTCTGTATTTTTGCTTTAGTTAATGTCAATGGAATTCAGCTACCTAGGTGTGCAAGATGATGGATACTATTCTAAGGCTTGGATTCTTTTCTGTAAAACACTTAAATTCATTTTATCATTATAACTCAGGCTGTGAGTTATTAACGTATGCTTTCTCTTTTCTTTTTTGAGATTTAAAAGTTAGATCTTGATAGTCTCTCCCAAAGCACAAATTAATGTAATTTTTGTCTACGGTGTGACCAGAGTCTAATATATATGGTAATTTGGCTCAAACAAGTTGATAGAATTCATTTTAAGTTAAGATAATATCCATGAATTTCACAATTAAATTTCCCCATAGGCTACTTGTTGGACAAATGCATTGATTTAAAATTATTCTCATTACTTAAAGATACTTTATTCCCAGACTAGCACAATTTACACAGCATACTTCCAGTATGCTTTGGTGCACATTGACATCTAGAGTGCTTATTTTTTAAAAATTGCTTTCTCACAAACTGCATATATGCTATCAACTGTCAAGGTTCTTCTTTTTTTTCCTTTTTAGATCAATTTTTCTTGGTTATAATTTTTTGTCTGACATTGTATAGTTTTTAATGATTCTTGGAACAATTTTCAGCTCATTTTAGACAATAAAGACTCCTGAACTACTACTTTTCCTCCAGAAATTTCAGATACCGATGAATTATTGCTCCCACTGATACTGCTTTGAACATGTTTTACATACTCACCCCCACACAGACATATCCTCACTTTCTTCACTTTGTAGGTAATTATATTAAAGTCCTCAACAAAATGCACGTCCTCAATGATCTATAAATTGTGCTAGAGCTTTATGTAGCTGAGCCAAAGTAAAAATTGCATCCAACATATTTCAACTGGTAACGAAGACTTTATTAAGAGTGTAGCAATACAGAAGAGAGACCAGAAAAGTGCCTAAACTCAACTCTGCTAAAACAAAAGGCAGGGGTGTTTTAAATGCCAAGAGCCTGAGGGAAAGTCCTGGAGGACATCAGGAAAGAGGTTGATCAATGAAATGCCTGGCACACATGGAGCTCTTCCTGAGTCTGCAAGTGTTTTTTCTGGGATGTTGCCATCTGTGTGCTAATTGGTGTCCAACAGCAATTAGGCTCCTACCCTCCCACACAGACTGGAAGATAGGGGCACTATCTTCCTTGATGACTACATTTCAAAGGCATGACTCGTAGGTCCTTGAGAAAGACATTTCTGGGTCCTAAAATTGGCAAAAAGTGTTTATGGGGGTTACATCTAAAAGACACAGAGAAAAAAATTAAAATTGTGAGTTTTCTCAAAAAAAAAGATCTATAAAAAGAGAAATCAGGAATAAATCCACCTCAAGTTTAGTCAAGCTGAATGAAATGTTAATACACTAACTAGACTCAATATTTATTTATATTTTTGAGCAACTATCTCTCAGGTACAGAATTTTCGACTCTGTCAGGTCACTACTGTGCCTTACGAAAAACAATATAAATTTCTTAATGCATGCCTTTGTTTGTTCTATATTCTAAATACCTAAAAGAATATCTGATATACAATTAGTTTTCAATACATGTCTGCTGAATAAATGAATTGATTAGAAATAAATTTATTGCCACTATGTTCATTTTAGTAATATAAATGCTAGAATTTACATTTTTCTAGAGATGACATAGCCATTCAAAATAATTTCTGCCTCTACATTATTAGTATGACACATGAACTTCATACTAAATAGTCAAGTAAGTTAAAGACATTCAAAGAGATAAGGGTAACAGGAAAAAGGAGTGTATAAACTAGAGCATACTGCAGAAGTGGTGAACGATATCTAATGCCAAAGAACTTTATTAAGCACCTACAATTGATTTTTTTATCCTCTCCATTTTAATTCTTCATTTCCCTATCCATACTCCACCCAGCAGGCAAGGTTGTATCTTATAAATATATAACTCTCAACATATCACTCTCCTGATTACAACCTTTGAGTCACACACACACACACACACACACACACACTCACACACTCACACTCACACTCACACACAGACACCACAAGACATTTGTCTAAATACTTTACATTTATAAACCCAAATATTCCTCAAAACAACCCTATCGAGTAGTGCTATTGCTAGTCCCATATTAACAGGTGCAAAATCTGAAGTAGAGACAAGTTAAGTAACTCCCCCAAAGTCACACAGATACTAAGTGCTAGGAGCTAGATTCTATTCACAAATCTGTTTGCAGAGTGTTCTTAACCACTACCCCAGCTCATGTAACATCTTTATCTTGGACTACAGGGCTCTGCATGATCAAGCCCCTGCCTCCATTTCCATCTGTACTTCATTTGGCTCTCCTCCCCGTCTAGAATGTTTCGGTCCTCCCAGATTCCTCACTCTCCTCAGACACACTGACCCTGTCCCTGCCTCAAGCCCTTAACGTAATCCTGCCAAGAGGGCTTTACTTGCTGCAACCAGAATTCTGCCCCCTTGTGGAGTTAGTAGGTCCTTCTTCGTCCGCTCTCAACCTGAAGAGGATGCCTCTTACCCTTCTATTCAAGGACTTCTTACCTCATCCCCATTATCATTACTCCCCATTAGCTATCCATTTCTTTCACTCATATTATCACAACTTGTAATTATATATGTTTGTTTATTTTCTGATTCTTCTCTAGCTAGACTTTAAGCTCAAAAAACACAGAGAATCCAATAAATTTTACAATTATATATATATATATATATATATATATATATATATATATTTACTATACATATTACAATATATGGGTATGTGTATGTATATATAACTGGATGCATAAAAACTTTCAAAATGTATATAAATTTAATCAGCAGCAGTAACAGGTTTTATTCTGTTTTCTGTCAGGCTAAAGGTAGAGTTGACATAGAAAATGGCAATACATCTTTTCTACTATAGCTTACTGTCAGTTAGATCTAGTGTAGTTCAAATTTTACTTCCGGAAGGGTGGGGGTGGAGGAGGTGAACTCCGAATCCTTCATATCCCCACTGTCTCTTAGACATGAGGGTGTTTAGGTAGAGTCAGCGGCTTCAAAGTATCTCAAGGCCTCCTACCTCTGAGGCTGCCACTACCAAGGACAAATGTCTCTCTTCAGATACACTGCTGCCACCAAGCTAATGCTTCTCCAGGGCTGTTGTTTTCACTGAGGCTACTGATTCACTACGTCTTTCTTTACTGGCACCTGCACTGCTGTCCCAGGGGCACACTGCCTCCTGGCCAATTTATCTGCTACTGTAACATCCACCATCCCCTCCTAAACACACACTTTTGACAGTGAAACAGAAGCTGCTTTCATTCCTTTTGTACAGGGGGCCCTATAAAAAATTCTCTTGACCAAAACCCTTCTCCACCAGTTAAATAATTCAGGCTAGACAGCATCTTGTTGCAGCCCAGGGTTGTTTTTGTAGATCCTTTTGTTTTTCTTATTTTTCCTTTTTTAGCCCTGAGGGATTGACAGGAACCAAACTGATCCTCTGCTTTTGTTTCCCAACACAGTAAAGCTGAGTGAGCTCTGAGGAATAGAATCAGGTCACTACTAACACAGCCCTTGCTAGAAGCACGTCTGCTTAGGACTTCCTTCCTCTGACTGGCTTCTTGCCCCTGAGTATGACTGGTAAATTTAAAAGAATATTTATTTTCCTCTCTTCAGATCTTTTGCTATATAACCATAAACTAAGTGTCTGGGATTTTGAGACTAATCCGAGCCTGGAACATTTAAAGCCTCCTGGAAGAGAGACGATTCGAGAGAGGGAAATGCAAAAAGAAGGAAGCAAGTGACTCTAAGCATAGATAATGACAGATTTTGCAATTCAAAAAAAGTGAGTGCATATTATATTCATGTCGTTAGAGCAAGGGGTAGAAGAAAAATGAGGTAAATGTAATGGGATCCAATGAAGCAGGTGCTCTTAACCAGGTGTGGTAAGGAGTTTCACATGAGTTAAAGGATTAGCTTTGGAATCGAATTGCTTGAGTTTGGATTTTGACACTGTGGATAACCAGCTTTGTGACTTTGGCAAAATACTTAACCTCTGTAGGGTTCAGAATATTTTCATGTTAGTAATATGATAACACATACTTCAGATAGATAGACATACATATAAATACTTGCCAAAGCACTTTCTGTATTATCCAGTTCCTCTTAATGCTCTTCACCATTACCATCGTTATTTGATCCAAAAGTTTATTGGGAGCAATTACATTTGGTTGAATAGTAGGGGCACTCATGATCAAGTCTCCAGGTATTACATGTATTATATAGAAAACATTCAATAAGCATTTAACTAGTGAACGGATAAAATCGTAGTCTATAGACTACTTAGGAAAATTTTTGTTAAGAATACATCTATTACATGATATACAGTGTTTAAAATACAGGCACAGGATGTGTGCTAAGCAACACAGCAATGAAATTAAGCAGACGTTCATAATCACTTTCTGTCTCATTCCTTGCCTTAGAGGAGTGATGGACTAGGATTTGAATGTGGCTGGCAATGATCATTGCTGGCTACTTATTTTCCATGCTCACCAATTAAAAAGTTAAAGCATCATCAAGAAGTCAAAGTAAAAAAAAAAAAAAAAAAAAAAAAAAATACAACAAACAACAAAAACAGCATTGTCTCACTCTACCTAGAATTTTTAGTGAAGAAAATTTTGAATTGAGGAACAATTTGAGAATTTCTCCACATTTTTAAATGAAATAAAACTGAGCATTCAGGCCTTATGGGTTTCACGTTTCTCAGTCAGTACGAATAATATAAGGGATATCCCTCTTCAACTCCAAGTTTCAAAATTCACTGGGAAGGGCTTCTTTTGTACTTTGATTTTAATCATATTGTGTAGGGGAGATGGAGGAAACAGCCTCAGAAGCTGAATGGAATGGGCTATGGCACTTCATGTTATAATGCCAATACCACTTCAAGTATACTACACTAGGGATATTTAGCTTGAAGGCTGACACACAAGGTGACAATGGCATTTCAACTCTCTCCAAAATATGCTCAGTCTCCCTGTTTTTATAGCTCTATGACTCTATCAGCAGGTAATTTTGCAGGCTTCTACTTAGGAACGTGATTCATGGATAGCATTAGACTCCCTGATTGCAATGAAATGCTCTTTGAATGAATATAATGTTTACCCGATATATATTAGAGTCTGACCCTTTTTTTTTTTTTCAAACTCTGAACTGAATGTGATTCTTTGAACTTTATATCTTGCCTTTTGGCCCCCAGCAATTTGAAGTATTATGTATATCAGGTAGCAGAAGATGTCTGTTTAAAGAAGGGAAAGTGATTTTTTTCCCCTGAAAGGAAATTGAGTTTGAATGACCCAAATATCCCAGAAGCCCAAAAGGAATCCCCATATAAAATTGATTTAAAACCATAATAACTTTCATAATGAAAAGATTATATTGGATCTGGGGTATTGCAATGGGCATTCCCATGTGTGCCAAAGTATAATGCCAGGCTACACTTCCATGCCTGCGTCTTTTCAAGCCTCCTTCTAAATTACTTAAACCTGCTATCCCATTCTTTTTCTTTTTCTTTCTTTTCTGTCCTTCTTTCTGTCCTTCTTTCTGTCCTTCTTTCTTTCTTTCCTCCCCTCCCCTCCCCTCCCCCCCTCCCCTCCCCTCCCCCCCTCCCTCCCTTCCTTCCTTTTTGGCCATTAAACCCTTCATTCTTGATCCTACTGTCTTGGGTTTTCCTCATGCAGATCTTATAACAAGTTATGCTACAGTAAATAACTCATTGCACTTATCAACAATGAAATGTAAAAGCATTACTGCTGACTCTGCTGGGATACCTTACCCTACTAACCATCTACAGCCACAGTGCTTGTTGTTGGATGCTCATTACTTATTATGCATTTTTAAAATTTATTTATATTTTTTCAGGTGTACAAAACAATGCAATAGTTAGACATGTACACCCCTCACAAAGTGATAACTCCCCTCCCCCAAGCTACTCCCCCTCTGATATTTTATATAGCTATTACAATATCATTGACTATCTTCCTTATGCTATAGTCCACATCCTGTGAATATGAATAGACACATATATATGTATATATATGTATATGCACATACATATGTATATACATATATATATATGTGTGTGTATATATACATATATATGTGTGTGTATATGTGTGTGTGTGTATATATATATATGTGTGTGTGTGTATATATATATATATATATATATATACACACACACACACATAATGTCGGGGGTGCCAAAAAAATGTTTACAAGGGGACACTTCGGTCAACATTGCTCAAGCAGTAGTTCGCCATAATCAGAAGTGTTTGGATGCTGATGGTAACCACTTTGAGCACCTCTTATAATTGCAGAAGCCAAACATGACTTGTATTCATCTTTTGTTATGGGTATAGAGTATTACAGCTAATACAATTTTTTCCTTTCTTAAAATGTGTATACATTTTTTGGCACCCTCTCTATATAAGTGTGTGTGTTTGTGTGTGTGTGTGTGTATGTGTAATTATATTTGACATGCAATGTTATTCTACTTCAGCTTCACCTTCGTATTATGTTTTTTGAATTCAGGTGGTTAAAGATCACTATTATTCTAGCTGCATTTGGAGATATAGCTCCATTTTTTTCAATATAATATTGCCATGCATATATGTATTACTAAATCTAGACTTATCACTCATCTGAACTTGACCTCTAAGAATGTAAATAAAAAGTAATATGTATTCTTTTAACCTCTTTCCAAAAAATTGAAGGTGAAAAACCCAGCGTAAAATAATAGGATAGAAGTTTGAAATATCATATTGCACCATTAACTCTCCGGTTTTGAAACCAATCTCCACCACTTGCTAACTTTGTGATCATGGTTAAGTATCTCAACCTCTCTGTTCCCTAGTTCTCTCAGCTAAGAGAATAAGGATAACAAAGATAATAACAATAAATACTTTTCAGGGATAATTCAAGTAAAAAAAACTTAGAACTGAGTGTCTGGCTCATAGTAAATATTCAGGACATATTAACTATTACCAAAACCAGAAATAAGGACATTGCCTGCTGATAGGACGGGGATCTACTGACAGATAGGTCTTAGAGAAATAGTCATACTCAGCTGACTCAGCATGATTTTTAGTTCATATTGCGTCAGGTACCACGCTATGCACTGATAATGCAAACAGGAATAATGTGGCTTTGCCAGAAAGGTATGATCACTACCAGGAGATAAGGGACACACATACATAGAAATGCCTATGTGAGATTGGTAGAACATTTACCATTATCTGGGTTTTCAGGAAAGGCTTTCTGAAGTAGGTGTTACTTGAAATGAGTAATGAAGAATGAAAGTTGGCCAAGTAAAAGAAGTTAGGGAGACCCTTCCAGGAGCTGGGTAATATGACTAAAAATATATAGTAGCTGAAAAACAGTGTGAATGAACTACATATAATTAGGTATCATTGGGGCAAAAATGAGAAACGTGCACAGAGAGAACTAAGAACCAGAGTGTAGGAGCATTGACTTCTCTGTTAAAGAACTTGGCTTTACTCCCTTTACAGAACCTTAAATTTTTTATAGTGTAGTGAAATAATAACTGACATGATTTGAAAAACATTTGATAAGATCTGAACAAAAGCAGTGAAAACAGGAATAGAGCGAAGAAAAAGTAAATATTAAAAGAAATATTCAGGAAACATTTCTGTCAGGAAATATTAAGTGTCGGATACTTGGAGATACAATATATCATGGGCATCCTTAACTTTGCCACTTAATATTATTGGATATTTACACCACTGACATATAAGCAATAAGCAAATAAAATTATGAATTGTGAGCTCATAAAACCAGTCTGTGCAAAAGACATTTGTGTATGTATGTCTCAAGATCAAGGAGGAGGTCAAGACTGGAGATACATTTGAAAGTCTTTGGGAGTTAAAATAAGTTCAATACAAAGGACTGCCAAGATGAACATGGATTGAGAAAAGCAGTGGGCCAGGAACAAACATGGAGTGGGCCAGGATCAAACATGGAGTACCACAAAGCTCCAAAGGAAGACTTGATCACCACAAAAGATGATGAGAATAGATGGTCAGAAAGGTAAAAGAAGAACCTGGTGAATGAAGATAAAAGACTAAAAGGAAATTAATTTAAAGTAGACATGAACATTGTCAGATCGATCAAAGGATTCCAGTGATATAAGAGACTAAAAATTACCGATTATGATTATGTTTGTAATTGGAAGAAACTTCATGGGACTGAACAAGTAGTGCTAGTAGATGATGAAAGTAGAAAACATGCATTGGGTTGATTTCTAAATAAGAAGCAGGGAGTGGCAGAGAAGGGTGAGTAAAGTCATAGTATAAAAATTAACTTTTTATAAAACTGGGAAGAAAAGAATAGATTTTGACAGAGGGGAGTGAGAAAGACTTGACCATGTTTATTGAAGGAAGAGTAAAGATCTTGAGAGATAGGTACTGTAAGAGAGTACATGAGGTGACTGATGGAATAATTTCTTAGAGAACCAGGAAATAAGGTTTCCCTTGAATAGAAGGAAAGGTATCCTGTTCTGTAAGATTAGAGACAATAATATATTTATGCATACATATAGTACAAATTGTAGGTGTAGTGTTAGGACTTGGAAAAACAATGGAAAATCAAAGAATGGGGTGTTTCCTCAAGGGTATGCAGCAGATAATATGGTAGCAAGGAGAAGAAAGGGAATATATAGGGATATTTGACAAATAATAAAATATCAGAATTTAACACAGTAGAATGGATTTAGAGGGGGAAAAATCTACAACAAACAAACCAAACTAAAAATCAGCAATAGGTCTGCTAAACAGTTTTTATTGTTGTGTTGTTGTTTGTTTAGTGTTTGAGGATAATTTGGGAGCAATAAAAAGACTATGAGATCTAGTAAAACTGAAATATGTAAGCTGTGTACAAAATTACACTCTGTGATGACTCCCTGATATTGCAACTAACATCATAGTGACCAGACAGCCTGCAGAATCAGGGGACAGTGAAATAGTAAGTCAAGTGAAAATTCCACTAATATACTTAGAGATTAGAGGCTACACTGATTATTCAACAATTTTTCAAAACAAATCAGAAATATAAACCCTTGACTTTACCACTTTTCACCACCTATCACTCACCTCATACCACTGCCCTCCTTACTTATCTCATGATCTAGTGCCCGTCATTATAATGGCTCTCTTGCAGCCATCCTTAATCCCTTGTCCTTTTTATCCATTTTGTTTTTAAATTTTTATTATATTTGAATATCACAAGCATGGCAAAACCCCATTTTTTTTTTTTTTTGGCCAACTTTATGTGTAAACTTTGAAGCTGAATTTGTCTGATAAAAACAGTCAATGTTGCTAAACAGCTTAACTTTACATTTATGACGACAGCCTCAAGTGAGTTCTCAGCTGTGTTTCATTATTGGATTATAAAGCTACAGACAATTAATTTACTTTCCAGTTCTCTGAAAATACTGTTTCATACTTTTCCCTCTCTTGTCATCTAATTGTGAAACAAAAGCTGTAAGCCGGGAACTTCCACATGTTCCCTCTTTTGTTTTCACAAAAACACATGAATCTGGACACTCATACTTTGTCTTCCCTCCAGTAACTATCCTTCCACTTGAACACCGGATCCACTTACCTCCTAATGGTTTTGCCCTTGAATTCATCCAGTTTCCCTCCTGTATCATCAATTTATTCTCTTTTTACTAGACTATCCCCAGTAGCATACAAACATTCCCTTGTACCTCCCATATTAAAAAAGATATATATGTATTCTGTAGCTACTTCTCCATTTCTTTGCTCTTCTTAAAGCAAAACTCCTTATGAGCATGTTCTATATTTTGTCTCCATTTTCTCTCCTCCTAAGTTCCCTAGAGTCTGCTTCAATTAGTTTTTGCCCTAACTTTCTATTGAAATCTTTCCTTTAAAGGGATTCTGCATGTAGCAAAGCAAGATGAAATTTCAAAACATTTGAGACTTTTTTTTCCTCCTCCACTCTTGAAACACTTTCCTCTCTACTCTGCCAGGAGACCCCTCTTTTATAATTTTCCTCTTCCTTCATTCTTCTTAGCTGATTCTATATACCCTTACCCTCTTCTGACTAAATTTTATAAATCCCCAATTTAGCTACAATTTTTCCCTATAACAAAAACTCTTACTTAGTACCTATATATTAATTGCAATGGGAACACTATAAAGTAGGTGATATTGTTATTTCCCTTTTATAGACAGAGAAAATGAATCGCAGGCAAGTTACATAGATAATAAGTAACAGAGCTAGGATTTAAACTCTGAGACTATCTGGTTAATTAAAGAAATTCTTAACCAGCTTACTGTTTGCATCTCTCATGTAATCAGACCTTACCCCTGTAAGTTTAAATATCACTTACGTACTTATACTTTCCATATCAATGACTCCAATCTCAATCTCATCAGCGCACTGCCTTTCAACATGTCTACCCAGATGTCTAATAGATATCACAAAGTCAATATCCCCAGTATGTAGACAGAATAATGGCCTCTGTCTTTATCTGTTCAGGCTGCTATAACAAAATACCACAGATTGGTTATCTTAAAAACAACTGAAATTTATTTCTCACAGTTATGACAGCTGTAAATCCAAGACCAATATACCAGCCTGGGTTCTGGTGAAGGCCTTCTTCCAAGATGTATACCACAGATTTCTAACCGTGTCTTCACATGATGGAAAGACAAGCACGCTCTCTGGGGCCTCTTTTATAAAGGCACTAACCCCACTCATGAGGGCTCCACTATCACGACCTCAGCACATACCAAAGGCCAACCTCCTAATACCGTCATCTTGGGCACTTGGATTTCAACATATGAATTTTTCAAAGACACAAACATTCCAACTATAGCACCCCCATCCTCAAAGTTGTCTACATCCTAGTGCACAGACCTTGTGAATATTAGTTTCCTCAGCTAAAGGGACTCTGCATATGTGGTTAAGATAAGGATCTTGATATTTGGAGACCTGGTTAAGGTGGACCGGATGCAAATCACAAGGCTCTTTATAAGAGGGAGCCAGATGGGACTAAGTCAGAGATGGAGATGTAATGAAGCAGAAGTCAGAGTGATGCCATTACTGAAAGTTAAGCACAAGCCAAAGCATGCACGTGATCTCTGGAAGCTAGAAACAGCAAAGAATAGATTGTCCTCTAATCTATGGAAGGACTGCAGCCTTGCAGAAACCTTCATTTTGGAACTGTGGCCTCCATAACTGTACTATAATACATTTTCATTGTTTAAAGCCAGTAGGTTTCTGGGAACTTGCAGCAGCAACAGGAAATATACATCTAGAATAGACTGGGCACTATCAACCTTTTCCTTCTACAATTTCCCTCATTTTAATAAATTTAACCACATATAATCTAATTGCAGTTGGAGAGTCTTAATTTGGTAGGGAGTAACCTGAAGAGGATGACTGTAGAATTGCATTCCTACAGGCTTATTCTTCCTGAGAAATTCATACAATAACAATTCACCAAAAAATATCAGGATTGTCCCACACAGTCAAAGGAGCAGGTCTTCAATGGGAAACTAATCACATTGAACACATATGACTGAGAAATGTCAGTGCATGGATTTGACTTTAGAAATAAACTCCAGTAAAAGCTCTAATCTATTAGAGAGAGAAAAGTTGACCTAAGAGAAGCAAATGGGCTTTGTGATAAGGGCAATAGTCTGTGGGAACAAAGCAGTGCCTCAGTTTGCATGATGAAGGGGCTATAAAATTTGATCCAAAATAACCTGAGGATACTCCCTTATGGAGTGATACTCCCTTGAGGAGTGATACAAGTACCAGAAAATCCAGGGCAGATATTTACCAGTTCACAAATGGCTGAGCACAACTATGTAAAACATGTATTTACACATTGTCTTAGTCTGTTCAGGCTGCTATAACAAAGTACCATAGACTAGGTGGCTTATAAACAATAGAAATGTATTTCTCCCAGTTCTGTAGAATGGAAGTCCAAGATTAGGGTCCAAGATTAGCATTCGGTTTCTTATGAAAGCCTTCTTCCAGGTTGCACACTTCTCATTGTATCCTCACATGGTGGAGCACAGAGAGAGAAATCAATGTTTGTATGACTCTTATTAGGGCACTAATCCCACTCATAATGGCTCCATCTCCATGAACTCTTCTAATCCTAATTACCTCCCAAAAACTCCACCTCCTAATAATATCACATAAAGGGGTAGGGTTTCAGCATATGAATTTTGGGGAACCATAAATATTCAGTCCATAACACACATCAAAATTAAACAGAAAAAAGGTCATTTTCAAGATATTACAAAAGAGGGAAGCAAAGGAGAAATAAGGTCACTTCAAATCTTGGAGGATAAACACTCCCCAACAAACTTCCTGGGCCTTATACAGGAGATACTTAGTTATGGCAGAACCTGTTTAGAGGAAGGTGAGTTACGTATCTTGGTGAGTCTGATTTTACAGAGATATAAACTCCTATCCCAAAGTAAGCATATCTAAAAATTTTGAAAATTCGTGGGAATGGTAAAATCTAAACAATTTTTTGTTCTTGTTTGTTTTCAATATGGCTAGCATATTTTCTGATGTATAAAATATGTGAGAACTTGATTACTATTAACAAATAAACAAACAAACAAACTTCCCTTATTCTGTTGAAAACCACTTGAATGGACTTTAGTAACATAAATACAAACTAAAGATCCAAAGTATCACTGTTTCACTTGTTCTTTTGTGGTGAATGTTATTCACCATGTTTCCCTGAAAATAAGATCTAGCCGGACCATCAGCTCTAATGCTGTCTTTTGCAGCAAACATTAATATAAGACCCGGTCTTATGTTATATTATATTATACCCAATTTTATATCATAGTAAAATAAGACCGGGTCTTACATTAATGTTTGCTGCAAAAGACAACATTAGAGCTGATGGTCCGGCTAGATCTTATTTTTGGGGAAACATGGTAGTATCAAGGAAGTTATTCAGTTTGTCTGTGTCGTTTGTTTATTTTGTGGTCTGGTATCATTTTTTATCGTATTTCAGCAAGGTATTTTGTGTGTGTGCATGTGCGTGTGTGTGGGGGGCAGGGGGTGCTTGTTTATTTTATTGATGGCATTGCTGTTCTTCAGTTTGTTTTGAGCTTTTTGTTTGTGTTTTCTCCTAGGAATTATGATGATGTTATTAACTGTTTTACTGAAATACTAACATGATAGAGCTGAAAAAGATGGATACTGCAAATGGAATATGTAAGAGTACAGAGTCTGTCAAATAATTGAGAATATCCATCAGGCAAGTTATACCTGTCATCACCTCCAGGGGAAGAGTCCCACTCTACCAGTGTCAAATACACTGCATGGGTTAAGAGTCACCAGGAAGGTAGGACTCACTCCGGCCCTGGATGGAATAATGCTTTACTCATGTAGAGAAGAGGCAGAGAAATATCAACTTTAAGTTGCACATTGGTCTCCTATGGCCTGTAGGTCTTTTCCCCCAATCCACACTAGGTTATAGTGTGCATGTGCCCCTCTCATGTTGTAGGTAAAGGACATCATTCCTTCCACTCTGGGAATGGTTATAATAGTGGGGTTGGGTAGATGTCATATTACACACAGCAGGACAAAAGAGAACACATTGAGCCTGAAAAGGTAAAGATACATCCACAGAAAACGGTAAGCCCAATATAGGCTATGATTGCTCTCTATCTTTTGGTAAAGAAGTGTTCGAGGCCCAAGGCCAATTCTTATGCGATCAACTGGGGATTTAAAGATGGAATGCACATCGCTGCTTTTCCCAACAATCTTCATGTAAATAGCTTTGTTTGACATGGTCAGTGTTGGTGTTTGCATTTTGAAACTTCACTGAGAGAGAGAGAGAGAGAGAGAGAGAGAGAGAGAGAGAGAGAGAGAGAGACAGAGAGAGACACTATGAGAATGAATTCTTGTTTCTAGGTTGTTTTTGCTAATCTTCAGAAATCAAGACAGCAATCTATATAAAACCTGGTAAATAACTTTTACTTTATCTCGGAGGAGTGATTGAAATAAGGAGTTAGTGTGTGGTTGGGATAGTGAAATGATTTCTGTTATAATTCACAAAAGAAGTTATTATGTGCACACTGAAATGCATATATGTATACTGTAAAAACTAATAAAGAGAAACCTCATTTAAATTGGAGTCTGGAGGTGAGAAGAGAGAATTCTTACTCACATATCACTCAACACACACTACCAACCCCAGTGGGAAGAGATGTACTTTGCATCTACAACAGTAACTGATACAAGTTTATTACGTCAGCAGATGGAAGAAAAAAAAAAATCCTCCTTGTCTAGTTATAGCTCAACCAATGGGAGACTGCCTTAACTCAACCAATGAAAGTCACTATCCTTCAAACTTTCAATTTCCTCCAATGAACTCTTCATTTACAACAGCCTTTTCCAAGTCTATAAAAGTGTGTTCCCCTACTTTGTTTCTCTGAACTTTTGTATGGCTTGCCATCAGACTGCATGTCCAGAATTACAATTCTTTGTTGTTCCCAAATAAACTCACTTTGTTGAAGAAATATCTGGCTGTCCATTTGCTTAAGGTCAACATTTTATATATATAGTAAAACTGTCTGCTTATGTGTATGTGCACACGCATATACATATACACACATATCCAGAATCACAAGTATAAGGGCAATGAAAATGAGGAAGTGAAGTTTTTTTTCTTAGTATAGGAGTATAGTTTTTATCACAGAAGCTTGATAAAAAAATGTCTATACCTTTGGCTTTGTGTTGATCTTCAAGAAGCACCAAACAAGACCTGAGCAAGTTAAATGAGGACACCAAATCTCTTACTGTATTATAAAGACTTGATTATACACGGATATATTGGCATGCAAATGGCAGCATTCTGTGTCTAACTAAAAGACAGTTTGAATAGACTGAGGGAGGTACTGGATGGGAGACAATAAAAGGTAGTGTGGGAGAAGTCCATGGGCCCAAGACTAGAAGTGGTACATACATATATTTTCTTCTCACTCAATATTAACTAAACCCTAATAAAATGGTTTCATCTACATTCAAAGCTCAGACATAGACTCCATGTTCGGCAGCCATTTCCCAGGACAATTCTACACTATGGGCAAGTCACTCTTCTTTATCGCAACTTAGACACACCACAGCATAAAAGGGAACTTCTCAGATGTAAATATCAGGATATGAACTATTTCTCAAACACTCAAGTCTTAGAAAACTCAATTATGTTTAAGTAATTATAGCCTTTAATAAGCTGTTAACTCTTTTAGCCTGGTCTCAGAGGTGTTAAGGAATATTGATGGAAGCCGCCACTCAAGCAAG
The DNA here is from genome assembly GCF_057876585.1 of Rhinolophus sinicus. Lineage (NCBI taxonomy): Eukaryota > Metazoa > Chordata > Mammalia > Chiroptera > Rhinolophidae > Rhinolophus > Rhinolophus sinicus. Next base: position 79,205,131 of record NC_142502.1, on the reverse strand, counting down.
AGTGTTAAAATGGGACAAGAGCATCCTGACCTCATCAACATGGTATTGACAACATTAATTAGTTAATGATAGCAAATGTAGCAGGATTTTGATATATGATATCCCATGCTCCAGTTCCCTCCTCCTATATTGAGATCATCTTTCTAAAACTTAGATGATCTGATGCTTAAAAGCATTTAACAGAAAGCTGGTAAATGTTTTCATGTTACTATTTTATTTACCAAATTTAGAAAGAAATAAGAAGGGATATTTGGACTATAAAACACAAATCATGCTTTTCGTCCAGAGCCTAGTATAGCACATATCTTATTATTGTTAGAACCTTAATATTAATGATAAGTAGATAGTCTATATTGACTCCAATAGCCAAGAAAGTAAATCGATATGGATGCAGATAAATAATTACCTGCTCTAAAGTCATAGCAGAGTTATATTCATGACTTTCTCTTCATTTTTAACCTGTACTGCAGAAATCCTTGATCATATTAAGGATGTGTCTGGATTTTTGTTTTCTATTAAAGCTAATAGGTTTTCATTTTCTGTTATACAGAAAAATAAAAAGGTCATATTCCAACTTTAAACTTAAAACCTGCAGAAACAGCCATTTTTTTAACAGAATGAACTATTACTGAATGTGGATTAAAGAATATCTATCTCTAACTCTGGGTTTTAAAAATATTATATGAATACTGAAAACATCCTATGGCATTATTCCTTAGAGAAAACAGACAGTGTTGCATGGCATTGAACCTTAGTGGAGATATGTGTAACTTCCATAAATTATAAATCAGTCAGCAGAACACATAAAGAAAAAATATGAAACAGAGAGTGTTACAATTCATAGACAAGAAAAGGCACAAATAACACACTACAAGTTTGGGTTCGAAATCTGTCATCCATTTACTCATAGTGTGTTAACTGAAGGAGAAAAATAGAGCTCCAGGATATGCGGCCATGTAGCATTTCAACTGGAATCTCCTAATTGTAGAGGTTGAAAAGCCATTCTTCCTTTCCAGCTGAAACACAAGTGAAGCTTTGTGGCCAGAGGGTAACTTGTTTACATTACAGACTGCACTCTTTGCCTCAAATGATTATATTACACTCGGTTTGTAGTTGTCTGTATTTACCCAGAAGAATAAAATGCCACTTTTTTTCCACATTAAATGTTTCAAAATTTGAACTTTTGCACGGAATTTTCCTATAGTTTTTATTGTCTATTTTTTTTTTTAGATTATGTATAACTATAGATATCTTTTTGAAAGTTTCATAAAGAAACTCTTCTGGAGAGATGATATATATATAGTGTTTATTTGAATTAGGTAAATTACCACTAAAAAATAACTTTTTACCTTTCTGTTGCAGTCAATGCTAAAGGAAGTGCTAGGGAAAACAATTTTTTAAGATGATTTGTTCATAATAATTGTCATAATAAATGAACTTGAATATTTTAAAAATCAAGTGGAACATGCATATTCTAAGAATCCCTTTCTAAAAAGCTGAAGTATATATAGTATTGTAGATATATAAAATAAATTAACCTAGTAACCATTTCCAAAAGAACCATTGCTTGAATTTTTTGAACATTTCAGCACATATGCCTCTTATTTTTTCTTTTTTTTTCTGTAGTTCAACATTTTGGATCATAGACTGTATTCGGGTTTTCCAGAAACAGGTGTAAGTTTCTACACATTTTGCCATATGCTTTCAACTTCCAATAATTACAGTCATATAAAATACTTTGGGGTCCCTTCCTGTAGAGATGCTTTAGAAGGCACATCCAATGCTCTTCCAAAGATGTGTATGCCTATTCTCTGAGTCAGTTGCAGTTCTAGATCTGAATTTGGTTAATGTAATGCAAAGCATGTTAGAAGCCCATTGCTCTTAAGGATGTAAAAACATACTGTTTTAAGTCTTGTATACAGGTTTATCAATTTTGAAGATAAATTGATAGACTGAATCATACCTGCGTCAATCCCAGGTCTTTCAATGAAGCTAATGTTGCTGGTTCCAACCTAGTTGTTTGGTCTTGCTTCTTGAGGCTACCTGATGGTTTCTCATTCTTACTCCTTCTCTTAAGAGGAAGCCACACTTGCACTTTTCTGTGAACTAATTCCCTAGTAAGTCAAGTAGACCTGGATGAATTTCCCAGTCATTGTTTTGTTTACTTTATCTTATTATTTCATTTTAATATATGGATAGTATTCCTCTTCTTTCATATTTTCTAACTACAAATAATTATCTAATATTGTCATATTTAGTCTGGTGCAAGTTTCTAGTTTCTGAGAACATACAGAACTTCTTCTTCTCCAGTCAGAACTCTTCTCCCTGTTCATGAATCACTCTGTGTTTTCTGGAATTGGGGATTTTTTTTTTTTCTTCAATCTACAGTTTCTAGGCTATAAAAAAAATGGATGGAGAATTACTCTTCTGTCCATGGAGAAGGGTAGGCAAAATGATACAACTTGAGGATGTGCACTATTCTAGTCGGTGAGTCTAAAAATGTCAGCTTTTAAGAGTTGTAGCATTTCGAGTTCTTATAAGCATCATAAGGAACTGGAATCAAAAGAAAATGCCAAGAGAAAAATGAAATACGTGGGAAGAGAGAATGTTGGTAGCAGTCATTGATGGATCATTTATAAAGGTAATGTTCAGAGGTAGAAATCTGTCTAATTTTTAAAACTTCACTAAGACTTGTTTGCTAGTATCTTCTATTATCATAAAATACCATCCTACTGCATAGCAGATAGAATTTGATTTTTGTTCCCTGAAAATAATCACTTGGCATGTAATATTATAAAGCCTCTGTACTTTAAAAATTGCTTTACTACTTGTCTCCTGGATGGTTATTTTACAATACAATATAAGTGTAACAATCTGAATAAGAATGTGTGGGGCTCTCACAGTTTTAGAAACAAGGGTTCACAAGGATATTATTTCACTAATATTAATGTAGTAACTCTTTTAATATTGAAAGTAACAAATCTTTAGTAGTACAAAAATATTAGGTCTCTCATTTTTGTTTACCAAGCAGCATTTCATGAGTTTCTAGCCTATTCCATTACCTATGGAGAAAATGTTGGTTTTATAACAGCTATCCAGCAAACTGCAATCACCAGATCTAGATTGTGTATATAGGTAACATCAGTGTGAATTTCCATCCAATAACTCACACTCCTTCATCTCCATTGGACCATAGTAGAAATATGCACTGCATATGGGCCTTACCCAAATAAAGTCCTAAATTACAAATAGTCATCCCCAACCATGATTCATATAAGTATAATGCCCTCTCCCTTACTCCTTGTGTCAAAGAGGCTGCTGCTGCCTTTGTCATGATAAATGGTGTGAAAACAAAGCAGCAGTTCACACATGAACACATGTTTTTAGAAAATATGTGAGTTCCAGAATAGCAGACAGCAAGTATTAAAGACCTGATTCACCCCAGTTGCACAGATGGGTTCTGTCACGGTCTGAATGTTTAATCTACTAGTTTGGAGCTTTACAAGGGAGAGACAAAACACAACCTCCTGTCAATAGCTCAAGAGTCAGTGAAAATATCCATATGTTAAAAACGTAATGTCCAAGGTGATGGTATGGGGAGATGAGGCCTTTGGGAGCTGATTATGTCACGAGGACAGACCTTCCTTAAAAGAGGTTAGTGCCCTTTTAATAGACCACAGAGAGCTAGCTGCCCCTTCCACTATGTGAGGACACAGTGAGAAGTTGGCAGTCTGCAACTTGGATGAGGGTGTTCACCAGAATCTGACCAGGCTGGCACCCTGATCCTGGACCTCCAGCCTCCAGCCTCCAAAAGTGTGAGAAATAATGTTCTGTTGTTTATAAGCCATCCGCTTTGTGATATTTTGTTATTATCAGCCCAAATGGATTAAGCCAGGCTCCTTTCAGGCTTTTACCTGAGTAAAAGAAGTTCTTTCTTCAGCCCTGATAGTTCTACCTCCCAGAAGTTCTGAGCTGAATTTATAACCTCACTCTAAGAGGATTAATAATCTGCTGAACGAATTAGGGGAGATAATCTTGGCTTTGTTGCAGGCCCCTTCCTTCTATAATAGCTAGACCTTATCTCCAAAGCACTGTGAGACTATAGGGGAATTCACACCACCTTTCTAGCCTAGCATCTGACACATTTCCATTGACCCAGAACTCAGAAAATGTCTCATAATGAAAACTCACCCCGTGTCTCGGTCAGGGGCAGACTGTACTAAGGTACATTGTAATTCCCAAAGATGACCACAACAGTATCTCCTATGCTGCATGTTCTTCATACAATATGACTTCAATATTCTTTCTATTAAGGGGGAGGGGGAGGGGGGAGGGGGGAGGGGGGAGGGAAGGAGAAAGATCCATTTAGCTCTCAGCTACTCCACCCCTCCATTGTCCCAGCTTATCACATCTCACTAAAATCACTTGAGAGACAACTCTGGGACCAAATCACCTAAACTGATACTTTCCAGAAATTCTGTCTCACAGAAACCATGAGAAAATAAAATTGTTTTAAGTCTAAGTTTAAGCCTAAATTTTGTAGTGATTTGTTTTAGAGAAATGCATAACCAGAACATCTAGCTTCCAGTCTGTGATGCCAGCACCATAAGATGGTCAAAATTCCTGCTGTTTCTTTCTCTACTATAAAATCTGTCTACTATGGCCAATAGAAACACAATGTGTGCCATTATCTGGCAAATTCCCAGAGGGAATACAATGGCTGGGAATCATTAGCTCCTTTCAAAGGGCTTTTCTCTTTCTGGAATTTTAGTGAATCAAATCCTTGTTGCTTCCATTGGTTTCTGATGTCTTTAAAAATAGTTTCTCTCTCTCTCTCTCTCCCTCCCTCCCTCTCTCTCTCTTTCTGTCTCTATCTCTATCTATCTCTATCTCTCTCTTTTGCTTGCATTTATTCTTTTCTTTTGCAGTTACACAGTAAGATTCTTGGCCCGCCAAGATGTAACCCATCCTCTCCCATACCATATCAAGGTAAATACCCCTTTACCCCATTCCCATTTCCAGCTTAGTTTTCCTATTACATCGGTCACTATTTCGAAGAAAAAAAATACTTACACACTCACACAATTTTTTTTTGTTCAATTTGTTAAAATACCAACAATACTGATCAGTGCAGAATCTGGGATTTTCTGATTCCAAAATAGTTATAAACAATCTATTTCTTGTCTTGAATGATGGATATTTTGTTTTTTTCTAAATTTGTAATTGTAATTTTTTCTACCATTCCAGAGTGTTATGGAACTAGGTAGCAAAGACATCTATACACAAAACAAAACAGATGCCTTCAGAAAGGCTGTCCTACTTCTCAATGTCCCAGATTTGACCATATATCCATATACTGACCAAACACCATAGTGCATCCTGCATGTAGTAATTGATACAGCCAGTTAAGGCCCACACTTGAATTTGAGGGCAAGACTAAGAATTTGGAGGTTCTGTTATGGTGAGGTGTATGACTTCTGCAATTTCTGCAGAAAAAATTACTAGACAGCTATCAAACGACCCATGGAATATGTTATCTAGCTAACCAGCTATAGAAATGATATGGGGCATAAGTGAAAGAAACACCATAAACCTAAGAATCTATTTAGGATGACTATAACTTCTATAAATTTGCTACCATGCCACAGGGACTAGACATTCAAAAACACTCATGATCACATTGTTTACCTAGAGCTTCCTGGGTTCCAATTCATTCCAAAATGCTGATTCTGAGAAGAGGTATATTGTCTTCCTTTACTGTTTTATACTTGAAGGCGGGGCCCCATTTGCAACATTTCCTTGATTTATCTGGCTTACTCAGGTGCTGCATGGGGGGGAAAAAAAAAAAAAGAACAAATACTCATGACATATCTTCCCCTTTTATGTGCAATGTTAACATACATTGTTACTTTCCAACATAAAGCACAGTTCAGTGTACATCAAGTACATCCACTGCATTCAATTTCAAATTCAGTTGTGCTCCAGACCCTAATGACCATGGACAAATTATACATATTGCTGCTATAATAAATTGTCACAAATTTAGCAGTTTAAAACAAGTAAAATTTACATCTTCCAGTTCTATATGTCAGAAGCATAATATGGTTCTCACAGAGCTAAAATCAAAGTATTGCCTGGGCTGTATACCTTTCTGGAGGCTCTAGGAGAGAATCCTTCAAACACAGAAACTCTGACTTTTTTTCTGTGGTGTCACACTTCTCTCTGGCTAATTATAACCAGAGAATGTTCTCCATTATTATTAGATTGGACACATTTTAACAATCCAGGATAATCTCCCCATATGAAGGTCCTTAATATTAATTATACTTTCATGCAGGGTCTCTGGTCCTGCTCCCTGCATAAGAACGTAGGATATGGCGAGGCCAAAAAGGAACAACAATGGAGGCATAGACACGGGAGTCATACCACTATATTCTCGCTGGTGGCTGGGTTGGAGACACAGGAAACAGGAGCCACACAATCTGCAAACGTCCGCTTCTCTGCCAACCAACCTCACTTGCTAACTGCAATCCCTATTCTAACTGCAATCCACCGTGCTAGCTTAGGCACGGTAGTTATATCAGTGGCTAATGGCTAACCCGTAACAGCTGATGGCCAACTAGTCACAGCTGACGGCCATCTACTACCTGAGCCAGCACCTTTCCACTTGAGGCTGAGAGCCTGGGAACTGCTCTCTGGGACTTTGTCCCCACACTCCCTCTTGCCATGTAGTAATACATTCACAAGACTCATGGACATTTTGGGGCAGGGGGCATTATTCTGTTTTTGTTTGTTTGTTTGTTTTAGCTGAGTACCTGTTTTATTTCTGACGCGGGTGGCACATTCTGGGAGGAAAGATCCGAGTCGGGGTTGGGGCTACAACTCCACCTTGCAGGTGGAGAAAGCCTTGTTCTTCGTGGACCCAATAGTATTGCTGCCCAGCATCTGGCGCAGAATGTGCGTCTGCCCCTACCGTTCATGTGTTGCCACTGAACCAAAAGTAAGAATCAGGATGTCGTGCGGGGCGGCCTGCAGGTTCTCTGCTCCCGCTCCCCACACAAGAACGCAGGACATGGTGAGGCCAAAAAGGAACACCCACGGAGCCATAGGTAGGGGAGTCATACCACTATGGTCTCATTGGAGGCTGGGTTAACTGCACGTGTAACCTGCTGTCCGTTTTTCTGCCCTCCAACCGACGACTCTCCTCCACTCTCCTCGGCTCTGTTCCTCGGCTCTCCTCCGTAGCCGCAGCAGTTATATTAGTGGCTAATTGGCTAACTGGCTACAGCTGACAGCCAATCAGCCACAGCTGACGGCCATCTACTACCCGAGCCAGCACTCCTCCACGTGAGGCCGAGAGCCTGTAAACTACTTTCTGGGGCTCTGTCCCCACACTGGGTCACCTGGAAATCACAGTTCCACTGCAACTTGCGGGCTAGAAGTGCATGCATCCATAATGGAGCTCAGGCCTGGGGCTAGTCTGGGCCGCTGATGATGTTGCATAGCACACACACTGGAGGAAAGCTCCTCCTTCTCCATGCCAACGCTGCTCCAATGGTGCAGGTAGGCCAGTTCCAATGAAACTAAGGAGAGGGAGGTGGGCGGTGATGCTAAACCCCCTCTGCTGGCTGCTGGCGACCTGGATGGGCCTCCGGTGGCCATCTTGGGAACTGAGTACTGTTACAGGAGAGTGGGTCCTCCTCGGCTTGGTGTCCAGGTCCTTGGTGTCTGGAGCAAAGAATTGAAGGAAACACAGAAATAAACTGGTGAAAAAGTTTATTAGAAGAGATAGTAAACTCCAAAGAACTAGGAGCAGGCCCCAAGCACTAAGAAAAGCGGCTCAAGGCCCTTTGTTAGCAGGGTCTGGCACTTTTACTTCTTTTCTCTGTGATGGGTTTATCCCTTCCCGGCACAGGACTGCTTGATTAATACCTGTGATTGATATAGGGCTGTTATCTTACCCTGGTAGACTGCGCATGTCCCATCCCAGAGTTCATTCTGTTATAATATTAATGAACTACCAGACATATGTATGATATTATAATGACGGTATAATGAGGCTAGGGTGAGATGGAGGTCGTGGTGACCTATTGTGCAGGTGTGAGTGAACAGTCCAATTTAGTTACATCCTCACAGCGGTTAATAGCTAGGGCGGATGAGGAAAAACTTGGGAGGTCTCCAGGTGGTGCTCCCTGTAGATTATGTTGGACATGCAGGAATGCAGAGACCCAATTACCTGTTTCTAACTGCCTGCCTTGCTTTCCCTGAGAGACATGATCTCCATAAGACTCTGTGGGGAGTTGCTTCAAGCTGAGAAGGGGGGTAGAGCTGTCCCTACCTAATGGGGATTCACAAAACTCTTGCTCTATTTGTTCTTAAATAAAGAAGGAGTCTCATATCTGCCTTGGTCGGGGTGCACTGGAAGCTTCGTAACCTGACAGTCCCTAGATGAGGAGAGACAGACGTTAGTTAATAAATTAAAAGTGCTGGTTCCAGGAGTAGTACTTGAAGCCCAATTATCTTTATTTAACCCAGGGGTTAGGTATGGACTGGCCTGGAGGAGTGTTAAAATGCATTTGGTCTCTGGGATGGCCTTTGTTTATCCAAGAGTTTGGTCTGGAATAGCTTGGGGAATGTTGGACTACAATGATTAGAGTGCACAAGCTTAAGTAATTATTAGGCATGGGTGAGAGACATTCTGTGATTTAGGCTAGGAGCAATCTTTAATTTAGGATTTAGAAACTGATTAGAAGAGTGATTAAAACCAGGGGCTAAGGAGCTAAGAAACTAGGGAAAAGGAGTCTTAAAATTTCTATAGTGAGGGAGGCTTAAAACATCCCTGTTTCCCCGAAAATAAGACCTTGCTGTACGATCAGCTGTAATGCATCTTTTGGAGCAAATATTAATATAAGACCCAGTATTATTTTATAAGACCCGGTCTTCTATTATAGTAGAATAGACCGGGTCTTATATTAATTTTTGCTCCAAAACACGCATCAGAACTGATTGTCTGGCTGGGTCTTATTTTTGGGGAAACACAGTTTTATAGTGAGGAAGGCTTAAAAGTTTTATAGTGAGGGAACTCTCCCACATTAGTACCTCTGGATAGGGGTGCCCGACTGCCCCTGTCACTGGCCTCGCTCTGGGAGCTTAGTGGCCGATGGGCTGGGCCCCTATCAACCAGCCTCTTGGTTTTGGCAGCTGTCATCAGCGTGGCTTCGAAAGTGGCAGTGCTAGGGTTGTGGCGGGACAGGGATTTCTGGATGCAGTCTAGACTCTGTCAGCCGGGCCAACTCTGGGAGCAGCATTTTGGGGTCCACTATGCATATGTTATGTGGGATGGGCATTGTCAAGAAGTTGAGGGGGTCGGGCAGTATGTCACAGTGAGGGAACCCAAAGCCCTCTGTGTTGGGTCCAAGTCCGTTGTGCTGGGGGCAGTGCTCAAGGTGTCTGTGTTGGACAAGATTGGCAGGGACTTGCCCACAGACATATGTGGGCAGCATCTCCTCAGGCCCTGGAGTACCCGCTGGTTCCTGGAAACGAGAGCTGCTGTAGTTGAAACTGCTGGGGGACACGGGTACCTGTGTCATGGGCACTGCCTGGCGGTGTCAAACTCTTAGGGCAATACCAGGCACAGGGACATGTCATGGGAGGAAGCCGAGTACAGCGCCCATGGGCCGTGCAGTGGGAGGCTCTGCTGGGCATAGCTTGTGGTGGCGGGTGGTGGTGTGCGGCGACAGCAGTACCTACTTGAAGAGGACAATCAGGGACTTACCCACCTCAGCTGGCAGCAAGAGTGTGGTCACCGTGTTGGTAGGTGTCTGGTCCAGTGGGCTCAGCGACAGCTGTGTGCTGCCCTCAGCTGGGCCCTAGTGGGCTATGTGCCACCAGAGGCTGCTGGTGGCTAACAACATCTCCAGCATTTTCTTCTCCAAGCTGCCATGTCCTATTGGGTGGGCTCAGCCCCAGGTCCTGGCTGTTCTCGAGGTGGGTCATGGGGCCAGGGAGCTGCAGGCCTCAGTGGTACAGAGCTGGTCTCTGCACTCCAGAAGATGGGGGGAGGGCCTATAGGGCCATTTTCTACCCGTGCTCACCCGGAGCAGATGTGTTTGGTGCTTCCACGGCTTGGGTGCTGCCTGGGCACCCGACTTCTTGACACCAACCAAAACAGAGGTCACCTGGCACATCTCCCAGCCCTGGGTCTAAGGTCTGGTCTGTCTGGCTTTACACCGGGAGGATACATGGCTTCTTTGTCAGCCTTGCGACGGGCCTCAGCCCATAGTGATTCCTTCCCCACCACCCTGGGATGCGGGAGGGCACCTTTCTCCTGGAGCTTTCCCGGGAGCCCACGTTTCCCTTGCTCTCAGTTTGCCGAGGTCTCGCCAGAACCTGGAGGATCACCATAGGCTCCAGCAATAATCCCAAGTGCTGCAGGCTGACCAGGCCGCTTAGGAGGCCTGGGGGGGGGGGTGGGGGGGTCCGACAGCCGGAAGCCCAGTCCAGGAACAACATTCACACCATCTTGGGGGGGCCTGCGTCTGCCACGCCAGCAGGACCCATACGGAGGCCAACGCGCAGTTCGTGCAGACCAAGAACATGAGACCACTCTCTGGTCCTTTCATGGGGTCTCTTCTGTCTTCAAGCCAGAAAGGGCACGAGGACATCTACACACGTACCTCCATGGGCCTTCAGCATCGCAATGTTGCATCCAAAGTCAGGAGTGGTGGAAATCAAGCTAAGCCTTTTTTCTCAAACTGCCAAAGCCACAGTCTGCCCAGCTCTTTCTAGCAGCCCCCAGAGCCCACCTGCTCCAGTACCCTGGTAAAGGGTGCAGTTACCAACTCTAGCAGCCTCTGACGCACCCAGATGAGGATGGTCCCTTTTTTTATTATTATTATTTTAAGCCATCAAATTCACTATTAACAAGGATAATCCCATACTTGGTTATAAAGTTCCTGACGACACAAGGAAAAGTTTGCTTCTCATAACAAGAAAAACCTAGGCTGTATCTTATTCTAAAAATAAATCAATAAATATTAATTATTATTGTTATTATTAATACATTTAAAAGTAAATAAATGAACCACTTACTACATGCATCCCCCTTCTCTCCTGCTGCGGAACAGAGTAAAAGCCAATTTTGCCAGGGCTTAGGGCCCTCTACACATCTTGGTTGCCCTCCCCTTGTTGCCCCCCAACTGTAGTCCTGTTATGTTAAACCTGGCCTGTACTCATCTTTTTTTGCTGTAGCCAAACATCCTAGTGATCCCAACCTACAACCCCTCTACAGCTGACCACTTCCTGCTCCTCTTTGGGAGAGATGAATGCTGGTTCTGCTCTGAAAGTTCCCCACTGCAAAGTTTGCTCCTCCAGCCACTGCAGGTGAAGGGACTGGGGGATCCCTCCTGCACTGCAGTTTTTGCTGCCTGCATTCCAGCTTCCACCTCTCACACTTCACCACGCTACAACCTGTGGCTGCAGAGCTTTTTGATCTTCTCTAGCACAGAAACTAGCTGTTGGTGCATAAAGAGAACAAACTAAGAAAATGTGGAAGTGCCGGTCTCTGCTCTTCATTTTGGGAAGCACATTGGTCCTGGTCCTGGCAGAAGGAGCCAGCACAGTCTTCCTAGAAGATGACATTATGACTCCAGGTGTTAGTGAGGCACCCCATCAGTCTTCTGGCTTCACAGCTCTGGGGCCAACAAGCACAGAGGATCTGCCAACTCCAAAAGTACAGTCTATGCTCAAGAAGAAAGCCAGACACCACAACCCCAAATGTGGCAACTAGTCATTCCATGGAGAAAGTAAGTGGAGAGACACAAACATCATTTGAGAAAGATGCCTTGGCAACAGTGATTTTGGTTGAGATCATAGCTGCGGTCTTACTAGCTATTGGATTCATTGGCGGGATCATCATTGTTGTTGTGCAAAAGATATTGGGAAAGTGCTCACCCTAACGAGAATTGTGCCATGCTGCCAACATGTATAAAAAAGTGAGTTTTCAGCTTCCCTTGTTCCCTGAGCATGTAGGAGAAGATAACCCATAGAAATGCTTGGCTACCCCACTCAAAATCCATGATACTCCGTCTGTTTATCACTAGTGAGCAAAGGAAAGATAATTCACCAGACTTGCTCCTCTAAGTATTTGTCTTTGAAAAATGTTTTAAATGTAAATTTTATAAACAATGATTAAAAGACAAAAGGCACAGAAAAGGGAATAATCTGTGTAAAATGACTTGTAACTAAGACAACATAATTCTATCAATATTAGAAACTGTAAACATGTCTTCATTCTTACCATTCTCTGTTATTGTTAAAACACAAAGGAATTAGGAAATATTTATACAATGGAGTCCTTGGGTCTAGTGCTGTGTCAGTAAGTGGTATAAGCTTTCTGCAATTTCTGTTCTGTTGAAATGTGCACATTTCAGTATAGTTTCGTCTATTTTAAAGCCTGATTTGCTATGAATAATCAAGCAGAAAATCTAACCTTGAATAATATGTAAAGAGCCTTTCACTGGTCTAGATAAATTATGTTAAAGGTATCCATTTTAGATCACAAAGAGGAAGTCTGTGCTTTGTAGAAGGCATTTTGTTTCTCATAACAAGGCCACGAGGCAGCCTGTGGGTTTGCTTTACCATGTTCTCCAACAATGACTTGATGCCTCAAAGGTTTGCTCCTACCTGCCCCCTCTGCTTCCCTCAGATGGTGGAGATCTAGATCTAGGGAGGTGGCCCTCTCTCTTTCCTATGACACGGGACCTTGAAATTGACTACTTTGTTCTGGCATATGGATATTTCAGCTTTGTATGCCAAGGGAGTTTCTGGACATCCAATGCTCCCATTGACTCAAGTGTCCAAGAAACCAAAAACCATGTGGTCTCCAAACAGAAAAAAACCCAGAGTGTGAGTCAGCATGGTTAATAGAACCTGTCAGTTTTCTAACATTTAGAAGTAGGAAGCAAAAATAATCTTATAAAATACCAGCTGTAAAGAAGCAGCTGGATTTAAAGTCTTGATTTAAAAATAAGAGATATTCCCAGTCTTTATGATATACCCCCTATTTCTGTGGGGTCATAATTGAAAAGAACAAAATAAATGAGCTCAAGCGGCCATTCTGTGTTGGCATCATCTCACTTAGTTCATTTCTTCCCATAGATCAATTGAACTATTTTTCCTAAACAACAAAAAAAAATTTTCTACTAAACCGATACTCTCTTTTGAATGTGTTTGTGCAGTTCTTATATCCTTTAAACTAGCATGAGTTCATAAAACAGGAAAAAATGTAAACTATCAGTGGGAAGCACATCTCATCCCTTCCATTCTTTTTAGTAATGTGTGGATGGTATTTTAAGCAGTGTGCCCTGTGATGCCCAAACCCAGCTGACCCAACAGCATTGGTTCCATATTTGTCCATCAGGTGACTGAGTGAAAGAAGCTTAGAAAGGCTTTATGAGCTTAAATACCCTTCCATTTTATCACTCAGATCTTGATCAGGAGTTAGGGATACTGTCCCATTTCTTCTTTCCTATCCTTTCTTTCTTTCCCTCACTGTGAAATATAAAAATTTCAGGTGAACATACATTATGACATCTATGACCACAAAACTACTTAAAATATGAGCACAAATCTGGAGTTCATAGACAAAAGTATTACTAGTAATCATTTGTTCAATAATCTATTCAAACACTAGCAGGGATACTATGTGCTAGGCACAGTGAGAGCCTATAGAGTAGCATAAGAGAACATGACAGAAATACTTTCTGCCTTGAGGAAATTTATATTTTCTTTTGGGAGACACATTACAATAATTATATAACATAATGTGGTATTTAGTAACTAAAATAAATTTTATAAAGGAAACAAAAAAGTGGGTAAGATGGAGATTAATGGAAGTGGCAGACGTATTGGAGAAAGGATGGTCAGGAATGGCTGTAGGAGCAGGTGACGTGTAAACTGTGACCTAGACAATCTGCAAAACCTGGCCCTGAAAGAGAGAGTATGAGAGAGAGAGAGAGAGAGAGAGAGAGAGAGAGAGAGAGAGAGAGAGAGAGAGAGAGAGAGAGAGAGAGAGAGAGAGATTATTTGCTCTTTTAGGGCTATTTTGTGGTTAGCAATAATGGGGTGATGGAAAGGTTAGGGTCAAGAGTAAGCAAGACTCAGCAGAAGACAGGAGAATAAGACAAACTTCACTATAAACTTATTTATTCTAAGAAGGCTATTTGAAAAGTGTGCTAGTGTTACAGGGTTAATAGTGTTTGTCCAGTAGAATCTTTACGATGTAGTGGTTTTTGAGACTTTAATGCTCTTCTAATTGCTGAAATAAACTACTGTTTCATTATGACAACACTGAAATTCCCCTAAGTAATTGTGTGTTTGTGGTAAAATTTCTGACATAGATAAGAGGTAGGAAAGTGGGTATGATTACTTCTGAGTAGCTGTGATATATTTATATATGTATATGTATATGTATATGTATATGTATATGTATATGTGTGTGTATATATATATCTATATATATCTATATATATCTATATATATCTATATATATCTATATATATCTATATATATCTATATATATATATCACCAGAAAATATATACAAGTGGGCACTTTGGGCAGCATTGCTCAAGCAATAGTTTTGCATAATCAGAAGTGTCTAGATGCTGATGGTAACCACTTTGAGTACCTCTTGTAATCGATGACATCAAACGTGACTTGTATTCATCTTTTGTTATCGGTATGTATTGAGTATTACAATTTTAATACAGTTTTCCTTTCTTAAAATGTGTACACTTTTTGTCACCCTCTGTATACAGACATACACACATAACATACATACGTTTTTATTTAAAATATTTCACAAAGTGAGTACTTGTTACTGTACAACTTGAAGTAATGGTGGTAGTTATAATATGTTACCTAAAGAAAGTGTTTCAAAGTATCATATGGATATATGGATTATAATTATGTCACAGATTGATGGGAACTGGTCGTTTGTCACACATTTGCATTGGTTTTAGGTTTCTCCACTTCTCTGTAGAGACTTGTTTCTGTTTACAATACTCTTAATATCTGCTGCTCACAAATACGGATTGCACATGAGTCTGGCTTCTAAAAGTCATTATCATATACCTAATTTTCTGTACCTAGACCTCCATTGTCCTACACTTTTTTACCTTTCACAGACTCAGAGGATTGTTTTCAATTAAAAGTCAAGATAATTTAGTTAATAGCTGACTATGGCTATTTCAATTAGCTAAGACTCAATATTTAGGTTAAGGGTAAATGGTCCTTTACTACCAAGAAAGTAAACACAAGTTAGAGCTCTCTTAATGTTCTTCAGTTTGGAGACTGTTAAGGAGGACTTGCACCCATGACCAAGGGAATGTAATAAGTACATGGTAGTAATTTTATTAAATCAAATTCTATCAGTATTTATTGAAAATTAGCATTGAGTTGATAAGTAAGTGTCACACCAATTAGTAAGTCTTGCTGAGTATAGTGTTGAGAGGATTCTAAGGCTTAATATGTGTTCCGTAGTCGAGGGGTCCATGTTAGTGATGTCGCCTGATGGTATGAAATAGTGAGAGAGAGACTTGGGCGCCACGTTTGCCATCATATAAAGGCAATGAACAAAGAAGAATGTTAGTCCTCAATACTAACAGTTTTCAATCTTTAGTGTACTAAAAATCATCTTGTGAATTCATAAAACATTAGGATTGCTGGTATCCACTCTAGAGATTGTTAGTAGGTTTGGGAATAGGTTCCTGAATCAACATTATTTTCAAGCACCCACATGAATCTGATGACAGCAGATTGCTATCCATACTTTGAAAGCAACATTCTTTTTAACAAACTTTCTCTTCTCCCTAGATCCCTGAAAATGCCAATCATTTAGATTGTTTAATGAATTGATGTGATATCAGAACTAGTGAAAATGTGAGGGGTTAGCCTAATATCCAAATCTTTTATCACTATAAACATAAATAAATACATAAATATATTTCATGCAGATAATTATTTAGACTGTTTATGAAACCCTAGGCAAGGAGTATCTTTGATGTCCTAGAGTATCTTTGATAATTGTATGGGTCATGTCAATTATCTGTAGATTTCATCAACTAGACCTAGTTCTGTCTTTCAGGGGGAGCCCAGGTAATTCTGATCCACAAGTAGCGTTCCTGTATTCAATTTTCCAAGTAACCTCCTTTCGTTAAAATATCCAGAATTTAAGTCCTTTTTCCATCTCAGTTGTCCAGGAGTTTGCTAATGACATTCATAGACATCTTTGCCCAGGTTTAAACATAGTTTTCCATGTTCTTTGAGAAGTGAGTAGTGCAGTTGGATCCCCTTTCATCATTCAGTTACTTCATATCCATTAATGTAGCAGTTCAGCAAAATCCTAGAGAGATTACAATATACTGTATTGGTTAGGTGCGTGAGAGTGCCAGGCCTGAGACAGAAATGAGTTTGAATTCTGGCTCTGTTACTTAGATGTCTGAAATTGTGCAAGATTGTTACATATGGGTGTGTGGTAAAGAATTTTTGAGTGGCTGTGTTTAATTTATGTTCTTTCCATAATACTCAAAAAGTTAATAGAAAATTTGTTAACAAGACTCTTGAATGAAAAATTCAGTTTTTATATTTTAACTAATTTCCAATGGAGGAAAATTAAAAGGAAAAAACCAAAACAAAACAAGTTGGAAATACAATTCTGACTGCAAAGGTACTAGCTGTTCAG
Organism: Rhinolophus sinicus; assembly: GCF_057876585.1. Lineage (NCBI taxonomy): Eukaryota > Metazoa > Chordata > Mammalia > Chiroptera > Rhinolophidae > Rhinolophus > Rhinolophus sinicus. The sequence continues at coordinate 79,188,388 of NC_142502.1, read as the reverse complement.
GGAATCAGATACTATGACCAGATCTTTATTATTCCAAACGGAACTACTCACAATTAGTACTGCAGACATGATCTTTTCTAGAGCCAATATTCCCTCTGCCAAAATGTACTGTTTGCTTGGATCATATCAACAGACTGGCAGATCTGTCCAGTCACCGCCATTGCCTGCCTGCATGACTCCTGGCATTCAAAGGTTAGAGCTCCATGTCAAATGGCCCAAGTTCCCTTTACCCCATTCCACAAGCTCTTTTTCTCCATAGCGTCTACTCTGAATTATCTAATTACTATCCTTAATCCTTGTGACACAAACTGTCATTTGCCTATTCTTTACCGATTCTCATCTTCTTTCTCACCAACAGAAAGCAGATTTTGTTGTGATTGGAATGTGCCTGACAAAGAAAACTGCATTTTTTTAGTCCCCTATACAAATAGGACTAGCCTGTAACTAAGTCCTAGGCAATGAGCTTTAACACCAATTTTTGTTCCTGAAAATTGGGACCTCAAAAGAAGAGGTTTAAGTCAACTGACATATGTCACTTTGTCTTTCATCTTTCTTGCTGCCTGAAAAGCAAATGGATTGGTGAAAATCCTAGTGGTTAGCTTGTAAGTAGGAGGTTACTTTGAAGATGGAAGCCTACGGATGACAGAGCACATATGCAGAAGCAAACAAGAAGTTGATAATATTATTGAGTTGGCCTGAAAAGCCCAACTGTACATTTCATTATTTGAGATAAATATGAGTTTATCTTATTTTAAGGATTCTTTTCTTGTTTCTGTTACTCAGAGTCTAGCACATTAATACATCACTCTGACAGAGGTGACTCACATGAAAATGGTTCTGATTATGGTTTCATAGAATCCTGTAATTTTCCAATGAAACCCTTTCTGGTTTGTAAATTTATGTATGTATGTATGCATGTATGTATGTATGTATGTATGTATGTTATTTATTTATTTATTTATTTATTTATTTATTTATTTTTGTATTTATGTATTTATTTCAACTACTGGGGTTATTAGGAAAGAAGGATTGCCAGTTATTTAAGTTGCCAAAAAATAAGAGGGAATTAAATTCTAAGCTGTATCCTACTCACTTATGAAAAGTATTAGTGAATAATAAAGAACTTAAAAATTTTTGAGGAAAACAATGAATAACTATGTATGATAAAATATTTTCTATAAAATTCCTAATCCACAAAATATTTACACTCCTTGAAGTTTGTTAGGAAAAAACCTCATAGTTTTGAGGTATTATTGGGGCTTTGGGTGGGACAATAATTTGTAATTAGGAGTTGCCCTATACATTGCAGCCATTTTAACATTTCCGGATTTTACCCATTAAAACAATAGTCTACCCCTATTCACTGCGAGAGTCAAAAACTGTGTCCTGACTCTTCAGGACATATCCTTCTGCCCATCCTTCTGTCTCCTTTTCCTCTCTTACTTCCCTGTTGAAAACCACTTGATCAGGTAGAATCTGAGACAATTCTGCCTTGATAACACATTTTATTTATTCCTTCCTTTCACGTATTCCACATTCGAATCTCTATTTTTCTCTATTGATTTAAAATGTTGAAGTCAGGTAACTTTTATATTTCTCTAATAATGAAATTCTGTCCATTCAGCCCTCCATCTTCTCTTGATTTCCATGCAATAGGTTGGAAGATGATAGTTAACATAAATTTAAGAGGTACATATTGATGAAATGGTTAGGGATCTATAATGAAGACAACAGGGAATCTAGATTCACTACTAACTTGCAACCGACCTCTTAGAGTTCTTATTCATCACTGAAGTATGGTTAACAATATCTTCAGTTTTTACCACATGCTAGTGTTATTAAAATTGTACAGAATGATGTATAATCATTTTACATGAAACATTGAGATAGTGATTTTTTTTTGAAATGTAGAATATTTAAAATGTCTACATATTCATATATTCATGAACATATTTCTTGAGGCTTGAAGAATCAGATCATTACATCCTTCAGTGTCAGGTTAGTTATATCAGACATATAGTGATAGGAAAATTATGAATATCCCATTGTCTCTTATTTATATTCAATTTTAAATTTATGTTTAGAGTGACTGTGGAACAATCACAGATATTTGTAACCATTCCTCACGACCCACAACTCCTTTATACTGGTGCTATTGAAGTATGCTTGGTATGATAGCTATTTAAAAACAAAATAGCATATACATATTCCAAGGTGCCAAAAAATGTATACAAGTGATACTTTCATCAATGTTTCTCAAGCAGTAGTTCGCCATAATCAGAACTATCTGGATGCTGATGGTGACCTCTTTGAGAACCTCTTATAATTGGCAGAAGTCAAACGTGCCTTGTATTCATCTTTTGTTACTGGTATACGTATAGTAAGTATTATAATTTTATTACAGTTTTCTTTCTGAAAATCTGTGTACATATTTTTTTGGCACTCTCTATACAAAAACAAAACAAAACAAAACAAAAAAACACTTATATGGTGTATACCTTGTGCCAAACTGTTTACTAAGATTAAGTAATTTAATTCCCCTACAAATCTATGAGATACTATTACTTATAAAGCGTCCTATGGCTATTAGGCGTTGGAATCCAGATGCAATTCAAGTAGTCTGATTAAACAGTTCATATTCTTAATCAACAATACAAATAATTTATATATTTTATGTGAAACATAATTTTGATAAAGCAGTCATTCTATGTTGACTTTTTAAAAGGCTATTTTAAGCTCTAAAAATCAAATATTTTTCACTTTTACCCCCTGACAGCTGCTTAGTCAAAAATCACATTCTTGACTTTCTTCAGATATAAATATCTGAATTGAAAATGTCTAATGGAAGCTCCAATTTGTAAATACTCTATTTATTTTCGCTTGGCATTTGTGGCAATGATAGAATTGCACATTTTTGTGTATGTATACTCGGCAGCTTTGTGGCAGGAGAGGGAATGACAGAAAGATGGAAATATTGATCAACTTTAACGTAGCAGTGTGTTTTTAAGTAGAAACCGTATAAAATACTATAGATATTCTTGATCTCTCCCTAATGACTCATCACACAAAAATGAGGGGATACCTGAAGTTAATATAAAACTGTGAAAATATTCTGCTAATATTTAAAATAATACATTATTCCATATTTTTATATATTATACATTTAAATGAAATACAATTTGTATAAAAATAGTCTCATAAAGTAGCATCATTAATAAATTTGAAAACTTCAGTTATCAAATATGGGCAATGTGATGATACCAGCAGCTATTATTTTTCTCCTTTTCTTAAAACAGCTTATTCTCAGAATATAAGTCAAAATTATGGAATGTATTTTCTTTGTTTAAAGCCAGATAAAATATATATAATGTTCAGATTAGCATTTACTTTTATACTGAATCATTTTTCCCCCTATCAATATGCCAGCATAAGTATATTCTAATTTCTGGAATTACATTTTCAAGTACTGTATAATTTTAAATAGTCTCATTTTGTAATTAAAAAATATATATAATTAATATAAAAATGGAGAGTCCCACCTAGTTTTGGATCCTATTTCAGATATCAAGTTTATAAAAATTACTATCTATTCTTTTCCAAACAGTTGCATCTGTTTCTTCTTCATTAATATAGTATATGGCGTACATTTGCTAACAAGAATGATGAGAGAGAGATGGATAATTTTACATAAGACTTTAAAGTTGAAACTAATTATTTGAACATGAAAATTGAGTGTCAAATAACGACTTAAAATCCCACCTTTATGCACAGAGTGGAAATAAAAATATACTTACTTGTATCATATTATTTCAAACTATTTCCTGCTAAACAACAACAACAACTGGTAAAAATGATAAAAGATGTTTAGTTTATTTCTCATGATGTTAAATATATTTCATGATTATAAATTATTAATGAATGATGCTGGTTAGAGAAGGAAATTTCTCTAGCTTTTTGTTTCATTTTTAAATAAAGGCATTCTTACAATCAGCTGACGTTCTGAGAAAATTCTGTTATCAACAGGACTATATTTTCTTCTCAAACTGCCACATTTCGTAAATACTAAAAAAGAAGCTGTAACTTCATATATGTAAATTGGCAATATGTAACTAGGATATATGTATGAAATAATAATTTGTTACTTAAAATGTACAGATTTCCAAACATGTCCTACAGTTTCATGCTTTTCATGTGGTAGTACATTTTGGTGATATCTGAATATTTAATCATTTATATGGTACAGGAAAAGAACAGACATTAGCTTTAAAAACACACACAAAAGGACAACTATATGGCACAAACTGACAAAATATCAGCCCTGGTATGTCACATTACAATTTAATAATTAACAGATTTCTTTGGACATGTTCTTTGCTTTCCAGGTCAGTCTTTTGAATCCAAATGACTTACTCCTTTGCCTCTTTTAAATCTGCTCAGATATCACATTCAAAGTGACCATTATTTGAATATCATATTTTAAATTGCAAACACATTCCCTATCATCCTTATGCTGGTTAATTTGTCTCAATTGCACTTTTTTAAAAATAAGAATTCAGTGGCACTCAACCATGCCTATTTATTAATGCATTGTTTCTAGTTGCCGTGCTCCTACAGTGACAGATTTGTGTAGTATGAGAGAGACCACTTGGCCAACAAAGGCTAAAGCGTTTATTATTATATGTAGCTCTTTATAGTAAAAAGTTTGCCAACCCAAGCCCTAAATAATTCACTTATTTATTATGTTTGTTGTCTACATCATTTCATTAAATTGTAAATTCCGTGAAAAAAGAGATTGTCTCTGTTTTTATTTGTTTATTTTTTATCTTTATCACTTCTGTATCCTCAATGCCTATAATAGCACCTGGTACACAGTAGGTGCTTAATAAATATTGATGTATAATGGCTGAATAAATAAAAAATGAATGAAATGTTGATCATTTTCTCCATATATATGCTTTCTTCACTAGTTAATCCTTTAATGTTTTTTTGCTTTTGCGATTCATAAAAACTAGCAGTCATACATAAATTTAAAATATAGAAATGAAACAGTATATAAAATAATCTTCAACAAACATTGTAAATTGTGGCAAAGTGACTACAATAAAAATAAAAATAATATATTATCAAATAATTTATAACATGGCATATTTAATATTGTAAGTATGTCATTTTATGAATTTTTTAATGTTCAATAGGTATAATCCAAGGGCAAATAGAAAAATAGAAGTAGTTTCATTTCTTTGAAAGTAGACACGAGTACCAATAGATATTGCTATTTTGCTTTTCATGTCACCAGTAATGAAAAATGAATTTATGATGTGAAGGAACCTGAAAGGAAGAGAAATCTTCATTTTAATGTTCATAATAGGCCAGTAATGTGAAAAATCATCATACTTGAACAAAAGATATTAGGAAGGTAGATTTCAAGAAGGTCACAAAAATGTAACATATAATTCCAACAGCCTTTAGGTGTGCCCATAACTTAAAATGAACGCAGACCTGTGTTAAGGAAATTCTGATAAAATGATATAAGGCAATATCAGTGAGGAAGAAAATAATTAAATACCTAAGAAATATGAGTAGTTGTTCAAGGTACTGGCAATACTAAAAGCTTATGTACATAAAATTGTAAACATTCTCAGTAAGGTAAACCTGAGATCAACTGAGACTTGAAAAATGACACTGCCAGAAACATGTATATTATCATTCCAAGAATCAAAAGATGAAAAGGAAAATAATTGTGCCCGTTGATAAGAGAAGATGGTGTAATGCTCTACATTGAAAATGAGAGGGAAAAAAAAAAAAAGAAAAATAAGGAAATCACCCTCCTTACTGTGGCAGGTTGGTTCCAGGTGCTAGGAAACATATTCTGAGGCAGAGATTAGTTGCAGGATGTTTATTGGGGAGTTCTCTTGAGATTAATTCCTGTGGAAGGGAGCAAAACAAATAGCTGGGCTAAGGTAGAAGATGACTTGCACTCCTAACAAAAAAGGGTACCGTTGGGGAGCTCTGGAGCTACAAAGGCCTATTAGAAGTGTCCTAAGTTGGGGAGTGATAATCAGGCCTTTTTATTCCATGTTGATCAGTCATTGAGTGAGGCTCCCACTGGATGGGATAATAATATGGGTTAAGGCAGGTTTTTTCGGCATAGCCGTCTGCACATAGTGCTTAAAGCTGAAAATGTGTTTTGACAGCATTCACAATTGTGTCAGTGAGGGGGTGCAGTTCATTCTTGAAGTGAAATCTGGGCAGTGCATCATAATGGCAACTACAGTCCATTTATTTGAATAGGTTTTGGGAGTAGTTCCTCATGGATCTCTACAGCTCTTTCTTGCTGAGATACTTAAAAGATGAAGCTTAATGGAATCAGTATGAACACTCGCTTCTGCAGCTAATGTCAGGACCACAACAAGACAATCATCTCCATCTTCTGTTGTCCATTCCTAATTCCCTTTAACTTCTGATGGTTTATTTCCTGTCATAACAAACCTATCATCCCTGAAATTTCTAAGACATTTGTTACCATGTCCTTCTCAGGCTGGGATTGCTTTACGCTTCCATTTTACTTAATGTTCATGCCTTGTATATCTTTGCTGATTTTTGGTCTAGTGAATTTATCCATTATTAAGAGTGGGGTATTGAAATCTCCAACTATTACTGTTGATTTGCCTATTTCTCTCTTCAATTATTTCAGTATATGCTTCCTATGTTTATGTACGCATATATTTGCAATTTTTATATCTTCATAATAATACTTTTATCATTATGAAATATATTATTTTGTCTCTAGTAGAATATTTTGTTTTAAATCCCATTTTGATAGAATTAATTTAGTAATTTTCAGCTCTTTTATGTTTTCTTCTTACAGGGTATATCTTCTTTCATCCCTATTTTCAACCTATTTGGGGAAAGCATTTTAGGTTATGGCTTGACAGTTTCCACCCCCTTCACTTATTTATTGATACCATTCCATTGTCCTCTAACTTACATATTTTCAGACTAGAAATCTTTTGTATTTTTTTTTTTCTCTCTATGTATAATGTCTCTTTTCTCTGGCTTCCTTCATTTTTTTTTTTTTTTTTTTTTATTGCTTGTAAGATTTAAATATGATATATCTAGGTGATTTTTTTATTATTATTTGTTTTTATTTTATTTTATTTTTTACTGGGGAGGAATTTATCCTGCTTAGTTTTCTCAGAGGTTCTTGAATGTGTGTTTTGTTCTTTTTCATTAATTTTGGAAAGTTCTCATCTATTATGTCTTGAAATATTTATTACTCACTTTCTGTGATGCAGTTTTACATACGTTACAATATTTGATGTTGACTTGTAGCTCTTGGTTATTTTTATATATTCTGTCTGTACCTCCTTTTTTCTCACTGTGTTTCAGTACGGATACTTTTTAATGACTCATTTTGAAGTACATTGATTCTTTCCTTGGATATGTTGAATGACAAGTGCATGTCAAAACATTTTTCCCCCATAGGCTTTAAACGTTTTATAACATTTTTATTTGATATTTTTAGTTTTCATCTCCTTTTTAAAATTAGCACCATTCATATGTTGATTTTAATTATTTTAAAATCTGTCAGGTAGTTTCTTTAATGTCAGTATCATACCAGTGTGTGGTTCTGTTGATTTTTTTTGTATCTTTTGAATGACTTTTTTCCCTTGCCTTTTGTGTTTCTTTGTTGTTAAAAGCCAGACACCTTGTATACACCAATAGAGACTGAGGTAGTTTTATGCCTGGAAATGGGTACTGAAGCAGGGAATTAAGTTAATATAATGAGTAGTGTTGACTTTGATTTTTTTTCTCGTTTCCTTGCTTGCTATGGCTACCTTCGATAAACCACTGATTTTAAGTTTCTATAGCTATATCTTGTGTTTGAAAATCAGATTGATTTTTCAGAACAGTCCTGTTGAAGAGTGAAATTTAGGTTTTCCCTTCGTGCTATGTCTCATGGAAAGTTGTTAACATTCTCTTATTCCCCTCCTGTCCTTTCAGGAGTAATCTGCTATTGCTAATGTTATTCAAAGTTCGTTAGCTTGAGAGTGAGGAGAATAGTTGGAGGACTTAACTCTCTGTTGTTCTCATTACACCTCACTCTTAGGTGTAGACTGTGTTCCTGGGTCTCAAAACCATGCCTTTAGTTTTTCTCACTCTCCAGTGATTATAATTGTGGGCAGATGTGTATTGTTGCCCTTCCCCAAGAACAGTTTTCTTTTTCACTGTTCTTCCCCCAAATGCAGTGAGTTTCCACCAGTGCTCTAAGGGCAGTAATGCTTAGTGTGCTTAAACCCACACACCAAGGCTTTGTTTCACAATGGAGGTAGGGAAGAAAGATCTGGGTAAAATTTGTTACACTTTCTGCACAGCTATAATTCCCCCACCGCAGGGTTGTACCTCAACTCAATGAGCACTTCTCAGCACTGTTTCTGATTCTTTCTGTGAGTGTCCAGTGGAGTTTGTGGAGAAATAGCCTTCAAGGGGGTGTGGAATTGCTCTATTTCTGTAGCCCTAGATCAAAGATTTATACTAAGTATACACATGTAAAGGTCACATTCAGCCTTTACCAACATTTCAACTATTCTATCTGAACTGTTCTTACTGATGTCCACATGCTTGCACCCGATATCAGCAAGTACTCACATCTCCTCTTTCCCAGTAGAAAACATCTATTTTTTAGATTTTGGGCAGTTTGTTGTTATATAATCTCAGCTATGCAGTGAGTTTGAGTGAAAAAAAGTTTTGGATTTGAAGTTAATTGTAATCTTTTTCATTATAAAGTGAGCATGATGCTCTTTTCAGTTATGTTGCATCCAACAGTATAAAAAATACACTGAATTTTCAATTGATAAGTTGTCTGAGCTTTCTGTTCTTTTTTTTCCAGATTGTATTGACAATACCATACAAGCATAGCAAGAGCCACCCTGTTTCATTGCCTTTATAGCTCCTATTTCTCCTCTATTATACTTTTCACCTAAACACACTTTGTGTCAGGGAATGTGTTCCCTTCACAATATACTATATTGATTTGCTACCAGTAAAAGTTTTATAAATTACACAGCTACCTTTTATCAGGTACGATCTGTGCTTCATCTACCTCCAATGACAGGAATTCTAATCGTTGTCAAGGCAGCCAGTGTTTCAATTCCAAAATTTGCTTTTCGATCATTCCTGTCGCCAAAACATTCAAGTTGAGTTCCCAGGCAGCAGGATGCACATGGTAGTTACGTGTGAAGGACATTGATTTGGCAGTGCTCTTGGAATCAACGTTCTTGGAAGAGAAGGAAAGGACCAAAGTTGGACATAGGGAGAAGCTGAGCCAATGCAGTCCCAATACAGGCTTCAATTAACCCCCCTGAGATTTATAGCATTAGGGTGACGTGAGAATTGTCCTGACTTGGGTGGAGAGGCTTTATATTCCTGTGATAAGTCATTGGAAGGGTCTTCCCACAGAAAGAGCATGACATTGAGAAAAGTAGATTTCTTTAGCCAGGACTTGTCAATTGGCAGCACTCTCTGTAGGTGAGGGAATAACATTTCCATTCCAGAGTAGATATTTGGATGGCATATTAAAGTATCCATCATATTTACCTTTTACTTATCTTTTTTCTACCAAATAAAAGTATCTTAAAATTAATAGCTATAATTGTTAGGGATCTGAATATCAAAGTAGTCACAATTCTGGTTCCACACATCCCACTGACTTGTTGAGAGAAACAGAAGTAAGCAGGAAATAAAAAATCCTGTAGGGTGAACACCTACAATATCATTTGGTTGGCACATTTCAATTCTGAAAAGTGTCCCTGCCTCCTCCTACCTTAGAAATAGAAGCACCTGTGGCAATGTAACGTAAATATTTGTTGCAAGGAATTTTCACCAGGAAGTGTAGACTGCAAACAAATGAATAACTTAACTGTTCACTTCAGGAAGTGGTTACAACAAAAGTATCTGAGAAAACATTTTGCTCCTCTGAACAAACAGCTGTCAGACAACATTTTTTTATACCCATAGAAACATTTCACTTATGTCAAAGATTCCATCAAAACTTACTTCAAAATCCTCCCCCCACTTTGTCTACCAATTCTATACTATTGTATAAAAAAATCAGTTCAACTCTAAAATGTTCCCTACCTCAAAAGACCCAGTTTAAACCATTTGAACTAAGACTTAATAATCCTATAAATACCCTTCACCAACTTCCTCTGTTTGAAACACTAAAACTGTGTCAAGGTGGTGTTCTCTGTTGTTGCAGCAAATTTAATAAATTTTGCTTGACCCAGTCAATAGATTTTTCTGGTAATCTACAGTGTAGACTATAATTGTCAATTCTGAGGATCATCCCAAGGGCCTCCCAGTATCTTCTTGCTGGCATGGTTTAAGATCCTCTACTCAGAAACAGTGCCTTCCCCTAGGGCTTTGTAATTACATATCTTGTCCAGGTATCTTGTTGACCACTTAAACAAATCATGCCCCACATTTGGGCTGAGATCGGATTTGTTTGTCTAGATCAAGAATTGCCATGCTATGGCCTGCTGGCTATAATTGTTCATTATGTCTATGGCTTATTTCCTGCCACAACAGTAGAGTAGGATAGTTGGGACTGAGAAATATAGTCCCCATAACTGAAACTATTTGCTATCTGCTCTTTTAGAGAACAAAATTACTGACCTCATGTCTAGATCCTAAATGCTGAGTTTATTTTATCTCCTGAAAATGGTAATTCCTCTTTTACAAATAATTGAATGATTTGTTCATGGATTGAACTTTTTTATCTTTGGTGAAAATGTAACTTTCAGTATCAACACTATAGTTTTATTTTGTCTGTCCTTTGTCACTTTTTGTTTTAAGTCTGTAAGACAAAGTTCATAAGATAGAGAAGGTATAGATCTAAAAAATATCTGTCCTACAAGATGGTTCTAAGGGCTGATGAGATCAGAAAGGCTTATCATATTTGTATCTTTATAGCATAAACTTTTCCATGGTCAACTTTTCAAAACATTACAAGGAGTTTCCTATGTCTCATCTTTGCTTGTCCATTTTCTGTTTGTCTAGATTAGGAACTGCCGAATTATGGCCTTCTGGCCACCTGTTCATTTATGTTTGTGGCAGAGAACTGCTCTATTTGGTTACTTCTGTCTAACACTGGCTGTTTTATTGCATTATAATTGGCAGTGGTTGGTCTTTAGGCAGGTTATAGAGAGACATTTGGTTTTATAACACTGTTCTTACAAAGCATTGGGAATTCTTTTAAGGTTTTATCAGTCTCATTGGACCTTCAAGCTAAACACAGCTTTCTTCATGTTTTAATTCATATGTATATCTCTCTAATTGACATAATTTCACCAAGGGTAATTTGAAAATCAACTGGTAATTTCAGGAATATTTTGACCTGACAATGGTTGTTCAATTTGGAACGCAAAGAAAAGAACCTCCCATGAGGAAACCTTCTTTCTTATCTGTCTAAAGGGGAGAATACTTAGAGTAACATAGGAAATTACCGTTTGTTTCCATAATTCAGAGATGAATAATCTGTTACACTTTAATCTGTATGTTATTATTCATTATATTCTCATCTATTGTATCACTACTTGAATGGATTATTTGATGTGTGAAGTAATTGCCCTCTATTATAACTAAACAACTTTTACACTGTAAAATGTACAATAGGCCAGAAATTTGTAGCCTACTATAATATCATATCTAAAATGATAAGTTCCTGTCCCAACCCCCCCAACATCAACAACAATGACATGAACAACAGTAAATCTTACATAGGAACTAGCCTTGTAATCAGGGGTTTATAGAACTAGACCATGAACAATAACTATAGAACAGATGTTGAATATGTAGCAGCAGTCTCTTATAGATCTAATGGGAAAGAGTCACTGCAAATGAATCTGCCATTCACATCTATTTCTATCCATACCTGATGATCTATCCTTTTTATAAATGTAACTATCTAGCATTTGATTTATTGAATGTCACTCAAACATAACATATTATTTACCAAATCACAAGGATATTGAAGCTCAAAAAATTACTGGATGTCCCATAATGAACTGCCATTCATGAGTGGATTATATGGGAGAGAGTCAGTATTTGGAAAGATAGCTTGGAAGCTGCTGTGGTTATCGAAACAAAAATTATGAAGTTTTAAACTAAATACTGAAAGAATAGGATAATAAAAAGAATGAATTAGCAAAACTTGGCAATTTATTGATTTTTACATTCCTAATTGAAAATATAGTAAACACCTAAGTACTCTATGTGTGATCATGTTTTCAAGCTAACTTTTTGTTCATGAACCAACACTGGAAGATTGAAGAGATTTTTAGAATGGTTCTCCTTCACCTCGTAATTCAGGGCCCTGGGCTTACAGATTCTCCAACATTCCAAGCCATGTTTCTAAAGTAACTCATTGGGAAGAGGGTATGACAGTCATCATTCTAGTCTTTCAGAAGGGGAAAGGACATGAAAAGCAGCCATAGGAAGTTTTTATAGGTTAACTCTGACTATATCATATTTAAATTTTATTTACATTCCATTGCCTGAAACTCAGTCTCAGAAATGGAGAATATAATGCATTTTTGTGAGCAAATAGTAGTCACTTCCAAACTTATTAACAATATTCTAATCTTGGAATTCTTTGGAATCATAAGGAATGGAAAAGCACTATGTGGTGTGCTCTAAGTCTAGGTATAGAAAACATTACTCTGATTATTAAAATGGGGAAGTATTAAGATTAAAAAGAAACAAGCAAACAAGATTTTGAACTTGATTCTTGAATATGTTCTAGGATAGATTCTTGATTTGAGAATATATTCTAGGGTAGTTTGTGGATTTTATAAAGAAAATAATGGCCAGTAACTGCAATTTACATTCTTAAATAAAAAGTAAGGGCAGATAAAATAGCATCATTATAAAATTTTGGTAAGTTTCATATTTTGACGTTAGGTTAAGTTGAGTAAGAAATGGGATGCAACATATGCCCAGAAACCTGGAGCTAGATGCATGCCATGAAAGGGCAATTCTCAGCAACAGACATAATGGAGTTCCCTCAGGGATACATGGCTGTAAGTGAAATGGGACAAATCTTAACTGGAATATAATATGAAGTATAAGGCAGAATTCCAGGTAAACAGTAAAGAGTCTGAAACCAGGCTATAAGGATCTAAGAACTGGGGCTGGGTTTGAATGTAGGGGATCTGTGTACTTCAAAATCCCTGCTAAAAGATGGAGAGAATCATAATCCTACAGTATCTGAGGTGTTGCAGAATGATCCAGAATGTCTCACCAGGAGGTCTCATGGTGAGTCAAAGGTTACTTCTCAAGCCAACAGCAGCAGCTCTCTTCATATATTCTCTCTCTCTCTCTCTCTCTCTCTCTCTCTCTCTCTCTCTCTCTCTCTCCCTCCCTCCCTCCCTCCCCCCCCATCCCTCTCCCTCCTTCCTCTCCCTCTCCTTCTCCCTCTCCCTCTCTGCCTCCCTCTCTCTCCCTCTTCTTCTCTCTCCCTTGCTGCAGGTTCCTTGAGTAGGTGGCATTATTCACATAATTCCTTGAAGTCCTGCTCCCATATAAGTCTGCAGAGCATGATACAAACTCCCTGATTATCTTCCTTTCAATGGCTGCCATACTGTATCCTCAGATCCCTTATATTGACTGAGACATTCATTCCACCTTGCCTGAGGTCTTTGGCATCTGATGACTCAGAACTGATTCTCTTTCTGGGAATTGCTCTCAGCCACAGAGAAATGGCACACCATTTCTCCCTTGAGTGATTCCATTACCATTAGATGGTTATTGTCAGAATCTAAAGGCTCAGTCTTCTTGCCTCAAAGGCAGATCATCTCTGAAGGCCATTTAAGCCTCAACATTCCAGTGACATTCGCTGAAGAATTTGTTGCCACTTCACAACTCAACCTATCCCTCTTCCAGGTTTTACTTTCTTCATAAATGCTGATCCTAAGAGTCATTCCTTGTACATATACTACAGAACAATAGCCGTCTCAGTGTTTGTTTCTCAAGAAATGTGACTTAAGACACTGTTATTGCCAAAGATAAAACCAAAGTATTTCATTTGAAAAAGTTTTGCTGTTAATCTGCATGGGGGATGGGAAATCATGAGGTTTACAAAGAGTTCAGTATCATACTCATAATACATATTAATAATCATAGTACTTCAGCAGTTCACTTTTATTGTGTTCATAATGTATGCTACATACTCTATTTATTTATATACCCATATACTAATTTGACTGACCTTTGAAGTTCTGGGTTCTTGAATTATGTGTCCAGGCAATTCATAGGAGGAAAAAGAAATGGGTGTGGTAGTGTGCAATCTGAATATAAGACTTTAGAATGGCATGGTACTCAACAGGCACACATGTATATTCACAGTAGTAAGTGAATATGGTTATTTAAGAATTAATTAGTCTTCTTTTTCAATTTACATGAATTTTTTAAAGTGGCTATTAAATTGTTAGAACATTAATACTCATTGCTTGGACCTAATTACTTAATAAATAAAACCTAACAACTTAATAAATTAAAAACAAAATATTCTCAGGTTTAAAGTGCACAGTTGTCTACAAAAACATATATACATACACCACAATTAATATAGCAAATGAATAAAAGTCCAAGATCATGAGAACAGATACTCTATTCAAGTATCACTCTTCCAATGCTGTAAATGTGTGTTGATTAATTCCTTGCTTGCTTCTTTGTGTAGTAGCCATGATATTTCCTTGGTCATTTCCTAGATCACTAGTATGTGTTCATTATATTTAAAGCCAGCTCCATTTTTTGTTTTTGAGAAAGACAAAATTGACTTTCAGCTATGCTTTTGATAGAAAATATGTGGATCATATATGGATTTTCCAGTGAAATGTCTTCCTTATAGGTATATCTAAAACCTGATTATGGGTTAGGTTCTTTAAAACAGAAGAAATGGAATAAATAAGCAGCTCATTGTAGTGAAATCTTTTACACAACTATATAGCAATTTTATACAACTCTGACAAAACAAACAAACAGACAAACAAAAAAACTAACATGCAAACTGCCAATACATCCTGAAAATGTGTGTGGAGATGATTGATTGATTGATGATTGATTGATTGATTGATTGATTTAGTTTAAAAGATTATTTCTTCCGAAATATCGAAGTACTTTAAAAACTCTACTTTCATTTTATATTGGAGTAGTCCAGGATGACCAAATCTCAATTAGAGAATTTATTTATAAAGAAAGATTATGTCTGGTTTTCATCTCTACTCGGTGAAGGAGTTCAGGACATGCCACTTCCAACAGGCCATTTTGGCATATTGGTTACTTTGATCTAAAGACACTTGAAAAACAGCAAGTGTAATAAGGGCACTCTGACTTCCCTTTTCTTCTTGAATTCAGGAGATGAAACTGCCATGGGAATGATGCCCGCTCTACATAGGAGAAAAAAATGTTTTTATCATAAGAGATGAGTTGTTGAGGGCAAGAGAAATCTTTAAAAACAGACCTTGTTAATATAACTTTTATCTTCTTTTGTTCTCCCCATACATTTGAGTTACTCTTCCACAATTGCCAATCTTTGTTCAACCTGGTATATAAGCTCTTTGGCTTAACCACTTTGTTCAATCTTCATTTTCCTCTGGTGTTTCCCATAGATATGTAAGATTTATTAAATTACATTTTTATGCTTTTCTCTTGTTAATCTGTCATCTCAGTGTTATGCTTACATCAGCCACAGAATGTAGAAGGAAGTTTTTTCCTTGTCAGCATCAGTTTTAGTGTTCTTTTATTATACAGAAATTTCCCAGCAATATATGACATCTTCTATTGAATGCCCCAATTTCTCTTTGGAATGTGTTCAAATATTTATCATAAAACAGTTGTTTCAAAAACATGGTTTTGAAAGACTCTATGAATAGTCTTTAATTTTAAACACTTAGGTTTAAACATGTTTAGTGATCCACTAATCTAAGAAAAATGGTACTTATAATGTTTAGAATTTTGAAAGGGAAATGTCTGACAGTTTTGAAAATAATCCAGAATAAATATTTTAATAATTGAAAAAAATATATAAATTACACTATCACAGTGCTATTTCTGGATCTTTTTGTATTCATTTAATTTTTTTAAAAATGTCATAAAAAGTTTCATTGAGTGGCACCTGTTCAGCCAGGTTCCTAAATTTACTTAGACAATGGTGTCTGCAGAATTTATTGATAATAGAGTTTGACTATCAGGCCTGCCTTGTATTTTGCTAATTTCAAAAGACATATAGTTCAAGTACAACCATTGTACTCCAAATGGAAGTGGCCAGCAAAATATGGAGATATTTAATAAGCTCAACAAACCTACAATATAGCTCATTACAACTATGAAAGTGGAAAATAATATTCTACTGCTGTTTGCCTATTATTTTAATTCAGTAGTTTCCCAACCATGCAAGACTATTGAAAATGAAAAAATAAATTGCTGCAAAATTTTTGCCTTTGAAAATTAAAACTACATTTAAGGTTTTGCATTCTATTGAGTGTTTCATTAAATTCTGAGGAGGCTATTTCAGCTGATGTTTAGACACATTTGGAAGATGGATTTGTGATACTCCATTTTGTCTCTTTCACTTACTAGGCATTTTGTCATACACATATCTATTAATCTTGCCTCTAGAATAAAAGTTTTAAAGTAGTTTTTATGCACCACAAAGGTGCATTTTTTGCTTCAGTGTCTCAAAAAGGATAGTACATTATTTCGAGAGTGATGATAGACAACTTTAATATGATTTAATAAATAATCAAAAATAATTTACTAAGATAAAATAAAATGAATATTCAGCATGGTTTTACAAAATCATTTGAATTTTAGCATGCTTTATCTTTATACAAAGTTACTTAATAAGCAATGTGTGAAGATGCTACACAACATTTCCTCCTAATTTCTATTTAAATGTGTTTTTTTCAACAATCTACAAATATTTAAAAATTTGGATTCTGTGTTATTGGAATATAAATGAAACATGGGAAGGCAGGACTTCCGTACTGTCATTCCAATTTAAATGTTAAACTACAAAATCAAATTCAAGGTCATTACAGAGTATGTAAGGCAATTAATATGTGATAAACAATTAAGAAATACAGTATCTGCCTTCAAACAAAGTATAGTGCCATCCTGAAAAAGAATATTTAAATTAAAATATAATAACAAAAAGTTAAAAGATTGCATGTGTAGCAGTATGCAATTAGTTAAATTAAAATTTCAAGTAATGATTCTGGAGTTCAGTATCCCTAGATGACTCAAGTTCTGGGATGACTGTGGAAAATGGTGGAACTTGAGTTAGGGTTTCAAAGATCTATAGAGTTGAAGAATGAAATTGAATGGTGGAAGCATGACATGCAAAAGTGATTAAAAGAGCAGAAGTGCAAAGCAAAAAGTGTGTAAGATATTTTTGGGTTTCCAAAAAAAGACATTGATTAAATCAGATGTTTTATGAAGTAATAGTAGAGGATATGGTTTAAAAAATAGGGTCAGACAAAATTGCTGTGTTTTGATTAATTAACCGATTTAGACATGACATTAGAAGCCAACAATAGTGATTGATTGATTGATTGATTGATTGATTGATTGATTGATTAGGTGAGTGACATGACAAAGTATATATTGCTTTAAGACTAAGAAAGAGAAGAATTGAGTCTTGCAATCATAATATATTGTTTTTCTGTATTGTGAATTCTATCCTATTGATTGTTATTATCTAAAGATGTGGCAAAACCACTCATTTTTTAACATCATCTACTATGCAAAAGTTGGTATGTTCACATCTTTGAGTCCAGCCTTGGAATATGTAACTACTGGCAAAAGCCAAGCACGGTATGACCTGGTTACTTAATAAACTTCATAATTTTAATTCCATCTTTTTCCAGACATTTTTCAAAACCAATATAAAAAATTAATTTAAATGAGAGTCTCAGTCCATTGACTGTGTGGGGAAACATAGTAATATTAGTTATAAGACTGTAGAGGTGACTCAAAATAAAGATAAATAACAGTGTTCACAGATCAGTGGTAGGATTGGGATGAAAAACATAGAACTTAAATATATTGTGGAGAAGAAGCGGGGAGGATTTTGGTAAATGGATATGGCAAGAAAGGGAGAGTGATGAGTTATGGGTGAACCCAAGTATTCCAGCTTGAGTAACAGATTGAATTACCATGCCACCAAATGAGAACTCAGTTATTAAAAGGAGTCATTTTTGGAGAAATCTGATATACTTTTTGAATGTGTCATGCTTGGAGAGACTGAGGGGAAAATTCTGGGAACCCTCAATGCTGAAGAGGTGATTATTTAAAGAAGTCATAAGGTATACTGAGTAGGAAAGGCTAGAAAGTTTTGAGGCGAAACAGAAGAGCAAAGATCTCATGCAAGCCAAAGTAGTGTTTCACATAGGAGCACATGATCAATGATGTCAGATGTGACAGAGATGCCCCATAACATAAAATCTGCCAAGATAATGAAGCATTCTAGTAAAGTATTAATCTAATGAGGCCCTTTGGTACAGTTTATAAGGAATTGGTGAATGTTTTTCAAAGAAAAAAAAGTGTTTGATTGATATTCATTACAATGTACTGCAAGGATGAGATGCTCTATTTATTATAATAAATTGTCTCTAGAGCACATTGAACATCCCAGTTAATTAAATAATACCACAATTTATATTCTATTTATGTTTTATTATTTTTCCCTGGTGAAATCTAAAACATCTAATATCTTGGGCTAGAAAGTATAGTGCATTTTTGAAGGTACGCTAATTTGTTGTTGTTATTGTTCATTCAATGTATTGAAGACAATAATATATTTGGCAGACCCATACAAATGTAAAAATTGGCTTCATTCATTTGTGTGATCAAGGACAGTTTCACATTAATCTACTAATGTAGTCAGTTATCTTAATGTGTAAATTACTTCCTGTGAGAATTGAATCATGTTTGAGTCAATGCTAATGTTGCAGGTCATGATTAGTTACTGATATAGGCCAAGTTTGAATCCTAGCCACACAAGGAATGTTTTGAAGGAGAGAATCATGGACCTTTAATTTATATAGTTACCTAAATAGGTATAAATGTACACACAGACAGATAGATATAGATATAATCAGAATATAAGATAACAACCTTCTTATTTATCTTGTTATTTTTTCTGAACAAGGTCCTTTGCCCATTAGCTGATTGAATAGTAGATGAATTGATTAAAAAAAAAAAAAAAAAAAAAAGCAAAACAAAACAAAAAAAACACTGTTGTTTACTATGAACCAACACTATTCTAACATCTAGGACATAGTAGTGAAATAGCATATATTGTCCTTGTCATGAGGCTTATGATTAGTAGGGGGTATAAATGATAAATAAAATAAGTGAATAAAATATTAGTAAGTGGTATGAAGAATCTAAAATAAAGGAATTTGATAGAAAGTGATAAGCTGGGAGTGTCTGACAAAAATCAGATGATGTTTTTTGGCTTCCCATTCAATATCCATTGTTCTCTTACTCCATGTCAACATAATAACAGTCATGTATCCAACCCCCCTGATGCCATGCAAAAACTGGTCACAAGGGAGGATGATTCCTTTCAGAGGTGCAGCATGAGTCTTAACCATAGTCAATTAGACAGAGCACATGTACCTTTGGTGATTGCATAAGTCCCACAATAGTCACATGACCCAAGTTTATTCAATCAGGTAAAAAGAAAAGAGTTTATTTCATGGATGAGTGAAAGGAAAGAAAGGTTAGTTGTCTCACAAGTAGTGATGTAAACAGTAGTGATGTAAACAGGAATGGCTTACTTGAAGCCATTCTATAACCACAACGGAAACAGGTGAGGATGAAGCTAGTTGGTTCATGGTGAAATGAAGAGAAAGACTTAACATAGACTTCTATGGGTATCATTAAGCCACTCAGTCAAGCAATTCTGAAACCTATGTGTATCTGAAGATTTGCTTTTATGTAAAATAAATTTCTTTGTTAAGTCAATCTGATTTGAAGTGAGTGTTACTTACATCCCACACATACTAATACTAATACATACCAGCATACTAAGTAATAGAGGAATCTCCCCTGAGGAAGGTATATTTAATTTGAACACTAAGTTTAAGAAAAACAATCATTCAAGCATCAGCAGACAAAATATTCTAGTTAGTGGTAGCAGTGCAAATATCTATGCAAGAAAACGGCTCAAAATATTAGCATACAACAGAAAGAATACTGACGTGGATGAAGTTTGTTGAATGAGGGGAGCAGAGTTTTGAAGATGTGATACAAGTAGGCTGGACCAGATCATGTAGAACCTTGCATGGGTAGTTCTTTGTATAGAGAAGTCAGAATTATATACACAGAATGTAAGACTGTTCTATATCTTGTATAAAACTCAGGAAAGACGGATGGATCATCAAGCATTATGTGAAATGTTGCTGTATTTCCTTTTTAACTAGGCAAGTGTTTGAGAGAATTGAGGTTATTTGGCCATCTTTTAAATTTTTTGAATAATTAATGTAACACTGAGTTGTTTGCACAGCTAAAATGATATGAGATGCTGGAAAGAGTCCAGAGTATGTCAGTTTGGCTATTTGCTGCATATATAGGTTCATAAACACGTGGTAGGAAATTATAACTGAGCCTTTTTCTATTATTGCATATCTCTCTGATAATAAGCTATGCAAAACCTTATTTCTGCAAGAGGTGGGTGAAATTTCCCCACTCTCAATATCAAAATCTTCATATTATTACTAATAATTATGATATTAATTTTGACTATTATTCATTTAATTCCTATAATTTATCAGGTACCTATTAAGTTCCCCCTTAGTTATTTTGATCTCATAGAAATCCTTGGGTAGATACACTCTCACACATTTTTCAAATGAAAAACTAAATCACAGAAAAGTTAAGTAACTTACCTGATTCTATACAGGTAGTAAGTGGCAGAACAATGAAATAAAACCAGCTTGCCTGGCTGCAGAGTCAGTACTGTTACCAAGTATTTGGGGCTAAAATCTATTAATAAGAATAAGTGGAGGAATCCTTTACTTTAGATATCACAAAATAATTAATTGTGTATTTATAATTAATGAGAACTGTAAACACTTCATGAGCTCACTTAAGAATATAGATATACACTTATTATTATTATTATTATTATTATTATTTTTGCAAGGCATTGTTATATATAACAGAAGCTGCTGTTAGCTCTGAGCCCTTTACACTAAGGAACTGTAGTATATATTTCTCTGTATTTTCCTAAGGTGTACTGATACTTCTTTGGTCATACCACACTATTCTGTCCCCTTACAGTTCTACTTAGGGGTTAATTTCTTTATGTTAGGCCTTTGTTAATATTTTAAGAATATTCTGTCTACATTGTTTTATGCATTTATTGAGAAAATATTTAATGACTGTCTATTATTTGTCACACATAGAAATAATAATGCACAGTTCATTAAAATTAATTCTATTATGTTATTAGATAGCTTGTATCCGGTTTAAAAAAAAAAAAAAGAAGAAGAGCCAAAACTAATAATGATTGAGGAATGAGACATTTTTTCACATTTCTATGATAAGACAGCTTTCCACATAGTCTTTCTTTTGTTCATCTGTATTCTCTGCGAGCCCTGTAGTAGACGAGATTGTACTACTTCTCTGTCAGTGAGAAAGTAACTTGTAGTTTCAGTTAGCTGGACAGACATATAAACCCAATGGCACTTTTGGGATAATGTTTTCCGTTATTCTCTGACTGCAGCAGGTTATGTGTTTGCTGTTTATTCATTTCTAATACCACAGAGTAGGTACACTCTAAGGTCTAGAAGAAACAGGAGGTGACTTGAGTAGGAGGCTGCTGAGAACCTCTGTATACGTGGACAATGAATGTGCTTCTCTTTAAAGATTTCATGTGAATGTTGTTAAACCTGTCTGTAAAACTAACCAAATCTTTCTATTATGTTTACATATATGGTTTGGTATGTGTCCCTGTTAGTATTAACTTTACAAGCTTCTCTTTCTTTTGTCTTCTGATAACAGACTCTACTCCCAAGGCCACAGGGGTGTTGGCGAATCTCAGCCAAGGCATTTATTGTTCTCTGTAGTGGATGATATGAGAGGCTCCAATTTTATGCTCCTCCCTCATCTGTACTATTTGCTGTGTGATGTGTCATCCCTCTGCAAAAGGGATCTTGAAGAAGTGCTGTATTTACTTCTCTGTCCCTTAGCTTTGGGCTTGGCCATGTTAATTGCTTTGATTAATAAAATGAGACAGAAGGATAGTGTACTAGAGTGAAACCTAGGCTCAAGGAACACTTCAGTGTTTCTCTTTCCACCTTGTATCTCTATGATCACTATGAAAAAAGCACCCTAGGCTGGAGGGAGCATGAGAGCTATATGCAGCGGAGTTGAACTCACCAGACCAGTTGAGACTTGCAAGCTAAATAAAAGGTTATTGTTTATTGAGATATTATAGTTTTATTTTTATACAGCATTATTTATTAGGTATATATATATATATAGTTATATATATAACTATAGGTATATATATATATATATATATATATATATATATATAGAGTTATATATATAACTATATATAACTCTATATATATATATATACCTAATAAATAATGCTGTATAAAAATAAAACTATAAAAACTATATAACTATATATAACTATATATGTAACTATATAATAAAACTATATAACTATATATAACTATATATAACTATATATATAACTATATATAACTATCTATCTATCTATCTATCTATCTATCTATCTATCTATCTATCTATATATATATATATATAATCCCCCATATACCTGGACTCAGTGATAAATTAAGGTACAAACAATAGACCCAAATAGGCAAATCTGAATCCTTCCCAGGCGTTTTATATATTAAAACATAGGAGAATAATCCTTTATGATCTAGGATCGCAATGTATGGATAAAATCCAGAACTGTACATTTTCTTGCATGTCGGCTTTAAGAGAAAGGAACACGTAGTAAGAAAAAATGATGCTGACACAAATGGATAGGCAGGCATTAGAAACAGAAAAAGGAGGAGCTTTAACAATGCTTTAGTTACTGAAGTCTGTTATTCTTAATAAATTCTCCACCCTTTATTCCCCTCCAGTGGTGTAAAAACCTGAGTTATATTGTAAGAGACAGACTCTAAAATGTGAAACTGGTTGATTTGAGGCACTGAGAAGGGCAAGATCCTCAGTTGTAATGATAGACTCTTTGCTATGCAAGTCTTTTTTTTTTTTTTTTTTTGTAAAGGAGCTCAAAAAGGGACTAAAGAGGCTTATTAACCTTCTCTCCCTCTCTTTATACTATTTTAATAATACTTCTAGCTCTTTAAAGCAGCTAGAATTATATTTAGTTATGCATAAACTGGAACTCAATATTTTTTCAAGTAGATGACAATTGTCCTAACAGTAATTGTTTTTTTTTTTTTTTTTTTAAAGATTTTATTGGGGAAGGGGAACAGGACTTTATTGGGGAACAATGGTCAAATTGTTGTCCTTTCAATCTTAGTTGTGGAGGGTTTTGTTCAGCTTCAAGTTGTTGTCCTTTCAGTCTTAGTTGTGGAGGGCACAGCTCAGCTCCAGGTCCAGTTGCCGTTGCTAGTTGCAGGGGGCACAGCCCACCATCCCTTGCGGGAGTCGAACCGGCAACCTTGTGGTTGAGAGGACGCACTCCAACCAACTGAGCCATCCGGGAGCTCAGCGGCAGCTCAGCTCAAGGTGCCGTGTTCAATTTTAGTTGCAGGGGGCGCTGCCCACCATCCCTTGCGGGACTCAAGGAATTGAACTGGCAACCTTGTGGTTGAGAGCCCATGCTCCAACCAACAACTGAGCCATCCGGGAGGCAGCTCAGCTCAAGGTGCCGTGTTCAATCTTAGTTGCAGGGGGCAGAGCCCACCATCCCTTGCGGGACTCGAGGAATTGAACTGGCAACCTTGTGGTTGAGAGCCCACTGGCCCATGTGGGAATCGAACCGGCAGCCTTCGGAGTTAGGAGCACGGAGCTCTAACCGCCTGAGCCACCGGGCCGGCCCTAACAGTAATTGTTAAATCATATTTCCTATGTCTTTGAAATGTCAACTTTGTTATATATTAAATAAATATGAGGTGTGATACAAAACTACAGTGAATGTTGAAATAAAAAAAAAATACATAAAAAACACATTGCCATTAACCCCCCTCTTATTCTAGCATTCCTGCCACTTTCTGAAGCAGCTTTGAAATCCTCTTTCATGAGTGTCTTCAGTTGCATTATCATGGCTTCCTTGAAGTGCTGAATCGATACAAAACATTTACCTTTCATGGTCATTTTGACTTTCGGTAAGAGCCAGAAGTCACAAGGTGTGAGATGCAGTGAATAAGGTGGATGAGGACAAACCATGATGTTTTTATTTGACAGAAATTGCCATACCAGAAGCAACGTGTGACATGGAGCATTGTCATGATGAAGGATGAAATGAGGACACTCATAAAAGAGGACTTCCAGAACTGCTTCAGAAGCATCAAGAATGATGGGATAAGTGTGTTCCTTGTTAGGGGGAATATTTTTGAGGGGGATTAATGGCAATGTGTCTTTTACTGTAATCATTTTTTTCAAAAGTAAAGATTCACCGTATTTTTTTATCACACCTCATATTTTTAGAAGTCTTGATAGAAAAGTGTGTGGTTATTGAATTTTTTTTGCCACTCTTTGTGAGCTGCAGTGATGTACTACAGGAATACAGCAGACTTCAACATAAGGAAGCCATATGAAAGCAAAAATAATAGAGTTATATAATTCTACTAATAAAGGTTCTTTGTGGCTCTGGTCAATGCTTTTAGACAGCTAACAGTTGGGCAGACTAGAAATGGTGGGCTTTGAGAAAGCCGGGGCGATGGAGGTAAACCTAGTTCTTACAAAATTATTCTTAAACTTTCCTTTTCAATTCCTCTGCCAATAACAAAATCCATTTAGAGCTATCCTGTCACAAAGGTAATTAGCATTGCATCTCAAAGGAGTGTGTTGTTTTATGTTGGTCTAAAGTAGAGACCAAGGCACAAGCCATTGATCTAAGGGCTAGATGGTTGGTCAGAAGTTCAGTGTGCAGACTAAAATATGACGGTCTTAAGAATTCTAGTACTAGGACGCAATGGAGTCCTTCAGATTGAAAATGGAAGTCGGCCACCTTGGGTGTTAAGACAACCGTATTGAGAAACCCCAATTCTGGAAAAAAGGAGCCTATATTTCTCAACATTTAAAGCATCCCCCAGGCTTTTAACTAGTCTAATAAGAAGTAGGCGTCTAAATGGTACCACATTCTAAATAAGAATCTGCTGCCCTGTGTACTCTCATTTGGAAAGTGCATAAAAGAACACCCTAGGTAGTAAAACAAAATCATTACCATAGGGGCTCTCTCCACCTCCAGGAACATGATTGAAAAAAAATGGGTATACACTCATAACTCTGACTGCCAGTGTATGGAACATGTTTCCTGCTGGTTACCACTGTGTATTGCATCTTACTTCCCTATTTTATATATAAAATGTTTTATTGTGAGTGTGTTTGCATTTGGCTGTGAGCTGGGCAGTTTTGTCATTTAATAGTTTGCCATGTAAAAAGAAAACAAAGATTGTGGGTTCAAAGGTACAGTGATGAGAAAAAGATTTACTGTTAAGCAGAAACCCACGTTAGGTAGGCTGTGTGAACCAAGACTGAGGAATGGAAACGGAAATATGTTTTTTTTTTAACACACAAAAGAAGAACCTCTGTTTCATGTTTAGAAAGCAAAGTCTCTAAGGGATGCTAATTGTTGATGGTTATATGTGAACCAAATGCTAAGCCTTGGCTAAGATCTTACTTGATTGTGATTTTTCTGGGAATGAGCTTTTCTGCTTATATGAAGTAACCAACCCAGATTTATGGATTTCCACTTGTCATTTTTGCAGAAGTCATGTGTGCATTGTTATCAGTAGATTAGGCAGCATGTCAATATTCATTGAATGTCTGAATACAAGATGTCCTATCTAAATCCAACTGAATAGAAGACTCTTCCTCCAGGAGTTCTCTACTCAGAGCTCTACACAGTAGCTAGGCATGGGCATATCCTTTGGGGAGAGTAGGGAAATACTTGTGGTTTTATGTGAGACTGTTATTTTATATGAGATGGGACATTTGTTGTAAATATATAAAAATTATATTTATGAAATTCAATTCCAAAGAAATAACTATGAGAACTACTCTTTTTTGTTGCTGTTTGTCTTCTTTTTATGGGTTTTATCCCTAGGCCTCACTTTCACCTTTTCTTTCAGTGATAGCACGTGTCTTCTTCCTGATCATAGGGGAAAGTAAACAACATAACCTGCGATATTTTTCTAATTCTTTCAGCATCTCTGTGGAATTTTATAGAGATAATTCACTCATTTATTCAGTACATATTTTGAGTATTAGCTATATGATAGTGTTTTTTCTATACTAGGAACACAGCAGTGACAAAATAGTAGATTAAAAAATCTACTGTAACAGCTCTTTTTTTGTGGGAAAATGAAGATAAAAATTAAAATAAAAGTCTCTCTCTCTCTCTCTCTCTCTCTCTCTCTTTCTCTCTCTCTCTCTCTCTCTCTCTCTCTTCCCCCATATCTATCTGTAGATTGATAGATGACTTTACATGATTTTAAGATGCGAAACTCCTTTACTTAAACTAGCTGAAACAATTTGTCCTGCACTTTTAAATGATTTAGCCCTGACTAATATATGCATGCATACATATTTTATATAGGTCTCTAGGTATATGTGTTTAGACATTTTATTTTTATTCTTTTAGTGTAGCCTTTTGATGTCCCATTACTTCCTATGACGTATCAATAGACATCTTCCTGTCACTCTAAAAATGTCCAGTTGGATTATTAGGTGAATTGTTACTAGTGTTTATGAAAACTTCCCTGATCCATATTCTGTGTCATATATCCTAACATTAGGCATTTTAGGGGAATTTTTGTAATGGTGAAGTGCAAGCCCTACTTGCTATTTTATCATGCTTTAGGTGACCCTAATCCTCTAGACCTAGGAGCTTCACGTTACAGTTAATTTTCTTTAGATACTTGAAATTGAAGTGGATTACATACTATTACTCAATAGTACCTCTCATATTTTTGCAAATAGCAACATTAAGATATATATATACACACACACATATATATATGTATATGTGTATATATATATATATATATATATATGTATATATAATTTTTAACACTTTATAGGATGTTTATAAATATTGAAAATGTCAAATTCAAGGAGAGTGGAGACATAGGTTTTTCAAGGCCAGTCATTCCTGGTTTCATATAGAAGGTTCAGGGACATCAGTAGGAGATAGACTAAAGACAGACTGTACTTCCTTAGCTAAACTGCCCAAGTTACTATCCCAATCACACAACTTACTAGCCTTATGGCCTGAGACAGTTTATTTGACTTCTCTTTTCCTCCATTTCTTTACATATGAAAATGGTATAATGATATTATCCGCCTCCAGTGTTGACTGTAAGGAATGCTTGAACTTGTTCCTATAAATCAGTTAGAATAGAGCTTGACATGTAGAAATAGTGCTATATGTTTTAGTTATAATTCTCATATTTTATCTCATTTATTTGTGACCACATTCATATATCTATAAGATGGTTGGTTACAGGGCTGGCCTGGTGGCTCAGGTTGTTGAAGCGCCATGCTCCTAATGCCAAGGTGGCTGGTTCAATTCCCACATGGGCCAGTGAGCTGTGCCCTCTACAGCTAATATTGTGAACAACAGATCTCCCTGGAGCTGGGCTGCCATGAGCTGCTGGGTGTTGGCATGAGCTGCCATGGGCTGCCAGCAACAGCTGCGGTGAGTTGTGTTCTACACAACTATACTGAGAAAAAATGGCTTGAACCAAAGGTGGGGGGAAGGGAGGGGGGAAAGATTGTTGGTTACAGTTATAATACTACTTATTGATGGCTTTCTCTGGGCACAGCTAAGTAGCCCATATCAAAATAAAATACACCATTAACTTTATTTGAACCAGGCTAAAACTAGATTAACAATTTAGTCTAGGTACAAAGTTGGCTGCAGAGAGTAAGTCATAAAATCAGGAAATTCATTTGGAAACAGCAGTCTTATCAGTTACTGTACTTAGTGTAAACACATGAATGTTGCTCACTCTTTGTTTTTCATCAGGTATTTCTACATGGAATTATTAGTATTCTATGGAGGCCATTTTTTTGTGTGTGTGTTGGAACCAATTTATTTATGCTGCAAGGATAATAGGCCTATAATGGGAAGGGTGATGTTGATCTGTACTGAGGGCATAATGCTGTGATTCTTGTGGATTGTTAAGATCAGTGGGCGCAGAGACAATAGCACTAAGAAAATGAGATGATTATTATGTTAGAAGTCACACTTAATTATACAAATTACACATATTAAATGTAAGAGAATTAACAACTGGGTTTGTATGTACCTATGGGTAGCATGAGGTACCCTGATGAATATAAGAAAACAAGAAATTGCAAGAATACACATTCTCTCAAAAATATCAGAATAATCAGAAAAATAATGTTTGGTCTCTACTACTGTTAGGTATACTCACCTTTCAAATTCACTTAAAAATATAATGAGAAAAAAGTGGATGACTATAAAACATAAAATATTAAAAGTTAGTTAACATAAAAATGTTTAATACACACACACACACACACACACACACACACACACACACACACACACACTCCTGCAAGGTTTCAAAGTCCCAGAATTTAACATTGATTGGATCATTCTCCCACATTTATAAATGCTGCTAAAACATCTCCCTAGAATTAAGTTCTAGACTGTAGAATTTATGTAATCCCATGGATTAAACAGAAGTACTGCAAAAAAAAAAAAAAAATCAATGTTTGAGTAACAATATGTAGGGAGATAAGTATGAAGATTTTGGCTCCTTAGCCAAGAGAAGAAAAAAGGAGGATTTAATAACATATTTCAACTATTGTCCATGCATATTTTCTATGCTTCATGCAATATGACAGTTTCAACATATTAAGTAACTACCATTTTTGGTAATTGCCTTCTTTTTATTTTTAACATGCTACCAGTATGTAGAAATTTTCACATATCGTATATGTGCAACATAGGTAATCTTATGATAGATGTTGTGCCATTATCCTTAAGATTTCAAATGTTTCCTATATCTTAGGAATTAGAAAACTTTGTCTCATGGATTCCATGAGTGTAAGACCCTGGACTCAAGAATGCTAGGAATTTTAGACAAGTGCCATGGAGGCATAATCTCAAGATTTTAAAAAGGGTGAGCCTATATTAAGTAATTTGCTCATATTTTACATCTAATTTTATATGTGTCCTAGGCATGGTAGCATTTGCTGTTTTCCTGAATAGCTTGAGGCTTCTTTCCCTTTGGGTTGAGCACAGTGTTGTGCCTTTTCCACAGCTGTGCCACATCCATCTTCCAAGTTTAAACCACTGAGGAAAGAAAGAGTTACCCAATTCAAAGCTTAAATCCGGTCTCATCGTCACTCTATTCAGAATCATCCAAAATCTTCTCATTGAAGTCAGTGAAAAGGCCAAATCTTTATATTGTCTGTTAGGACCTATACAGTCAGACATCATTATATTTCTGAACTCATCCTGTAGTCACCTTGCTGTTCCTGCTCTCCAGCCACAGGTCTTCTCAGCATTCCTAAAACAAGCCAGATGTCTTCTCAGCTCAACTTTGCACATGCTTTCTCAATACCTAGGATGTTCTTCCCTCTCAAACTACACAATTAATTTTTTCCTTCATCTCCTGCTCAACGACCCTCCTCAATGGGACATTCATAAAACAGGCTACAGAAAATAGGATGCCACCCCTTCTGTGTGTTCTGTACATTGACCTCTTATACATATAGTTCCTTATCATTTGAGTTATTACTGCTTATTTTCTAATTCCCTCTGCTAAACATAAGTTGCATGAGGGCAGGCATTTTGTATGTCTTTTTTTGTGTGTGTTTTGCCACTGTAGCCCCAGCAATTAGAATAATGCAGGGCACAGAGTATGCTTCACCATTTATCTCGAAGCTTTAATAAACAGTATTGTCATTATTTATGTACATGCTCTGTTCCCTTTACTAAAATTTACCTCTGAGATTGCAATTCTTTTTATAATTAGTTCTACTAGACAATTGCTGAACAAGAAGGGACTGACTAATGTGTGTTTGTTGACATTTGAATAGTTAACAGGAAATGGTGACAATTTATTAAGGAACAGCATGAAAAGAAAACAAAAGTGGTTTTATGGCATTTCAAGATGTTTCAGAGGCAGCCAGAAGGCTCAGTTGGTTAGAGCTCTGAACAACAGGGTTGCCAGTTCAAGGGACAGTGAACTGCTCTCTCCATAACTAGATTGAAGACAACGAGCTACCACTGAGGTTCCAGAGGGGTGGTCAGATGGCTCAGTTGGTTGGAGTGTGAACTGTTAACAACAAGGTTGCCAGTTCAATTCCCGCTTGGGATGGTGGGCTGTGCCCCCTGCAACTAAAGACTGAAAACAATGACTGGACTTGGAGCTGACCTGCGCCCTCCACAGCTAGATTGAAGGACAATGACTTGGAGCTGATGGGCCCCGGAGAAACACACTGTCCCCCCACATTCCCCAATAAAAATTAAAACAAAAAGTAACATTCTTGTAATTAAGATGCATCTTAAAAGTGATGATACTTCACTTAAAAAAATAAAAAAAAGATGTTGCAGATGTGGATAGCTTTGGTCCTAATAAATAGACTGACGAACACAATGATTAAGAATGTTGAGTGTCAATGTTTGCATCATATTGTAATCATTCAGTATTTAGCAAATATTTTTGGTGTACTCATATCATGCTAGACACTGTGCCAAGACCTGAGGATATAATTGGAAGACACTGTCTCTGCTCTCCATGTACTTGCAGTCAACTGCGGATACAGATAATTAATCAGGTGGTCAATAGAGTCTGGCATGATATCGTATAGGAGGGCGCCTAACTTAGTCATGGGGATAACGGGAATGTTTCTGGAAGACATTATACGAATTACCACACTATTTAAGAATGAACAGCATATCCTTAGTTAAGTATGGAAGATTTACATATACTGGGGGTGCCAAAAACATTTATACAAGTGGACACTTAGTCAACATTGCTCAAGCAATCTACGGATTATGTAGTTCACATAATCAGAGGTGTCTGGACGCTGATAGTCACCACTTTTAGCACCTCTTGTAATTGCAGAAGTCAAACGTGACTTGTATTCATCTTTTTTTATTGGTATATATTATTACAATTTAAATACAGTTTTCCTTTCTTAAAATGTGTATATGTTTTTTGGGCACCTTCTGTGTGAATGTTTAAATAAAAAGAAATGATTACAGTGAAAGTCACATTGCCATTAATCCCCCTCAAAAAACTCCCCCTCCATTTGAACATACTTATCCCATCGTTCTTGCCACTTTCTGAAGCAGTTCTGGAAGTCCTCTTTCATGAGTGTCTTTACTTTATCCTCCATCATGACAATGCTTTGCATCACACATCGCTTCTGGTACGGCAATTTCTGTCAAACAAAAACATTATGGTGTGTCTTTATCCACCTTATTCACCAGCTCTAGCACCACATGACTTCTGGCTCTTCCCCACAGTCAAAATGACCATGAAAGGTAAATGTTTTGAATTGATTCAGGACATCGAGTCAGCCACGACAGTGCAACTAAAGACGTGAAAGAGGACTTCCAGAACTGCTTCAGAAAGTGGCAAGAACGATGCGATAAGTGTGTTCGAAGCAAGGGGGAGGATTTTGAAGGGGATTAATGGCAGTCTGTCTTTTACTGTAATATATTTTTTATCTAAACATTTACCTTCTTTTTTAATCACACTGTGTTTGTGTGCACACATATATGCAAATATATGTATTACACATATATGTGTGTGTGTGTGTGTGTGTGTATATATATATATATATATATATATATGTCTCTTAGATAGAGTTAAAGACAAACTGATGTGAAGGGATAATATGATTTAAAAAATGTTGGGAAATTGTAAAACTAGACAATGGGTAACACATAAAGCAAACCAGGGAAACCTAAAAATTAAGGTATAGCTTAATTTGCAAAAAGGTTAACTTAAAAATACAACCTCAGAAAGAGTCAAGATTTGGAAGTAATAGGAATCTCTGAAAGTGGTAATGTAATTAAGATGGAAAATGGACTTGGTTAAAATGGACTTCTTTATTCTCTCCCCAGCTGGAAACTTCCCATCCTCTGACCCAAAAGAACAAGATAAATTTGGAACTCAGAAAAACTAAGCTAAGCCAAAAGAAGTATAGGTACTATGCTAAGAAAAGATGGATTAAATGAAAGGCTATTTAGTAAGTGGTGAGACTACTAATCCTTTCCCCAACTTGACACTACAACTGGGTTTATGCATCCTATTCAGGAATTTAATGGGTTCCTCCTTGGGAAAACTATCTATGGCAAAAGAAAAAAAACAAACAAACAAAAAAAAACTCATACATACTGCAATGACCCAATTATAATAACCAACAGTAAAGTCATGACTCAGAAAACCTTTTTTTAACAACAATATTAGGACAATAGTGAAAATTTCTTCAAAATTCAAAATAAACACTGTTTCTACAAAAAAAAAAAAAAAAAAAAAAAATTGTACCTAGAGAAACTTAATCACTTGACAGATTAGAAGGACATTTTTAGGCATGTAAGTTGTAAGAAACTGTTATAACATTTCCATTGCATGGCTGGAAACAGTGTTTCACAAAGCAATGGAGACATCTAAAAAAGAAGATCTGTGAACCATGAAATAATAGATCCAACTCAGAAAATAAGGACATCATCTGGATGATTGAGGGTGAAGAAATGCCTGAGGATAAGATTTGCACAGCTGCCTGGTACAGAAGATAGTCACAATTGTAGCAGGAGGACAAAGAGCTTCAGAAGGGACGTTTTGAAGACGATAAAATTGAGAGATCACCTGATAGGTTTAAGTGTAGTTCAAGGAGACACATGCTCCTGGGGAAGAATTAATGCACAGGGACAATGTAAAATATGCAAGTGAACAAATAAAACACTTGTTCATTTCTGGGTAAAGCAAGATTTTATAAAAAATAGAAATGTGACCATAATATACAACATGGCTATCAGTGTTATTTACATAACTATAATAATCCTGAATAGGTTTGCAATCGGAAAATTAGATAGAGGAGGAAGGGTCAAGCTGAGGGGAGGAGGGGAAGTACCTAAATTTTATAATAAGTTAATGAGTAATATCTAAAACTTTTAAATTAGCAATAACAACATAATTAAATGTTTTAAAAGTGTAATGAAAATATTTTTTCAATAGTCAAATGATTTGAAAATGAATAGAAGTTTGAGTGAGGGTGAGTGAGGTAGGATACTACTGCTTTCCATTATAAACCAGGCTGAATTGGTGGTGCATTGATAACTTGATGAATATTAAAATTTGATAACATTGTACAGTATAATTGAAAATTGCTGAGAGTAGAACTTAAATGTTCTCATGCACAAACACACAAAAAGATAAATATGTGAGGTGATGGATATATTAATTCACTAGATGGGGGAATCTTTTCACAATGTATCTGTATATCAAATCAACATGATGTACACTTTAAATATCTTACAAGTTTGCCATTTATTCAGAAAAGCTCAAAAATGTGTTCTAAAATAATGAAATAATAATAAATAGAAGCAATTAATGTAAAAGATAGTGGTCTAACTCATCAACACACTGAGGTAAAATTGGAAAGGTAAATATTATTATAAATCATTTCATATAGCATGTTATTATTTTTTAAAATTTTGTTGTAGACACTTTCAGTAGTCTTCCCATATTCAGTTAGCATTTTCCTCTACACACTGAAGGGCACATGCTGTAGGAACCTGTGACTCTTTTCCTGGGGCATTCATTTTATTGTTGTTGGTTTCAGAGTAAGATCATCCCATTTCTCCATGTAAATCAGAGTGACTGAGGTTCAAGTCCTCAAAAACAACCATCAAATATTGATGGGTGGAGAATTAATATTCCCACGTGCTGCTCTGTTGCAGTGGCATCCCTACTCAGCCACCAAATGACTCCTATCTCTCAGTAT
Organism: Rhinolophus sinicus; assembly: GCF_057876585.1. Taxonomy (NCBI): domain Eukaryota; kingdom Metazoa; phylum Chordata; class Mammalia; order Chiroptera; family Rhinolophidae; genus Rhinolophus; species Rhinolophus sinicus. The sequence continues at coordinate 79,154,164 of NC_142502.1, read as the reverse complement.
ACTCACACTTATGAGGTCCTATCATCATATCTAAGCTGGCTTTGTAGTTCTCTTTCACTAAAGAATGCAGTGGAAATGACATAGAGTGAAAGAATCTCCCAGCTGAGCCTAGTCAACTCAAAGAATTGTGAAAGAAAAGGTGCTTTAAACTTTTAAATATTTGGTGGTTTATTATACAGTAGTAGATAACTAAAACAATAGTTTATTTTTTTCACAGCTTGGTTGGGAAACCTCAAGACCTTTCCTACATTATCCCTCAGAGTTTCCCAGGAGGATTAAGCTCCCCTTTTGTGGAATGATAACAGATTTGTTGACATGATCTTTATTAGTTTACTTTCCTTCCTTGCCTATATTCCTCAGTGTCCTACATTTGTTTCTTGGGATAACTTCTGAATAAGCTACTTGCACTCAAATTCTTGTTTCAGGTTCTGCTTTTGGTAGAATCCAAGAATCCAAGGTAATGCTAATAGAATTATTGAAGAGTTACATTAGGGCAGAATTATAATTTGATATTTTATACAAATCACTCTCTAATTTGGAGAAGATTTGAAAGAGATGTATTGAGGAAGAGACAGAATAGAAAGCTATTGTGATAATCCTGATGAGAAAGAAAGGTGAACTGTACTAAAATATAATAAAATAATGAGATCATGGAAGGAAGCAAGTCGCTGAATAAGAAAGCTAAGTCAGAGGTAGGACCCAAAGGAATTAACAATTGTTTTGGATGTTGATGGTAGTGAAAGTGAAAAGTCAAGGGAATCATTCTGCCTTAGGTGACTAAATGAATGCATAGGGAATACAGGAGGGAAGTCATATTTAGCGAATAATTTTATTAACAATTGAGTTTGGAATTGAACATGTTCAGTTGAGCTACCTGTGTGATGCTCAGTAGACAGTTGTGCATATGTGATATCTTGGGACTGTGGTTACAGAGTGTGATCAAAATGGGCTGGAAATAGTAAATTTAAAATGACCAGAATCCATGTGGTAATTTGGTACTAATTTTGTATCAAATATCTCAGAGTAATAATAGTAAATGATTAGTGTTGTTTGATGATTTATGATTTACATAGTACTTTCACATACAAATTTTGGTTGTACATTACTGAATATAACACATATAAATGGAATTAGAACTTCTTTTACATTAAATAGTAGGATGTCAACACATAACCCTATTAGGTTCTGGGGACTCCCTATGCTAAACCTGAATTATCTCAATGATTCTGCTACTTCTGGTATGGCTTAAAAGAGAAAATAAGCAAATGGTAATTTCAGATATACTAGAGACACACCGCAGCTATGAATTTAAAGACTGAAGCTTTAAATGTTACACTTACAGCAGTTTGATAATTTGGCTTAGGAGTGCTGTTTCAACATGGAGGTGAACTAGAACTACCTAAGGAAACTCACCTTCTTTTGGAAAAGTGATTAGGTTTCATGTTATGCCACTTCCAACTAAGAATTGCTCTGAAAGAAGCCTCTGCTGAGGATGAAAGTCACCGATGGAAATAGAGATCCTTGAACTGCCACCTTCCGTCCCTGTCTTTCAAGTCAGCAATTCGGGACACTTCTCTTGAGCAGGTCTAGCTAGCTCAAATCAGTTCGGACATAGACTGATTCTGTAGATCATGACCCTAAATTTGTATAGTGACTTTGAAAAGAATGGACTCCCTGAATTTGACTGAGCAACTTTTTTTTTCATTGAGCTGCTTTGAAAGCTACTTCTGTGTATAGCACATTTCCACAATAGAAATTCAAGGATCGTTTCTATCTCAATACTATCAGACCAAATGACTTCAAGCAGTTTCAGTTCTGCCATCTGTAAGAGATGAATTTGTTCAATCAACTTAAATCACTGTACCAACTCAGCCACTGCACCAGAAAACTCTCCAGTTTTATCTAACTGTTCCTATCCCAAGGTTAAATTAATGTCTGAGAATCTACATTTTGCCCCAAATTAGTCACTTACGTATTTGTAATAATATATTTGTAAAAATAATAATAATAATTTAGCTAATTTAAGAAGTCACCTGGAATGAAATGCATGTTTGGACTTCTACTGAAAACTATTTCAAGATATATTTTTAATTGAAAGAAATAATACTTTCTTCATTTTATTAGATGAGTTTTAATCTACACTCTTTATATTTTGTATATTTAGATACAGTATATTCTACTTTCTTAACATAGATGCACACACACATACATACATAGATGCCCATATGCAAAAGCCTCAAATTCAGTTTACCTTTAAAATTTCCTAATCTTCTACACTCTATTCACCTTACATCAAATCTTTTTGCACATTTAACTTTCTGTTTCTCACCTACAACTACCTTCACCTGTCTTGAACCCTTATCTAAAGATAGGAACTCCTTTATCTTTATTTGTTTTATCTTTCTAAACATTTTCCCAGGAGAGTTACTTATACTTATTTCTCAAAGCACTGATAATACAAAAAAAAAAACAACAACAAAAAAACATGTTTTAAAATCCCCAAACAAGATATTTAATGTAGTTTAGGAAATAATCTTTCACACCTCAGAGTCTGCAATGTGCAAAAACAGCTATCTTGCATTTGCAAGGCCCTCACGTATGGTCCAGCTAATTTACACTCCCATTTGCCTTTAGTCCTTTCTACATGTTAGTCCCACTAGATGCAATAAGGTTCTTTCTTCTCCATCCATTCTCTTGATTTATTCCTAAATAGGTTTCTGTTCTCAGTTTAGAAACTGCTTTCTTCTGCTTAAAATCCTCAAACTGAGTGTCAATACTAAGTGATTTCATAACATCCTTCTTAAAGAATTAAGAATAACTGAGAGGTTTAGTTTTTCTCATTATTCTTGAATATCATTCCATTTATTTTTATCACTTTCTTTTATTATTTTTGAAATATTACTTTAAAATACATATATTATTTTTATTGGAGGAATAATGCACATCTATTGTGCAAACCTTGGAAAATCATGAAAAAGAACATAACTCCTCCCTTCTATAAACATTTGTTTTTGTTTTGTTTTTTAGTCTTGAAAGTGAACTTGTGATCAGCATTCACGGGAATAGACATAACTGGAATAACTTAAAAACGAATACTTTTACCATTTTGAAATTACAAAATATATTCCCATGCATTAACCGATTTGGACTTCAGAACACTACGATGGGGTGGGGATGGTAGGTAGTGTAATACAAATTTAGACACAAAGATTCTGTGACTTTTCATCAGTCATCATATTGCTTTATAGGAACTTTTTGCTAACCGCAACAAATGTCCCCTGTGTTACCCACAAAAACCTGCCCACAGAAGAAAGGATAATACAGGTTTTACTAGTTTATGGCTAATGCTTTTATTCCAGTTTTACACAAAGGAAATTATGATGTAAACAAACTCAGTTGCACAGCTAACGAAAGAGTGGTTACCAGAGGGTAAGGGGAAAGAGGGTGGTAGATTAGGGTAAATGGGATCAATATATGATAATGGAAGGAAAACTGACTCTGGGTGGTGAACACACAATGTGATACATAGATGATATATTACAGAATTCTACACTTGAAACCTATGTAACTTTACTAACCATTAACATCCCAATTAACTTTAATTAAAAAAAAATGAGTCAGTAATACAATTCCAGTTTTCACATTCAGATGCCTGCATTATTTATATTAACTGCTAAGTAATATAATTAATGAAAAACATTTAGTACCTTGCCTGGAAAGCAGCAAGTGTTCATTTACTGTTAGCAATTACATTTGTTTTTTCTTATTTAAAAAGTGAAATAGACTTTGTACTGTTCTTGAAACTTCTTAGTAAGTTTGACAAATCAAGATCAAAAGCTACCCGAAATGTCTTTATAGATAAAACATACATATGTATGGGCATACAGATAAGTAAGATGCTGTGATGCCTGGATTTGCTTTAAAATACTGCAGCAATTCACACAATAACAAGTGAGAGAGGTTACATACAAGCAAAAATGGTACCATTTGAACAAGTGTTGAACTGGAAAATAGTTACTTGGAGGTCCATTAGGCTTTCTCCCTTATGTTTGAAATTTTCTGAAATAGAAAATTAAAATTAAATACACATATCTATACTAGACCATTTATATGCATTGCCAAGATACAGCATAAAGATACATGTGTTAACATTTGAGAATGGAGGAAAAACAGAGAGGCATTATTAAAAATATTTGCATGTAAATGCATAGGATGTCTGTCACACAACTACTACAAACCAATAAGGTGAGTTGTCTCCTGAGAGGAGAACTGGGTGGCTGGCACTTGGCAAGAATGGGAGACTATCCATTGTGCCAAATAAAATATTTGGAACCATGTAAATCTATTGCCTATTCAAAAAATATAAAAAATAGTTTCTGATAAAACTAGTATAGATGATTCTTTGATTGAGTGAAGTGCTCATGTTCCTTAAGATAATACGGATATTGAACTTAAATGGGAAATTTAGGTGTAAATTCGTAGATTGGACTGACAGCTCTCTTTATCATGATTGCAGTTGCATAATACATAAAAACAAAACTAAAACACTTGAAATTTATTGTTCATTTATTCAATAAATATTTTTTTTCTTATTTCTAGAATATATTGTAGATATAAGGTGTTAATTATCATTCTTGCCCACATACAAGATCAGAAAATTAAGTTCATGAACTCATCCTAGAAAAAGTGTTACATACCTCGTTGCTGACTATTGCTTTGATCACCATTGAAGTACTCCCTTTGGAAAGCTATGTACCGATGCCAGTGCCTAGTCCATCTTTCAAAGCAATTTTGGAACTCTTTTTCTAGAATGACCATCAGAGCTATTGTTGTATTACCCTTAATACCCTGAATGGCATTAAAATATCTTCCTTTCAATATTTCCTTTATTTTTAGGTAAAGAAAGAAGTCATCAGGGTCCAGATCAGGTGAGTAGGGAGGGTGTTCCAATACAGTTATTTGTTTACAGGCTAAAGACTCCCTTACAGACAGTGCTGTGTGAGCTGGTGCATTGTTATGATGCAAGAACTATGAATTGTTGGTGAAAAGTTCAGGTTGTCTAACTTTTCCACACAGTCTTTTCAGCACTTCCAAATAATAAACTTGGATCACTGTCCAGTTGTTACAAATTCATAATGAATAATCCCTCTGATATCAAAAATTTTAGCAACATCATCACAACAAGTTTGTGAACTTAGTTATCTGACCTCATATTAAATAATATTATTCCCCAGATCTAGTGGGGAATTATTTAATCAAGAAACAGAAAATAAAATTCATAATTATTAAATATTAATTCTACATTCAAAATGAGATTCTAAGATATAATTAAAAGGGAAGGGTTAGTGAACATTTCACTGAGTAAATTTCGTTTGGTTTAATAAGAATTAGACAGGCATTGGAAGGGGAAAAGGGTGTTCAATAACTAATGAAAGGGGCAAGCTTAGGAATGCAAATTAAAAGCAAATGGTGTAGAACCTTGTAAAGCAGGCTATAGATTATCTACATTTCCTTCAATGTAGAAGAAATGCCTAAAGGAGTTTTGGAATCTAACTGATATTGCCGAATATGCATTAAAATTACCCTCCGGAGTGGTAAAAAGTCCAGCTCTGTTTAAGATGTATTAAGGCAATAATCTAAGAGGTATATTAGAGTGCAGGGACATGGTGATAACTAGATTTGAAATATACTGGAAGGTAAAATCAGTAAGATCTAGTGATGAATTGGCAGGGTTAAAAACAGGTAGTGGCTACCATAGTGACTCTGTTTTGTGGCTTGAGCAGTTGGGTATTGGGTAGAACGAAGTGGGCTGTTATTAGAAATAGGGAAGAATAGAAGAGAATCAGCTTGGGGGAGGGTGGGAGCTTAACTTGTACATTTTTTAGATTGTTGCCATCGATATGGGTGTTTTGGTATCAAAAAAAGCAGCCTGTGCTTAACACTAGGAACATATCTAACAGCAAAGAACATTCCTACTCTTTCTTTCTTCCTCCTGTAGGAGCAGTAGATCTCTGTTTCATTACTGTCTGGCACGGACCTCTGTCTTCATTTAGAGTTATCTGATATGAAAATGAGCTCAGGGCACAGAAGGTGAGATTCAAACTAGGAAAATTGCCTCCCTTATGGTAGGTTAGTGAATATTGTTAAGGAATAAAATGAGGAATATTATCACCTTTATCAGAAAATGACACACAAAATGTCTCAAATTCCCAACATCAATTAACCTGTTTGTTCAGTGTCATTAGCAAACATCATTTACTAAGCAATTCTCATTGTTCATTTGGAACATTTCTTTATTTAGCCCTTTAGAAGTCAATTTTGAATTGGAATGTCGTTTTGCCCCAGTAGACACCATGGAAACTAAGATAGGCAGGGTAAAAAGATGATTTTAAAATTACCTCCAAACATAATTCTTTTTTTAATAAAATTATAGATTATTTTTTTCTCCTTTAAACTGAGACAAAGATGCTGACTTTTTTCTTCTAAATTATTCTATAAAAATAGCTTTTTCATTTCAAATGACTTTAATACTTAAAGGTTATGTACAAAAATTGTTGTAATGATTTAACATTGATATGTAGATTAGATCTAGCCTCAGATAAATTTTTGTCTATTTTTAACTTTTTCAATGATAGGCATTTTAACTTACTCTCATACTTCTTGTTGCAGTACTTCCTCAGATTTTTCTGTACTAAAAACACATAAGGAAGGAAAAGACAGAGAAATCCCAATGTCACTGAGACCTGAGCTAAATGGCAGGACTTTAATGTCAGTGTTTTCATTTCTCAGACCTGCAGGAATGAACTGCCGAGGGCTAAATTGGAAGTTCCATGGTCAGAGACAATCCGTTTTACCCAATGCTAGACAGCTATGGTTATGGCCCCAGTCACTATCTAATAAAAACACAGTCTGATTTTATAAATGCTGGGTTTAGCTGTAAAGTTAAACATGTTGTGAATAAATTTTGCCATCAGTAATTAAAGGAAATTGTTCTTCAGATTCCAGAAATGTGTGTTTTAGGTATACTGATCTATTCTGGATCAAAATTATGCCAGCCAATTTAAGAATACTCACATTGTTCAGTGATTTCCATGTGTTTCTAAGTATATGTAATTTACAAATAAAAATATTTTTAACCTGGGATTTGTACTGTCTGATACGACGTCTGAAAATTACGTTCACAAACTTGCCATCATGCACTTACATTGGCAGCACTGTACAAACAGCTCAGTAAGGTTTCATAACCTTGGTATATCAATGTCTCACAGGTGTGTTCGTGATGACGTATGGCAGTGTCTTGCTGAGTGGTGTTCATTATTGTTGTAGTGTGTTTTGTGTTCTGTTGTGAGAATGTCTGAGGTTGAATTACAGCAATGAACAAACATTAAATTTCTTGTTAAACTTGGCAAGAGTAGAAGTGAAATCAGGGACATGTTAGCCCAAGCTTATGGGGAAAATGCCATGACAAAGATGGCAGTGTACAAATGAATTAAATTTTTTTCTGAGAGGAGAGAACCCATCATTGATGAAGAGAGGTAAGGGCAGCCACTAACAAGCAGAATTGACAAAAACATTGCAAAAAGTCATCAAATTGTGTGTCAAAATCATCGGCTGACTGTGAGAAGCATAGCAGACCAAGTATATATCAATTGAGAGACAGTTAGGAAAATCTTAACTGAAAATCTTGGCTTGAGAAAGGTGTGTGCAAAAATGATCTGAAGGAGCTCACCGATGAACAAAAGCAAGGAGGAGTCACAATTTGCCAAGACCTTTAGGAGAGACAAGATGATGTTTTGGGCCATGTTATCACTGGTGATAAAACATGAATGCACAAATATGACTCTGAAACAAGCATCAAAGTGCACAATGAAAGTCAGTCAATTCTCCATGATGAAAAAATCCGTCAGTCCAAATCAAGAGTTAAAACAATGTTGCTATTTTTTTTTATGTCAGACAGATTATTCATTATGAATTTGTACCAACTGGACAAACAATTAACCAAGTTTACTAATTGGAAGTGCCGAAAAGGCTGCATGAAAAAGACAAAAACGACCTGAAATTTTTATCAACAATTCACTGGCTTTTGCATCACGACAATGCACTAGCTCACATGACACTGTTCCCGAGGGAGTTTTTAGCCAGTAAACAAATAACTGTATCGGAATACCCTCCCTACTTATCTGATCTAGCCCCTGATGTGTTCTTTCTTTACCCAAAGATAAAGGTAGTATTGAAAGGAAGACATTTTGATGACATTCAGGAAGGACATAAAGGGTAATACAACAAACAGCTCTGATTGCCATTCCAGAAAAAGAGTTTCAAAGTTGCTTTGAAAGGTGGACTAGGCGCTGGCATGAGTGCATAGCTTCCCAAGGGGAGCACTTAGAAGGTGATCAAAGTGAAATTCAGCAATGAGGTATGTAGAACTTTTTCTAGGATGAATTCACACACTTAATTGTCAGACATTGTATATGTGTCTCTTTCTCTCTTAGAGAATGGAAATAGTGGATACCAAGGCCAGGTATTCCTGGCCAATTGCACGAGCTATTAGAACAATGAAGTACATTTTTAATTTAGGTTAATCTTCCACTCTCTGCTTCTCCTCGCTAATATCTGGGGATTGTGTGTGTTTCATCTTAGATCCTCCTCTTTTAAGAATATACTTTCAAGCACATACTGAGTTAGATTACACACTTTCAGTGAGTACAGCTATTACAGAACATATTATTCTGTACTATATTTTTCTGTGTTTTTTTTTTACTCGTTTTTCTCATTAATACTGTTATAATTTTGAAGGTAAGAAGCATATCTTCCTATTCAAAATATGTAGCAATACTATAGGAACATCAAAGCTTAATTCCACATTCTTCTTCATGGACACACAAAATATTATCATTTTTATATTATACAATGCAGCCCTGTGATTATTTTTGGGCAAAAATATCTAAGTGATATTTTTCACTTTGGGCTGAATCAGCAAATTATTCATCTCTTTCTCTGGAATGAATACCATGGGGGACATGTGTTGAAATCACAGAACATTAATTAATCTACATTCCTAAGTAAACATGTAGGATGAGAGATACATTACTTTTCTCTGTTAGCCACTAATATTTTGGGGTCAATTTGTTTACCACTGTTCATTTTTAACTATCCTAAGTATACATTGTCCTAAGAACCTTCATACATGCTTGATTTACAATGTGTAAAACATGTGAATTGCACGAATAACTGAACATAGATCTCTTCAGCTGAAACTCCCAATGTCACTGACTTTGAAAATAGGTATTCATGTTGCAGTTTTCCCATAGATCAGAGTAAGTATGTTTTTTATTCATATTCTTCATGACTTACTATATAAAGTGCTTATCAATGTCAAGAACTTTGAAGGATCTCAGATGTTACGCTGCTGACAAGCTAATGATTTAGGCTGAATTAGCTTTATGAATGCTGGCAGAACACATGAGGTTCCCAGGACAGAGACAAAGGACTTCAGAAATCACAGCAGGTGACATGTAGTTTATGTTTGCCTTGGTTGTACTTACTCTCCGAATCCCACAGAGTGATTCAGAGTGACACAGTCGTTGCTGTATAAAAGCAGTGGCTGTGCGTCACGTCTGAGGAACCCTGACCTAATAGCTCTGTAGCTAGGAACAACTGAATCATGTAAAGTAGATGCAAGCAAATCGTGAATGTTGCTCAGGTCAACAGCCAAATCTGTCCTATGCTTTAGAGAGAGAAAACACATGTGGAGACATTATTTAAAATACAGCCTGGAACAAGAGTTGTTTAGATACATCTGCATGGAAGACATTTAGAAACACAAGAGATCTGTAGAAAATTGTCTTCCAGCAATTGAGAAAGCAGATACTTAGGAAGCTGAGCTTTTTCAAAGGATTGATGGTCTATGGATTCCTACCAGAAAATATTTTACATTCTCATTTACTCATTCGACAATTAGTTATTGAAATGCTTTTATGGAACAACTATAGGGTTTGGTGCTTAACACATAGTTAAGTGTTTAATCTATTACTTTTATAGATGATACACATAGAAGAAATTTTGAGAATTCCAAATAGCCAGCTTGAGAATAGGCAAGGATAGGCAAGATTGAGAAAGTGATAAAAAGAACAACAAAAACAATAATACCTAAGTTTTGATACTTTTGTTTTTCTCCCAGATGGCTTTAAATAGGTTATACCATTTGAAAATAATAGTTTAATGAAGAATGTACTATTATCATCTATGTTTTGTTTCAACTAAGGATGGCATTAGTATGAAATAAGTGAGGCAGGGTCAGCAAAAAGAGGGCTGGATCCTATCATTAGTTAAAAAATTGATATTGTGCTCATATTGGATTTTTCAAGTTGGCTCTATTCTGTCATATGTCAAAGAACAATGAACATATTTTGGTTGTAACAGTTATTTATTTGGATTCTGATAGAGGAAGTATTTGATGAACATTCTACCAGTATTTATTTATTGTATCCTAAACTTGAGTTATGTATAGTAATTTTCATAATTGTGTTTTGTGGGTAACCCATGAAATAACATGTACGTCAAAACGCTCGCTGTATTTAAATTTTTACTAAATAGTACATTTTCTAGGACCCCTTTGTTGACATGTACAAGTTTTTTTGTTTGTTTGTTTTTCTGCGCAAGAACAGTTAAGGAAGCCCTCCTAAGGATGCTAAATAAGAGATTAATGCAGAAAGAAAACAGCCAGGTGGATTAGAAAGCTACTTGGCAGGCAATGGGATCTCAGTAGTGCTCAGGATTTGTTGGATGTTTTATTATATTCCTTTATTAATGCAATACCCTAGAAAATTGTCCTAAGTGTTCAAGAGGCTTAATATTCCCACTGCTTCCAAATTGTACCTAACTGGACCTCTCTCACCGACATGCAAGGGGGCACTTCTTTCTAATGGAAATTGATGCCATCACTTGCAGAGTTAATGTCAAATTTATGCAACCTCTGATTCTATAAGGAAAAAAAAAAGGAAGAGCCTTGGGGAAAGGCTTATGTCATTTTACATATTCCCTACTTTCAAGGCTGCTCACATTTCCTAACAACCTTATTCTATTCAAACCCAGTTCTAGGTCAATCCATTAAATATTGGTGGCAGGAGCAGAAAGATGAAGAAGGAGAAAGGCTAGGGCTGGCAAAAAGCAGAGGTCAGGACACGGGCAAGTATAAAAGCAGAGCCTAAGACAGTATAAACAGATATAATGTCTTTTCTTTAATTTATGGTTTTATTTATTTGAGTACTCTCTTTTATCTTTGGTAAGTCTAGCTAAACATTTGTCAATTTTATCTTTTTAAAAAACAGCTCATACTTTTATTATCTTTTCCATTGTCTGTTTCATTTATCTCTGCTCTAATCTTTATCTCCTTCCTTCTGCCAATTTTGGGCCTTAGTTCATCATTTTCTAGTCCCTTGAGATATAAAGTTAGATGATTCATTTGAGCTCTTCCTTTTTTGTTAGGTAGACATTTAGTGCTATAAACTTCCCTGTTAGAACTGCTTTTGCTGCATTCCGTAAGTTTATATAAGTGGTGTTTTCAATTTTTCCCCTTTCAGTATATTTTTTGATGTCCCTTGTTTTCTTCTTTGATTCATTGGTTGTTCAGGAATGTATTGTTTAATTTCCATATTTGTAAATTTTCCACTTTTCATTCTGTTTTTGATTTTTGGTTTCATATCATTGTAATTTGAAAAAAAAAATCAGTATAATTTCAATCTTTTAAAATTTCCTAAGGCTTTTTATGATGTTCCATCATAGAGAATATTCTGTGTGTTTTTGAGAAGAATGTGTATTCTGTTGCTGTTAGATGGAATGTTCTCTATATATCTGGTCCAGAGATTAGTTCAAATCCAATGTTTTACAACTGATACCACAAAGATATAAAGGTTCATAAGAGACTACAATAAACAATTATACCCCAACAAACAACCTAGAAAAAGTGGACATATTCCTAGAAACTTACAACTTGTCAAGACTGAATCATAAAGAAATAGGAAATATCAACAGGCCAGTTATTAAAAAATAATAACTAAGGAGTTTGAAGCAATAATGTAAGACCTCCCAACAAAGAAAAGCCTAGTACCAGATGGCTTCATAAGTGAATTATACCAAATAGTTAAAGAAAAATTAGTGCCAGTCCTTCGCAAACTCTTGCAAAAAATTAAAGAGGAGGAAACACTTCCAAACTCATTTTGTGAGTTCAGCATTACTCAGATACCAAAACCAGATAAGGACACTATGCAAAAATTACAGGCCAATATCTCTGAGGAACATAGATGAAAAATTCTAAACAAAATACTAGAAACTAAATCCAAAAGTACATTAGAACAATCATAAATGACCAAGTGGGATTTATCCCCGGGGCACAAAGATGGTTCAATATATGCAAATCAATAAATGTGATGGACCATATTAATAGAGTAAGAGTTAAAAATCATATCTCAATAAATGTAGATAGAGCATTTGGCAAAATTCAGAATCCTATGATGATAAAAATACTCAAGAAAGTGGTTATAAAAGGAACATATATTAAAATAATAAATTACATATATGCCATAGTGAACCTCATACTCAATGGTGAAAGGTGGAAAGTTTTTCCTCTAAGATTAGGACAAAGATAAATGTGCTCACTATCAGCATTTCTATTTAACATAGTACTGAAAGACCTAACCAGAGCAATTATGGAAGAAAAATAAATGAAATCCATCCAAATTGGAAAGGAAGAAGTAAAATTGTCTCTGTTTTCTGATGACCTTTGTTTACTTTTTGGTATATAGAAGAGCCTAAAGACTCCACACATACACACACACACACACACACACACACAAAAGAAAGAAAGAAAATAAAAGAAAAAAATAAAGGTATAGAACTAGTAAACAAAATTGCGTAAAGTTGCATTATACAAAGTCAGCATACAAAATTCAGTTGCATTTCTATACATTAACAATAAACTATTTGAAAAAGAATTAAAGAAAAATATAGTTGAATGAAAACAATAAAAACTTAGAAATAAATTTCACCAAGAAAGTGAAACATCTATATATCAAAAACTAGAAGACACTGATGAAAGAACTTGAAGACACAAATAAATGGAAAGATATCCAGTGTTCATGGATCAGAAAAGTTAATATTGTTAAAATGTTCATATTACCCAAAGCCACCTATAGATTCAATGCAATTCTATCAAAATTCCAATGGTATTTTTCACAGAAATAGAATAAAAACAGTCTTAGTATTTGTATATAACCACAAAAGACCCTGAATAGCCAAAGCAATTTTGAGAAACAACAAATAACAGGAGGCATCACACTTCCTTATTTCAAACTATACTACAAAGCCAGATCATTCTAGTGCAGTACTGGGATAAAAACAGACACATAGAGCAAAGGGACAGAATAGACAGCCAGTCCAGAAATAAATCCACATATGTATTTGACAAGGGAGCCATGAATACTTAATGAGGAAAAGATAGTGCCTTCAATAAATCAATAAATAGTATTGGGAAAATAGGATATTTACATGCAAAAAAAAAAAGTAAGTAAGAAAGAAAGAAATTGGAGCCTGTTTTACACCACTAATGATACCGCACCCAATTTCAGTCATTTATGGTGTGTTTCTTTTTTTTTTTTTCTCCAAGACACCAAGCTATTCTCTAACATCAGGCGAGTGTCCTGCAGTTCCACACAATTCTGCCACTACCTACCTAGAGATAGCATCAGACTCCAGAAGTTAAGTGCTCAGGCCCACAAGACTTTCCCTACTTCAGCTGCAAATCACAAGTCCAGGTTGTAACCTCTGCTTCTGACTGACTGACTATAAATTGGAGATTCCCAGCACCACCTCTTTGGGTTTGATTAGTTTGCCAGAATGGCTGACAGAAATAAGGAAACTAGTTTACTCACTAATTGTCAGTACATCACAAAGGATATTATAGGTTATGAATCAATAGCTAGATAAAGAGAGATTTAGGGTGATTTCCCAAATGAAGGAGCTTCTGTTCCCATGAAGACTGGGGTCTGACATGGTGGCACATGGAAACACTCTGGTTCACCAACCTGGAAGTTGTCCAAATCCCATCTCTTTGGGGTTTAATGGGAGCTACATTATATAGGCATGGTTGATTAAATCTTTGGCCATTGGTGATTTAAATTCCAGCCACTATCAATTCCTTGAAAATCATGAAGTGAGACTGAAAATCTTAATCTTCTAGTCAGGGTTTTCCCCTCACATCCTTATGGGCCTTCCAAAAGTGACCTCATTAATATAAACTCATTTGAGGTTCAAAGAGGCTTGTTATGAATCACAAGACACCTATTTCACCTTTTTGGTTCCAAAGTGATTTCAGTAACTGAAGACAACAGACCAAATATCAAAACAAAAGATGTTCATTCCATTGATCTTATTGCTTAGGAAATTCCAAGGGTTTAGGGAGCTGTGAATCATGCATGGAGACCAAAATATATGTTTATTATAAATTACAATATTACAGAACTCGCAAAAATAACTTAAATTGATTTAGGACTTAAATATAAGACTTGGAACCTTAAAACTCCTAGAAGAAAATAGGGGAAAAGATTCTCCACATTGGTCTTGGCAAGGTTTTTGTTTTTTAATATGACACCAAAGGCACAAGTAGCAAAAGTAGAAATCAACAAATGAGACTATATCAAGCTAAAAAGCTTCTGTACAGCAAAAGAAACAATTAACATACTGAAAGACAATCTATAGAATGGGATAAAATATTTGTAAGTCATAGATCTAATTTCCAAAATACATTAAAAAAAAAAAAAAAAAACTCGTACAACTCGATAACATAGATAGGTAGGTAGGTAGATAGATAGATAGATAGATAGATAGATAGATAGATAGATAGATAGATAGATAAAATATGGGCAAAGGACCCAAATAGACATTTTTCCAAAGACATACAAATGACAAACAAGTACATGAAAAAGTGATCAACATCACTAATTATCAGGACAATGCAAATTAAAACCCCAATGAAGTATGCAGGTGTACAGCATAATAATTTTGAATGTCAACTGCAATTAAAAGAAAGAAAAAAATTAAAAAATAAAACCAGAATGAGATATCACCTCACATCTGTTAGAATAAATAGTATCAAAAACAAAATAAATGACAAATGTTTATGAGGATGTGGAGAAAAGGGAACCTTTATGCACTGTTGGTAGGAATATAATTGGTACAGCCACTATGGAAAACAGTATACCAGTTTCTCAAAAAATTAAAAATGGTGCTACCATATGATCCAGCAATCCCGCTTTTGGATATGTATCCAAAAAAAAAAGAAAGAAAGAAAGAAAAATAAATCAGGATTTCAAAGAGATATCTATACTCCCATAGCCGTTACAACATTAATTGACAGTAGCCAAGACATGAGAAGACCTAAGTGGCATCCATTGACAGTTGAGTGGATAAAGAAAAAAAAAAAAAAAGAAAAAAAAGAAAAAAAAAAAAATATATATATATGAACATTATTCAGCCATAAAAAATAAGAAAATCCTACCATTTGCCATTACATGGGTGGACCTTGAGGACATTATACTAAGTAAAATAAGTCAGATTTAGAAAGACAAATACAGTTATGCACAGCATAATGACATATCAGTCAATGACAGAGATCCAGTATGATAGAGATCCCATACGATTATAATGGATATTAAGTAAAATGTTTCTGTGCAATATTGAATGAAAATGCTGGACTTGACTACAATATTGGATTTACTGCGAGCTCTGGGTGATTTAAATAGAAGAGGAGGCTCAGTCTGTGCCCTGAGCCTGATGGAGGCTGGATCCTCAGTTGGCCGCGTAGTGAGAGGAGCAGGCTGGGGAGGAGGGAAGTCCCGGAGCCCACTCCTGCACAGACGTGCGCACACACGCGCCACTCCTGCATACAAAGTCAGTTCCAGTTCCTCCATCCCTTTTTAGCTCTCTTTCCTCCCAGTCTTCCCTCTCCCTTCCTCTTCCTCCCTCCTCCTCTGCCCCTCTCTCTCCCTCTCCCTCCATTACTCTGTCTCTTTCTTCCCTCTTCGGTTTAGTCTTCTCCTCCGAAGCTTTATCTCTCTGGATCCCTTTCCATCTCTGCTCTCCCTTTCTTTCTCCTTATCTTCATTTCTTCTCTCCCTTCTTCCCTCCCTCCTCCTGACATCTGCTGTGCCTCCCTGGAAACCTCCTTCCAGAGCCCTCCCTCTGCCCCTCTAATACACGTGCACCCCCACATTGAATCATTTATATTGTATTTTTAATGTACCTTTTCTACATTTAGATGTGTTTAGATACACAAATATGTATTATTGTGTTACAGCTGCCGGCAGTATTCCGTACAGTAACATGCTGTCCAGGTTTGTAGCCTAGGAGCAATACGGTATAACATATAGCTTATGTATGTTATATAGGTGTGTAATAGGCTCTACCATCGAGGCTTGTGTAGGTACACTCTGTGATGTTCACACAACTATGAAATCGCTTAACAACATTTCTCAGGACACATCCCTGTCATTAAGCAACACATGACTGTACTGTATGAGCTCATATGTGGAATCTAAAAAGCTAAACTCATAGAAGCACAAAATATAATGGTGGTTGCCAGAAGCTAAGGCATGGGCGAGATGAGGAGATGTTGTTTAAAAGGTGCAAATTTCCACTTATATAAGGAATAAGTTCCAGGGATCTAATGTACAGCATGGTGACTATACTGAACAATACTGTGTTTTATACTTTAAAGTTGCTCTCAGAGATTTTAAATGTTCTCACCATAACAACAACAAAATGGTAATCTTATGACATGAAAAATGTGTTAACTCACCTTATTTTGGTAAATATGTGGTAACATGTACATGTATCAAATCATCACAATGTATACCTTAAACTTACACAATGTTATATATCATTTAATATCTCAATAGAGATGGAATAAAAAAGATGCAAATAAAAAAGAGAGAGCAGCCCACTGTTCACATAACAGCTTAGAACATTCCAGTATGGAAAACATACAAATCCAAGGATCAACCCAGCTGGCCTAATAATCCTTGCAAGAGCATCTGCAGCTATGGTAAATATAAAACTATGGGAAAAAAATCAATAATTCCATGAATGTTCACTTGGAGAATCACTCATTCAGGAAACTTTCTTTTGGCAAATTTGCTTCAAATAAATTGGTCATTTGGTTAATTCTATTGAAATAAACACAATTTGGTGATTTTCTGTTAATTGGCCAGAACTTGAATAAAATTGGGGTGCTGTTCAGTGAGCATTTAGATTTGGTGGCCTCTATACAGTGTCAGTTGGTTTTGTTTGTAAGACGTAAAGATTACTACAACATATGGGGAGGGGATAAAACAGAAAGAAGTATTAAAGAAGTTATTTAAACAGCTATTATTTTCTTTAAAAGTCAGCTTAAGTTTGAACAGAGTAGCTAGAAGTAGGCCTGACCAGTAGATCATCCAAGCATTCCATAAAGAAAACCTTAAGAGCTAAAAGTTTTGCTTGTAAACTTCTTTGAATGAGAGAAAAGTAAATTATTTCTATATTTATCTCTATATATCATTATAATTATGAGATGAATCAAATTAAAATGCATTTTGGAGACATCTGGTGTTAAATTCATATACATGTGACATTCCTTAACACATTTTTTTTTTTTTAAACTGCTGGTGACATTTTGTGTTTCTATTTATTCTTTTATTTCTCTGGATATACTGTGATTTTATTTTTATCCATAGTTAATTTTATTTCTACGTTAATAGTGTTCTTTATTATTTTGAACATGAGTTAGTATAGGATTGATAAAATTCAAATTTTTCCTAGTAATGAATGAGGAAATCTTACTGAGATATTATTTGTGTATTTTGTTATGTTTGCCATGTTTGTTAATGTGAAAATATCAAATATAACATGTACATTGATCACATAGTTTTATTGATACAGAAACTGAAATTAAAAAAATATATGCAGGATAAATAACACTGAGAATATCTCAATTCAGAGAATAATTAACATTTGTCTCCTGACCTGCCTTTTGTGACTGTAATGTTTACCACTTTGTTTTAGTTTTTCAGTGAGAGTTTTTTGGTCAACATCATCCTTTCCTTGTAATCAATGATTTCCTTATGATTTTAAGACTTTTTAGTTTGACCACATTATTGTCTCAGTGAAGTATCCACAGAATGTGACCCTCTTCCTAAAATAGTGTGTTGTCAATTTCTATCCTCATTTTTTTTTTCCTTTCCAGGGTATAATATGTAATGTAAACTTTATTAAAGGAAGTATTTTATTGGTCTCAAAACCCCAGCAAACCTATATTTTCAGTGGACATGACTTTCGAAACACCAATGTTAAACATTCATTTATATCTACTTCCAAATCTACTTCACTTTCCCCATATATTTTGTTATCTTTATTCCTTTACAACAAGATGTCATAATGTAGAATACAAGAAAATCTATGGATCTATGTGTGGACTTCAAAGGGTGAACTAATCTCTAAAATCATACATGTATTTTTGTGTATGTATATATGGATAAGAAGATTCTCTCGGGCAGAGAACCTGTAGCTTTTACTAGTTTTCTAGGAGTATATGATCACAAAAGTTTCAAAAGCTTACAGATGCAAAATTATTTAAGAGATATTTAAGTTATTTATCATTTTGACATATAAGATATACCATCTAAAGTTTGGTTGAAAGTGGGCTTTTATTTTTTCCCATTTTCTAGAGGTTTGCTTTCTGCCTCCCTCCCTCGATCTTTCCCTCCCTCCCTTCCTTCCTTTCCTGTCATAGTATATACAAATATTCTTAAGCCAGATAAGTGCCTACTGGTCATATTCATGTTTAAGAAAATATGGTCCATGGCTAAATTTCCAATGATATATTTTTAAATTGGTTTACCTTTTTGTAAAGCTTTTGTTTTATATTTAATTTTTTTGACTTTTTTTTTTTTTTTTTTTTTTTTTTTTTTTTTTTTAGGTATTTGATAGAAGTGGTGTTAGTAGATTATTCGTGTAATAGCAAAAAAATACAAAAATGTAATGGTCATTGTTTTGGAAAAATGATGGCCCAAAAGAGCAATTTATCTACATACATTTGTATGAGGAGAGGTCATTGTAAAATCAGGCACATCTTACCAAAGGCATTAATATTTTCATCTTTTACTTAGACGACAATAAAGCTGATAAGCTTTAAGCACTTACTGGACCAGATCTGTTCATCTCGAGAACAAAGAACCTCTCTGTGAGCACTGAGTTCAGAATAGGTGTTTATCTTTCATGTGGAATGACAAACAGACAAAAATCCAAGCCAAAAGAGTGTATATAACATAAAACTCTAAGTCCAAAGCTTTTTAAGCTCTAGAGAGAATTTTCAAGTGAAAACTTGTTAGAAACAAGGGACAAAGCTCATGTTCATTATCTGTAATTGTTGACAGTAGTTTAAATTAACTACTATAGGCCAGGAAAAAATATATAAGCAATATACACATTCATTTAAAATCCTCTCTATACTTGATAATATGAAGTTAATAAAATGCTATCCTCTGTGACCTTCTCTGCTCCAAGGTAGTTTAGTCTATAAATGCAAAGACTTTGCATGCTTACAAGGGAAATACATATCTGATAGGTTATTTTGAAATGCTGACATCTTCTAATTCTTATATGTTCCACATCTTATCTTTTTAACATTAGATATGACATTTTGTAGAATTATGGAACAGGAGGATAGTCATTTGTTCACTTTCAATTTGCCTATCTCTGCAGTGATACTAGTGGGAAAAGACACTAAAGAATTCTAGGGGCAACTGGAGGAGAGAATACTCTGAAAGTGGATGCCATCCTGCTTTCCAATGCACATTCTCCTTATTTTTTGGATGAATATTTAGCCTTCTTCCAACTTTTATTCATTTAACAATTCATATTGCCTCAGGATTGTGCTAATGTGATATATTAGAGAAAACAGCAAGTTAAAAGTAGAACTACTATGGAAATAAATACTGAAATTTATTCTAGGTAGAACATTGCCCATTTCATTAGACTGTGTATCTTACTGTATGATACACATGCATATTTCAGGAAAATAGTCGAAGTCTTCCAATATAAATCACTAATCCTCTAGACACCTTTAACAACTCATTATATTATCACATAGAAATAATGGAGTCATTTTAATTATTTCTAAACCCACTGAGCACTATTACAATTATTTTTAAATAAGCCACATTACAGTGTCCCAATTGTTCTGAGAAATGGAATGAATTTGTTTAAGGGAATGAATTTATTTAACAGTATGCTCATTCTTGCCTTGTAGGGAATCTCAGGAAATAGTTATAAAAATTACTTCTAGATTCCAGTAATATTCATTTAAAAAATGTATGTAATTATACCAAAATATTAAAGATTTTTTTTTCTTTTTTTTTTGTTTGTTTTGTGTTTGTTTCAGTTGTACAAAACATCATATTGATTAGACATTTATATACCTCACAAAGTGATAACCTCAACAAGTCTATTACCCATGTGACACTGTACATAGTTTTTACAATATTCTTGACTGTATTCTCTATGCTGTACTTTTGTTTTACAAATATTAAATAATATACTTCAATATTATCTGTATTTACTGAATACTTGATTTATATGTTTTTAGTACAAATAACTTCTCCATCGTTTCTCCTGGATTTTTTTATGTTTAAGAACAATACTTTCCTCATATAGTAAGTTATGTTTTTTAAATACATTATTTATGGTATGTATCATATTCAATTATAATAGAAATAGATGTCTGTATAATGTGAAGAATTCAGTTTATGAAAAGAAAATCTTTCATTTTAACTTTTAGAAAATATAGAGAAGACAATTTATTGGAAGGAAAGTGATAATGAGTTTTTTGGTACTTTTGAAACATACTATAGGACTGATGATGATGATGATGATGGTGATGGTCTTGAAAAACATAATAATAACATGTGTGTTTTTTATAACACCCTATATGAACAAGAATTTTCACCCTAGACAATGCTGATGCTCTCCTCTAACACAGAGTATATATTGAATAAATATTTGCAGTAGAACCATTGATATAGTGACTGTTGGAAAGAGAAGAGGCTTATTGGCTTTGGGAATTATTTGCTTTATGATACTATTGATTTTGCTAAGTGAAGTAAATCCTAGATGAGATTGTTAAAAGATGATTCTTGATGAGATATGCAAACCTGAATGCTGGAATTTGTTGTTTAGGCTGCAGAAATGGATCTAAAACTGGCTTATATCATCCGATAGCAGGGATATTCTCATTCAATAATGTATTCATACTGGGGAAACTTATCTATATTACAAAGGTTATAACAACAGGGTAGTGTCATGACCTTATGCTTTTTCATTAATAGAGCTGTCTTACTGTGTTTATGAATTTACTTTCTTCCTAATGAAAGAAAATAGTAATTAAGTGCCTATTTTGTATGAGAAACTGCATAAGGACTTTTGCATATTTTATCAATTGGTTGGGAAAGATGTTTTATTTTATTTCAAATACTCATGGCCTAGTAAATCTATAATGTTAATACTGTCGTAACCAGGGTTAGCTACCTTGATATCTTCTAAAAAATATCAAGATTTTCTGTACTTTTAGAACCAGCTTCCTGGTCATATATTCTTAAAAACGTATACCCAATAAACTTTCCAGATACTTTGATTAGTGAAATTAACTGTCTATTCCCTTAGCAAGATTCCCCAGCACATTATTTTCTGCTTAGACTTTCACAGAATAAAGCAATTTAAAAAAAAAGTGTAACTTTAAAAGAACAAACTTTAATAAAAATGATGAAGAATCTCTGTATAGAGGCCAAAGTAGAGGCTGTTTGCTAGAAAGCAAAGATTTTTGTTTCAAAAAAAGATTAGTAGTAAAACACTTGAAAGAGTAAGATTATAACCTCTGGTCCATTTCTTTATCACACATTATGATCAATTTCTCTGTCAAAACAGTCTTCTCTAATTCTGCTTTCATCTCCCCTCCTCAAGAGGAAAGCCTAGGAGAAACAAAGAGAACAGTGAATTCAACCTTGTATGCAATTGCAGTGTGATGAGGGAGCAGTTGAAAGAGTACAGCTATGGAATCAGATATGCCTGTCTCTGAATCCTAACTCATTTCCTTAAACAAAATTTGTTGATTTTAAATATCAGAATGCTATTACAAACCATTCTAATCATGAAAACATACATATATACACTGGGGTATATTTATGGAAAGAATACTGGAGTATTTCAATGAAATATAAAATGTTGATCAGTAAAGAATCAAGAAGTGACAAAAAGTGGTAGATGGAATTTCTGAACTTTCATTCATCCACCTGACATTGATCTAACTGGGGTCTTACTCTTTCTTTTTGCATCTCACAAATTGTTGAAAAAGAGACCGTAATTGATTCTTCTTGTATTTACAATTACCTATTCATCTGCAGTTAGGTGGGTGCAATACATAAATAGCTTTGAGTGTCATAGTAAAGGGAATTCTTTTACAAAGATGTACATAGCCCATGCAATCCCTCTAAAAGAATATTAGCTGTTCAGCAAACAGGTCATTTTTCAGGTGTATAAAAGCATGATCCAGCTATGTCAATTGTGTTAGATTATTTTAATAATGTCTACCAATTTGTTTCTGCCTCCCTATATCTATGTCCCTATGCAACATGAGCTTATCTTCCATTTAAAGGTGGAGTCTGATTACTTGGATATGCAATTGTCTTTTGGAAAAATATTTTTATTAAAATATAGCTAAGAATTGTATTAGTTTCTGGTGTACATCATTGTTACTCAACAGTATACACCTGGCGCTATATATGTATATAGTTATTAACATATTATTGATTATATTCCTTATGTTAAGGAAATGATCACCATGATAAGCCCAGCAACCATCTCACACTGTTCCACACTATCACAATATTATTGACTATATTTCCTATGCTGTACATATATTGCATCCCCAAGACTTATTTGTTTTGTAGCTTGTACTTTGAACTTCTTCTTCCCCTTTGTCTCCCCCCTTTTAATTTTACAATTACAGTTGACATTCAATATTATTTTATATTAATTTCAGTTGTATAGTATAGTGGTTAAACATTTATATAATTTACGAAATCCCCCTGATTATTACCCACCCAGAACTATACATAGTTTTTATTATATTATTGATTATATTCCCCATGTTTTACTTTACATCCCCAGGACTATTTAATAATTACCAATTTGTATTTCTTAATCTATTCACATTTTTACACCCTGCCTCCAACCCTCCTCCCATGTATCACCCCAATAGATCTAGTACCCATCTGACACCATACATAGTTATTACAATATTATTGACTATATTCTTTATGCTATACCCTACATCCCCTTGACTGCTCTGTAACAACCAATTTGTACTTCTTCATACCTTCCCTTTTTCACCCCCAAACCCCCTCCCATCTGGCAACTATCAAAATGTTCTCTATCTATGAGTTTGTTTGTATTTCATTTATTTTGTTCATTAGATTCCATTTGTGAAATTTTATGGCATTTGTCTTTCACTGTGTGACTTAATACACTCAGCACAATACCCTCTAGGTCCATCCATGTTGTTACAGATGGTAAAATTTCATTCTTATTTACAGCTGAGTAATATTCCATTGTATATGTATCATCTCTTCTTTATCCATTCATCCATTCAGGGACACCAAGTTTGCCTTCATATCTTGGCTATTGTAAATAATGCTGCAATGAACATATGGATGAGCACATCCCCTTGTAGTAGCATTTTGGGTTACTTTGGATAAATACCCAGAAGTGGATTACTTGGTCCTTCTTTGTCTCTTGTTTTAGTCTTTGTTTTAAAGTCTATCTTGTATGATATAAGTATTACTGCTCCAGCATTTTTGTTTGTTTGTTTTCATTTTCATGAAATATCTTTTCCATCCCTTTACTTTTAGCCTGTGTGTGTCTTTTGATCTGGAGTGAGTCGCCTATAGACAGCACATGGAAGGAAGGGTCTTGTTTTCTTATCCATTCAGCTCCCCTATCTTTTGGCTGGAGCATTTACATTGAAAGAGATTGATGATATGTGTGCAGTTATTACCATTTTATTTTTCATATTTTTGGTTATTTATTTATTTTGTTTTAAAAAAGTCTTAAGGTTCCTTAAGACACTGGTTTAGTGATGATGGACTCCTTTAGTTTTTTCTTCTCTGGGAAGCTCATTATCTGTGCTTCGATTCTAAATGATAGTTTTGCAGGATATAGTTACCGTGGTTGTTAAGTTCTTACTTTTCATCACTTTGAATATTTTCTGCCAGTCCCATCAGGCCTGCAAAGTGTGTGTTGAGAAATCAGCTGACAGTCTTATGGAGATCTCTTGTATGTAACTAACTGCTTTTCTCTTGCTGCTTTTAAAATTCTCTCTTTGTCTTTAACCTTCAGCGTTTTAATTATGGAGTGTTTTGGTGTTGGCCTCTTTGGGGTCATCTTGTTTGTGACTTTCTGTGCTTCCAGGGCTTGTATATTTATTTCCTTCGCCAGATTAGGGAAGTTTCCTGTCATTATTTTTTCAAACAGGATTTCAATTCCTTTTTCTCTTCTCCTTCTGGCACTGCTATAATGTGAATGTTGGTATGTTAGATGGTATCCCAGAGGCCTCTTAAATTCTCCTTATTTTTTTGGATTTTTTTGTTTTTCTTTTTGCTGTGCTGATTGGGTGTTTTGTGCTACCTTGTCTTCTGAATTGCTTCATCTAATCTACTGTTGATGGCCTCTGATGTATTCTTCATTTCCATTATTGCATTCTTTATTTCTGACTCATTCATTTTTATGTTTTCTGTCTCTGTTTTCATGTTTTCTATCTCTTTGTTGAAGTTCTCCTTGAGATCATTGAGCATCCTTATAACCTGTGTTTGAACTCTGCATCATGTACATTGCTTGTCTCCATAATGTTTAGTTCTTTTTCTGGAGCTTGGTTCAGTTCTTTTACTTGGGACATGTTTTTTTGTCTCCATATTTTGGCTTCCTTCCTGTGTTTGTTTCTATGTATTAGGTGGTTCTGCTATGTCTCCCAGTCTTAGTAGAGTGGCCTTATTCCACTCTACTTAGGTGTGCAGTGGGACTAAGTGGCACAGTATTCCTGGTCACCTGAGCCATGCATTCCAGCTGTGTCCTTTATGTGGGTTGTGTATGCCTTTCTGTTGTACTTGAGCCTCGGTTGTTGTTTCTATGTTAATGGGATGGATTGACGCTTGGGCTCATTGATTGTGAAGACTGTCTGTGACTACAGTGGAGGACTTGTTGTACAGGGGCTTACCTTACAGAGCAGGATCTGCCTCAACAGGACTCTGGTGCCTGCCCAATCTGTCCTATGGATGTGTAGTCCTTGGAGGAGGTTAGGTGATGGTCTGGCTCATTTCAAAGCTGGTCACTGGGTGCACCAGCTCCAGGTCCTCCTGTGAGGAGACCCACTGTAGGTCAAATTCAAATGCAGTCCATGCCCCACCCAGAACAACCTGTTAGGAGCCACAAAGCAATCCACAGATGGCTGCTGCCTACACTGTGCTTGGAAGTGGCTCCAGATGCCAAATCATGAAACAAGGCTGGCTGCTGCTAGTTCCAGGCTAGGGCTTCTCAGCCAGAGCTATGGGACATGCTCAAGCCAGATCCTGCTTGTTTGGGTTCTGCAAACCTTTGAGAGACCCTAGGAAAGTCTGCAGCATGAGACAAGGCAGGCATTTTGTACAAAAAAGCCACTGGAAGCAGCTTGGGCATTCCTGAAAGTTGAGTGGGGTGTGGTCTCAGAATCACCACTGTATGGTGAATGAACAGTGTCAGCTTGATGGAGACTCAAATATAGCCTCTGCTTAGGTCTGCATGCTGAAGAAGGGAACAGCTCCACAAAGAAACATGGCTTCTGCCAGCTCCTCCACCCAGGAGAAAGCTGCTCCTCCAGCCTTCATCCTGAAGCCAGACATCTCAGTTCCCCCCACCGCATATTCTTGTTACCTCTCCAGATGCTGCCCCTGTGCTGGATATCAGAACCAGTGATTCTGTCAGTGAGTACGTCTGGCTCAGTCCCTTTAAGAGGAACATCTGGGACCCTAGCCATCCTCCATCTCAATTGGTTACAATCTCTGGTTTTTACAACCAGAAACTATGGGTGCTTCTCTCCCTGTTACTGGAACGCTGGGGTGGGGAACCTGGTGTGGTGCTGGGACTCCTTGTGCCTTCGTGAGGGTCCCCTGCAGCTGAGATATCCCTCCCAATTTTAAATGGTCACACATGGGTGGGAGACCATAATTTTCCACATCTCTGCCCCTCCTACCAGTCTCGAGTTAGCTTCTTCTGCATATGTTTAGTTGTAGTGCTTCAGTTCAGCAAGATGTCAGGGTTCTCAATGATGACTATTTTGTAGTTTAGTTGTAAGTTTGATGTGGTTGTCAGAAAAGGTAAGCACAATATTTACCTACTCTGGCACCTTTACTGGAACTTGACTATGCAATTGGTTTTTGATTAGATTTTTCCAATTGCAAATAGAAAAGAAGACACACACCAGTACTTGAAAGATGTTTTTGGACTGGAAACTTCTCTTGATGATGAAAACCTTTCTTCCATGTAAACAAGTCGGGTCAAGAAGATGAAAGAGGTCTTATTCTTCTCAGATGTGCCAGTTTCCAAGTCTCACAAATATGTGATTAATGTACCCTAGATCATCTGTCCTTTGTTGACTTGGATCAGGTCTGAAGAACTGCCAAAATCTGCAGCCTGTGAGAAAATAATAAATGTTTATATTTTAACTTGCTTAGTATTATGGTATTTTGCTATGTAGCATAAGTTGACTGATACAGAAATTGAAATTGTGGTGCTGCATAACAAAACATTCCAACATATTTGGAAAGGGTAGTTTACAGAAACTGAAAAGCAGTGAGGAAACATAAAAAGGCTGAGAAATCGTGCTGAGTATGTCAGTTGATGCTGGAAAATTAATGAGGAAACAGCTTTAGCAGGCTAAAAATGGACTGTCTCATATGTTATAATGGTGAAACAATTAGAAATCATTCCTGTTGGCAAGATAGAAGATGGAAAACTATATCCAATGGATCTGGCTAAGGCTATTGCTAGGCACAACATTGAAATTCCCAATTCTCTTCTGTTAATGCACACGATGAAGTATGGGAAGAAATAGCTGAACTAAAGAATACAGTTTGCAAGCTGACTTTAGAGGAAATACAGAGCAGCCAGGGTTTGCCTGCTTGGAGTGTAAAACTCGTTCATATCTTTATTATTTTGAAAGCAAAATATTCTTAAAGTAGGACTCATAGGATAAAGATCAAATGAAGAGAATCATTTTAGATCCTCCTGAAAATGCCTTTGACATTTTTAAAGTGGTATGTTGTAGACCTTTTAAGCTAGACAAAAAAGCTTCCAAGCATAATTGGATGTGTTGTCCTATAGCAACCTGACATGGATAAATAAATAAATAAATATATATATGCGTGTGTATATATATATTCATATATATGTGTGTGTGTGCGTGTGTGTGTATATTCATCCATGTCAGGTTGCTATAGGACAACACATCCAATTATGCTTGGAAGCTTTTTATATGAATATATATATATATATATATATATATATATATATATATATATAAAAAGCTTCCAAGCATAATTGGATGTGTTGTCCTATAGCAACCTGACATATATATATATGAATATATATATATATATATATTCATCCTTTGCATGTCTTTATAAATATGTCCTATTCATTTTATATAATATATATTAATAATGTTATTATAATATATTTATAATATAATACACATGTGTTTATATACATATATGAATTATTTGGAATTAAAAAGAAAGATGGTAGACAAGGTAGATATAGAGTTATAAAAATTCTTACTTTAAAAGGAAGAAAAGTAAATGGAAATTTTTGATTAAATCTTAGGATAATTCTAGAGCAAGTTATTAAATATAAGCTATATTCCAGTTATTTTTTGCTATGTAAAAAATACCCTAAAACTTTGAACTCTAAAGCAACCCTTTCATTTACTTCATTCACCATTTTGTAGAATAGTTATTTAAGAAGGGTTTGACTGGAAATTCTCACTTCAAGTTTCTCACGCAATTCAAGTGAGATGTTTGCTGTGACAAAAATTTAACAAGTTTGGACATCCAAAATGGCTCTCACACTTGCCACTTATAATGGCTTTCAGCTGAGGGTTCAGCTGGAGCTGTCTGCTGTAGCACCTACATGTGGCTTCTCCAGCAAGGTAGCTTCAAGGTTATCAGACATGTTCCATGGTGATGCAGTATTTCAAAATAGAGTGTTCCAAAAGAACTCAGAGAAGATGAACGACTTTTTATATGGCCTGTTCTCAGTATAAAGTACTTTGGTCGTGACAATCTAAATTCTTATAATACAAGTTGCTATCAAGATCAGGTTAAAAAAAAAAAAGAGAGATTCCAGGTTAGGGGTACTATTCTTGCTTATTCCATGGAAGCAATTGATCATATATGTGTTCATATACAATAATATATCTATTCACAATTGTTTTTGACACTATTCTAAGTCCTTTGCATGTCTTTATAAATATGTCAGCTTGTCAATTTCTACCAAAAAAGCCTACTTCAGTTTTCATTGAGATTGTGTTGAATACATAGAACGATTTTTTATACAGATGAATTCTTACCAACATTGAATCTCCTAATCAATGACAGGATATCTTAATTTTTTTGATCTTTTTAAAATTAGCTATTGTATATTTCAGGACACAGTACACATATTTGGTCAGATTTATCCCTAAGTATTTCATAGTTATTGTTTTGTCAATATTTTAATTTTCTGATTATTGATTAATAGCATATAGAAATACAATTGAATTTTTATACTGAACTAGTTGGCTGCAATTTTTCTAAATGCAAATTTATTTTAATAACTTTTTTGTAGCATGTGGAGGATTTTGTATATATATATGGTGTCCACAAGGTCGGTTTAATTCTTTCTTTCTAATACAAATGTTTCCACTTCTTTTCCTTGACCTATTGCACTAGCTAGAACCTCTAGTACAATGTTGAATAGAAGCAGTGAATGAGGATATTCTTGCCTGGCACTTTATATTAGATAGAAACATTCAGTCTTTCATCATTAACTATCTCGTTAGTTATTCATTTTACATAAATATACATTTATGAAAATAAGGGAACTTCATTCTAGTCCTAATTTATTATGATATTTCATAGAAATAGTTATTGGATTTTATTAACTATTTTTGAAGTATTTAATAATATGGTTTTTGTTTGCAGTTTGTTTATAAAGTGAATTACATTGTTTGGATTTCAAATGTTAAACCACTTTTCCATTTTAGGGATGAACCCCACTTGATTATAACTTATGCTTTTTATATATTGTTTGATTCAATTTGCTGGAATTTTGTTGAAAAAAAATCATATCTATGTTCATGATAGATATTGGCCTGTAGTTTGATTTTCTTATGATGCCATTGTCATATTTTGGTATCAGGGCAATTCTGGTCTCACAGAATGAGTGGGGAAGTATTTTCATCTCTTTAGATTTGTGAAAGTGTTTGTACAGAATTAACATTGTTTTGCCCTTATGTGTTTGATTGTATTTACCCGTAAATGAAACCATCTGGCTCCTTGTGTGGGAATACTTTAAGTAAAAGTTCAGTTTCTTTAATAGATATACTTCAAGTTAGATTACTTATTACTTCTTCAGTTAGCTCTGGTAGTTTTCGTCTTCCAAGTGATTTGTTTATTCCATCTAAGTTGTTGAAGTTATTGATATAAAAGTGTAATATTCTTAATATCCATAGATTATTTCGTGAAGCCGCATCTCTTATTCATACAGTTAGTAATCTGTGTATTCTCCATTTTTTCTTGGTTGTTTTAGCTAGAAACTTGTCAGTTTTATTGTTTTTCTATAAGAACTTTTTGTTTCATTAATAGCCATTCCAATAGGTGTGAGGTGATATCTCATTGTGGTTTGATTTGCATTTCCCTCACGATTAATAATATATGGCATTTTTTCGTGTACCTGTGGGCCATTTATATGTCTTCTTTGGGAAAATGTCTATTCAGATCTTCTGCCTATTTTTAATCAGATTGCTTGTATTCTCTATTGTGTAATTTTGTTCTAATTGTTTGATTTCTGCTGTCATCTTTTCTTCTGTTTACTTTAATACTTTAAAATGTTTTATTATGTCCTGAATTAAATTGTTTTCAAAGAGAAATCTGCCACCATTCTTACTTTTGTTTTGCTGTATCTATTGTATTTTACCCATTATGACTGCTGTAAAAAAAAATCCCTTTATAACTGGTTTTAAGCATTTTGAGAATTATGTGTCATGGTGTAGTTGCTTCAGTTATTGTGTTTTAAATTTAATGAGACTCTTGGATTTGTGGGTTTATACTTTTGGACAGATTTTCAAAACTGCAAACATTTCTTCAAATATTTTTTCCCTACCCATCTCATTCCTTTTAGCTTTACTGACTCCACATATGTAAAACTTGGACTTTCTTTTGGACCATTGATACTTTGATTTTTTTTTTAATCCCAATCTTTTTTCTGTCTATGTTTCATTTTGGATATTTTCCATCACTATTCTTTTTTCCTGCAGTATCTAATATGCGGTTAATCTCATCTTTATCTCTCTTTCTTTCTTTCTTTCTTTCTTTCTTTCTTTCTTTCTTTCTTTCTTTCTTTCTTTCTTCATTTTTAATTTCATGTATTATAGTTTTAATCTCTAAAAGTTCAATTTTGGTCTTTTTCTGTATTTATAATATACAACAATCTACTGAGGTTCAATCTTCTAGCTTCTCTAAGACATGAAATATAGCTATAATATGTTTAAAATAATCTTATGTATTAATTCTCATTCTGATTTGGTACTGAT
The DNA here is from genome assembly GCF_057876585.1 of Rhinolophus sinicus. Lineage (NCBI taxonomy): Eukaryota > Metazoa > Chordata > Mammalia > Chiroptera > Rhinolophidae > Rhinolophus > Rhinolophus sinicus. Next base: position 79,123,200 of record NC_142502.1, on the reverse strand, counting down.
TTTTTTAACTACTCATTATGGCTTCTATTATCCTGATTAATACTTTAAAAAATTCATATGATTATAATATAATTTTATTTTCCCAAAATCAAACAGTATGCTATCATGGTATATTTTACTATAGTGATGACTTCTGAAGATATTTTCCCCTGCAGCAAAATTATATATTTAATTTCCTTTTTATAAAAACACATTTACTCTAAAGTTCTATTATTATTTACACAATATATTATTAATAATAATTGTAATTGATTCATAAAGTTTATTATGTTGGTAATTATTATGAGAAAATTTTATTTAATTCCAAAATATTCTATCCTCAAGTTGCAACATTCTGTTTTCACAGTAAAATTTGGGGTCAGATCATAGGCAATCATAAAGAAAAAAGCCAGTTCCCAGACTGAAACTTTAATACATGTCTTCAAAATCAATCAGAAATAATTAAAATTTGTTAACATACTTTTTGTTTGCCATGTATTTATACTAATCACTTCCAGTTATTATTGATCTGACTGACTAGATCAATATTTCAGTCATTTACAAGAGTATTTTCATCAATAACATCCAAGAATCACAGTGTCAAAATGAATTTAAATATTACATAAACATATTTCAACCCAGATAATTAGTTCTGTTCTGAAATGCTTTATGTAGATTGTTTCAACTTCTTTCGATGAAATAATAGTTTCACAGGTGTTATCTTTGTTTTTTTAATCCACATCATCTAACAAATGAACTAATTCCCTTGACTATGGCCTTTTTTTTTTCTTGAAAATTTTAGAATTACTTAAAAATATTGGGAGATAGTTTTTGTCATCATCATTTAATTAAAGTTACCTGCACTGAAAATGTGTCAACTTTCTTCTGTAATGTCAGTATGCTTCTTACAAACCTGGGAGGCGCAAAAGAGTGGGATATTTTTTCCTACATTTAAATTCCTGCATATAATTTAAATTCATACATTTTGAAAACTCACTTTATTTGGGCTTCTCATATGCCCTGGCCCTTGCTCAGAAAATCTCAGATTATGGGTTAGTTTTAGGATCTTTCATCTACTCCTTCAATATTATATTTCATGACTCCTTTTCTATTTCTCAGGGAAAAAAAAATACTTATGGTGTCCTGCTTTCCTTTTATTTAGATAATTTCTACATAGGCTTTTGTTTTTGTTTGTTTTCGGTTTTTGGTTTTGGTTTTTTTTTGTTGGTCAACATATTCTTCTAGAGCAGCATTGTTCAAAGTGTAATCCAATGATCCCAGTAAGTCCTCAAAACCCTTTATGTAGGTCTGCAAGATCAAACTATTTTCATAAATAACACTAAGATGTCATTTGTCTTTTTTGCCTCATTATCCCACTTGCTGTGTGGTGTGTACTGTGTAAACAGCAGATTGCATGCTTTGTCAGATATGAGAATCTGACTTCTGTTAAGTCACTCATTAAAACATTGTGAGAAAATGTAAAGCAATTCCATGGTCCAATGTTTTTCTGTTTGGAAAATAGTTATTTTTTTCATAAAGACTATGTTTTCAGGTGAGTAGATAATGGATTGCTGTTATTTTAAATTAATTTATAGTTATTTTTAAACATTTTGTTTTAATTTCTATTGTAGTAAATATCCATATATGTAACCAGTGCTGTGGTGGAACTGGTTTGCAGTTCTTGTAAGAGCCGATTGTGTATGTCTCTTTCCTGTGGGTGTTCAATGAAGTCACATTGGTTGCTTGAAACTGAATGTGGTAGAAGTATTAGCACCACAGAAATCAGCAAATGCTACAAAGTGGGATTTGTTGAAACCACCAAACTGCCCCCATCCTCAAGAGCTTGTTGTTAAATATTTACCATTTCATACAATATGTACTATAGAGCAAATTTATTAGACACTGGGAAAATTAGCCACTAACACTATGGGTATTTCATTAAAAGTTTTAGGTGCTTGCTTCTTGATAGAACAAAAAACAAAAACCATAGAATTATTACACATCACTTAGAAAAGCTAAACCTATTCTGTTGACTCGTTTTAAAGAATATAGATATTGTATTTTGTTTGTTTTAGTATGATGGTGTGCACACAATATATTTATTATGTTAGTATGGCAGAGTGCTTTAAGGTAAATAACTATCCACTGGAAATGAGAAGGGGACTATGAGATTTTAGCTTTGGTCCCTCCACCTAGTAGATGTTTGATCTAACTGACTCTTAGTATCAAAATGACCTTAGCCAACTTATTTCCACCGATTGAAAAGTTGAGATCATTGTATCAGTACTATCCAAATCACAAGGCTATTTTAAAAATCAATGACAAAATTAATGTTAAAATGTTTTGTACATAGAATAGTGCTCTACAAATATACTATAAGATAAAACATTAATATGTATATATCATTATTATAAAAACATAATGAAAATAGAAATTATATAAATCTATATTTAAAGATATATGACATAAATGTTATTCAGTTATTTAGTTAAATTTATAGTTTTATTAAACAATGAAAATAAAACTGTAACTAAAGTTACTATTTTATTAATATAAATTTATTTACTATACGAAGCATAAAACACCTCTTTTTTCTTCGAAAATAAAGTATATTCTGAATATTTTCTATTTCTATTGCAAAATACTAAAATTCAAGCGATTATATGGCCATCTATATCTACAGGTATTAATACAAAAATTAGTTTATGGATATGTACATATTTCTAACCTTATTATTAATATGATTTCTTTCATTACAAAAGGAGTCAGAGTCCAGATAAAATTGTAATCAAATTGCCCTTATTGTGCAGGCTAATAGTTTTAAAATATTTTATGTTTAAATGTTCATATAGACATAAAGTTTGAAATACTTTTTGAAACTAATACAATATTACTATCAGAACCACAATGCTGGGAAATTGTAGATTTGGTAAATATTTGTCAAACTCAGGACTGGGTCTGGTTTTACGAATGTATTATCATTTTTAAAAGGAGTATTTTGAAGTATGGAAACTTTATATTTTGAGGATGTCAAATAAACATGCATTTTAAAATGATAGGCTAAGGTTTACAACACTTTCCATAATAAAACTCATTTTTCATGGGATGACAAGGGAGGAAATTGAAATCTGATGCTCATTTTATAGCTGAGCAAACTTCTAAGAGGCAAACAGTCATACATTTAATATGATTCCCTTTGTAAATAACTTGTTTAAACTTATGAAATTTAGCAGTCTATATCAATGAATATACATCCTTTATAAAGTGATATTGTTTTGGTGATCCTCTTAAAATATTACTTAACTTCGAAATCTATTTTTTATCTCAGTTTTTATTTTAGCTCATGCAGTTGATTTTTTAGCTGCTGAAAAATAGCTGGCCAAAATATTAAAACTCCACCAAAACTGTAGTTCCAAATATTTATTATCAAGCATTAGACACACAAATTATCCTGAATTGCTCCGTAAAAATATTCCTTTTTAACAAAATATCTATTGATTATCTTTGTAGTCTAGTCCTTTATTTTTGGCTTTTATTTTCCTATGATAACTAATTTAATTTGAAATGTACTGCAATTAGAATAATGTGGAAATCCCATTTAAGTAAGTGAAAAAAATGGTTTAGAAACAATTTCAACGTAACATAATTATATATATAGTCATACACATGTACACATAAACAAAGTCAGTATATTAAATGCAAATGTATGTTGAAAAACACATTTGCTTACTAGGTTTACACTACAAATTTTCAAAAGTAACTGGTTTCCTAAATGTAGGCTTTAATGTAAGATTTTAGCATTACTATGCTTTATTGTCGATATTTAAATATATATATATATATATATATATATATATATATATATATATATATATATTTTAGGAATATATCTGAAGAGACAAATACAAGTGTACCACAACAAATCATTTGCCAAAAATGGTGTACATTTCATGTGAGTCCAAATTTAATCTTCATTTTATTAATTGATTTGCACCTTCAGAGGTAAATTTTGTAATAGTAAAAAAATGTACTTGAATCAGATTGCAGTCACACTTATCTCCCAACACATTTATTTTTTTTACAATTTTATAGTTATCATTATTTATTTATATGACATTGATTGCAGACTCTGTCTTGCCGCATTATCGCTGCCAGTTACTCCTACACTTGAGTTTACTAATTAGTGTACTCAACCCATTCATGTTTACCTAATCCTCCTGTCCAATTGCTGTTTTGTGGAATGCCGATTAATGATTCGCTTCCATTATCGATTATACATTATAGTATTACTTTCTGTCCTTGTTAATCATGTTGCTAAGTAAAAGAATATAAACCTATTAAAAGTTATTGATCACAGATTTATCTGACTTTTCTAACTTCAAGTAATACAAAATGCCAGTAATTCTACATTTGAGCTTGGATTTCAATATTTTTCCAAGTGTGTACTGGAAAGTACAGTCCTTACAGATTTTTTTTTTTTTAAGTATAGGTTCAAATCCATACTTCTTCAAATTCTAAGTGTATATGATTAGACAAATTAATCTCTATAAATTACAGTTTTCTTTTCTAACAATTGGGCTCAATAAGCTACTTCTTTCACTGTATTTAAGTGAAATAATATATTAAAGCCTTCACTATTTAGGTTGGGAAATTTAAAGCTCAAAATATGCTACTATTTATTTTATTATAAATATAGTGAAAACTTCACGTATTTTTTGTTCATATGTTAATAATAAAATGTAATTCCTTTAGCTCTTATTATATGATTTTAAAAGTTATTTGACAAAACGTATAAGGACAATGCATAACCTTTCTTTTCTATGTTAGAAAGCAAAAATAAATCAAGTTAACAATATGAATAGTCTTTATGCATTCATTGATTTGTTAATTTCAAAAAAACAACAACAATGATTGAGTTCTTAACCACATGTCAAATGCACTCAGTTCTGGTGAAGACTAAGATATGTTTAGGACTGGGCTCCACAAAGTCTATTGGAAAATACAACAAGGTAACACGTACCTTTTTTTTTTTTTAGTTTCAGGTACACAAGACAAAGTAAAACTTAGACGTTTATCATTATATCCCTCACACTGTGTCAAACCCCCTACCCCCATCCACTATCCCTCTGACATCGCACACAGCCATTACATTTCCACGGTCTCTATTCCTAAAGCTGTACTCCGCTTCTTGTGAGTATATGCATACATATATATACATTCATATATATATATATATATATATATATATACACACACATACATTTATATATATATATATATATATATATATATATATATATATATATATATAATTATAGTTAGCATTCATTATTGTTCAGCTTCAGGTGTACAGTGCAGTGATCAGACATCTACATCATCCTTGAGGTGGTCTCCCAAATGGGACAAGTGTCCATCGGATACCCTACAAAATCTTTACAACATTATTACTTACATTCCCCAAATTAATTTGCAAAACCCCGTGGCCATCTTGTGGTTACTGACTCTTTCCTAATCTCCTAACCTTCCCGCTTACCCCACCACCCTGCCCATCTAGCAACCCTCAGTTTTTCCTCTATGTCTCCAAAATTGTTTCTGATTAGTTCATTCACTTATTCTTTTCTTCAGATTCGACAAGTAAGTGAGATCATATGGTATCTGTCTTTGTCTGACTTATTTCATTTAATGTTCTCTAGGTCCATCCATGTTGTTGCAAATGGTAAGATTTCTTTCTTCTTTATGGCTGTGTAATACTCTATTGTATAAATGCACCACAGTTTCTTAATCCAGTCATCTACGAATGGACATTTTGGTTGTTTCCATGTCTTGGCTATTGTGTACAGTGCTGCAATAAACATAGGAGTGCATAAAGATTTTTGAATTAGAGTTTTGGATTTCTCTGGATAGATACCTAGGAGTGGAATTGCTGGATCATAAGGTAGTTCCATTTTCAGATTTTTGAGATACCTCCATACTGTTTTCCATAGTGGCTGCACCAATCTGCAATCCCCAACAGTGCACAAGCGTTCCCTTTTCTCCACATCCGCGCCAGTACTTGTTGTTTGTTGATTTATTGATGATAGCCATTTGCCTGGGGTGAGGTGGTATCTCATTGTGGTTTTTATTTGCATTTCTCTGATGGTTAGTGAGGTTGAGCATTTTTTCATATGTCTGTTTGCCATCTATATGTCCTTTTTAGAAAAATGTTTCTTCATGTCCTCTGCCCATTTTTTAATTGGGTTGTTTGTTTTTTTGGTGTTGAGTGAGTTTTTATAAATTTGTGATATTAACCCCTTATCAGACATATCATTGGCAAATATCTTTTCTCATTCAGGAGGATCCCTTTTTGTTTTATTGATGGTTTCCTTTGCTGTGAAAAAACATTTTGTTTGATGTAATCACACATGTTTATTTTTTCTCTTATTTCCCTTGCGCGAGGAGCTATATCAGTAAAAATCTTACTCCGGATAACATTTGTGAAGTTTAACACATACCTTTTAATAAAACTTTTTGTTTTCTATATTAATCAGAAGTGACTATTCCTATGATATCAATACTCGTCTTCTGAAATAATAATGAATCACCTGAAAATGTTCACTCTTACTTGTATTTCACCTTTTCATATAAACAAAATGTTATACAGAAGTAAACAAATATTTGGAATTCATCACCGTGCTATGATTGACTTTGAATCTGGATATACCTGTGCTAAACATGTTTCCCACATGTCATCACATAAATTACATTATTTTATCTCTTCTACATTAATTAATAAATCAGAACCAATATCTTATACATGAATTTATACTTAAAATACTGTTTATCTTTCAGAAATATCTTGATTCAATTGTAAAAACTATTCAACAAAGAATTATACTATATGTTGTAATCGTGCATTGTCTCTTACATTGGAGACAGAGTGTCTACTAAGTTTACACTGTAGTTTTAAGTAATCCTTGATAAAAGTTAGCTAGCATTTTGTGTAACATAGGTTCGCTTCTAAATACATCCCAAAGTATTAATTACTTGAAATACTAGATTTGTTTACTGAAATTCTATTTTGCAATAACAGTGTTTCAAGTTGATAATTGAAAACCAAATTATAATATTGCTATGTTTTTTATCCTGTTGATCTAAGATGAGAAGTCCATTGAACAAGGATGCACATTGTACTTCATTTTATACAGTGACTTGAATGAATTCACAGAAGCCATGAGAGACGTTTCTTTGTTGGGGAGATATATGAAGTAGAATTCAGACTCAGTAGCATCAGATACTGCTTTGGGCAATCAATGATGTTGGCCACAGTGTTGGCTCTAACTTATTAAAATAGATATACTTTTTTTTTTTTTTTTTTTTTTACCAATACTGGCACACATCTTTCTGGTCTCATTACTTTGTCACTACAAAACATTACTAGCAAAAAAGAAATAATGATACACCCTAATTTATGATGCCTTATGTTAACCCACATAACACATATTGCAGCTATGTTTTTTATAGAGGGCTCTCATATATAGATCCAATTGGTATGTCCAGAAGAAATTTCTTTTGTTAGTCTTTTGATCTATTTGGTTGCAATGGTTGTTATATTTCTCTTGCTATTTTTGACACATTTCTAAACTTTTAACTATTATTAAAAACTCAAAAATACACAAAACCATAACAGCAGAGCTTAATTAACCTCCATGCATTTATCACAGAGCTTTAACAATGATCAACTCAGGACTTATCTTCTGCAATGATACTCCATCTTCTTCTTTCCTCCGTCTCATCTTGGAGCAAATCCTAGATATCGTTTCATTCTATTTGCAAACATTTCAGTATGTATCTGAAAATAGCTCATTGTTTTGCAACAAAATTATAATACCATTGTCAGTTATAAAAATTCACAATTTCTTAATAATGGTATTAAACATCCAGTAAACATCCAGTCTAAATATCAGTGTTGCATAAATGAGTTTTTTAAATCATGATCCAAAAGGTCTGTATATTACAATTAAGTATATTTATCTTTTTTAATTTATATGTTTTTCCTTCATCTTTTTTTTGTCTGTATATAATTTATTTATTAATGAAACAGACTTATCTTTTCTATGGAGATTACCAAAGTTTGGATTTGGAAATTATATCCCATGGTGCAGTTTTCTTATCTTTTCCCCTCTATGTTTCCTGTAAATCAGTTGTAGGCTGAGAACTAATTAAATTCAGAATCTTTCTTGGGAATAAAACTACTTCAGAGATTTTGATTTCTTACATCTTTCAACATTATCATTTTGATATGTTGTGATATTAATATGTTTTGATATGCAATGCCTGGATCCATTAATTCATTAGAGGTTACAAAATGGTAGCATTCAAATTCTATTACCCCTTCTTAATTCATTAGCTAATATGATTCTGTACAGAAAAAGGTTCTATCATTAAATATTTGAATACTAAGTACATACATAGTTTTCATAGGAAAAACAGGATATATGCTTGGTTATTTTTCTTTATTTAATAATTCTTAAAACGTTGGTTCAGTAGCATATTCCAAAATTGTTAAATTATGGTTTTATTTCTTTAATCATAACAATATGAATTTACTGGTGTAGATTTTATAATTTTAATATAATGCAGTTGTGATTCCTATTAATGTCCCTCAGGTAGAGTTCTCTGGATTCAGATATTGAGATGCAGTTTGATATGCAAAATATTTTGGGGGGATCAATACCTTTGAAAGAAAGTGAGAGAAATGAGGATGGGGCAGAAGGAGAAATAATCTGCAATGCAATCATATCAAATCTTGTTCATCCCAGTAGGAAACTTTGAAGCAAATATTAGGTCAGTGCTGTCCAACATCATGGCAAAATGGATTGGCTTGTATGCTTTCATGTCATGCCAGCACATCATACGGGCTCTCTAACAAAGTATGATGCGACTTGAGACAAGGCAGATCTATGCTGCTGAGGGAGACTCTAAAGGAGCTACGTAGTAGCTAGCTGGAGACTGCTAGTCATGAAGTTGGGGTGCAAGTCCTTCCTTGGAAGATATGGGCAACCCCACTGCATTTTAATTATTGAACCACCATCTCTAAATTTAAACTCTTTGCTAATTGGTTTTTTGAGGAAGTGAAAGAAAATTACTGTGTTCCTATTATATTTCCTTAAATCTAGATTATCTCAGAAAGGGTTCAGATAAGGAATATTAACAAGGGGATGCATTAAAGATCTAGGCATAGGAACAACCTTTGGTACGTGCCTACATGATGCATCAGTTTCTGTAACCTCTATAATACTATTGTGATAATGCATTATAACCTCTTGTTTAACTTCACAGATACCATAGCCACTGTATTCTTTCTAGTAGCGACTTCTATAATTTATCTGAATAAAGTTTACATATGTGGCATACACGTGTGGAAGGACTTTGTTTTAATATATACTCCTTTAAAACATGAGATTGTCCTTTGACCTTTTGCTTGAATGTCTGTAGTCTTCAGAGATTTGTAAAAAGTGCTCCCTCTTACAGAGTCATAACCACATGTCCTTTATATGCAATCTTGTAACGTCTCACAGTGCCATCAAATTTGGTTTCAGATAGTGTTCTCCAAACTAGTGACCATAAAAGTCTGCAAAACACAAATCATAGGAGCCACTACAGTTCAGTGAAACTAAGAAAAACCGTCAAACCTACATTTTACTGTCATTTGATCAATTTGTATATTCCTATCAATAAAAGCCAACTATGGTATTTAAAGAGTTTATTGTGATATAATTGACAAATAACATGTATTAGTTCCAGGTGTACAACATAATGGTTGATATTTCTATATATTGTGAAATGATCACCATAATGTCTAGTTAATATCTGTGACCACACATCAACTGTGATATTTTTTACACTTTTTCTGAGTAACACTTTCTAAGCATTCAGTCACAAACATTACACACACACACACACACACACACACACACAAACACACACACACACACACTCATTGTTTTATTGCTTCTTCTAACACTTAGATACTCAAAACTAAAACATTTATTGAACTCCTCTCATGGTGGAGTTCTGGGTATAAATTAAGTTCTGATTATTAGAGATACTTTTAAGATATTTGGGGGACAAAGGCTTCCTGGACCCCCCACCCCCACTAACAACTACAGTTTTTTGTTGTTTTTGTTTTCCTGAATGCGTATTATGGTGTCCTAGTATCACCTAAATAAAGATTAAGATGCTATTGTGGTAGTTTTAGCAGTTCCTAAATCCTGGATTTATCTTGAAGTCAATAATTCTCAGGGTACCTTTTATTTCCCTGCCTTCCTGACTATAGCGCGATTGGGCATCAAATGTAAGGCACAGCACAGAATCTACTCCTCCTGGCTTCTAATTATGGTTCCTCTATTAAATCTCTTTTTGCATAAAATAGCTAAAATTATTGTAGTTTCCATAACTAAATCCTTACAGATGTGCAAATTGTTGTGAAGAAAAAGCAAATTATCTAAATATAAAAAAAGAATAAATACTGCATTATAGAAGATAGTTACTGTATCATATAGAAGCTGGTTCATTACAAAAAGAACAATATTGAAAGAAAAATTATAGACAAACACTGCCTAGCAAGGATTTCTTAATATCTCTCTCGATTTCTATCCCTGAGCCTCACCCTCTATTTGAATGTATCTCTCTCTCTCTCTCTCTTTCTTTGATTTTTGCTAGTGATAGTTCAATTTTTAAAATTTAGTCTTAGGAAATTTTTGCGTTGAACCTCAAATTCTCAGAGTCTCAAAGGTATGTGACTATTAATTTTTGCATCATCACAGTTATACAAAATCAGTCAAAATAGATAATGCATCTGAATTAATATATTGAATTAGGCAAAGACTGTGTAAATATTGTAGTTCTGAAACCACCAGAACAAGTTCATAGTATAATAGAGAAAACTCCATTTACCATCCACTGTATTTATTCTAATCACATAACAACTGTGTCATGTAACTACTATGCCCCATTAACTCATCTTACAAAAGAGGAAATTGAGGTAGTCCCTAATGGGGAAGGGACTTGTTTTAAATACACAGAAAGAAAGGAATGGAATGTGGATTGGTATAAAAGTGTAAGTAAATAAATTAATGTTTGAAAAAAAGACACAAACAGGGATTGATAGTGATAATGTGAAATATCCCAAGGAAGAATTTTAACTCAGCGTTAAGAATCTGAGGATTAAAAAGAGCAAGGAAAAAGATGAAGAATCACATTCTTGATACAACACAAGCAACTTTTGGGACTTCAGTCATGAGAAAGAAACAGTCCCTTTCAAAAAGATGTTTTTAATTCAGTATGGGAAAGAGAAACTGAAATATTATTTGAACATAGGCAAATATAAATGGATAGTATGCAATATGCACACAAATATTTTGAAGAAGATAAATAAATCTAAATATTAGTTCAAAGGGAAATGCATATGGGGTCTGCTCTGCCTTATGTTTTTCTTCTGTGTAGGCATTTATCTATTTATTTTGATGTAGTGGTAAAACAACTTTCTACCTTTTTTATTGCTTTATTTTCTTTTTTTTTTTTTTTCTACCCAGAGTCTTCAAATCATCTTGTTATCAAGACAAGCTTACACGGTTTAAAGGAATTTTTAGAAGATGAAAACAGTTCATTTATTATTATTATTATTTAATGAAGCAAAAAATTGAAAATGCTGATATTCCTTTTTCTTCTAACACTCTTCACTGTCTTTTCTTTTTTCTTTTACTTTTTTTCTCCCAATTCTTAGGAACTAGGGGGAAAACAACAGCAACAGCAACATTTCATCCTTTTAAAGGACATGCTTTGCCTCTCCTGGCCTTTGAGCTTTGGGAGAAAGCTCAGTGTTATTCAGGTTCTACTTCCCACGTGGCATTCTTCTAACTACATTTGAATATGGACACCCATAAAACACATTTGTTTTCTTTTTTTTTTCTTTTTTTTCCAACCATACAAATTAACTTTTATATTGTTTGATTGAAAGCACTAATGGAAAGACAAACTTCTGTGGATTGGCTAACATTTTAAATGATCTAATACCACATATATACAACAGTATTCTCATATATCTAAAACCAAAACAAAATACCATAGATATATAAAATGAAAAGTAATCAATGTTTGATATCACATATTCATCAACCATTTTGTTTTAAATACACAGAACCCCAACAGATTTCTGAAAAAATAATTCCTTACATCCTTTCCTTTCTAAGTAAGGATAGAAGGAAGTACATGCATGTTTATTACATAGGGACATTTTCATGGCATGCTGCATTTACTGTGTTTTGTAGTTTTGTAATTACTAGTTTTCTAACTTCACTAAGTAGTAAGTTATTTAAATTCAGATTTGGAGAATATTTAATTTCCCTTGTATTCCTCAGTGGCATTTAGTATATGGCTTTATGTATCTGAAATTTACTCACTGTGAATTCAGAATGTATAGGAAGCTCTTGTTATTATAGCCAGTAGGATATGGAGTGATATTTGCTAACACAAGACAGAGAACAGACTAAATTCAGTGACTTCTGAACAGAAGATACTTCTCTGTCTAACAAAATGGCAGATAGGCATGTAACACCCTTTTTCCACAGTGGAGTAGCACAGGTCAGAAGCAGAAAGATGTAATACCTGAGTAACATTGACAAAACACAAAGAATAGAAGATATTTGGAATAGAATGGAAATTATGTCAGGCATTTCTACAAAAATAATAAATGAATGAAAATACTTATATTTAGATTTAGATATATCTCTACATTAGTAAATTGGTAATAAGTGTTGCACCAATGCAAATTTTTCAGTAGGTATCAATAACAGATTCCAAAAGTAATCTAATGAATCCATTCTACTGCAGGTTGCATGAAACATGGAGGGATATAGAGATGATAAAGAAAACATAATGAGGTAAGAATATGTTTAGAATCACCATAATTTATCTTAAGATGTTCTTAAGCAATGATATCTGCAATCATAGTAAACTCCAGGAGAAAATATTGAATGAAACTTGCAATATTTACAATTTTATACACGTTTATATCCCATATACACAAATAATTGGAAATATTTTCAAATTGACACTTTAATAACAGCGTTTTATATTTGCTTTCCATTTTAGGGGAAAAAAAAAAGTATGCCCTCCTTAATTCAAATATAATCCTGGGCCAACTAAAAAGGATATTTCACAAGATGGTTTCTTAATAAGAATTATTACTATCTGAGTATACTACATATATACTTTAATAAAAGACTTAGCAGAATATTGATATTGAATCAAGTAGACAGTGGACAAAATTTTGTTTGATGAGTTCATGAATAAATAAATGAATAAAACATAATTGGACATAATAGAAAAATCATTACATAGATTCCATTTATTCTTTCAGAAATCCTTGTTGAGTTCCCACTTAATATACTTTTAAAAAATCACCCTCAGTATTTCTTTTCAAGGTAAAGTGGACATTTTAATAATGAATGTAAAAGTAATAATGTTCAAAGAAAACTATGGCTAAAGAGAAATCTGTTAAAAAGAGGTACTTAGCCATTGCTCTCTTGTTACATGATTTTGTAGAGAAACATATATTTCCATATATAAACAAAATGATTGAACACAGAAGTTTCCACCTTTTTAAAAAATATATACTGATTTTTGTGCGTATTTGAACCATTTGTTAAAAATATGAATAGGATATATCATCTGATTTGTTTTCAAAAATGACTCACTGATTGTAAATGGATGGAAATTTAACATCTAAATTATAACATAATTTTTTCATTATTGGTAAATAAGATTGTAAATGTCTATTATGACATTATAACTAACAGGGCAATTCTTTCATAAGCCCGACATATCCTTTTCAACTGTACCATCTATTAAAACTATGTATTTAAACTAATTGCATAAAAATTATGTCTCACTATAATTATTATTCCAGCTCCAAATATTTGTTAGTATGACCAAAGACAGAAGTCTTGAATTATAGAATAAAGTATTCTGAAAATTTATTTATTATTTATTCTATTCATTTATTTTTTAGATATGTTGTACAATGTACATTATGTTTATATACCTGTATATATACATTATAGAATTAAATAAGTAAACATACATTTAGTTCTATGATAGAAAATTAATTTATTGATGGGATAAGTAACCACAAATTTTGGAAACTATGGGACTAATATGTAACTGAAATATTTTTAGGAGTCAAATCATGTAAGTTATATATTAACTCTTATACCATGAAAAAGCAGAATATTTTTTACAACCAAATACTCTAAGTACCTTTGATAAATTAATTGTGGAAATTAAATTAGCAGGTCAAATAAAATGCTTCAAGGACGCTCTGCCAGCCTGAAGCAATGGGATATTGGGGCAGACAGCTGGGAAACAATGGTAACTGACAGTACCAGCTGGCACTTCATAACAAGGAAAAGAATGGCTTATACATTTTAAGAAACAAATAAACTGAAAGCATTAATATAGAGAATGAATGAAAGACATGTGGACAAGTTCTGGGCTTTAATGGAGTCTCACTGAGTACATCAGTATACATAAAACATATGGAAAGATTACAAATTGCATGGTTTCTGTTATTGCATTTAAAACTTGGTTTAACTAAGAAATAGTTGCAGTAGGAGAAGAGTTGTCAATAAGTTCTCAAAAATGTTATCAAATCATCAGTAAAAATATATTTATTCAAAACTTTTTCTTGTTTCCTTTTCATAAAAATAGAGATTAAAGTCCTATAGTGTTCAAAGCCAATGCTATTATACAGAAATCATTTTTGATTAAAATTCAGTAACTGTGAAACGACATCAACAGCTGTTTGTCATCTTTTTTATCTAACGCTGCATAGTTCATGGAGACAATGCTTTATCCAGGGTATGGATTATTTGAAAATAAACACAATTTTATTGCATTCTGAAGTAATGTAAATAATGCTACATGCTAGACTTTGTAATCTCAATAGGTTATAAAACTAAATTTATCTATTGTGCATGCAAGAGTCCAATGCAGGTGTTTCTGGTTGGATGATTTTTCTCCAAGTGGTGATACAAAAACCCACATTTCTGCTATCTTGAGTTTCTAAAATCTTCAACATGTCTCTAAATATGACTCTGGGGATACATTGTATTAACTCAGACAGAATTGGGAAAAATTGAGACGTGTTTGGGAATGTCTCTGGGCCAAGTTTGAAGTGGGGTTCATCTTCGTACCTACAATTTCTTTGACTACAGATCAATCATCTAACCAAACCTAAGTGCCGGTAACTGGGTAACATCTACGTTTATGCATAGGGAAAAAAATGGACTTATCAATAAGTTAGCTGTCTTTTCTTCATATTTTTTGACTTCCCTATTTAAAACATTTTTTTCCTATAACTTATTACATATTTTGACTGTTACTAAATAGTTAAACTTTTAGGACTCTGAAAAATCCTTGTTTGTTTGTTTTACCCAATAAGTCTTAATTTAATTTATAACTTTCAATTGATGTGCTGTATTATTTAAACTACAAAGGCCTTTCAACTGACATGCTCTATTATTTAAACTACAGAGGAATCTAATTTTTGCCCATTCCTTGCGCTTATATGTTTTTTTCGAATTTAGAAAAATACATATCTTAGTCATCTTAAAATGTATGTTTCTTACATAATACTTTATATTGAAACAATGTATTTGACTTTAAGTTTTTGGAAAACCCAAGAAATCTTTGTGTTATTCTGCTTCAGCTGCCATATCAAAATACCAGACTGTGGCTTAAACAACATAAATTTATTTTGTCACAGTTCTAGAGGCTAGAAGTTTATGATCAAGTTCCGAGCAAATTCGAGTTTCTAATGATCGCTCTCTTGGTGGCTTTTAGATTGTCACCTTCTGGCTATGTCCTCACATAGCATTTGCTCAGTGCACAGAAAGGGCTGTGAGAGAGAGAGAGAGAGAGAGAGAGAGAGAGAGAGAGAGAGAGAGAGAGACAGAGAGAGACAGAGAGACAGAGAGACACAGAGAGAGACAGAGAGAGACAGAGAGAACGTACTCTGGTGTTTCTTATGAAGATACTAATATTATTGGATCATGGCCCCAACCTGAGGGGTTCATTTAAATTTGATTACTTCCTTACACCAAATACAGCCACACTGAGAATCAGGGCTTCAACATATGAATTTTGGGCAGACATAAACATTCAGTCCATAGCAGTCCTGAGTTCATATAAAATCACCTTCTCAAATACCTCTTGATCTTCTTAATTTTTAATAAGGAACTTTTAATGAGAAACAATTCTGTATCTTATTCATAGTGTGGATTACTGGACATTTTTAGATGAGCAGAGTACATTATTCTCATAACTTCATGAAATTTACCTTGATTTTTATAATTATTTTCATTACATCCTAATAATTTCCTAATTTAAAAATGTGTAAATCACTTCTCCCTTTCTCTGTAATCCCTAATGCACTATTTCCAGTGAACAGGGAAAGGTTGTTGCTTTGTTTTCAAAATATCCCTTAAAATACACATTTATTTTACTACTTTTGGAAAAATAAAGTGTTTGAAATGAATAGGCAAGTATTGTACTTACTGATTCTAACACCGTGGTCATCAAACTTTACTTAAACTTTCAGAGCCCATATTTTCTCATTTCATAATTAAGATGTTGATTGCATGGTCTCCAATGCTTCTTCAGGTCTAAAACTAATGGTTAAGGGTACTCTTTGTGCTATAGTACCCTATCCAACCAATATTAAAATTAAAATAATTTATCAGAAACATACTTAAATAAAGGTGTGTATAAAGATGAGAAGGAAAGTTTTTGAAATAGTTCAATTTAATCTTCAACCTCTAATTAAGCTCTGAAAATTTAGACTGGTACTAATATATTGACCAGTATCTTTTTTCACAAGGCAAAGAATATGTGTCTCCCCAAACAGCATAGAGGCAGAGCTAATAAAAGGAGCTGAGCAGATTTGCATGCTATTATCCAAGGAGTACTTTCTCAGAACATTCTGGTAGACTGTGACCCCCACAGAAATCCACATTTTGTTTCTCTACATTGAAGAATTAGAGTAAGGGTCTTTCTTTTTTTTTTTTTTCCTCACCTGTGTTTCCCCTTCCCAAAAAACTGATACTTATGTAGTTCTTAATAGAAATTAAAAATAATATCTTTAACTTGTATAAAATTAGCTTTCTTTTGTAATTGGTAAATTCCAAGGTAAAATAAGATGCCTCAAAGTTTATAGGTGATAGAATCTTTAATGTAAAATATTATAGTTAAGCTAAGTGATGATAAAACTATAAATAATTAACACAGATATACTGTATAGATGAATATACTTAGCTTTCCAGTCTGAATTTAAAAAAAAAAAGTGAACAAAATTTAAAATAATTGCCTTGTGCAGTAATACCTATTTTGTTTAGAATTACGCATATGTAAGTTGGTGTGTGGGATAGTGAATTTGGCTTTGCATTGGGAACAGTTACATCCTTGAATGTGGTAGAGATAGAACCACAACAATTTTATTTTCCATTAGATAGTAAAATTATGTAACGAAAGTTAGTAGGAAACCAGAATCCATGTTGTTGTACACAAGATTACCAGGTAATGCATACCTATTTATTCAAGTATTGTAGTATTGTCATTTGCCTATTGACATACCATAGATAGAGTCTTAGCTATTTATAGGATAAAGGATCGCCTAAAGGATAGAAGTAGCATCTCTCCTATCCTAAAGATCAGAAGATAGTAGCAAATATCCTGGGTAAAACTTCCAAAGTAGACATCTAAGAATAGGGTTTTATGGCTTCAACCACAGAGTTAACAAATGCTGGTGCCCAGATATCCTAAACATATAATTAACCGGAACAAGTCCTATTATATAGACTCTGCTTTGCTAATAATTCTCTAAAAATCCATAGTGCTTTATATCACTACCCGTAATAATCATGGAAGCTACTAACAGGAGTTGGTAAATCTCTAATGATTGGTTAGTAAATCTTGCCCAAATGTTCACACACAACATCATGTTGGCGTAAAAGCTCATATGGTCATTGTCATATCTCAATGACAGGCTCTCATTATGAATCTAAAATTATGTAAAATAGACAGAAAGCCATTCTAGTTAAAAATAATATTATCCTATTTTCCAAAGCAACCCACTAGGCATCAAGAAATATTCATTAAAATAGAAGACAGTCATTCTTTTTTTTTTTTTTTCCCAATGACCAAATGGAATAAAGAGTTGAGGTCTGTCCAGATGATTCGTGGAAAAGTCTTGTTATTGATAAAAGCTATGGCTTTAGTGATTAATGCATGTATGAATAATAATATATAAAATTTGAAGTAAAAGTTAGTTTAATTCTAAAAAGCACCTGTCACCTAAATGTAGAGAATTTTCTATCCTGTTTGGAATTATGTTATTTATTTTGTATTGATTGTTGTCACCATTGAATATACTATTGTGCTCTTTCTGTGAAATCAGCACTGAGACAGGCAATTTTTTGTAATGAGTCATGAAATATTCCCACCCACCTTCAAGTGGGTGCTATTACTCACAAAACAGAAAAAGAAAATAATACTCAGACAATGGATAATTGGCTAATTTGTGTAATACCTTGTATTTCAACTGTTTTTCTTAATCCCGTATCAAATTACTTTCTGTTGCATCACGCTGCAAGTAAAGGAGGGCATGGGTTTCTAATACTGCTTACTCAGTGTTCTAAAAGTATGTAACATATCAAAAATAAAATTTAATGTATTTGTTTGTTTATGAGATTTTTATCTCCATTAATCCAATCAAGATTCTCCTCATCTCCTCTGACTTTTCCCTATTCCAGGCCACAATGTACTTTGTAACAAATTGCCCACATACCTGACTTAATTGTCCATAGGAAAGCCTATAGAAAAGGAAAGCCTTATCATTTTCAGTCTTTCATTATTTTTCTAATTGTTGTGATATCTTGGGAAAATTATTTAATCTTGTTGAGCATTAGTTTCCGCATCATTAAAAGGCTGTCTACCCTGTACCACTCCTAGTAGATGTGACTTACTGCTCTTTCTTCCCATAAGACTGAACGGATTGATAGGGTGGGATTTAAGGAACTGTGAGGATATCTCTGCCTTTGATCCTACCTGTAATTCTTCTCAAGAATTTAAGTTTTCTTATCATCCAGGCAATACTTAATCTCAACCACTTCTTGATATTTTAGCATGAAAAAAATTAAAACTGAAAGGCCATATATATCAATTATTGATTAGATGCCTCATTGGAGATGCAGCTGTGATTGTCTCTTCGTTCTACTAATGAAGCTGTGAGTATCAAATGAAATGTTATATGTAAAAAAAAAAATCTATAAATAAAAAGGACTAATGAAGGGCACTGTTATATAATATAATACATTAGATTATGATGTAATAGTACATATTAGTCAATATTTTATCATCTATCAATACATTAATATTGATCTAATATACATTACATATTATCTATTTTATATATTGTTTTATTATCATTTATATATCATCTATTATGCATGCTTCTTACCACACACAGCTAATAGTGGTATTTTTTTATTGTGTTAAATAACAAAATAGCATTTTTTTCTTTTTTACTGCATTAAAAAAGGAAGACTAAAAGAGTAAATGAATTCCAATAGAATTATACTAGAGGTTGGAAGATGTATATTTCTTAGCTAAATCTGGATATGATACCTTAAAATTGTGGTCAGTCTGATTCCATTTGGGTACATTTATTTTGCAAGTTGACTAAAATTATAAATGTCTTTAATATCAAAAGCAATGTGAACATTTTAAGAAACTACTTCAGGACCATAATGTGCATAAATCAAAAATCCAGACATTTAGAAGTAGACTGGAAAAGTCAAGTATGGTATACATGTTTAGACTTTATCAGTAGGGTACGGGGGCCCAAATCCAGCTAATAACATTGTATGCATTCCATCTCGTACAAAAGGATGAGATGCGTCTATAGTGTTTCCCAAAGTGCTTGTACCATTTTACTTTACCAACAACAATTGACAAGAGTTCTAATTTCTCCACTTCCTTGCCAACACTTGTTGTATTTATTTACTTATTTTTTATAATAAACATCCTAACAGGTGTAAGGTGATATTTCACTGTGATGATCATTTGCATTTTCCTGATGGTTAGTGTGATGTTGAGCATCTTTTTATATACCCTTTGCCATTTTTATATCTTTCATTTCTCTTTTGAGAAATATCTATTCACGCTCATTGCTCATTTTTAATTGAGTTATTTGACTTTTGCTGTTGGGTACTAGGATTTCTTTGTATGTTTTGAAAATTAATCTGGTCTTAGTTTGGGCTCATAACAGAATAGTGTAGACTGAGTGGCTTATAAATAACAGACATTTATTTCTCACAGTTCTGAAAGTTCAAGATAAGGGTAATAGGATGGTCTAATTTTGGTGACAGCCCTCTTCTGGGTTACATATTGCTGACTTCTCATTGCAAATTGCAGAGAAAAAAATCAAGCTCTTTTTGGGCTCCTATAAGGGCATTAATCCCATTTATGAGGGTTCCACCCTCATGACCTCATCAAATTCTAATTTCCTTTTAGAGGACCCACCTGCTAATACCATCATATTGAGGATAAGGTTTCAACATATGATTTTTGTGGGAACACATTCAGTCTATAACAAATCCTTTACCAGATATATGGTTTAAAATTTTTTTCTCTTTCTGTAGGTTGCCTTTTCACTCTGTTGATTATTCCTTTTGCTGTGCAGAAGATTTTTAGTTTAATATAGTCTCACTGGTCTATTTTTTCCTTTTGTTTGTTGTTTTTGCTTTTGTTGTCATTTCCAAAATATCATTGCCAAGTCGGATGTCATTGAACTTTTATATTTTCTTCTCAGAGTTTTACAGTTTCAAGTCTTCCTTGTAAATACTTAATTCACTTTAATTTAGCTTTTGTGTATGGTGTAAGATAAAAGTCTAATTTCATTTTTTTAGTTTTCCAACACCATTTGTTGAAGAGGCTGTTCTTTCCTCATTGTATTTTCTTGGTCACCCTGTCAAAAAGCAGTTGACTCTATGTCCATGGGTTTATTTCTAGGCTCTCTATTATGTCCCCTTGGTCTGCATAACTGCTTTTATGCCCTTACCCTATTGTTTTAATTGCAAACGCTTTGTAATATATTTAAAAATCAGGAAAGGTGATGCTTCCAGCTTTGTTGTTCTCTCTCAAGGTTGCTTTTTGGGTCTTTTGTGATTCCACGTGCATTTCAGAATTGTTTTTACTATTTTTGTAACAAAAATACCATTGGGATTTTGATAGGAATTGCATAAACTCTGTAAATTGTTCTGAGTAGTGTTGACATTTTAATAAAAATAAGTCTTCAACTCCATCAACGTGAGATTCCCCCCCCATCTATTTGTGTTCTCTTTTATTGCTTTTATCAGTTGTTTGCTTTTTTCAGGATGCAAGTTTTTCACCTTCTTGGTTAAATTTTTGCTAAGTATTTTATTCTTTTGAATGCTATTATAAATGGAATTGTTTTCTTAATTTCCTTTTCAGATAATTCATTATTAGTGTATAGAAATAATGTATACAAATTATTTTTATATGCTGATCTTATTATTCTACAACTTTACTGTATGTTTTTATTAGTTTTAACAGGTGTGTGTTTGTGTGTGTGTGTATGTGTGTGTGTGTTTGTGTGTAAGCTACTCATACTTTGAGAAAATACCCAGATGGAATGGGTTTTATGTTTTGTCCAGTTATATATTTTGAGAATTGATTTTCTTGAGAAAGAACAAGATACTTTCATGTTTTCTAAATTGCATCATTTTCTAAAGCCAGTTTTGTTTGACTGTTTAATACAACTGGGATTCCATCTCAGTAATCTAATTGAATTTCAGATCTGAGTCATAGCTGAGCCAGTTCTAAATCAGAGCTCATTTTATTACAGTGCTAATACACTGACTAAATCTTTCCAATCCCTCTTCACTGACTTCAGTTCTGTTTACATGGATAAGCATTGTACAAACAATATCTGGTGATCTGTCTGAAGTAAAGACCTGCCACTGTCTGGAAATTTATTTTTCAATAACCTATTAAACATGAAAGTTCAGTTTGGACATTGACATTGGGTCTGCTCGTTAACCCCCACATTCAATTTACACACCTAAATTTCATCATTTCTACAACCTGAGTGCTATATCCACGGTGTCCTTCCCCTCCCAAGTGTTGCTGCATCTCAATTTGCTCTGTGTTTGAGACTAAACTCACAGATTCAATATGTATAAAATTATTCTCTTCTATATATAACTTTCATATTATATTCATTTTGCACTATATGTGTTTAAAGGAGCATATGAAAGGAATCAACAGAATTTTGATATGACTGAACAATTGCATTTTCATGTTTTTTGAACATATTTAGAGATAATATAGTGTAAATAATTTTTATCCAATTTTTGATATTTGAAAATAATATGTTTAAATGAGCAACAAGAATAAAACTTTTTTGAGAACTATAGCAATTTATGTTATACTATAGGGTGTGAAGGATGTTTATCCTTCTTGTGATAAGCCACCTATTAATTTTAGGAAATAGTATTTACAATTTAGGAATAGGGATTTCATTTGAGTAGCTGTCCTTATACATTTTGGCCATAACCATAAAATCATATTTAATGAATGCAACTATTAAACATATGGCATTATACAGCAAATTAAATGAAATCATTGTTTTATATGTCCACTCTGTCTATAGTCATTTCCCCCCAAATCCTCTGCGTAAAGTACCAGGCTGGTTGCTATTAGAAACAAAGACTTGTAGGAGTACACACATAAGACCAAGTATTATCTAAGTTCATACACAATACCACACAAAACTATAAGCTCAAAACTGAAACACAAGTAAAGTGTGTTAGGAAATCACAGGAGAGAGAACACAGTTCTATCCCTGGATTAGGAAAGGTTTGTGAAGGAAAGAGAATTTAAGACATGTTGAAAAGTAGATAGGATTTGGATATACAGAGATCATAGGAAGACATGGGCATTTTCCTCAGTAAATCAGATGAGCAAGACAATGAAGTATAGAGTAAGTGTACAGGAAATAATTAATTTTGTCAGAACCAAGCAATGAAAACTAATTATATATAACATTGGTAAAATAATTTGAGGCTATTCCATGGAGAACTTTTGATGTAAGTTTCTATGGGTTATTTTTGTACTAGTATTTGTATATCTTAAATATCTATAACATTCTCTTTTTTTAGTCATAATTGTGCAAATGGCAGATTTTTCAAATTCTTGGATATGCTCTTTCCTTTACACTTTCTTTTAAACTTCTCCCTTAAGTGTTAACTCTCCCTGTTATAAATTTTAATTTATTCATTTCTGTGTCCCTGTGGTTGAGCCAAGAACTATCAAAGCTTTTATCTGATTCCCTTGGTGGAAGTAAACATATCTCTGTCAGTTCTGGATATGGCAGGAAGAAATTTAAAGTGAAGTAAATATTAGGTATAGTAAAATAACCATTTTCTTGGTCTGTGTTCTTGGAGGGAGGAAGGTAAAGGAAAGGATAATCTTTTCAGTAGCATTTTGTGAGGAAATTGGGGGTATGAATTTTCATTAATAAAGTTGCAAATGTGTATGAGTAGTTTTCTATTCCCTCCGCATGCAAAGAGGTAAAAATTGAGAATTATGACCTTGAAATTAGGGACCTATGTTACTATAACATACGTATAGATTCTGGGAAATTTAGAGACTCCTGGGGGCAATGACAACAGGATATATAATTTTTGGATATAAGTAGGACCCAATGAAGAGAATGGCAGTGAAGTCAAGCAAAATAAGGGTGATATGGTAAGAGTGAATTAAATGTGAGCAGCATTACAAGCAATGTAGTATAATGTAATTAACATAATATTGCTGAAGAGAAGTTCATAGGTATAAGAAAACATACAAAAAAAGAATAAGGGACCTTATAAGGATGTATAATCAGGAAAGAATAATTCCATTAGTGTAGCATAATTAAATATTATATGCATGAAGAATTTTACATACACACACAAGAGGTGTGACAAAAATGTGAATGTTTAAATAAAAAATATTTATTACAGTAAGAGAAACATTGCCATTAATCCCCCTCAAAATACTCCTCCTCCCCCTCGCTTTGAACACACTTATCCCATGGTCCTTGCCAATTTCTGAAGCAGTTCTGGAAGTCCTCTTTCATGAGTGTCTTTACTTCATCTTTCATCATAACAACACGCCGTATCACACATCGCTTCTGGTATGGCAATTTCTGTCAGATATAAACATTATGGTGTGTCCTCATCCACCTTATTCACTGGATCTGGCACTGTGTGACTTCTGGCCCTTCCCCAAAGTAAAAATGATTCAGGACATCAAAGCAGCCACAACAGCTCAACTAAAGATACTCATGATAGAGGAGTTCCAGAACTGCTTCAGAAAGTGACAAGAACCATATATGTATGATATGGGTGAGGACATGTTATCAAAGAAGCAGTTCTCAATGTGCCTGCTTTTCTGATTTTTTTTTTTTCTGGTTAGAGAAATATTACATTGGGATTAATGCTAAAATCAAACCCACCATTTAAAGCATGTCATTTACATTTAATATTATTACTCATTTACATTTAACTTAGTAAGTATAGTTTAAAATAAGGATCATGTTAAAAGATGAGATTAGAAGTGATGCTGTATGCATTACATTTCTACAGTATGCACCAAATTTATAATGTTTACAGACTTCTAAATTGTATTAAAATTATTTATGCTGTATGTTTTTCTCACAGTACATGAAGTAAACAAAAGAGATATGATGCCCATTTTTCAGGTGAAATGCAGGGTAGACAAGACATCAGACTTGAGACTTGGGACTCCTATGCTGACAGTATGCTCATAATCTGTGCTTAGATTATTCTTTAAAAATATTCTCAAGTATCCCATGCAAATATTTTTGTTATTCTTCAGTTTAAGAACATCAATAGAACTTTGCTTATGTTAAGATTCCAGGTAAATCACATGAACCACCTGACCAGGAGCTGAGTCAGTAGATAATTTGTGATATGTACCTAGATCTCCTTTGGAAGAGCTTACAGAGGGAGAATGGGTTTGAAGTTGATAGATAAACATGAGTTGCTTTACTTTATTAGCAAGTTATTATCAGTACATAAAAGTTACGGAAACTCATCCTGGATCTTTTGCTAGTCTTATGAAACAAATTAGAGGAGAGAGAAAATGGGTATAATGGTTAATAAAAGTTTTTACAGTTGTAATTGAAATTTTAATTTACAATATTATGTCTTTTAATGTCAGCAGTAGATACACAAAAAATCATCAAAAGAATAGAAAGTCTATATCAAAATAGTTCAATTTCTGTTTGTTTTATAATTGAATAATGTATTTTGGATTTAAAGTTAGTATTAAAATTAATGTATTTATTAAACCAGATTATTGAAAAACATTTTCAATAGGATCATGACTAGTTCCATTTATTATTAGAATAAACAAATGCAATTTTTCATATTTCTTGATTGTAAAATGTCATTTACTTTAAGAAGTGCTACGCATTCAATTTTAGCTTTTCAAGAAAATGAAGGCTACAATGTACACATTCATTTACTGTTAATATATACGAGATCAGACAACTCAGTTCGTGATCTAATACTAGAAAAAGTGCTCCATACTTCATTGCTGAATATCACTATGGTCACCTTCAAAGTACTCCCCTTGGGAAGTTATGCACCGACACCAGTGCCTAGTCTACCCTTCAAAGCAATTTTGGAACTCTTTTTCTGGAATAGCCATCAGAGTCGTTCTCATATTACCCTTGATGTCCTGAATGTCATCAAAATGTCTTCCTTTCAATATTTCCTTTATCTTCAGGTAAAGAAGGGGGTCACTGGGGGCTGGATCAGGTAAGTAGGGAGGGTGTTCTAATACAGTTATTTATTTACTGGCTAAAAACTCCCTCACAGACAGCTCTGTATGAGCTGGTACATTGTCATGATGCAAGAGCCATGAATTGCTGGTCGTCTAACTTTTTCACACAGCCTTTTCAGCACTTCAAAAGAGTAAACTTGGTTAACTGTTTGTCCAGTTCACACAAAATCATAATGAATAATCCCTCTGATATCAAAAAACATTAGCAATATCGTTGCAACAAGTTCACAAACTTAATTGTCAGATCTCATAGTATAACTTCAGAAATACTAAAATGTGAGCAATTGAGAATCTGATACTTAAAGAAGTAAAATGATTTCCTGTAACAATTATAGTAATTTTTAAAATTGAAATTACTACCAAAATATAGTTTTGTTTGTTTGACTCAAAGAATTTGGTCTTGGAGAATATGCTTCTTTATTTTATTATTTACTTCTACCACGTCTTGCTTTGTCGCCTTCAGAAGTGACTTAATGCTTATCTATGTTTGTTTTCTCATCTATAAAATGAAAAATGTAATGGTATCTATCTCATTAAGAAATTAAGCTAATATACATTAAGTTACATAAAAAGGCTTAGCATATATTAAGAATTTAGTTAGTGTTAATTAGCTCCTATTATCTTTATTATGGTTTTATGCAAACTGTTATTCAATATGTTTCAGAATAAGGAAATTATTATATTAGTTACAATTAATTGTAGGCAGAGTTTCATAAGTTGTTCCAATATTCTAAATATGATGAAAAATGTGTTCTCTCTCAGAAAATATCTTATATGTTAAAATTTTCAAATTTGGATTTTTTCCAGACTTGACATCTTTGAACGGAATTTTAAGTCTTAAGAAACTTCTTTTATCTCCCTATTTTCATTCACTGCTTTTTTATTTTATTTCATTTTTAGCCAAAGGCTCTATTTTTGCTTGGAAAATAAGGCATTGCTTTGAGACACCATACTCCCCTTGCTCAATTCAAACAAAAAAGAGAGAGAGAAAGAAAGTCATGAGTTTACCATTTTTCCTGCCTCAATTCTCATGGGGGGAAAAAATATCCACCTGGTTTTATTATAGGATCAATCCATTTGTATTTTTTTTAAATGTTCTCTTTTCTTCTTAACCATTGGCAAGTAACAAAACTTCTATCTCACTAAGAATATTTTGTACTAAATTTTAAGGAATACCATTGGGTGAAATGTAGATATTTAGGTTTATTTCCAATAGCAGCCTTTTTTTACATATAAGTGAAATTCAATCCATCACTACATTTAGAATAAAGAGTATATAAAAAATACAAATATATGGAAAGATTAATAATTACATATAATTATATAGTATTACCAGTTGTTATTTTGGGGGTTAACCAAGCTTAAGAAAAAGCTTAGCACAGGCACAGGCACGTAGATTGAAGTATGTTTGGAACGAGATCTTGTGGAACAGGAACAGGGGAACAAGATAAGTGAGGTAAGAAAGGAGAAAAACCAAATGAGAGTACCCTATTGAGGTTGCTCCTATTAAAAAAACACAAACAAACAAAAAAACAAAAACAAAACAAACAAACAAACAAACAAACAAAAAAATACTCCATTGGGACCTCAGGGAACTATAGAATGGTTTCTGTAATTGTCTTTTGAAAGGATAGAAGTGAAGCCTTTATCTACCGGGTTTCATCCGCACTATTTGAAGATGAACCCAGGGAGAAATGATTTTCCCACAGCTGACAAACTGCTCTTGCCTTCAAGCTTAGTGAACTTCCATTGCTTCAGAGATGTCCTGTGACAGAAATCTGAAATCTGCGAAGAATAATTGAGACACTACCTTAGTTCAATCTCACATCAAACTGTCTAATACATTAAAGGCTAAAATTATTGGTGGTCAAGAGGATGTGATGCTGGGCAGGCAAAAACATCAACCTTAATCTATCCCATTCATCACTTATATTTCCATGTGTCCCAAATTAAATCTATTCTGTAGGAAATATTGAAACAGTGGTCAGCCAAAATCAATATAATATACTTCTTCAGGAGAGTTGTTGAAACAAATTACAGTCTCTTCTGATGACGGTATCCTATCTCACTTCTTTACTAACTTTACTAGCTTTCCTTCACACTTCAGCCGATATTTAGCTGATCTAGAATGCTGACCAGGTGTGGTGGCCCAGACCATCATCCCTGAGAGATCTGAGCCTTTGATTGCATTGTCTCTGTGGCCTGTAGTTGCTGTAGATACCCATTCAGGGTTATCATAGGCCTTGAAGCCAGAGATGCCATAATGAATCCTCTGAGTTCAAGACATATACCATTTTTCCCTCCATTCTGTTGCAGAAACCCTATTCTTCAAACTAGTCAGGATCAAATACATTCTTCGTTACGGTACTGTATTGGTCCATGGGACTGCTGGTTTTCTGACAGGAAAATCTCAAAGTAACCACATGGCAGGGTTGCCAGTTGAAGAGACTTATCTTCACTGGTTTGCCATTGAAGGTTTATCTTCAATGCTGTAGCTAGTCCTACTTTTGAGGCCATTTAGTATACTACTCTATTCCTTATGCTCTATCTTTGGATACAATTGTATCAATAATATAAGACCAATGTGAAAGTATAAGGAATCATAACATGATCAAGAACCCTGGGATTATATATTATGTCAGAAAACAAAGGAGTCACCAGTGTTCTGAAGCAAAGATGGCAACTGTGTGCTGCAGTTATTCACATATAAAATGAATTGTTTTTTTTATTACTTTTAATGATGGAGATTGGAAAGAACAACTTTTCTGGTTCAGTACCTGAATACTAAGTGCCAGGAGACTTGAGCTGTTTCACTAAAGATAGTGCATGGATACAAATTTAAAGAATACCTCATCTTCCACAAATTACTGGATCTGTTCAGGTACTACACATGTGAATTAATTGTGGACATGATGGAATCCTCTCTCCTGTATCTTTTGTCTTTGAAAAAAGTGTTAATGTGTGTAATACCAGCAGGGACATAGTACTGTTTCTAATTCACAGTCTTGCTAGAAACAGAGAGGTAGTGACAGGCACTTCTACTTGACCTCCTCTAAATAAACTATTCTTAGGTCAAAGAGTGATTGTGTGGGCTCTCCCAACTGCCAAGTGTCTCATTCCAATTGAGGTTCAGGAAAATAACAAGGGTCAGGATCGCAGATATAGTGGATGCCTGTGCGCAATCGCCTGGGGCTAGAACTCAAAGATACAATGTCTTTGAGCAACACCCTCAAAGTCTGGGTATTGCTCTTTCTCCCGTGTGCAGTTACTTTAGTAAATGATGGCAAGATTTTGTTGTTGTTTTGTTTTGTTTGTTTTAAATAAGTGAATCCCTATTGTATATATTTGAAGTGGTTTTGCAGTATTGTTCCAAAAGGAGACCCAGACTTCATTTCAGTGGGTGGATCCTGGGTCTCTCAAGTCCTCAAATGGGGAAACTGTGAGGAAATATCATGTCAGCTTGCAGAAACTGATTGAAGCTTTGTACTCCTATTTGGTTGCCCCATCTATTATGCAGTTCTATAAAATATACACAATGTTATTAAAATATAATTCACATAACATAAAATTAACCCTCTTAATGTGTAACCTTTACTGGGTTTTAGTATATTTACAAAATTGTGTAACCATCACCACTAATTTTTTAACATTTTCATCACCCGTAAAAGAAAGCCTATACCCATTAACACTTAGAGTGGTCCTCCCTTATCCATGGTTTTGCTTTCCCAGGTTCCAATTACCCAAGGTCTACTGTGGTTAGAAAATTATTAAATGGAGAATTCCAGAAACAACCAATTTCATAAGTTTGTAATTGCACGCTATTCTGGGTAGTGTGAGTAAATTCTCATGCCGGCCCACTGAGTCCCACTCTGTCCTGACCAGGACGTGAATCATCCCTGTGTCCATGTGCTACCTGTCCAATAGTCACTTAATAGCCATCTCAGTGATCAGATACTGTCACAGTATCACAGTGCTTGTGTTCCAGTAACCCTTATTTTACTTAATAATAGCCCTAAAGGAAAAGAGTAGTGATGCTGACAATTCAGAGATGCCAAAAAGAAGCCATGCAATGCTTCCTTTAAGTAAAAAAAAAAAAAAAAAAAACTTAAAAATCTCAGCTTTATAAGTAAAGGGAAAAAAAATGCTGAGGTCGCTAAGATCTATGGTAAGAAAGAATCTTCTATCTGTGAAATAGTGAAGAAGGAAAAATAAATTTGTGCTAGTTTTGCTGTTGCACCTCAAACTGCAAAAGTCACAACGACAGTGCTTGATAAGTGCTTAGTTGAAATGGAAAAGGCGTTAAATGTGTGACTGGAAGACATGAACAGAAATGAGTTGCATCAGAAAGCACTGATGCCTATACAAAGAATTCAGCAAGAGACTACATTCATGTAACTTTTATTAAAGTATATTGTTGTAATTGTTCTAATTTATTATTAGTTGTTAATCTCTTACTGTGCCTCATTTATGAACTAAACTTTATCATAGGTATGTATATATAGGAAAAATTATAGTATATATAGGGTTTGGTACTACTCTTGGTTTCATCCACTGGGGTCTTACAATGTATTCCCCATGGATAAGGGGGGACTACTCTACTGTATTTTCATTCTCCATCCCTCATTCATGGCAATTATTAATCTACTTTCTGTTTCTATTGAACTGTTATTTTGACATTCCGTATAAATGGAATCATACAATATATGGCCTTTTGTGACTGGCTTGTTTAACTTAGCATATTGTTATCAGATTCACCCAAGTTGTAGCATATATCCATGCTTCTTCATTCCTCTTATTGCCAAATAACTTTCCTTTGTATGGGTATGCTGCCATAGTAATTAGAATATAGTGGGAGATCTCTGATTCAGGAAAATTTTAGTTCAATGGGTAACAAAAATGGTTTTAGAAAAGCTGGAGGGGTTATCACTTTGTGAGGGGTGTAAGTGTCTAACTATTACATTGTTTTGTACACCTAAAACTAAAAACAAACAGAAAACAACAACAGAAAAACTGGTGCAAGAAAAACTGGACATATATATATGGGGGGGAAATCCATTTTTTCCAGATCAGATTAGATTTAACTTCAGTTGAGATTGTTAAAAAAGAAAAGAAAAAAATTGATATAACATAATACATTCACATACACACATGAACACAGAAATACAACTTTGTTGATGGAAATAAACATACTCCTAAAAATAATTTTAAACAAAACAAAATCGTTTGTTTTTTATGCCAGAAAATTAAGAATAACAATGATGTTTTCTTTTTTTAATTTGGAAAAAAAAAAGTGGTGGCTATGATGAAAGCTGTGAAGTAAAAGAAAGATTGTTGAGATAAGGAAAAAAAATATGCAAAGCCACTAAAATTAGGAGCAGTCAAGATTCAGAGTGAAAATAAATTGAACTGGTGAAATTGAAGGAAATGTATTACCATTTCTAAAAATCAATTTGTAAGGACAAAAAAATGACTACAATGTCTGAAAGAATGGTAGTAAATCAAGAAAAGCTCTTTTTAAATATTTCAAAAATTTATTCTCCATAATTGAAATATTTAAATAGCTCATCATATTAAAATACGAGTAAACACAACTCTCAAATGTATAAATAATGGTGATAAAATGTAGTTGGCTTCACACCAGAAAATAATGGAAGGGGAACTTAATGATCTGATGTGTTAATGTCGAGGCACAAAATGTTTTATGTTTAGGTTTTGATAGATATCACCAATTTAGAGTTTTCAAGATTACCCATTGTTTTGTGTGATTATTCTATTACATACTTAGAAAGGTATGTCATATTCTTCTACTATTATTTTGGCTTTAAGATTTCTTCTTGTGTAACTGTTAAATTTTAATTTATGCATCTTCTTGGTTACAATATAATATTTTATCTCTAATCATTTTTTACCTTAATATCTGATATGTCTGATATTAATATATCAGGTTCTTATGTTTATTCATTATCCACCATGAATTATTTTATCTTTTTTATTTTTACCTTTGCTGAATCCTTATATTTGATTTATTTCTCTTATGAATTAAATGTAGTTGTTTAATTATGAAAAACATACAAATTTACTTTGATTACAACATTTCAAAATTTTCTGTAATTGCAGTTTTTATTTCCTTTTTGATAGAAAGATGGACTAACAAAAAAAATTAAGCTAAAATAAATTTATTAGAAAACATCGGATAATAGAATTGATAAATTTAAGAAACTCTTTAAAATGAGAGAAATTAATTTCTTGCCATTGTTTTCAACAGCATCACAAAAAGAACACATAAACTTTAAAAAATGAGGTAGAAAAAAACCTATTAAATATGCATATCAGAAAGTAAAGGTTTTAAGAGAATGTTTTACAGCAAAATATTCCGTAAAAGATTTGAAAAATTTGGTGCCCTGAATGATGTTCTTATTTTCATTTTTGGGGTCACCCAATACTTTTCAAAGTAGAGAAGTCTTTTCCATTTTCAGGTGGAAAAGCTTTCTCATTTTCTTTTTTTGCTTTAACAATTTCTAGTATTAATGCTTTATTACAAGACAACTTTGCACTCTTTCTGCTTTATGAAAATAGTGTGTGTGTGTGTGTGTGTGTGTGTGTGTGTGTGTGAGAGAGACCTATATGTGGTCAGTTTTCTTAAATGATTTAGGTGCATCCAAGGAGGTTCATTGCCCATTATTACAGTTTTAAAATTTGACATATATGATAGTATGTATAGCTTATTCACTATCCTTAGTTCTTCCTTCTAG
The DNA here is from genome assembly GCF_057876585.1 of Rhinolophus sinicus. Taxonomy (NCBI): domain Eukaryota; kingdom Metazoa; phylum Chordata; class Mammalia; order Chiroptera; family Rhinolophidae; genus Rhinolophus; species Rhinolophus sinicus. The sequence goes on along the minus strand of NC_142502.1, from coordinate 79,090,495 downwards.
TTCTTCTAATTGACCTTTCTAGTCCAATGAGTGATGTTCTCATCTCTCATTTTTGTGTTCCCTCTTTTTCACTTCACATCTATATGAAGATGGTTACTATTTAATTAACAGTGAAAATACCATAAATATTACATTTTCCTTATGAATTCCGATTTTCAGAAATAAAAGTGGTTTTTTGGTTTGTTTGTTTGTTTTTTTAATAAATATTATTTTAGGTCACTTTTAGGTAACAACAAAATTGAGAGGAAGGTACAGAGATTTCCCAAGTACCCCATCCCCACATGTGTATTGCCTCCTCCACTATCAAAATCACTCATCAGTATGGCACTTTTACCACAGATAAACCTACACTGATTCATCATAATCACCCAAAGTTCATAGTTTAAATTTAAGTTCACACTTGGTATTGTGTAGTCTATGTGTTTGGACAAATGCATTTGTTATTATAGTATCAACAAAGTATTTTTCACTGCCCTAATACTCCTCCAGCTCTGCCTATCCATCTCTCCTCAGAACCCCTCTGTGCACTCCCCTACCCCCACCCCAACATACACATACACCCCTGGCAACCACTGATCTTTTGTCTTCATAGATTTTCCTTTTGCAGATGTCATATAGTTGGAATCACACAGTATGCAACCTTTTTAAATTGGCTTATTTTACTTAATAATATGTGTTTAAGGGTCCTTTATGTCTTTTCATGGCTTGATAGCTCATTTATTTTTAATGCTGAATAATATTCCAGTTTTTGGATATACCATTTTTAATTTATCCATTCAGCTACTGAAGGGCAGCTTGGTTCCTTCCAACTTCTGGCAATCATGAATAAAGGTGTTATAAACACACATGCATGTGTAAATTTTTAGGTGGATGTACATTTTTAACTCCTCTAGGTAAATACAAAGAAACATGTTTGAATTATCATATGGTAAGAGTATCTTTAATTTTGGAAGAAACCACCCAACTGTCTTCTGACGTGTCAATACCATTTTGCATGCACACCAGCAAAATATGAGAGTTTCTGTTGCTCCACATCTTTGCTATTATTTGGTGTTGTCAGTGTTCTGGTTTTGGCCACTCTCATAGACGTGTAATGGCATCTCATTGCAATTGTAATTTGCATTTTCCTGATGACATAAGATGTGGGGCATATTTTCTTATGCTTATTTGCCATCTGTACATATTCTTCGGTGAGGTGTGTTAAGATCTTTCGCCCATTTTATAATTAAGTTGTTTGTTTTCTTATTGTTGAGTTTTTAGTGTCCTTGGTATATTTTAGATAGTCCTTTATTGGATATGTCTTCAGCAAAGACTTTCTCATAGTCTGTGGCTTATCCTCTCATTCTCTTGATATTGTTTTTCATACAGCAGAAATTTTTAACTTTAATGAACTATAGCTTACCGATTATTTCTCTCATAGATGGTGTCTTTGGTGCTGTATCTAAAAAGGCATCACCATACCCAAGGTCATCTAGGTTTTCACCTATGTTATATTCTAGTTTTATAGCATTACATTTTACATTTTACTCTGCAGTCCATTTTGAGTTAACTTTTTGGGAGGGTGTAAGGAGTGTGTGGGTTTAAAGTCATTTTTCTTTGCATGTGGATGGTCTAGTTGTTTCAGTGCCATTTGTTGAAGAGACTGTCTTTAATCTGCTGAATTGCCTTTGCCCCATCGCCAAAGATGAATTGACTATATTTATGGAGTAAATGTTTTATTTTTATTTTTAGTGCTTTGACATCTGAATTTTAACTCTTCTGATTTTAGGATTGTGATCCCTTTTGCAACACAATCAGACAGGCGTCTTTTATGTTTCTGTAGTATTGCAATCAGCGTCTCTACTTGGCTGCCTGTTTTATGGACTGTCTTTTCATGAATGAATCATGTAAGGCCTAAAATTAAGGCTCAATTTCATATGTTACTATGAGATCTGGGGAAAACAGGAGAGTCGCAAATGTCCTATCTGCATTTTCCCTCTTCCACTCTACTTCGACCAAAAAAAAAAAAAAAAAAGAAAACAAAGGAAAAGTTCCCCATGCCCAATAACTTCGTTATTATGGAAACCTGGCACAGTTTCTGCTTGTCCCTGAATAGCAGGTTTCGGGTCTCTTCCAGGCTGCAGAATTATTCCAACAAACCAGTCTCATAATCCCATAGGAAACAGGTTACTCTGTTCTTGTGACACTACAAGTCAGCCTTCCACAGCCCCTGCTTGTTCTCTCTATTCCCACCTGCTGCTTCTGTGTGGCCCTGCATGTTGTGCTGTGTCCTCCCAGCATAGGCTGGGAGTAAATGCGATTAATAATCTGCTGCTGTCCTCAGTACTAGATTTTGTGTTTGGCTATCCCGACATTTGTCTTAGAGGAATCCCTCCCTCACTAAAGGGTGACTAAAACAATGTTTGTATAGTAAATTACTTTGAATGATATTGTTTCTGTTTCTGGAACAAAGTGCTAGTGGGTTTACTGTCTGGTACAATGAATTTATGTCTCTTTACAAGGCAACTATCACACAGCTTGCAGCTCCTTACAAAGTCTCAGTTCTCTAAATTCAGGGTTCCTTGGCTGTGATACACAACACCTGCATATGTAACATCGACCTAAGTTGCTCTACCAAGGCTCTGCAGGACTTAGGAGGCTCAGGGAATCAATGCAAAGCTGACTCATGAGTAATAATATCTTTTTCTACTGACCCAGAAATCGCATGTCGTTTTCCAGAGTACATGCAAATGGCAAGATAATTTGTTGACTTTCAAGTAGAGTAAATCTAATTCTTTATAGTTCTTGACAGCCTCACGTTTTAAATCTGTTTTTGCTGGTATGCTTTTGTTTGTTCCTTTGTTTTTAGCCTTCCTCAATAGCTTTGCTTTGATTTGTTTTTATACTTTGTACATAGACTTGAGTTGAATTTCTCTCTGTAGTTATTTTAAAGTTATTTGTATAGGTGATTATCTCTAAATTTATTGATGTGACTACAGTGTTTGGGCTCCCTTCAGTGATATCATTTTAGATTATATTTACTGTACATATTATTATACGTATCGGTTTACCTATGCAATTTGTTGACTTTTTAAAAATTACTTTTATATTTCTCTTTATTATCTAGTGATTTCCTTTAAAATTATAATTTTTTATGATTTTTAAATATTTTTCCAGTAATTTTTGTAATTTTCTCTTCATTACAATTAAATGTTAATGATTTATTTTCCCCTGCTTATTTTCTTAGCATTTTATTATCTTCTTCTACTTTGTCCATTCTCCCTTTTCCAATGTATTTAATTATGTCATTTCTACTTTATCAGAGCATAAAATGTTGACATATATTCTTGAACTTATTATTACTTTTTCTTTCATATTAGCTGTAGAATTAAGTTGATTCAATGCTCACTATCACACCTTCTACTAGAGTTCTCCCAAGTTCTATCTTATTTGGATAAAGCTCGTCAAGTAGGTTTTTTTTCTGGAAGGTCTATGTGTATAATATCCCATGGATTTTTGCAGTTTTATAATCTTAGTACAGTACCCTTGCCATTTGAAGGATAGCTTTGCTCAATATAAAAGTCTTGGCTCAAAACTTATTTCCCTGAGATATTTGAAGATCTCAAATTATTTTATTGTTTTCTTATTTATATACTGTGTTTGAGCATTCTGAATCAATGTGGATTTCTTTCCATTTAAATTTCTTGATCTTTTTTTTTACTGGATTTAAGTAATTTTATTATTGTATGTTTTATAGTTTGTCATTGGGATCAGGATTTTTCAGTTATACGATCAACCCATTTTATTGGTAGCATCGGGTGCAGTGTGTTTTTGGAAGTTTTTCACATGTTATACTTTAAATATATCTGTCCTATTTTTCTTTTCCAGAGTTGTTAGCAGTATGCCCTTGTTGGTCTCAATGCCCTCTCCTCATTTCCATGAAATCTGTACCTGGTTCTCTGCCCCAGTATTCCTTTGGATGTGTCTGCCTATTTTGAATACTTCATTACAATTGATTTGAAGATAATAGTGATTTCTGTATTCTCTTTAATTTTAGGTATAGGAGATGGTGGTTACTCAATCTCATTTATAATATTGCAATATTTGTAGGATATGTGCAGTAACAGATTTACACAAAAATAATTTCTTATATTCTGTATTTTCTCAAAAATACATATTAACATAATCAACTTTAATAAATATAAAGAGTACAAACCTAATGGGACAATAATTATGGGAAAACTGAGGGGAAATGTTTATAAAGCTAAAATTGCTGTATCCATTGTTAGATGAATGTTTGTTACTCTGATATTCTGAAAGAACTGTTAATTATTGAAAATTATTTCCTATCACAGAGGGTAATGGAATATTTATTCATGTGTTTACAATGTTGGACTAGCACTGAAACTCAAATATTGAGAAATTTAATATAAAAATTTTACAAATCAATTATGTTTGCTTATGAATATAAAAATAATGCATACTCTTATAAATATAGAAATCAAATACTAGGAAATAGACTCCAGAAATATTCTATCACAACAGATTATAGAAAGTAAGTTTTCATTCAGGAATACAGGAATATGACAAAACTAAGAAGTAAACATAAATATGTCAAGCAGAAATCAATATAAACAATTTAGCATATGTTTTAAAGGTGGCATATAAAATACAACATCTATATCTGTCTGTAAGCTTATTAATGTATTTTTAAAAAGAAGGAAAAACACTTCTGTCTTAACTTGTTCCAGCTGATATTACAAAATGACATAGCTGGGTGGCTTATAAATGACAGAAATTTATTTCCCTACAGTTCTAGAGGCTGGGAAGTCTATGATAACGGTGCTAACAGATTCAGTGTTTGGGAAGGCCCGCTTTCTAGATGGTTCCTTTTCAGTGGGTCTTCACATGTTTGAAGTGGCTAGGGTGCACTGTAGGGTCTCTAAATAAGAGCCCTAATCCCAATTATGAGTGCTCTACTCTCATGACCTAAGCATCACCCAGATTACCCACCTACTTATACTGCCATCTTGGGTATTAGGATTTCAACATATGAATTTTGGGGGAACAGAAAAATTCAGATCTTAGTAACCTCTTAAAAATTGAGTATGGGATATTTTTTCCCATTAATTAATTTCAAATTAATATCTATCAGGGAAAGAGACTCTACTTCATATTAAATAATGCATTCTTAGTTTCAAGAAAGGTTGTTTCAGTCTTAAAAGTTTGCTCTGCTAAGATTGTTGCGGTGTTGTTCTAATCTCGTCTTATCAAAAATAACTGTAACATGACTAGAATGCTAGAGTATCAATTTCCAATTTTATAATAAATATTGAGGAAAATAAATTCATGTCCTCCAGTGAAGGTATATCATTACTAGTATCAAGATAACTCTGAAAATGCAAAATGATTCACATGGTTTGAGCAGAGGTACTGGGATATAATTGGGCAATATATTCTTTAACATCTAGATCATTGCTTCTCTTTCAGGGAAATTAAAATCCCAGACGTTATGCACTAGATTTTCTCCAGGTAAATATCATCTCTTATTTCCATGGTAGTCTAAATTGTGAACAATAAACTCAGACAATACCTACACAAGAAATCTTTCCTGATTACTTGTCTGTGCCTCTGTCCAAGACTGATTAAAGCTCCCTTTCTGGTTCTGTCAAAGAAAAAATGCACTACACAAGTTAAGCAGTCAAGAGACACTATTGCAATCAGGGAGAGGAATTGTACCCACCTCCACTGAAATGAAAGATGGGAGAGTATTTTAGCATTAAGGTGAGCAGTGAATAAAGTGAAGGCATTGAGAAGTACAAATTGGCAGTTACAAAATAGTCATGCGGATGCAAAATAAGGCATAGGGAATATAGTCAATATAGTCAACACTGTAATAGCTATGTATGGTGTTGTGGGGTACTAGAATTATCAGCAGAATCACTTCAGAGGTTATGTAAATGTCTAAAAACTATATTGTACACCTGAAACTAATATAATATTCTATGTCAACTGTAATTTAAAAGTTAAAAACAAAATACAAACTACTGGAGAAACTTAAAGGGAATATCGGTTAATGTCCTTAGGCCATCTGTGTTTGCTAATTGGTGCTTATGAAATTTAGGCTCCTACCCTCCCACAGAGGCCAGAAAATAAGGGCACTATCTTTATTGATCATTATATTTCAAAGGGACAGTGCCCAGATCCTTGAGAAAGACATTTTTGGGTTATAAAAGTGGCAAGAGGCTGAGAGAAGATTTATATCTGAAAGGGACAGAGAAAGAATTTACAATTGCAAGTTCTCTAAACGCTCTAAGAAAATGGAGGTCAGGAGCCTGTTGTTAGGAAGAAATCTGTCTAAAGTTTAGTCAAGCTAAGGAGGATGATAAGGCCATCTTGGTCAGTTCCGACAATTTTACTCTTACATAACTTTTTAAAATGTGTTCATGTCGTTTTGTCCTCCACTAACCGGTGAGCTTCTTGAAAGTCGATGTTTTATTGAATTGTGTGGTATTTTATAGTATTTTATTCCCTTCTAGTCATGCTCTTTAGCTTTTCACTCTCGCACTGATATTCGTCTGACTTTGTGACTTGTTTCATCCAATAGAACATTAGCAATCATGATATAAGCTGAGGCTTGACAAGCTGAGGCGCTTTGTAACTGAGACTTTCTCTTTTGCTGCTTTTTGGAACTTTAGTGTTATGAAGTGAAGAAACATGGATTAGCCAATTGGTGGAAGAGAAACCTGTGTGGGACAAAGACAAACTGCCCTAATTTAGGATCCCTTAGATAAAACAACCTCCCAAATGTCAGATGTATGAGTTCATCCTAGACCATTCGGTTTCAGCTGAGCCACGAGCAGAACACAAACATTGATAGGTTGGCCCACAACAAAAGAACCATTCTATCAATATTTTTGGAAGACATAATAATATTTATAACTATATGCCACTACATTTCAGGGTGTTTGTTAAGCATCACAAGGTAATTTGTACACCCTCTTGCCACTACCATACTTATATACTAAGTGTTTAATTACTTTGAGGAATAAACAAATTAATTATATACGTTTGGACGAACAAATTACATCTGGAACCTGAGTGAACTATCTATGATACAGGCTATGTAGAAAAAGAAAAAACAAAAATCATGTGATTTATATTAAGCAGTTAACAGAGTCAAGGCCAGGGTAAACACCATATATATATATATATATATATATATATATATATATATATATATATATATATATTCCTTATCTACATTTCTGATAGGGTTAAATTTGATAATTTTAGACCTAATTTTAAAAATACGTTAGATGCTTGCTCAAACAGTATCATAAAGCTGTGTAGTATATGTCAGCCTGGCTTTACAGAAGATAAATAATGTGAAGAATCAGCATTCTCTTTTATTGGGCTGTACAGATAAGCTGCTCAGACTCTCTTCAATGTACGTGTATGCCTTAATTTAGCATGGATCTACTTTTGTCAAATCTGGAAAAACTCAGGCAATTAAAGAAGTAGAGCAACCAGGCATACTTGAGTTAAGATACTATACCATATTCACATCTATGCGTATGAACGCGAGCACACACACACACACACACACACACACACACACTCTAAACATCTATTAATTTACTCTACAATCCACTCACTCCCATGACTAATATACTTATTCGATCTGGACTACATTTTCCCTTATTTTCTGTCAAAATCTCAACTCAAAGAACATCTCTGTGCTTTAACGCATTATAATCTGAGATCTCAATGAGGGCGCTTCATTTATTTCCAGTAATCTTGTAGTTCATTAAGATATTTTAGTTCCTTTATACTTCACCTATCTGGCATTAACTTTGTTCATATTTTTTAGCACAGAGTTTTGTGCATAATCGATACCTGATGATCACTGCAAATTTTAATTTGGTTAAATAGATAATAAACATTGAAAAATTTGAGTTATAATATTTTATGTGATGAATGTAATTTTATATGTTAAATATCATTAACATATGATAGGTATTAAGTAAATATAAGAATAAAAACCTATTACATTTATCAATATAGATAGGCTTTAGAAAAATATCAATGTATTCATAAAGTTAACAGTGGTTCTCTTTTTAGAGTGTCATATCTAGACATTTTAATTTTCTGACTCTGATTATTTTCTAATTCTTATGAAATAAAAATGCATTTGTTTTATAATGACAAATACAATTGTTAGTCTGATAATTTAAAAATATGTATGTGTTCTCAAAATATTTGAGTAATTAAACTTTTTATCCAACTCTTTTTGAAATATGTGATGTTAAATTAAAATTAACTTTGCATGTTATTAGCTTTTTTATATTTTAAAATCCGTAGGTTGTTAAAAAAAAAAGAAAAGCATTTATAACCGATGCAGTCAGTGTTGTAGTGATAACACCTAAACACTCCCAAGTATGTCAGCTGACTTCCAAAAGCCAGTGTCTATCTACACTTTTCCCACTGATCTGTTCTCAGGATGCTGGATGTGTGTGGAGTTAATGTTCCATGAGGCAAAGCCATACTCACTGACCAGCCAGTAAACAAATACAAATACACCAGCTTTCTGATTCTTTAGTTAGTAATACTGAGGCTTGTGCCATTCTGTTTCTTCTTGGGATTATTCTCCATATTCCAGTATGTGCCCACCCATCATTTCTGCCTTTCCTTCCCTTCATTGTGGTTCCTCATCTACCCTGGACCCTCCCATCAATTGCTTGAACTAAATCCTTCATTTTGAGTCTGATTCTGAAGGTACCCAAACTAACAAAATACGTCTCAAATTTGTATCGATATGAATAACTTCTGTTTGCCCTAAAATTACAACCAGGTTGAGGTGAATAGCAAACAAAACAATTTTCATATGAATTTGGCTAACATGTAAAATTACATGTCTGTCTCATCTAAGTAGAATTTTCAATTGAAAAATAATTAACTAAATTAATTTAACCATATTTTAAGGAAATTTGTATTATTTTTTCAGAACTAAATGAAAATTCTGTGCATCAGATCTTTTAGAGGGAAAATTGCAGGCAAGAATTTTGACAGATAGTTTTGAGTAAATGAATGTTAATACAGGAAGGGAAGAAAAACTGGAAGTTAATGACCAGACACTGTCAGAGACACTGTTATCTTATGATGTAATATTCACAGCAGCCATACAATAAGATGTAAGTAGAGACTGAGATTTAGTGATGGATAAAAGATTAGATTTTAGACTGTCTGTCTTTAAAATTATTCTGTGATAATGCTGTTCTTCTACATAAACTGAAACTAAAATGAAATCATGTGGAGACTATTTTACTACATGTTTATAAAATTCAGATTCTAGTTATCTATAGATGTCTCTCTCTATATATATACATATATATATGTAAATACATACACACATATATATATGAAAATCTGTAGAACAATTATATATATATATATATATATATATATACATTTGAAAATCTGTAGAATCAATGCCTCAAACCCTTTTGATTTTATGTGAGGCTGTGTTTCTCACACATTACTACCTACGAGTTCCTTAAATAGCAATGCCTGAAAATTTCTTCCTTGAAAAATTCATCCTCAGACATCTGATATTTCAATTATTCCTTTTTTATATACTATAAATTATAAATGCAGAATCATTAGTTTTTTCATGGTTGTAATACTTAGAAATAAAGTTATTATCTAGGTAACATTTTAGCTGACTTTATAGCAAAGTAGAGTTTATTTCAGTTATAAAATAGGAAGGACAGGTGCTATCAAAACATTTTATATCTTTGCATGACATAAAGGCTCTATTCCATGAATAAAACTTTAGTTTTCCTTTAAACATTAAAATGTTGGAGAATTTTCAGAATGATATTTCAAGGTTTAAGGAGACATGACATTTTACTAGAAAAACAGAGATGAAAGTTATCAACTCCTAAATGAGAAAAGGAAATACAAAGTTTTCCTTATTCTACCAACTTTGGGAGAATCTCATCAATAAGTTGACTAACTTGGGATGGCAGCATACATAAAAATTTATTCCAAAGGTGACATCAACATGATTACCACATTGAATTTCAGAACTACAGTTAAAATGTTACACTGATGTTTAAAATTAGATTAGGGGGAAAAAGAAAAACTCACATATATCATACATATTACTCCACTTGAGCTAAACTGTGGTTTATCTTTTCCTTAAGCATGGCTGTTATTGCCTGTTTTAATAGAGGGGTTTTAAGTCATTTGATTAGGTACCTAATGAATTTAAAGTACTAATAATTAAATTGTCCACTTACCCCAGATACTGCAGGGCAAACCATTTGTTTTATATCAAGAAATAGGCTTATCAATCCTCTAGTAATTTTTACTAGATGAGTTATTTCGAGGGAATCAATTAATTTTATTATACTGTGTCTTCATGCTGAGGGCCTTTGAATGAAACATTGCCCTGGCACCAATTTGTGTATGTTTCTATGTATGGTTGGAGCCTCTCTCCACTTTCAGAGACACACAAATGTTGTCTGTTCTACTCAACATTCTGTTCTGTGTCATAGTAAATTGCTTAGAATCTATAGTTTATTAATAAATACATAGTAATTATTCAATACATAAGAAAAGGTTTTATCTAATAACTTGGTAATATAGACAACTAAACTCTATGTAAACATATTTTACTCTGGTCTTCTTGTATCAAACCAAGTCATAATTTTTGGAGAGAATAAATCTAACTTGTTAAGTGTATAATATTGATTCATTATGGAGACCTCTTTTTTTTTTCTTTTCTTTTTTTTAAGGCAAGTATACCTGATGATCTCTATAACAGATGTCATTGTCATATCAGGAGTCAAGGAAATTAGATTTTTCTCATAGATCTAACCCTAACAAAACTGGTAATATTGGGTACCTCATTTTTCATCTTAGACTTTAATTTTCACCTGGAAGTAAAGCTATGTGATTTCACGAGTTATTTCTCAAACCTGCCTTTAAGCATTCAAGTCTTTTTTCCTCTCAAACCACATCTGTGAGCATCTTCAAAACATATGATTGGGTTCTCTTATGTTGAAGCTGTGGTGAGGAACAAAGTCTACTCTGCTTATTTTATCCTTCAAATTTGGCAAACCCAGAGACTCACATATGGAAAGATCTGAATTTGAACATCTGAAGGAGTATTCCTACGCTTCTATTATAGTTTTCATTTAAGTTCTGATTTAGGGGCTTTTGTCAAAAGACAGAAAGATGCCTAAATGATGTTTCCAAATCGAAAAAGCATGTGTAGCTCACATTTTACATATACGCAGAATTGTTTGTTTTGTTTTAAATTCTGAACATAGAAAATATTGATATGGCTCTTAACTGACTAAAGTACAAACACAGTGAATTACTGTGTTTAGTGTGTGTCAAATAATGGAAACCAATCTAAGAAAAGTTGCTAATCTCTCAATGTGCTATACAATGCTCAGAAAGATCGTTGACATGTTTGGCTAATATAAATGTCTCCCAGTAAATGCCTCACATATTTTTCAAAGACCAATAGGCTTACTTCTTCAGCAAATATAAAATGGAATATAACATGTTGACATGATATCAATTTAATCTCACCCTATCACACATTATCCATGATTATGCGTAGATTATGAGCTTGAAAACATTTTTTTTTAAATTGTGCCTTAGAACAACTTATCTCAATTTATAACTATGTGTCAAATTCTAGCAAATATTCTTCCTATGACTTGATAAATACTGAGAAAAAAAGAACAATTATTTTATAATATTAAAATTAAAACTCTTAGAAAATGATACTTACATATTTCATATTCATGGAAAAATAGGTGAAAATGTAAAGTATATGTACACTTTTAGTTTATCATCGTTTGTTTTGCGATAACTGAAAATAATAGGCTATTATCACTGCTTAATATTTTTGTGTATGCTTGAATTCCCTAGTAAAAGTAAAGTTCAATTTTTTTTTAAACGTACATTTTTAAATAATCAAAGTTTTGGCTGCCACTAATGCCAGGCTTAGAGCTACTCAGCCAGAGGTACGGGACATGGTGAAGCCAGATGCCGCTTGTTTGGGTTTTATGAACTTTTTAGACATTTTATGAAAGTCCACAGCATGAGCCAAGGCAGGTGTTTTGTACGAAAAAAACCACTGGAAGAAAAAACCACTGGAAGCAGCTTAGGTGTGCCTGGTAGTTGGGTGGGACATCGTCTCTGAATTACCAGGGCAGAGCCAATGTGTTAGCCATTTTGATGGAGACTTAGATATGGCATCTGCCTACATCTGCACTCAGGAAGGAAAAGGGCTCAACAAAGTAACAGCGGCTTATGCTAGCTCCTGTGTTTGGGAAAAAGCTGTTCGTTCATCACTCACCCTGAAACCAGACAGCTCAGTTCTGCCCCATATGACCCTGTCACCTTTCAAGCTGTTGCCCCAGCACTAGCTCTCAGAGAGAGTGAGTTCATCAGAAAGTAAGTCCTCCCTTGATCTCTTTAAAAAGAGTGCCTGGGAGTGCAGCTGCCCTCCATCTCATTCAGCCACAATCTCTGCTGGTTTTCACAACCAGAAGTTATGGGAACTTCTCTCCCCAGCACTGGAACCTTGGGCTGGGAGGGGCTGGGCCCCATCGCTTCTCCAGGGTGGGGGAAGAAACCTCTGCAACCAAGATATCCATCACGATTTTTAATGGTCACACACAGGTGTGAGACCAGCACATTCTGCATCCCTGCCCCTCCTACCGGTTTTGAGGTGGCTTCTTCTGTATATCCTTAGTTGTAGGGCTTAGGTTCAGCAAGACTTCAGGCAATTCTCAATGAAGGTTGTTGTGTAGTTTAGTTGTAATTTTGATGTGGTCATGAGAGGAGGCAAGCACAGCATTTATCTATTCCACCATGTTCACCAGAATCTTAGTGGAAAATCTTAATTTACCTTGGAAAATAATTAATAAACACTTCATTTCTAAATTAATTCAATCTGCTAAAACTTACTATTGTAAGACATGTTTTTTGCTTTAATCATATGCAACACTATATGAAGATCTTGACTGAACTTGTTCCTGGTGAGAAATGTAGATATAACATTTCTTGGAAATTGCTTCGGAAATGAAAGCCTTTATTCAATAATGACAAATTACAACCAATAACTTACACAAAACACTTAGGTAAGCAAACATGATTTTTTTAAAAACTTAAAGTATAAAATATAGAATACTTCATGATTCTCTTACTTGGCTTCATCATTATGGAAACTAGACCATGATCAATAATCACACATTTATGACCTACCATGTTGAAAAAAAGTCTTGAACTGATTTCCTTGATATGCAAAGTAATCAAGGAATAACAAGAAAATGTATTTTTGAATAACCAGAAAAGTTTAATGGGTATGTAATAGCTAAACATTTTTCTTTCTTTTTTTCCCACGAGATAACTAAAATACATGAAGTCACTGTCTAATTATCTGATAATGAAATTACCTAAAATAAAGTATTTATTGTATAGAAAAATATATAGCTATATACCCATAATTATAATATGTGTCTTTTCCAAACCGTATACATCTCTGGGTATGGTATCTTGAAGTACAGAAATCATGCCATAATCATAAACTTCAGGGTTTCCCTTTGATAACTTTCATCTGTTATCTGGGTCTAAGTTTCAAAAAAAATCATGTGAATTCCTTCCTCTGTATTCAATATTATAAACATACTATGCGATATGCACAGATATGTCATTTCTGATTATACTGTCTTATGCTCATACCTACCCTCTGATTTTTGCTTTAGTTCTATGTGTGTATTTCCTTTAATTCTCATGTCCTCTCATCATTTTTATACGTTTTTTCTAATGAGGGAATCTTTCATTTAAAAATGTGTAAGCTGTTCCCTCTAGAGAGCAGTATAATTGGCAGAGGGTCAAAGTGATATCTTAAGAGAAAAGGGATGAATATCATAAACACTTGCCTTTTGAGGTTAACATGAGTCATGCAGTTGATTGTTTGCAATAATGACTGCAATAATTCCTCACCCTGAATTGTTTTCAATGTGACTTTGCAATTCTGACATGCCAGAACTATCTATAGAGAGACACATGACTCAAAAATAATTATGTCTGCAACTTTGGGAACATTTCATCTAGAAAGGTCTCAAAGTATGCTTAAGGCATTGTACCAGAAAAAGTACCACAATTCTAGAGTAAATTAAATTGTTCAAATACTATAAAGGTCTCTAAGCCCCCACCTTTTTACAGGGTATAATAAGGTCAAGAAAGATTCTTAAGTGGGTCTTTTTATTATGCAAAAGGTAGAAATTGCAAAGATTAGAACCAAGAGCCCAGAGGGCAGAAAAAATACCAAGAAGGACAGAAAAACTCGTATCAAGAGAGCAGTAAGAGAACAATGGACGGGAAGGTGTCTCCCATAGCTTAGTTGAGAAGACAGGACTGAGATTCCAGCTCCAGAGGGCAGAACCAGGCCATGATTAAGATTGTTTACTATCCATTGAATTTGGAGACTTAGTATATATAAGAGGCTTTCAGAATTGCTAAGGAGCAATAATTGCTTAGTACCTTCCGTTCTCCCTTTTTTGAATGGAAGCATTTATTGTAGTTATGCTATCTTCTTCTGGCCATTACATGTTGAGAATGTGGGGGGAAGATTAGTTGTATTTTGAGTTCAAAGATTTATGAATGAAAAGGAACCGTATTTTAGTATATTTGTTTTCAGCCTGATATTGCACCAAAATCCTGGACTTTTAGCGTGATGCCAACCTTGCAGGAGACTTTTAGGGTTCTCAAGAATGGGTGAGTATATTTTGCATGCCGAAGTAACACGCAGAATGCGGCCTGTTGCAGATTGTAAAAATGACTGCATTTTTCTCTCTCCATATATATGCATTCTTTTTCACCATGACTTTGTAGCTCCTTGCATCAAAAGGTGATGGTCTAAACTGGGTTTCTAATTCACTTTGATCAATAGAATTAGGTGGAAGTGACATTGAGCCAGGTCCAAACCAAAGCCTCAGAAACTTTGACTACTTCCGTTTTATTTGGTTGATGAGACATACATAGCTCAGTAACTTCCATCCTCCTGTACATTAGCCATAGCATCTCAAGAAGCAGAAAACTACTGATATGCTTCTGACTACAGACATACGAGGGAACACAGCTGAGACCAGAAGGACAGTCTTAGCCCTGCCTAAATTTCAGACCCACAAAGTCATAACCTAACAAAACATATGTATTAAGTCACTAAAGTTTGAGACAATTTTATTTGCAGCAGTGTTAACTGATACTGACCATGGCTGATAGATTAGAATTGGGTGTACTCTCAGGGAAGGACATAAGAATGAATGGAGAAACAGATTTCCCGTAACCCTCTGCCCTCACACATGCATAGCTCCCCAGATATCAACATGTGTTACAATTGATGAACCTACATTGAGGCATCATGATCACCCAAAGTCCATAGTTTACATTAGGGTTCACTCTTTGTGTTGTACATTCTATGGGTTTGGGGAAATGTATAAAGACATATATCCATTATTATAGTATCACATAGAGTATTTTCACTGCCATAAAATTCCACTGGGCTCTACCTATTCATCCCTTTTCCTAACCTAAGCCACAGACAACTACTGATACTTTACTGTCTCCATAGTTTTAACTTTTTAAGAAGTCATATAGTTGAAATCAAACAGTATGTGGCCATTTTGGATTGGTTCTTTAATTATGTAATAGGCATTTAAGTTTTTCTCATGTCTTTTTATGGCTTGATAGCTTATTATTGTTTTAATGATCCATAGAGTAATTTTGTTTCTATTTTTTTATTGAAGTATAATTGGCATATGATATTATGTTAGTTTCAGGTGTGCAACATAGTGATCTGGCATTTATGAATAACAGATAAAACCTCCAGTTGTAAGATAGATAGCTCATTTATTTTTAATGCTGAGTATTAATGTTCCATTATCTGGATGCACATAGTTTATGTATCTATTCATTTACTGAAGGATATCTTGGTTGCTTCCCAGTTTTGGCAGTTATGAATAAAACTGCTCTAAACATCAATGTGTGAGTTTTTGTGTGGACATAAGTTTTCAACACCTTTGACTAAATACCAAGGAGCATAGTTGCTGGATCATGTGGTAAAATACGTTTAGTTTTGTAAGTACCACCAAACTGTCTTTTGAAATACTTGTACCATTTTGTATTTCAATTAACAGTGAATGAGAGTTCCTTTTGCTCCACATCCTCGACAGCTTTTGGGGGTGTCAGTGTTCTGGGATTTTGGCCATTCTCATATGTGTGTAATGGTATCTTATTGTTATTTTAATTTGCATTACTCTAAGGACGTATGATGTGGAGCATCTTTTCATATGCTATTTGCTATGTATATATCTTATTTATATATCTTGTATTTATATAAGGTATATAAATAAGAATTCATAATATATATATGTATGTATCTTAAGTGTCTGTTAATATTTTTTTAACCTATTTATTATTTGGGTTATTTGTTTCCTTATTGTTTCTTATATAACAATTGTTTGTATATTTTAGATAACAGTTTTTTTATGAAATGTTTCTTTTGGAAATATTTTTTCCCACACCATGGTTTGTAGCGTGCATGTGTGTATGTGTTTATTTTAATTTTAATGAAGTTTAGTATATCAATTATTATTTATTTTTCTTGGATAATATCTTTGGTGTTTTAACTAAAAAAGTCACCACACCCAAGGTCATTTAGGTTTTCTCTTATGAGGCACTGTACCCATGAGCATACTTTTAAAAAAAAAAATGTTTTCAGCTGCTAAAATTTAAAGTAGTTTATTATATGGCAGTAGAAACTGGAACCAAACTGGATCCATGTTTTCAATACCAGTAGTCTGGCTCCACAATTTATGCTCTTAACCACACTCCTATGGAATGTGATACCACAAAAAAAGTCTGCAAAGATAAAAAGCTTATCTTAGGGGGTTATTCAACATTTTCAATACCGGATATGCTGTTGCCATCTGAAACAGGAAGGCATTTACGTGCTCAGTTTTCTTGCATAGTTGGCTTATACATCATATTCTTAGATGAACTATAAATTTTAGGTGCAAAATGTCACTTGTGATCAAGCAGTTTACTGTGTGTTCACTAGTTCCTTTAAAAGGCATTTCTGAAAATTGCATATTCAAAGCTAGGAATCTTCATAAACAATTTGACCTAACCACACTAAATTTTACCAATAGGTAAAGCCCAACAATCATATAGCTTAACCCTTTGACAAAAAAACAAAACAAAACAAAAAAACAAAAAAAAAGAAAACAACTAGTCACAAAGTGGAATTTCATTTCCTAAATTGTAATCAGTAGTCATGCCTATAATGAGGAGCAGTTTAATAAATGCCCCTGTTGTTTCAGAAGAGCTGTGTGACATACATGTTTGATTATTGTAGTTTTAGATAAGCCCTTGAAATCAGGCAGTGCAAGTTCCCCCAATTTTTCTTCTTTTTCATAATTACTGTTTTAGTTATTTTTCATTCAAATATAGTTTTAAAAACAAGTTGTCAATTTCTACAAGACAGGTTTTAGTATTTTGATTAGTATCATGTGGAACCTATAGACCAATCTGAGAAAAATTGATGTGCTAATAATATTGAGCCTTCCTATTCATAAAAATATCATTTTAAGTATTTTAAATTGCTCCCAGCAATGTTTTATGGTTTTCATTTTATAGGTCCAGCATTTTCTTTGTTAAATGTAGTCTAAGAATTTTATGTTTTCAGTGGTAGTATACTTTGTGCTTTTTAATTTTATATTCTAAAAGCCTGCTGCTAGTGTACAGAAATTCAGTTTTTAAATATAGACCTTGTATCTTACAAAATTGCTTGATTTATCCATTTAAAGACTAATTTTGTGGATGTTTAAGTGTTTCTGCATACATAATCATATCACCTAAAAATAGCTACAGTTTTACCTCTTTTTTTCACAATCTACTAGCCATTTATTTATTTATTTATTCATTTTTATTATTTTATTGTCCTATTTTAGTGGTTAGGACTTCCAGTAAAATGGTAAATAGAAATGAGAGCAGAAACTCTTACTTCATTGCTATTCTTTGAAGGAAAGTTCAACACTTCATGATTAAGAGTAATATTAGCTGTATGTTATTCTAGATGTTCTTTGAGATTTAAGGAGTTTCCTTCTACATCTTAATTGCCACAGATAGTTTTCTTTTGTCATGACTATATGTTTATTTAAAAAAAAAAAATGTTGTGAAGTGTATGTGTGTTTACCGTTCTTGAGGTGATCATTTGTGTTTTTTTTTTATCTGTTAAAATGATAATTTGCATTGATAGTTTCTGATTTCTACCATTTAGATTAAATTTCCAGTCACTGAACATTAGGTATATAAATACAGTTATATAGCATATACTCTTTTGTTTCTTAACAAAATTATTCTTAATTAAGAATTAAATCTAAATTCCACAAGATATAGGGACAAATTCATGTTTGCTGAGATTATAAGTAGTTGTTCTATTTGATTGCTACTTACTATTCCATTCTATGAATACATCACATTTTCCCTAATACTTTATGGATGTACATATAGACTTATTCTAGTTTTGGGATAATAAGAATAAAGCTGTTGTGAGCATCGTTTTATTTGTCTTTTTGTAAGCACATGCTTTTTATTTCTCTTGGGCAAATATCTAGAAGAATTGCTATGTGTTTAGAATAGGCATGCGTTTTAAGTTGATTAGAAAATGTCAAAGAGATTTCAAAATTGATCGTGCTATTTTTATTCCTCCCAGCAATATATGGTAATTCCAGTTGTTCCACATCCTTGCCAATCCTTGTTCTTAGATTTTGTTGTTGTTGTTTGTTTATTGGTTTCTTTGTTCTGTTTTAAATTTTAGCCATTTTGGTGTATGTTATTAGTATCTGATTTTAGTGTTTTTTTCCCAAAGAACTAATGATAGCAATGGTCTTTTCATGTGCTTATTAGCCTTTTGGATGTCTTCTTTTGAATTTGCTGGTTCAGTCATTTTCCTTGTTTTTATTGGGCTGATTGTCTTTTTTTTTTTTTTTTTGTAAGAGTTTTGTTCAATGTATTTGTATATGATGGCACTGTTGCAAATATGTCGCAAAGAGTTTGCCCAGTTGATAGTTTGTTCTTTTACTTTGCTTTTTGTGTGGTGATATAAAATATATATCTTTGAATTTGGGTGTAGTACTAAATATAAAATTATTTCTGAATTACACTAATTGTTGATACGGGCCAGACGGCATCATTTTTCCTGTGTCCCAAGGCTGGCTAAATGGTTCTTTGGATTTGATTATAAGTATTTTCAATTTGGTATATAGTTTCTTAGCTTATGTTGTCTTCAATCTTTGTGAAAGATTGACTGAAGTGGGAGGAGAAGAATATGGATTTAACCAGATTAGGGGAACCAAGGGGACCAGAAGTTTGTTCCCCCATTACAGGTTGTGGGAGTTGTGACATCCATAAATTTTATACCAAACGCTATTTTATATTAATAATTCTCTTGGAAGTTCTTTTTTTTGATGAACGGTGTTTGTCAATTCAAACTACTCACTATATAGAGCTTCATTTACATTTCTAAATTATTTCAAATCCAAGTCTTAAATTGACTCCTTAAATTAAGTTGCTTTTATATTCTGTTTAAAACTACATTTTCTAAATCTCAGAAGAGTGACAGATTATAAGATCCCTACCAAGAAAAATCAATAGGTCTAAATCTAAGGGTAATAGAGCAGTTTATACAACTAGAAAATGTGATATTCTATTACATAAAACTTAGACTTTTTAAAAAATTCTGCTACACGTACAATTTCTGATTTAAAATCATACATCTTTGAACTGAGTAAATAAAATAAAAAAAAAAAAAAAAAAAAACAACAACAACAGAATAAAAAAACTTATGGAAGTTCTTTCCTCATGAGAATTGGTAATAATATCCATTCTGATTCAATTAAAAATAAACACAGAGGACTTCTGATGTCAGTCAAGATACAGTAAGATCAGCACAATCTCTCATCCCAACCTGTTAACAACTACAACAACATACAAAATCAATCACACAAAGTCTCTGAAAAGTAAACTAAAGCTGACTGAGTTTGTGGGAAACAAAATTTAAACAACCAACCCTAGAGTGCCACGTGAGCAGTAGGGATCCGAAGTGGCACAGCAAAAGCTTTCAGATGAGACTAAAGTAGTAATCGCTGAGAAAGTCTCAGGCTCACATTAGAGTGACACAAGGTCTAGACATATCCAAAATAGCATAACAAAGGCATTGGAACAGAATTGGTGCTAGAAACAAATAACAAGAAAGAACTTATTGTCTGAACCTGGGTTGATTGACTGTTAAAACAAAAAATATCAACATTCTTTAGAGGATTTTAACAAAATTCAGGATCTAAATGACATAATCAAACATCCAAGATGCAATAAAAAATTACTCACCATACAAGGAATAAGGAAAATATGACTGATTTCCAAGGGAAAAGATAGATACAAGGATACAAACCTATACCTCAGGGAATCCTTAGGCCCCCCTCCCTTGACGCCAATAAAGGTAGTGCCCCAGGTTCTTGCTCCCTTTATCCCTCAGCCCACAACCTCTCTGTGTGGCCCTTGAGTGTGCTATGGACCTTCCAGGTCTTGTAAATAATAAATCTTGTTTTTTCAAAGTTCTCTATTGTTTGTTGATGATTTGCATCTTATAGTCATAAAAAAGAACTACAAGGGCTGGTGCAACCACAGCATTGGCTCTGGTCAGGGAAATGTCTATGGGGGTTCAGTATAAGTAACATGGGCCCAGGTGAGTGCCTCAGACATTATTAACTGGTAGCCTCACTATTGAATAGCCTTAGATAAAGATAACATCTACCTTACTAAAATAAGAAATGGAATAGGTGGAATTATATCTGAAATTACATATAAAAATAATTAATATAGGTGTATACTATAAATAGTTGTATGCTAACAGATTAGATAACCTAGGTGAAATTGACAGATTTCTAGGTCACATGCTACCAAGACTCAAGATTTAAGGAGACATAGTAAAGCTGAACTTACCCACAACAAGATTGAATAAGTAATAAAAATAAAAATTTCCCCAAATAAAAAGCCCAATATTTGATGGACTCACTGAATTCTATCAAATATTTAAAGAAAAATTAACCACAGTCCCTCACAAACTCTTCCAAAAAATAGATGAGGAAACATTTAATAACTCATTTTATGAAGATAAACTTACCCTAATACCAAAACCAGACAAAGCTGTTACAAGGAAAAAAACATAGTGTCTATATATATATAATGTTAATGTCTAATTATAGCAAATACCAGGAGTGCCAAAAAAATGTATATAAGTGGGCACTTTGGTCAGCATTGCTCAAGCAGTAGTTCGCCATGGTCAGAAGTGTCTGGATACTGATGGCAACCACTTTGAGCACCTCTTATAATTTCAGAAGGGAAATGTGACTTGTATTCATCATTTGTCATCATTATATATTGAGTATTGCAATTTTAATACAGTTTGCCTTTCTTAAAATGTGTATACTTTTTGGCACCCTCTGTATATATAACTGTCTCTTTTGACTATAGATGCAAAAAATTATCATAACATTAATTTACAAACAATGATGCTGTATCAATTATCCATGTGAAGAACAATGAAATTTGACTAATAGTTCACATCAAACACAAGAATCAGTTCCACAGGATCGAAGATCTAAATGTGAAAAGTATAATAACAATAATAATAATAATAATAATAATAATATAGAGAAATATCTTCATGCATTTGTGGTAGAAAAAGTATGTTCTACTAGACCAAAAATCACTAGCATAAAGGCAATGTTTAATAAATGGTATTATATAAAATGAAGTACTCCTGTTCCTCAAAGACATTATTAAGAAGGTAAAAAGTCAAGACATGATGTGCAAGAAGATTTTTACAACAAAAACTGACAGAAGTTTTACATGAAAACAAAATAAACAAATGTGATACATATTTTCAGAGAACTTAGGTCAACCTGGAGAATAAACAAAACCAATTTTTTATCACATCATTAGAAAGTTGTTCATTATTAGTAGAGATTAAGAGGAGTTGGTACCTCACCTGAATGAAAGAATCTTTGTTTCCTTGAAGGCTTCTATTAATCAGTTTCTTTAACTTTGTCTTCTAGCCAGTGTTTGCCAGCATGTGAATCATCACATTATTTATGCATTCAACAACTGCTTATGGAGTACCTTCTACATGCCAACACTGTGCTAGGAGTTGGAGAGACAATACTGACTAAAAGGTACTTTTTTTTTTTTTTTTCATCAAGAAGCCTACATTTCATCAACACATGCAGACATGCTTAAATTAAAAAAAAAAGTAAGTTCTATGACAAAAATGAAATGCTAAAATGTCTTATTTTAATAATCTATCCTTCTTTCAGTCCACATGTTCTCCCTTTTTAGTGGATCTCTGAATTCAGACAGGATGTTCACCCTACTCACAGGATGCAGCAAATATTGACACTATCCCTAGTCTGAAGGTTAAATCCCCATGAGCCTAATCTAATCAATACAATCATTTTAATTCAATTTACCTTGTCAGGGAAGGATATATGCATAGCTTCTTGGCATGATTCTGCTCATTGGGGTTGTCACAGAAGTTTACAAACTTATTCAGAGGATTTGGAGAAATGTTTGTTTGTTTATTGGTTTGCTTGGGGTTTTTTGCTTATAAAATGATAAACACGTAGGAAAATGCCTCTTTTATTATTGTGGACATAATATCTGAATGTAATTCTCAGAAGTTAGCAACTTCCTGGGGAGAGAGCTAAGGTCAAAGTCAGTGCATTGAGAGATTGAGAAGATAAAAGGAATCAGGGGTATCAGTAATGCTGTTCAGCAGCTGGATTTATTAACTTAGATACACTTTGTAGTCATGAGAAAAATATTTTTATATAATAAACATTATATTATCTTTAATGTTATGTCAGTTTAGTTGAGGCTTTACAATATTTTCATCCAGAAGCATCTAGAATGACACACATTCAATCAAAATTGTAATCAAATATTATTATTTTATTAGATAAAGCTAAATTCTCTGGAAGTAAACCATTCCTCTGCAAGTATAAACTTTCAAGTAAATTGATTTTTTTGTGAAATAAAAAGTAATGATGGAGAACAAAAACAAATATTAAAATAATTTATAAAACAACCGAAAATAACAGCATAATTATGTCCAAATTAAAATGGAAGGAATTTAATATAATAAATAAACCAAAAATAGTCTCTGTAGTTGATTTCAAAATTAAGATACAATTTATAGTTAAAAAACACTATTTATAAATGGAGAAATAATTATTCAGAATATAGGATTATCACAGGTGGACAATTAAGAAAAAAATTAGTTCAGAACCATTCAAGCTAAATCTAGATAGAGTTAAAAAAAAAAACAAAAAACGGTTTACAGAAGTACTTAGAAGGAAATAGAGGTTAATGCTATCAGGTATCTGAAATGAACACATGTCCATATATAGCAGAAGCCAGTAGCCAGTAAAGAATAGGAGTAAAGGAACAGAAAGAGCAAATTTAAATGTATAAATAATTTATCCTGAAGCTATGTTTGTATGAACTTCCTTGAGTCATTTGTAAGGGATAAATATACATAGTACCAAAAAAACAGGACTTTTCCTGGGAAAGAAGAAGTGTCAAACAAAAAGATTAATTATTTTTTTTAATGGGCTATATTAAGAAAAGACAAACAAAATGGAGAACTATATTATAATGCATTTAGTATAGCAAATATTTTAAACATTTTAAAAACCACCATATAACAAGATATACACTGTCATTCCCGAGAAACTTCCCTCATGCCACTTTTTAGTCCATATATACCAAATAAGATCTTGGCAACTAAGTCAACAAAGCCTAATGACTACCAATTAAATTATTGTATTTCAAAGAGGAGGGTATTTAATGTACTTTAGAAAATATCATTATAAAATCTAAGTGTAAATATGTTTGTCCATTTTGTGTTAATTTTGAGTAAACAGTATGCATGAAAAACAACCAAAAGAAAACACGTGAATACACAAACATATAAAGTAAGTAATTGTGTAAATTTGTAGGATTGTGGAATAATCTTTTTTCTCATTCTTTTGGCTTTCAAAATTTCTGACATCATCTTATATTATTGTTGTTATTTTATTAAAATATACATAATCATTCCCACACATGGCATGTGCATTTCCAGGAGTACTATGTAATCCATAGTTCTCTAAATAACAATTAAAAGCATGAACACATTTATAATTATCACGTACAAGCTTCATCGTAGAAACAGGCTAACAATTTTTAAATGTTTGTTTTCCTTAAAGACTAAAAAAAATAGATGTGCTTAAAAATGTTTGGTAAAATAATTTCAGTTTCCATAATAGTTTTCCACTTTAATTAGTTTAACACATCTTTGTAAATGAAAATTTCTTATTGCTACTGTATTTCCCTAAAAATAAGACCTAGCTGGACAATCAGCTCTAATGCGTCTTTTGGAGCAAAAATTAATATAAGACCCGGTCTTATTTTACTATAATATAAGACCAGGTCTTATAATATAATATAATATAATATAATATAATATAATATAATATAATATAATATAATATAATATAATACAATACACTATAATATAATATAATACAATACACTATAATATAATACCAGCGCTTATATTAATTTTTGCTCCAAAAGACGTATCAGAGCTGATTTTCCAGCTAGGTCTTATTTTTGGGGAAACACGGTAGATATGAGAGGAAAGTTCTAAATCTATACCTATGCTCGCATGGAGATAAATTATATCAAGCTACAACATGGATTCCTCTGCTAGTACAATCCTCTTTTCTAGCTGTTCCTGTGTCAGGGTATTTAGTGAGAAATCATCTGAATATACGGTATAAATCCCTACTGTACTGTTTAAATACCATGGTTGATTCAATCTATGAATCCATTACTTTATCCCCACAACAAAAATACTCTTCTCTATATTTTTTTAGTCAACTTTTATTCTAAATCACCCCAATGCCTGTGAAATGGTAAAATTTGCAAATTCTCATTGGCGTATACATGGAAATTTTTTTTATCCAGCTAAAACAAGTAGAGTTGGGAGAAAATTTCAATGAGTTTAATGGGCTATACGCATTTTTATGAGTTTTGTAAATCACTTCTGTGTAAAAACAAATTATAGCTGGCTGTCCTATTACAGAAATATTGATGGAAATAGACCAATTTGACCTTAGTAATGTGAACTTCCATAATCCTATTTATTGCCTAAGGATATGGATGTGGGTTCCCTGTTTTTTTCTAGAAAGGCTAATTGAATATATATCTGTCATGATATTATAACTTTTTAGAAGTCATTTTTTGAGTGAAATGGAGATTGAATTCTATTATATTCATGCAGACTGTTTTTTTTTCTTTATTTGACATACACAATACAATAGAATATCATTTCAGCATTTCTTAGTGTTCATAATCATAACGTTTTTCAATAGTCTGTCATCTTAAATGGGAAGAATGTGAAAGGATTTTTTTTCTTAAATTAATATTTTGAAGTAGAAAGTGCATAATGTAAAGCTCTAAGATATAAAGTGTCCACTTCAATGAGTAGTTTTGACTATTGTACACATCTGTAAAATCATCATGTAAATCAAGGCCTACATATATTCATCACTCAGAAACTTTCTCAGTATTTCTAGTCATTATACCACTTCCACCCCATTGCCACCAAAGAGCCATTTTCTGATTCCTGACACCCTAGATGACTGTTGCTTGTTCTTAGAAATTTGAACCATGCTGAACATGTTCGTCTTTGCAACTTTCTCTTGCTTTTAACATAGTGTCGGTTACATAAAAACTTCATGTGTATGTCAGTGTTTCGTCCCTTATTTATTGCTAAGTAGTATTCAATTGTGAGACTGTGAAGCAATAGTATTCATTCTCTTCTCCAATGGATATTTGCTCTTTTGCACAGTCCTGCTGTGACTTACCAGTATTGATTTATTTATTTTTGCTGGGAGATGTGGGGACGGTGGAGAATAGCTAGGGTTGAAATTGTAGGACATCTGAGTTGTTTCCTATTTGGTGCTATTATGAATAAAGTTTCTATGAATATTTTTCAACTAGTATTTTGTGGATATAAGAGGCATTGTTTTGTTATGTTCATTACCTTGGTAAATACCTAGGAGTGGATATGTCAGTTCATAGTATAGTGTATATTTAATTTTATAAGAAACTACCAAACAATTTTCCCCCAAAATTGTATCATTTTATGCTCTCACCATCAATACATGAGAGTTTCAGTTGCTCCACAACTCACAAATACTTGCTTGTAATATTTTTGATTTTAACAGTTTTAACGGAGGTGTGGTGTTTTTGAATTTTGCATTTTCCCATTGACTGAAGGTATTTTGCATTTTTTCCCATGATGATAGTCATCCCAATATCTTCTTCTAGGGGTATCTGAGTCTTTTGTTCCATGCAAAGTCATAAAGGTTTTTTATCCAGCTGTTGTTAGTGGACGTATTTTATGTCAATTAAATGGATTGAAGTTATTGCATAAATACTTTAAACCATTACCAA
Organism: Rhinolophus sinicus; assembly: GCF_057876585.1. Taxonomy (NCBI): domain Eukaryota; kingdom Metazoa; phylum Chordata; class Mammalia; order Chiroptera; family Rhinolophidae; genus Rhinolophus; species Rhinolophus sinicus. The sequence continues at coordinate 79,063,858 of NC_142502.1, read as the reverse complement.
GTTTCTGGGTAAATCAATTATAGAGGGAGGAGTGTTAAAATTTCTAAATATAATTACAGATTTGTTTATTTCTTTTCTTAGTTCTGTCAAATTTGAAGCTTTTATATAATGCATATACAGTTAGGATTTTTACATCTTTTTGATGAATTGAAACTCTTATTATTCTGAAAAGTCCCTATTTTTCTGATATTCAGCAAATATCTGTTGTCTCCAAGTCTCTTCTTTTGATTTGAGTATACCACTTCATGTTTTTATTGTATGAGGGTTTTCTTAAAATAACTTTTTTACTTTTAATCTATCTATCAGTTTAAAGTATATCTGTTTTAAACAGCAAATGTTTGGGCCTTGCTTTGCTAACTAATCTCACAATCTCTGCCTAATTTTTTGAGAAGTTACTCAATCTTATTTAACGTATTTATTGATAATAGTGGATTTAGTTCCATCTTCTTAGCATTTGTTTTCTCATTTACTCATCTGTTGTTTTTGTCTTTCTCTTTTACTGCCTTTTTAAAACTGTTTATTTTTATTTTTCCTTTTTAAATTTCATTTTATCATCACTAATATTTTTATTTTTAAGTATATATCTATGTTTAAACTTTAATTGTTGTGATAAGATTATAATACACATTCTCAAATTATCACAGATACCTGTGAATTAATACAACTTCATGTATAAGAACATCCCCACAGTGTACTTACTCCCATTTACCCTTTCTATTATTTATGCAATAGTGTTCATTTCCCTCCATATGAGTTATAAGTTCTATAAGGTACTGTTATGTTTTTGCTTTACATATCAATTGTTCCTTAAATAAGTTTAAAAACTGTAACTCTTTGTCTTTTAAACTTACCCATATTATTTTGGAAACTCTCTTCTTAAATAAAGTTTACATGTGGTATTATTTCTTTAGCTCAGAGAATATTTTAAAGCATTTTTTTGCAATGTGAATCTAATGGTTACAAATGTACTTTAAGTTATGATTCATATATTTTATTATTAAAAAAATATTAGCAATAGACTTCTAGGTTATCGTTCTTTTTTTTTTTTTCCTTTCAGTATTCAAGCATATAAGTTTATTATCGTCTAGCTTCTGTTATCATCTGGCTAACATTATCCGAAATAATGTTTGTTTTTTTAATTACACACAAAGCAAATCACAGAGCCAGATCAGATTCAAGGGGTGGAAAAATGGATTCCTCTTGATAGGAGATGCTGCAAAATACCGTGGCCATGAATTCTAATCTAAAAGAGTTTACACCCTGGAAAAAAGTTTACATCACCCCCCACTAACAAATATGCTCACGGTCTTCCCCAGAAGTTTAATCACAAAATTCCATGAGATCATGCTTAGGGGCCAGTATCTTTTTATCCAAAATACTTCCAAACAGGGATGTGGCAGCTCAAATCCTTTTCAAGATAAGCAGATTCTCAATAAACCTCATAACTGCCATGCCTATGAACTCAGAAGATCACCATACTCCCAAAACACAAGGGTGAGACAGGGACAAGATAACAGCAAGAGACACTCTCATTCAGTAAAGAATAATTCTTTGATCCATTTTGAGATAATTTTGGTACATGGTAACAGATAGCAGTCTAGTTTCATTGTTTTGCCTGTGACTTTCCAATTTTCCCAGCACCATTTATTGAAGTGGCTGTCTTTTCTCCATTGTATGTTTTTAGTGTCTTTGTCGAAAATTATCTGTTCATATTTATATGGGTTTATTTCTGGGTTCTCAAGTCTATTCCATTCATCTGTGTGCCTGTTTTTCTGCCAGTACCAAACTGTTTTGATTATTGTTGCCCTTTAGTACAAGCTGAAGTCAGGGAGTGTGATACCTCCAGCATTGTTCTTTTTTCTTGGGATTGCTTTGGGAATTCAGGGTCTTTTGTGGTTCCATACAAATCTGATGATTTTTTGTTCTGTTTCTTTAAATAATGCCTTTGGGATTTTGATGGGGATTGCATTAAATCTGTATATTGCTTTGGGTAATATGGCCATTTTAACTATGCTGATTCTTCCAATCAACATGGGATGTCTGACAGAAAAAGTCGAGAACCACATGATTTCACTAATATGTGGTATATAAAACTGAAAACAACAAAAGAAGAAGACAAACAAATGAAAAAACAAAAACTCATAGACACAGAAAATAGTTTAGTGGTTACCAGAGGGTAAGTGGGGAGTGGGGTGGTAGATGAGGATAAAAGGGATCCAATATATGGTGATGGAAAGAGAACTGACTCTGGATGGTGAACACACAATGTGATATATACAGATGATGTATTACAGAATTGTGCATCTGAAATCTATGTAACTTTACTCACAATTGTTATCCCAATAAACTTTAATTAAAAAAAAAAAAGGAAAGAAAGAAAGAAAGAAAGAAAGAAAGAAAGAAAGAAAGAAAGGAGGGAGGGAGGGAGGGAGGGAGGGAGGGAGGGAGGGAGGGAGGGAGGGAGGGAGGGAGGGAGGAGGGAGGGAGGGGGAGGGAGGGAGGGAGGGACGGAGGGAGGGAGGGAAGAAGGAAGGGAGGAAGGGAAAGAAAGGAAGGAAGGAAGGAGAGAGAGAGAGAGAGAGAGAGAGAGAGAGAGAGAGAGAGGGAGAGAAAGAGAGAGAGAGAGAGAGAGAGAGAGAGAGAGAGAGAGAGAGAGAGAGAGAGAGAGAGAGAGAGAGAAAGAGAAAGAGAAAGAGAAAGAGAAAGAGAAAGAGAAAGAGAAAGAGAAAGAGAAAGAGAAAGAGAAAGAGAAAGAGAAAGAGAAAGAGAAAGAGAAAGAGAAAGAGAAGAAAGAAAGAAAGAAAAAGAAAGAAAAGAATAAGAGCACATGGTAGTCACTATTCCACAGCAGTTTTGGAATTTGGGTAGACATATTTCTCCAGAGCTCAAGTAGTGAGGAATAGTCCTTAGTATCCAGTTTGGCACTCTGGGGTTTGTGTCTCATACTCTTAGGTCATCCTCTGATTCATCTGGCCCTCCTTTCCATAAAATCAGTTTGTCTATCTTATGTTAGTTTCCTCAACATTTTGTTCCAGAAGTATGTAGGCTAATGCTGTTAGGTAATTAAAGTTTTAGGATGGTTATATTTTCCTGTTAAATTGGGTGTTTTATGATTATGAAATTCTTCTCTTCATCTCTACTGCTATTTTTTGTCTTAATTATGGACTTTATATATGGCATTAACAACTTTCTTTTGATAGTAGTTGGACTAGAACAGTATTTCCCATTCTTTGAAAACATGCATTGTTCATAGATTTAGCGTTTGTTGTGAGCAACATATAGTTTTTAAAAACAAAATTTTGATATTTTCTTTAATTATAACCACAGTATTATTTTATGCATATTGAATGAAATTACTGAATAGATGGGTTTAATCTGACATCTTACTCTTATCTTCCTCCTTATTTTCTCTTTGAACTCTTTTTTCCTCCTTTCTCATTTTTTTGGATAACCTGTGTTTTTTAAATTTATTTTTTGCATTCCCTAGTTCATTATTATACATGTTTCATTGTTCATTTAGTGGTTACTCTAGAAATTCTCTACATGTGAAAATATACGTGTATACTTCCCTGCATTTTTATTTTTGCTACTCCTAGACGATGCAAGGATATTTTTCCAATTTGTCTCTTTTTCCTCTCACCTGTGAAATTATTGCAATGTTTTTCAAATCTATATGCTTTTCACCTCACCGTGTTATCATGATTGTTTGACAAAACTAATTATCACTTCAGGTTAAAAGGCTGCTCTTTACTTCATTCAGAGTTCCCATGCTTTCATCTGGAATAATTTTCTTTCTACCTAAATAGCTTCTTTTATAATTTTCTGACAGTATATATATACCGATATTAAATTCTCCCATTTTTGTGTAAAAAAAAAAAGTACATTAAAATTTTAAACTTTTGTCTGGAGGCTATTTTTACTAGGTTTAGAAATCTACAATGGCAGTAATCGTTTTTCAGCTTTTAAAAGTGCACTTTGATTGCCTTTTCAAGTCTATTATTATTATTAGTAGTAGTAGTAGTAGTAGTATTACATTTTTTGTTTGTTTGTTTTTCTTGTTCCAATCAGTTTTCAGGCTTGTTGGGTCTTTGCAACACACACACACGCATGCGCACACACGGATTTATTATGATGAATAGTTTTCTTCATAGTTTTTCTGCTTGTTATATTTTTTAATCAGTATTGGAGAATTCATTTGCTAGTAATGTATCAAATATTAACGGGCTAGCCTTTTTCTCCTGTTATACGCATATTGGAACTCCAATTACAAAAATATTTAACTTTTGCATCATTTTCCATATTTCTACAATTTACTAATGTATTTTTATCAATTTTGGTTTTGTTTCAATCTGGATAATTTATCTTTGCATTTTACAGTTCACTAATTCCTGTGTCACTGTACTCATTCTGCTTCTAATTTTTATTTTTGTATTTTTTTTTTTTTAATTCTAGTATTTCCATTTGATTCTTACAAATTCTGGTTCTCTAGCAATATTTATTATTCTTAATAGATATATTTTCTTACAATATTAGCCATAGTTGTTTTTAAGTTTTTTTCTGATAATTATTTAATATGGCTTTGTTTTACTTTTTTTAAATTCTAACCATTCTGTTCAATGTTTTGGTAAATCTAGTAATTAATTTTCTTATTTAATGTAAGATTTAATATATGATAATTTGTAAATACTTTGGATGAAGTCGTCTTCCTTCAGAGGAGATTTAATTTTTTTGGCAGGTGGCTGCAAAAGTAAGGGGCGATTACATTGAGACTATTACTAATTTGTTCCCTTTATTCATAGGATGTCTAGAATTACAAGGCATCTTTAATGACCTCATACATCTCCACTGAAAGCCTGAAGTGTTCACTGGGTCCTTCCTACTTGTAGGATTTGAACTCAAATTGCTGTATTACCAGTACTTTACAAGTGCTGCAGTCTATACCTGATGTTATATCTGGATAGCAAATGTGTTCTGTTCACTTTCTCAGAGGGCAGTCCATTTATGTACAGCATATTATTTTCCATATGCCTCAATGAGACATTGCAGTTTGTTGGGTTCAATTTTCAGTGGATTTGGTTTTATTATTCCCCCTCTAGGATTCTTATTTCTGGAATCTTTCCTGCCTTTAAGACTCAAATTACATTTTCTTCCCCTCCCAAGTCCAGTGAAACTGCAGAAAGTATTATGCAGATTTCTTTCTTTTTTTTTTTCTTCTTTTTTTCTTTTTTTTTTTTCCTGTTAGGTATCTATGCCCCTAGGTGTGAATCAGCAAATACTCTGAGGAAAAAAGGCTAAAGAGTCATGTGGCTTAGGTGAATGAACTTCCCTTATCATCAGGATCTTTGCCCTTAAGTCATGACTGCTTTTGAGAGCTATTTGATGTGTTCAAACTTTTGTTTTATTTCCAACTTTTATAGATTTGGGGAGGAGGAGGAATCTGAAACCAGTGATGGAGTTCTTTATACAGAGTAGTGTATCTGGAGTACTTTCCAGAAGAGGAACAAACTCTTAATGCATTCTTACAATAAATTTTGAATAAATAAAAATTTTATATTTTAATACTAAACCAACAACAGAAATATGAACATTTCTGTGCTATATCTCCACATGTGTTATCACTGCAAAATATGTATTTTTAATACATAGGCTTATTATTTATGCTAATATTATGTAAATCTTTGCTGCATAACTAATTAAAAAGAGAGAAGAGAATATATCCACATTGTCCCAGATGCCAAGGAGCTTACAAACACTCTCCACAATAGACAATTCAGTACCTGATTTATACTCTTCTAAATTTAGTACTTGATTTAAACTGTTTAAAAAAATGGTAACTATAGAGATAATTGTATATTTGCGGTACATTTTATCCTTTCAAAGGAAACTGGCAAGGAGATCACCATCTATTCTTTGAAGAGTGTTAAGGCATTTCTTCATAGAATTTTATTAATTAGGTCTATGGAATGTTAGTTAGATACCTAATGGACTTTTAGATTCTGTGTGTGTGTGTGTGTGTGTGTGTGTGTATGTGTGTGTGTGTGTGTGTGTTTGGATGTAAACAATTTATTTTGAATAGTATAAGAAATGTCTGGATTTGCATTTCTATGAATTTTTGAAGTTTTCTATCACAAAATATGTCAAGAAAATGTACTAAGAGAACAAAAGAATTATAGAAGCTAATGGTGATTATATAGATTAAAAATATATATTGCCATATTTTTCTTGTCCCTGAACTCAGAATATTCTGGATGCAGTTTATGGGAGAAAATTACTTCTTACATCTGACATTAAATGAATAGTTATGGAAATTCTCTCCCTGGATAGCTCCTTTCTCATTCAGCTCTAAATTACCATTATCATAACAGCTGTGTCAGCTAGCCAGCCTTGTTCTTAGAGCAAATGGGAATTAGTCAATCTTTCACTCACTGTCATGTAATCACATAATAATTTTAGAGTTTTACATAAAAAACAATTACATAGCAGAGGCCCATCTATTGATAAAGATTGTATTAATACTTAACAATAAGTAGTCAGTCAAGCTTTACATTTTCTGGTTGGAATAAATGTTAAATAACATGATGCAACATTTAAAAATAAATTTAAGTAGGATGGAATGGCAAAACTCACTCGACTAGAGGATTTTCAGAAGCATTGAAAATAATCGGTATGTAAAAATGATGAGTTAATTATTTTAAAATTAGGAATATAGCACATAAACATGCATAATTCAAAACAGATAACGTGCTTATCAATATTATTTAAAATTGTTGATTACAAATTGGTTAGACATAGCACATAATTACAATAACTTGAAAGAAATGTATCCATATTTACCATCTCATTTAGTCTTTGAGAGCAAAACAGAGTAATAAAATTTCCAAACTTTAAATGTGCTTTACATCAAAATTAGAATCATAATATGATATTAGCAAATTACTATGACCCGTAAAAAGAAATAATTTAACATGTTGCTTTTTATGTCCAACAAATGAAAAATATTTAGAAATTTGCAAATATTGAGAATGTTTAGTTTTGTACATATGTTGCAAACAGCTTTTGTAGTTTTATTTTGCTTTTTATATTTATTAATGATGATTTTTGCTAGTTTGTTTTTATGGGAACAAATATAAAGTCTTTCTATTCAAGTATGGCAAAACAACTACCATGTTCAATAACTCTGCTTAAAACTTGTTTAAATGTAGAGGTTAACTTACAATAATATAAGAATTAATCAAATGACAAAAACTAAGAGAAAATAGATATCTGGATAGAGAGAAACACCCTGCAGACATCCCCACTTCTGGTGATATGGTCTTGGTTTCAAAAACCTATGAAAAAAGATTAGGAGACAAAGCTCAGGATTTTTCCTAATAGAAATTACAAAGAACACCCTCAAATAATGTTGACCCACAAAGAACTGTAGTTCTTAAGAATAAACTAGAAATAAATTTATTTTCCAAGAGATAACAAAGAAAATTACCCAATAAAACCTTGATACTGAGCTTAAACAGAAACAATTATCTGCACAGAATTTATAAAATTTGTAAAAACGGTATTTTTATGAAATTTGCTTGTTCTATAAATTGAAGCTGGAATTTTGTATGTATATTTTGTTAAAGATATGTTTAAAAATATTTCATGCAATATTTTCTCCTAATCTTTTGCTGTATGATTATTATCTTTGTTTTATTTATTTAAAACACTTTCCCCACTCAACGGGAAGATTAATATTTGCATTTTCAAATGTGATTCTGGTTTCTTTTTTATATTTATTATTATTTTAAATTATTGGAGTACGTATTGATGTTTGGCATGAAGAAGGGCTTGGACTTTAACTTTTTCATTATTGATTTTTTCTTACATCATTATTCTTTCAGATGGTATTAAGTTGGTGCAAAAATAATTACGTTTTAAAGATTACAAATAATGCAAAAACCGCAATTACTTTTGCACCAAACTAATGTTACAATTATGTGTATGGGTAAATTGAAGGAAAATTATCTAGTGGAGTTTAGAGTTTTCTCTAATGGGTTCTATCCATATTTGTTAATTTTATCCATAGGTGTTGAATTTATAGTTAATTTTATAGTTTTTAAGTAGATGTTGGGCGTTTATAGCAAAACACTTTTTTAATTTTTATTTTGTAACCTGATATACAGTACAGAACTCTTATTTCTGATAGCTGTCTACATTTTTTTTTGTGGGCAATACAATTAATACCTTCCTTTTTTTCCCAAAAAATGTTTAATGATAGACTTTTAGCACATATAGTTTTATTGTCATTTGGCTTGTGCTTAGCAATATATAAAAATAAACAAGCAAACAGACAAAAACAACTTATTTTCTTATTTTGTATTCCTATCTTTATTTATACTTTCCCTGATGATACCATCATGACACGCTTTTATGGCTTGTTAATTAATATATCATTTCAATTTACTTTTGTGTATGTGGTTGTTTATTTGTTGTACTTTGAGTATTTTGTAGATAACGTAAAGCTGATTTTTTCTTTTTTACCCAATTTGTGACTCTTGTTTTTTTATTTAAAGTTTAACCCACTGCCTACTAAATTAATGTTATGGTACAGGGGGAGCTTGTTTCATTACTTTTCTTATTTTCATGCTTTATTTTTGTTTCCCTTAGATTCTATAACTTAAAATAAGCAAAATAAAGCATTATTCTAAAACATGTACATGTAGTGTAGTCTCACCTAGAAGATCAAAGAGAAGAGGATGTGAGATACTGTCAGTAACTACTATGTGAATATTTGTAAATTCCTCAGAGGAGGTTATAATTTAACATTGTAAGTGCAAACAAAATATTTAGCAGCTCTTTTAATCATATTTATATGTAAAATATTTTGCAGGGTTTTTTTTGTTTGTTTTTTGGTTTTTTTTTTTGATTGGCAACTAAGAGCCGTTAGTGTTTTTCATGGCATTGATATTCATTCCATGTGTGAATGTGAATATCAATCAAATCACTATCTAAATTTAGTATGTGTTTTTATATTGTACAAAACACTGACCATGATATTGAGGGAAGTAAAACTAATATGTCATATCCTTAAATGTATTATGAAATTATTGGGAGAAAATAACTTACATGAAGTTATTGGTGTTTTAAACCGGACTGAAAATAATTTTAATGTGATTCTATTCGACTAGGAGGGGCTGCAGGCTATCAATGATGTTGACGTTAGAATTCAAAGAAGAAAGGGCACAGCTGTGAGAAGAGACTTCATCTAGGTCAGGTTCATGAAACATCTCCATATTTCAGAAGACAGGTTCAGAGTAGATGCTCTTCTTATAATGCTATTTAGTCATTAAATATACTTCTTTTTAATTAAAGTTTATTGGGGTGACAATTGTTAGTAAAGTTATATAGGTGTCAGGTGTACAATTCTGTAGTACATCATCTATATATCACATTCTGATAGATGAGGGTAAAAGGGATCAAATATATGGTGGTAGAAGGAGAACTGACTGGATGTTGAACACAGAATGTGAACATTTAGTACACTCTTGTATAAACGGGTTTTCCTTATGTATATGAGCCCCTTGTAGGGCAGAAAGAACAACCTATTATTACCCTGTGTACTATAAAGACTACAATAATGTTGAAAGGACAATTACGTTAATTACATCCTTATTAGTTATTAAAAATAAAAATATCAGTTAATAATTTAAATATTATTTCTCATGTATTTATTACCATCCACAATAATACACTCTAAAATATCTTGGAAATAACTTCCAGCAACATATCTTGTCCTTGATTTATATTACTGGTTCTTTCATTCAGTGAAGTTATATCCATATTGATAAGAAATTATTTCTTGGCATTCTTATAAAAATCCACATGTGTCTTAAATTAAAATAGCAACAGTAACACATTTTCCTTATTAAGAACACCTTATCTAATTTATTCTAAAATGATTGACATTAGTAATTGATAAAATGACAACCATTTCTTCTTTAAATGTCCTTGGACGGATGGCTGTGGGGAAGTTTAGAAGAAAATGATCATCTGTTACCCTTATAAAAGTAGAAAAAGATGTGCAAGAGCACATCTGATGTTGAAGGAAAAAAACTGCATTTTCAATCAGCGTCTTGTAAAACTAATTAAAAGGTCTGTCAGAGAAAGCAAGTCAATGAAGACTATAAGTCATATCCTGTTTACAGCACCTGCTTCTCTGAGATTTTGCCTTTTTTACATTTTCAGGAAATTAGGACATAATAAATACAATTTACAGAGGAAAATGACTGATTTCTTTTTCAGTTTTAAAATCTCCCAAAGTAAATTTTACATAGATCAAAAAATGAGTGGTATTTTTACATTCAGTAACATACTCTAGGTTCAAACTATATTTATATATGTATCCCAATGCCTTTAAAAGTGGCTAGCAGAGAGTGGGAGTTCAACAGCTGTTTTTAAAATAATAACTGAAAGTAAGAAAACATTAGGCATATTCTTTTAAAATATAGTCATTCTATGACTAAATTTTTATGATGAATGGATAACCAGCTGGTTTTATTACAGAAATGAATAAAACCTGAGAATTAAATAGGTCTATCTGTTTGATCTTTCACTCATAATCTTATTTGATCCATTGTTCATTACAGGCAATTTATAGGAAATGCACACAATAAAATAGAAATAAATACTATGTTATCATGACTGTAGAAGATATACATATATCTTCATATATATGTATAAAAGCTGTACCTTTGAAGATATAACTTACTATATCCAATAGCATTATATTACTTAAAACTTGAAGAAGTCCACAATTTTTTCTTTTACGTCACTGAAAATTGTTCCACAATTAAATGACTGATGAATACATATTGATGTTTTATTTTTATCTACAACATGGACTTCTCTAATAAATAATTGTTTTTATGTATGACCGAATGTGTTTAAATCCTACCTTGTAGTATACTACCAACAAAACCTGAGACTTCAGATTCAGTTTGAAACTATTAACTAGATCTAGGAAGTTTTTAATAGTCAATTTACAGTTCATTTTTAATTTTTAAATCAAATTCATAAATAAAGCCAAAAATAGACAAGATATTAAAAAAGAAAAATGAAAACATGACCAGACAAGGCTCATATTTAGTCACCAGTTGATTTAAATAGAAACAAACTCTTAGTTTCAATTGCAAAGCCTGCAATTTTGTAGCATCTAATCACTTGCATTATAATGTGGAGTCAGTATTTTCCTTCTGCCAGTAGATTATGTCAATGGAATAAATGTAATATAAGTCTTATGTACATTTGAAATGAATGTGCACACATTTCTGTGTATGATTGTGAAGATTAACTTTTGTTACTATAATGTTAGATATATATTTTAATACAAAAGAAGTCTCATATAATTTGAAACTCTATATGTTTAATACAATTCACTTTTAGAGCAAATTTATGTTCATAGCAAAATTGAGGGAAAGATATAGACGTTTGCCATATATCACCTACCTCCACATATGAACAGCCTCTTTCAATGTCAAAATCCAGTACCAGTGTGATACATTAGTTATAATCTATAAACCTATTTTATATATCATTATTAGCCAAAGCCCAGAATTTACCTCAGGGTTCACCCTTGGAGTTACATTCAGTGGCTATAAAAAATGTATAATGCACGTATCTATCATTATAATATCATATAGAGTAGTTTCACTGCCCTAAAAATCATGTCTGCTTTGCTTATATATATCTTCCTCCCACTAACCTCTAACAAACACTGTTGTTTTTACTGTCTCCATCATTTTACCTTTTCCAGAAAGTCATACAGTTGGAATCACATGTTATGTAAGCTTTTCAAACTGGTTTCTTTTTTCATCTTTTTTTTAAATTAAAATTTATTGGGGTGACAAGTGTTAGTAAAGTTACATAGGTTTCAGATGTATAATTCTGTAATACATCATCTATATATCTCATTGTGTGTTCACCACCCAGATTCAGTTACATATATGGTGGTGGAAGGTGAGCAGGTTGATTTCTTTCTCAGCTTCCTCCCTGTCCTTTCATGGCTTGATAGCTCATTCTTTTTAGCAATGAGTAGAATTTAATTGTCTAGATGTACACACTTTATCCACTCACCTACGAAAGGACATCTTGGTTCCTTCCAAGTTTTAGCAAATATCAATAAAGATCTATAACCATCTGAATACAGGTTTTTGGGTAGACATAACTTGTTAACTCTTTTGGGTAAATACAAAGGAGCACAATTCCTGGATCATATGGTAAAAATACTTATCTTTGTAAGAAACCTCCAAACTGTTTCTCAAAGTGGCTGTTCCATTTTGCATTCACACTAGCAATGTATCAAAGTTCCTGTGGCTCCACATTTTGTCAGCATTTGGTGTTTTCAGAGTTCTGGATTTTGGCCCTCTAATGGGTGTGTAGTGGTGTCTTATTGTTTTAATTTTCATTTACCTGATGACAAAGGATATAGAACATGATTTCATATACTTATTTTCCATTTGTATATCTTCTTTGGTGATTTTCTGTTCTGGCCTTTGGCCCATTTTTAATACAGTTGTTTGTTTTCTTATTGCTGACTTTTACAAGCTCTCGATATATTTTGGATAACAGCCCTCTTTATGAGATGTGTGTTTTGCATGTGTTTTCTCCTACTCTGTAGCTTGTCTTTTTCTCTTGAATACAGTCTTTTGCAGAGCAGAAGTTTTTAATTTTAATGAAATTCAGATTATCCATTATTGCCTTCATGGATAAAGTTTTTGTGTTGTATTAGTCGTATATTTTACATGTGATTCATGCATATAATTATGCATAACCATATATTTTACATTTATTAAATAATTTCTATGTTTATATTTCATAGTGTATTAAATATATGGTATATATCTACATGAAACATAATTTAGGATGTACAATGAATAGAAACATAAAAATACCCATAATATATGTCATATACATTTTATATAATTTGCTATAGAGTACATAATGCAATATGTAATAAATATAAGTATAATATAAATGATGCAAATATGAAAGTATATAAATATTAAGATATAAAATACAATATGTAATATAAACCAATATAGTATAAAGTATCAACTAATATAACATTATTAATTAATTTCATATATGGCATATAAAATATTTAATAAAGATCCCATAGAGTTATAGTTTAGCACAAATTTAACACATATAGTACATAGTATCCTGAGCATGCACTCTACCCAACCATCATTTAGTATCTAACTTAGGGTTTGTATGAAGTAGAAAAAGGGTTTGTACTTCATTCACTCTGGGTTGTTTCTCTCTATCTACCTTGAAAAGAGTCTACTTATTCTTCTAGTGATCACTTAAATAGTTTTCTACGTTGAAATTGCTAATACTACAAACATTGTTAAAGGGATTTTTTAATATGTCACCATAGTAATTGCAGAAAATACTAAAATATTTTAATATTTTAAAGACTTTAATATTTAGTGGTAAAACCATTTGTCAATTTCTCATACAAGATTAGACTATATTGAGTAAAAATTCAAAAACTTACTCATTTTTATATCCCCGTCAATGACAGTGCTTGACTTTGAAAAAGTGCTGAGTAAAATTTTTCTTAATGAGTCAATACAATAATTTTTGTTTATAGTAGCTGTAAGTAATCAATTGTTGTGGTGCCTGTGCAGTTCTTCCATTAAACATCTTTTCTCTTATTCTCATATTTACGCCCAGTTTCTTATACTCCTAAATACTGTCTCTCCCTTTCAGAACACGTAATACTACATTAATAAATAATTACTAAGTTTCTTATCTTCACATCACTTTAACTGGGGAGTACGCTTGCTGTGTAAATTCCACTATAATAATTATTTATTCACAGATGATCCTAGGATGTGAAGTCCCTCTGTAAATGTGAGAAAGCCTGGAAAAATTCTGGTGGTGATTGAGAACTATGAGTACTATTTGTAAGAGAAAGGGAAAGGAAAGAAGACAAAAATGGAGGAAAAGAAAACAAGTTGTAGTGATATAATTATTTGGGTAACAAAACACCCCTATTTTACACAGAAATACATTTTTAGAATATACATTTCAACCAAGCAGTAAGGAAAATATAAAAAAACAATTTTTAATATGCTATGAATTGTTTAGTTTGTATCCTGTACTCTAGGATACATGTTTTGAGGATCTCATAAGATCAGTACTCTCATTTAAAAGAGAAAAGCCAGTGTGTGGTTGTTATTATTTATATGAATATTCATAATATTTTCTTGTTCAACTTTAATATCCTTTACTTCAGCTCCACACAACATCTCCACAACAAAATATTAAACCCCCATCTTTCCAAGAAAATCTATTTTCTGTCTCTCTCACTTCCTTCTTAACACTATTCTTTGACTTCATGGTAACCTAGAATTATTTCCATAGTGTCTTTTTCATAACTCTATTAGTTTCATACTATTGTTATTTTCCAATGAGATCCCATAATTTATCAATTTAGCTCTCTTGATACAACTTCCAGTTCTCTTGCTTTCCAGGAAACACATCAAGAAAGGGTGTAACCCTGGATTAATCCACTACTACTTCCAGGTCATTTGCCTGGTGGTATAAAAACACTTATTTATTTATGATCTGTACCAATGTAAATTTCTCCTTTATTTTCTAAGTGCTTCAGAAACTTCCTGTGTGCCTAAGTTTGCTTCTTTGCCAGTTCTCCTTTGCATAACATTTGGAGATTTGCCACTTTCCTCCAATCTTCTCTGGTATTTGTTGCCCCACACTCTCAGATCTTCTAATAGGATACATCATATGATCATCAACATTCATAGACAAATATCAAAGGAAGTAATATGTGGAATAAAATCTAAAAGTATCCCGTAGGTCCATTCTCTACGTTAGTCATGACTATCTTCAATATTTGTATTTAAACACTATGCAGAATTTTTATGAAGAAACAACAGTAAATATAGGCACTTGTAATGAGAAAGATGCTTTGTAAGTACAGAACTTAACATTTCTCAGTATTTTCAGTGAAGTAGCTACTAGAAAGGGGTTATGGCATTTTTGTGATTAGCAATTGCGTGTTGAACTGATTTTACTCAGAGTATGTAATATTTTCTTCTTTTTTGTGATTCTTAATCTGGTTACCTCAGTTTTCCTTTAAAAAACTGAATATGACTATTTTATATCTGTAAAACAATCAAAACATTTTTTTCACATTTAAAAATTTTGGGTGTTCGAAAATACATATTGATTTGATTCTAAAATCATAGAACTTAATAAGGCTCTAAAGAAAGGTATAATAACTTCACTTATTACAAAATATGCAGCAGTCTAATAAGAAAATGAGAAGTAAATCTATACATTAAATGTTGAATTTGAATGTTAACTTACATGATACTGAAACCTTTTTAGCTAGAAATGCTCTTGGTTTGCAAATGCTGAGGGTTAATAGAAATTCATGGGGATGGTTTTGATGAGTAAGCCTTTTGTAAATGTAATACAAATCACTGTGATTCATCGTGCTATCTATAAAACATTTTGATTTTCCAATCTCACAGGGAAGTAAAAGGATGCATAAAGGCCTGTATAATGTTTTGAATGTTCTACAGACAGAAAGTATTACTATTCAACTTTACCCATCATTCTATATAGTAGACATTGAATCAAAACTGAAATTTTGAAGGCATCATAATTCCTGGCTGTTTCCTTTTTTGGCAAAAGTTGTTTAACATTTTTGTGCTCACCTTTCCTGATCAATAAAATAAGAATAGAACTATGTTATCTAGAGCTTCTTGACTGTCTTGTAAAAGTGTCATGTAAAATATTATAGCTGATTTGAGCTTTAGGAAATCCAAGGATTTGATTTCTGTCCCTAGTGCAAAATGTTTTAAAATTTCGTGACCAGGAAATATTCATAATTTAATAATATTTTCAATGCACACACAGCAATAGTTTTTTTTTGTTGTTGTTTTCTTTTAACACATTTTAAATGGTTCTTCTGTGTTACATAGTATATGGACTTTCTTTAGAAACTCTCAATCTCAGATAGTAAAATTGTAAAAAGATCGGTAAAAGTCATTACACCACCTGTGGAAAAGGGAAGATTTTTTTCTTTTAACTACAAGATTCTACTTTCCCCCCATTTGCTACTGGACTTTGTTTATCAGAATTCAAAACATCCCAAGTACCAGAAGGATTGGTATAACATAAAATTATTCTAAAATTTATTCTTGAATGGGAAAACAAACAAACACACACACACACACACACAAAACAAACAAACAACAAACAAAAAAACAGTGAATGAGAAAGAAGAGAGAGAACAAGCTAGCTGTTGCTGTGAAACAAATCATCCTCAAATACACTGACTTCAAAAATGATCATTTTGTTCATAGGACATTACCAGATATAGGCAGGCCTTGGGTGGGCTCAGCTCATCTTTGCTCCAAGGTTTATCTGGGTACAAGTCTCAACCATAAATCCTTTGTAATTTGCTCATATGTTCAGTAGGCTAGGTGGGGCATATTCTTGTTATTACAGATGCAGAACATAAGAGAGCAAGTGGAAACATACAATGTTTTCTAAGGTTATGCTCAGAATTGGCACAATCTTAAATTTTGCACGCATTTCATAGACCAAAGGAAGTCTCACAGATGACACAGATGACTACAAAGTCAACTGGTAAAAATGTGTACTCTGCATTTATAGAAAAATATAAGAATTCTGGGTAGCAGATGAAGAGGTGGTGTTAATTCAGTTGTCACAGACTCCAAGCATGAGAATGAGAACAAAACAAACAAAACAAAACAAAAACAAAACAAAACAAAAACATATTAGTGTTTCTATTGCTATTACTATTTCTGCTATTGTCTCTACTGATATACCAGCAGCAAGAAGCACATACATAACAGTAATGAGAGATGATTAACACAAAACTTGGGTACCAGAATGTACTTGCTCTTCTGGTTATCATGTTAAAGATTCTCTCAAAAAACACATTTAATTGAATAATGCTACAGGCACCAGAGAAACTTGACCTTTATCCTTGCTTGTGGACCAGAAAACAGGTAGGCTGGTTGGGAAATTAGCAAGTACTTTCTTAGTCTGGGGTAGCAGCTTTGAAACTATTTGGCGTGGAAGTCCTCCCTCCCCAAACCAGAATCTGGAATTTTGTGAATAACCCCAAAGAGTAGATTGTTGGTGAAGATATTCAGACATTCTTGACATAAGATACATCAAGTGAGTGGGCCTTGGTAGTATGATGGGATGGGCATATGTTCTTGCAGGAGAGGGGTTAGGGGCTTCTGAGGGATTGTTCCACTCGTTCTTAACTACCCAACTAATTCTTTTTTTTTTTTTTTTTTCCAACTAATTCTTAACTAGGTGGCCCCCTGGCCCCAAGATAAAACCAATAGTTTAGTTAAAAACAATATTAATACATTTACATTTTACAAAAGGTTTTATTAAATTATATATTAGGTTTAGTATAAAAAGGAAAACCCAAGAAATTTTTGACACCATTTGTCTATCACCAATTTAAACGTTTACAGTATTCCAGATTTAATGTTTTATTGACTACATTCTCTTCTGCAGTATACTCTGCATTATATACCCAAAGGCTATTTCATCTTCTCCTTTTGCAGCTCTAATTTTTCTTGATTTTCTTTTCTTTTTGAAATAACTAAATGTCTTAATTGGATCTGATCTGATGGACAAGTATCCTGTTACTTATGCAGAAAGCATCCCAGTGCATGTACTTTTCTATCTAATACCTCTGAAACTATTCTCAATTGGTTAATTATATGTCTGTAATGAAGATCATGAAGTTAATTTGAGACTATTTATGGTCAACAGCCTTTTAATAGGCTATTCTGTTCTATTTATCAATCTGGATTTAATTGTTCATATTGAACAGTTGCTGATGAAGCAATTTTTGCTTTTCAAATTCAGTGTAGTTTTCAGATTCAAAAACTACATTGACCTTAAAGACAGTAAGCTAGCAGTATCCAGCTATCAACATTTGCCAAAAATATGCCTAATCTTAGAGAACCTGTAACAAAATAGCAGCAATAGATATCTCATGTTTCACTTCTCTATATTCTTTATGATGCATTCCTGTTTTGTCCCTTAGATAAATTCCACATATAGCAAAAATACTTCCTATCCTATTTCAGAAAAAAAATTATATATACATATATATATATATATATATATATATATATATATATATATATATATATATAAGCATATTTCTTAAGACGACATTTAGCTGTTATTCTCTTCATCAGTATAGTAGTCCAAAATAAAGGAAATATTGAAATGATTAAGTTAAATGGTTATTAAAAATTTTGTGTAAATTTTAGTTTCTTACAAGGAAAATGCAGTATGTTATTTTTCTTCACTAAATGAACTGCTAATAACAATAAGTTTAATTGATCATGCAAGCATTAAGTTATATCTTGCAGGTAATTTAAGCAAAAGGCACAACGAGTTAGCTTTTGTAAAGATGCTAATACATTATAAGGGGTATAAAATGTGGCAGGTTTTCTCTTGTGGTGCTTAGTTCTTACCTTGAGGTGATATCACCTCTATTTAAGATTCTAAGTTTTGAAGAATAATGCTGCTACTTTCACACATAATGTGTGTATTATGGGATGGCCAAGGAAATTTTGATACTTGTTATCTTTCTTTGGCAATTTGCCTACATTGTAATCAGTCAGTTAAAAACAGGCAGTAGAGAAAGGTTCTATTTGGTGCTTCATTTTGGAAACAATGGGGGTTCTTGAGCAGCTGAGTTCTGTGTTCAAATCATAATTCAATTCCCATAATAATTGAAATCTAGGCACATTCGTGTGGGAATCCCATCATGTTTTACTTATTCGCCGCCATACATACATAAGGCAGAATTTCCCAGGCTCCATGTCTGATATGACGCACATGAACAATATTGTTCAGACTGAAGCCGACTTGCAACCTACATAGAGTCGATGAATTCATGTGGTACCCACCTACATAAACAAATTTAAAGAACATTTGCTCTTTATCAGAAATATTAGAAATGAAATACCTGAAGGAAATAAAAAATGATCATGGCTGGAATTATTATAATAAAAATCCTGATTGACATAGCTATCATGGTGGCTTCTAAATGACATTATAAAACTTGACTAGTTAGCTGGTCAAAACACTATTTTAAATGCAGTGATGCTGAAAATTAGTTCAGCTACATAGTGAGACACACTAAAGGGGAAAAGATTATTTAATAATTTTAAAGGCTTCAATTATAAACTGAAAAGACAACTGCTGTGTTATGCTACAGCATCAAATACATAATTATTATAAGATCGACAATAAGAGGCATAACATGACGATTTGATGAATTCATTCCATTGATTTATAAAATCAGATCTAAAAGTGGGTTAAATATATTTAGTGCTTCAAATATGATTTATAAATATGCCATTCATCATCCAATTGTCAATAGTGCTAGTTAGCTATAGATATGGATAGAGTTAGAGGTAGTGATACATATCCCTCCCTAGCCTATAATTTAAATTATGTCATGCTATCCCCAAGCAGCTTCTTCTAAATTACAGTTCCCATCTAACTCAATTTGTTCCTCTGAAACTAAATAAGTAGATTGTTGGGAAAATTGCATCCCTTCAAATATCACTCAGTGGTCCTTTCTTTACAATCAGACATATGGGGCTACGGAGTTCATCTTATTGATCATCTCAGTGAAGATACTGTTGCAATTCAGATTTGTTTCCAGAAGGTATTTCTTACTTTCACACTAAACAACTCTATTATTTTTATTTTTTTATTTTTTTTAATTTTTTTCGATATTTTACTCTCTTATGTGAGGCTTTATTCTCCATCCTTTTACACTGACTATTGAAAAGAAAACTTGACTCATTTCTATTTTGAACAAAGACTATATCAAATACATTTTTATTCAAAATTTGAGATGCATCATTTTAAGCAACTCTATGTTTCCCCATGTCATTTCCAAATTTCTTGAAATTTACTTGTCTTATTTCTAAGAGCTAAATCTTGAAAATTAAATGCACTTTAATCTCTTATTCTCTTTCTAATTTAAGGGATCACATAATTCTTTTAAACAAAACTTCAAGTTGATCTCTTTCATAAAGGCTTTTGTCAATTTGCACAAATATTTACAATGCTCAAAGGTGCAGTTTCAAAAGAACTAGGTTTTATAGTTATATTTGTAAAACTGTCTTTTCATTAATTCTTTAAACTTAAGCCTATTTCAGACAATCCAAAAACTATGTATGTCTGCACAGATGAGTACAATGAACATGTATGGCTCTCTTCTT
The DNA here is from genome assembly GCF_057876585.1 of Rhinolophus sinicus. NCBI lineage: Eukaryota > Metazoa > Chordata > Mammalia > Chiroptera > Rhinolophidae > Rhinolophus > Rhinolophus sinicus. The sequence continues at coordinate 79,043,540 of NC_142502.1, read as the reverse complement.
CTCTGGTAATTACTGTATTTTTTTTTTAACATCATTGTGTTATTCAGAATTGAATTTCATCTGCATCTTTATCAGTGGCTTACACAAAGATTCGATCGTGTATCTCATGCAATTAAAAAAAAAATCAGGATTTTAAAGTCCAGGCTTATAATCGTAAAAAAACAAACAAGCCATTCCCATAGCACTTGTGTTCCAGGCACCATTCAAAGTTCTTATTACTCCTCAGCGCTACACAAATACGTACTATCATTAGCTCTGTTTTATTGATGGGAACACACAGGTAACAAGGTTAGTATCTTGCTTAAAGTCACACAGCTAGTAAGTACTAGGGCTTGGATTTCAGTTCAGGAATCCCTGTGCTTGAAACTATGCTCTTAGCAGCCAGAGTGTAGCTGTGCTTGAATTAACAATATCATCGAGGCTCTGGGCCCCCACCATCCTTGGGCGGCATCACCTTTTGCACATTTGTTTTTCTCATTGTCTTAAGACCACCATGAAAGACACTGCATGCCTAAGCATAAGGCCCATGTTCCAGGCAAGAAGTAGGGGCAGAGGTGTCCTCTATAGTAGTGACACGATAAAGTGTTCCCAGCCTCCACTTTACTCAAGGGGCTCTGTCTAAGAACTGGGATTTGCTCTGTGTGGGGACAGAGTCCCAGAGAGCAGTTTCCAGGCACTCAGCCTCACATGGAAAGGTGCTGGCTCGGCTAGTGGATGGCCATCAGCGGTAACCAGTTAGCCATTAGCCACTGATATAGCTGCCGTGGCTGCATTCATCGGGTGGTTTGGCAGAGAAGCAGACTATGGATTGCAGCTAGCAAGTGCGGTTAGCAAGGATGGTGTATTGCAGATTGTGTTGATCCTACTTCCTGTATCTCGGCAGCCGCCAGAGAGATGGGGGTGCAGGAAGACCCCTCGTTGGGGTACTGGCGGATGTTTGCTTTTGTGTCTCAACCAGCAGCCATCGAGAATATAATGATATGACTTACCTCTATCTATGGCTCTGTTGTTGTTCCTTTTTGTACTCACCATACCCTGCGTTCTTGTGTGGGGAGCGGGAGCTGAGTCCCTGCATTACACTCTGTTATCTTAACTTAATTAAACCTCTGTTCACCCGACCCAGACATTTTTCAGTTTTGTAAATCAAGTATGAATTTAGCAAGCTGACCATCTCTTTTTGTCTGAGCAATTCCAAGATAAATTAGTCACCATCGGAGAGTCTGCTTGGTCACACCATTCTGATTACCACTCTGATCTCGTTTCTTATTAATGTAGCCATGCTCACTATGGGGACAGAATCCCAGAGAGCAGTTTCCAGTCTCTCGGCCTCATGTGGGAAGGTGCTGGTTGGGTTATTAGATGGCCATCAGCTGTAATCAGATGGCCATCCACCATGGCTGGGTGGACATCAACTGTTACTGGTTAGCCATTAGCCACTAATATAACTGCCATGGCTACACTAGGGGGTTGGTTGGTTGGTTGGTTGGTTGGTTGGTTGGTTGGCAGAGAATTAGACTGCAGATTGTGGCTAACAAGTGGGGTTAGAAAGCGTGGATGGCGGATTGCAGATCGTGTGGATCCTACATCCTGTATCTCACCAGGCCGCAAGTGAGATTAGGGTGCAGGAAGACCCCTCGTTGGTGTTTGCTTTTGTGTCCAACCCAGCCTCCATTGTGAATATAGCGGTATGACTCCCCTATCTAGAACTCCCTTGTTGTTTTTTTTTGGCCTCAGCATATCCTGAGTTCTTATGTGAGAAGGGGGACCAGAGTCCCTGCATGACACATGGCCCAGTGAGCAGGGTATGGTGCCAGTCAAAGCTCTCTGAAGGGTGGTGGAGCAGTTTGTGTATATGAACACTCAGTCTCAGGAAGACCAGGAGGAGCGGCGCCAGGAGCAGGAGAGGATGTGGATGGTTCTCCGACCAGCATAGAAAGAGCTGTGCAGCTGCTGGAGAGCTGGACTCGGTGGGAAGACATGGACAGTTCTCAGACCAGCATAAGCCGGAGAGAGTGAAGGTCATTGCGGCAGTATGGGCTGGGAAGCACTTAATGAGGAAGCCCAGATGTGGGACTTGTAGTCCCAGGAGGAAACAATCGCTGAGTCTGTGGTGGAGGAGGCGGGTGAGGTCAATGTCCTCCCTCACCCCCAGATTGGGGAGGACTTAGAGCCCTTGCCCAGTGGAGAGGGCACACATTGTGAGGGCAATGCACAGCCCTGGTGAATGACTGTGGACTATGAGGAATTGCCTTCCATCCCTGATTTATGGATTGCTTGACTGTTGCTTGGGAACATATCACCCTGTAGTGGAACATACCACCCTGTAGATGTTTGCTTCCTGTCAAGGAGACTGTGGTGCAGGAAGACCCCTTGTTGGAGTACTGACAGATGTTTGCTTTTGTGTCCAACCCAGCCTCCATGGAGAATATAGTGGTCTGACTCCCCTATCTGTGGGTCCATTTTTGTTCCTGCATTCTTATGTGGGCAGTGGGACCAGAGTCCCTGCATGACACTCTCCTTACCTTTTGCTTCCATTATTTACATTGAAAAATAAAACTAATTTCTTCTACAGCAACAGCTGCTCTGGGTAGCTTTGGCTTACGGATAATAGAAATCGGCACTTTCAATGATATTCACACTTCCCTTATTGATGATTTCCAAAACCTTGGAGAAATGAATATATTCTGACAGCTCCTCAGGGATGTAGTTTGGTGTGGATTATGTGGGTAAATAAAATGCATCTACTCCAAAATTACTTTCTTAATAATTCTTACAATCCCTTAATGTATATCACATGAGAAGCTCTTCCAAAATGACAATTTTGGTGCCCTACCACACAATTTAAATAGCAGTCTGGGATGTGGAGACTGGGCATCAATAATTTTTAAATAATACTTTTGGTGACTTTCATGTACATCCAGCTTTATTGAGGGTGTGAAACCATTATACACATCACACCTAATTTGTATGGTCAGTAAGTACATGTGCTTCATATCTGCTAGAACCAGCACTCTTACTCAAAACTCCTGAGTGCATATTAATTATCAGCTACTGTTTTACGTTCTTAGGATATATCACTGAACAAGAACATAGGCAATTCATTTTCTTGGTTTAGCATCCTCAAATCATTGCCACAATTCTTTCCAGATTTCATCTACTATAAATAAACAGTCTCCTTTAATTCATGTGGTAGAGAATTCTAGGATGTTCTGGAATCTTATTCTGTTTTATATCTGGAATCTTTTCAGGAAGAGTGTGGTGAAAGTGTGAAAACTGGCAACACTTTGCAAAGAAATTGACTCAATCAAGACCCTATAGTATTTTAAGAGCAGGAACTAATAAAATAAAATTTTGGTTTGGTGCTCCTCTTTTCTGTCATAGATGTTGCACATGGTCTTCTTTAAACATATTTCTAGATATGTTTTGATCTTTCTTTTCCTTTATGTGAGGAATTAGGGTTTGAGGTTGTTTCTTTGCTGCATTTGTTTGTTTTGCTATTTTTCCCCTTTTAATGCCTAATGGACTGAGAATCAATCGGCTTACCTCAAAATTCTTGACTACCTCATGCTATTCACTTTATTCTCTATCAATAGTCCCTTGGTTTCCTGAAGACTTAGGCACTACTTTCTTGACCACACAAGCAAATTTAATGATTCCTCCATTATCATTAGTTAGTAAGAGTCCTATTATTAATATCTAAGATTTCATATCCATCATCTTCATCTAGGCCAGATAACCAATTTTAAAAACTTAGATTCTATGTAATTTTTTGGTTGACAGCTGTTCTAGAACAAATTTCTGTCTTGATTAGGGTTTTTAGTTATATGCAAAAGAAGCTGACCCTAGATGATTAAGCTGGGGGGAAAAAAAATACGTGAAGGATATTGAGCAGGCATAGATATGCTTAGAGATGGAGAACCAGGCTCAAGACTAAGCTGCCAGGAAAAAAAATGACTATAAATGTAATTCTATAGAATTGGCTCTAGGATTTCAATATGCTATAGTTGCCCTGTTGTTAGAACTTCGATTTGTTGTCAGGACTTGGATTTACTGCTTCTGCTAACAAAAAATGCCTCCTCTGTGCCTGAAACTCAACTTTGTAACCATTAATGTGTTCAAATTTGGACATTCTGTGCCACATACATCAGCAAAATGGAATCCTCAAGGAGTCTCCTTCATAGGTTGTATCCTTCTGAATTTAAGACTTGAGCAAGTGATTGTGATTGAAGTTGCCTAGCTTACATGACTGTAAATTAGCTCCAGCTGCAGCTAGAAAAGATCCTCAGTACTCTGTAGTTTTCCCTTTGGGAATTAGGTTTCATAAGCATGGGAATACTACAAACATAGCAAGGGTATTAAAAAGGTGAATAATGCAGTTCTTCCGTGACCTTGCAGACTTTGGCCAGTGGTAGCTTTTTTGGAGTCCCTTAAAAGGAAAATCAGAACCTTGTATAACCTGCATGAAGCTGCCTGCCTGGGCTACCAAAATAAGACTCCACAGACCTGCATGATCTGAAATCCTATTGACTCACCAGCAACTGGAGTCCTGCTGCATACACATTACTGGTTGCTGGTGGCCTGCTCTCCAACGCATAATACAGAGCAGTGTCTAGTACTTGATGGCAGTAGATGTTATTTTATTTATTAAGAAACTAAATGAATCCAAATTAAAGAATGCATTAATAAATTATGATCAAATAGAGGGTTCTTATATGAAACTAGTAAATTAATTTAATAATATACTTGGTTATATCATGGAATATATTTCTGGCATATAAAATAAAAAGTATATGTTGTAAATAGCATGTGTATGATACTACATGCATATATTACCGTATATAATATAAAATAGTATGTAGTACATGATAGCACTTTCAAGTATTTATATTCTACATAACCTTAGAGAAGAGACCAGAAGACTAAGCATTAAAATATCTGCAATGATTTCGCCTCTCTGATTCTATTTAAGGGTGATTTTCTATAAAAAAAAAAAAATAATAATAATAAAATAAAAAATAAAAAAAAAACATTTCTAATTGAACATTTAAAGATTTTTCTTATTAAACATGCACTCCTTCTGAAATAAGTGGGTTATGATTTTAAAATGTGGTTAATTTATTCTTGTGGAATGGACTTTCGGAAATATAAAACATAAATGTTTGCTTCCCATTAAACAGAAATTCTCATGATTCTTTTGTTTACAGTTGTTGCTGCAGTTAATACTAGCTTCAGGAGCCAACCTGTCCCAAAATGGTAGATTTCACCTATAGGTATTAGCCCCAGAGTAAAATAGTATCTTGATAAATAACAATAAAATGTTATGAAGAGAAGCTTTTTACAGTTTATTAACTCACAAATCTCAAACAAAATGAACTGCTTTATAGACTATTGAAATGAAGTTCATGGAGTTACATAAACGGATTAATAATTGCTCCTTTTCTTGAAAGTTGTTAGTTTATTATTCAGGGGTGCATTTCTCTTTCAATACATGTTTTCAAAAATCTCTGTCTGGGGAAGACCTGGCTTGACCTTTGCTTTCATTTAAGTTAGCTTTGTTTCCTCGCATACACTCAATTAAACTCTTTGTTTCCTTTCTTCTTTCCATTATAGTCATCAATAACACTAGAAACTCCCGTCTTCTTTTTCTCAGGTAATTGAATTGGTGAATTATTTTCACATTAATCTGGATTTCTTTAATGAAGCTTCCTCTCAATGCAACTTCCAACATTAACACCTTTTATCTTCTTTCCATAATTAAATTGAACATGATTTCTTAGAATCTTGAAAGTGGGAGATTGGAAAAGCACAATTGCTTCCCACGAGGTCGATGAAGCTTAGGAATGCTATATTTTTGCTAGTAGATTCCTACTTGTTTTATTTTATACTTTCTTAAAAACCTGGAATTAATGAATGAGAACATATTTTAAAATCTTCCTTTTATTTGCTCATTTACTTCTTCCAGTAGCAATCTGTAGTAGAAATAAAACATAATTGAGAAAAATTCAAAATGAGTATAGGGGGTCATAGAGTTTTATATTTTACAAAAGTTATAAAATGATGAAATCATATTTTGCAGTTTCTTAAGAATTTTTGAGATATTATTATCTCATAATAAATGTCCTTACAGATAGCTGGTTATTTCAATTGGTTAGAATACAGTTCCCTGAAAAATCACATAGTACTTAATTCTGCTGTCGTCATCCTTTCTCCAAAGATATATAGCATGTATCATGTTATACTCAAGTTTGTAGTGGGGTAGTCAGCAGCGAAATAAAATTACAAAGAAAAATGAAAAATTCCCTGTATGAATTATGCTATAGGAATAGTGAGAAAACAGAATTTAGCTTTGCCTGGTAATAGTGAACAAAGACTTCATAAGAGAATTAGCTTTTAAGTAAATCTTATAAGATATTGAATCACCAGGTGCACAAGATGGAAACAGTATCAGTTTACTCTGGATGCAGATTATAAGGGGTTCATTTTCAGCAGAGACATTAAAAACAATCATAAACCAATTAAAAATCAGCTTCATTTTAATTAATACCATGTGTGGGCAGTTCTAAATGGTATCAGTTAGTTACAGAATACTGAAAAAAAACATTTCCTTGGTCTAATTCCAAACAGTTGCTGCAGTTACTTTTGAAGTTTTCTAATATGTATGTTTACTTCAAATTAGCATATATTATTACTTATACTTTGATCAATGTTTTCATTTTACATGGAAATTAATTTGGATAATCTCAGTAAACAGTTTTTTTACACAAAGATTTACTGACTGAAGTGCATTTTGATTTTAAAGTATTAGCTTACGAAGTAAGCATCCAGTTGCCACCAGTTCCAGGTATAGTTTGTGTGCTACATAAACAGTTGATTCAAAATCAATAATGATAGCTCATTATGTGAAAACGAAGAAATTAAACTCGAGTCACTTCCATGTTCTCCTTCTTTTTAAGCATTTGAAGATGTTTAAAAACTAGGATACTGAAAACAGAACAAAAAGTGTGACTTATAATGTATTTTTTATAAACAAAAATTTAGTTCATGCGAGAAATATTTTGCTGAATTTAAACAAAATCTGAACATTGAAATTTAGTTATTTTATAATTTTAATTGTTTTAAAACAAAACACAGAACGATAATGAATGTTCATCATTATTACATGAGTTTTGTTAAAGTTAATTTTGTCATATAGAGAAAAAGAGTGTTAAAAATTATTGGCTCATGTTGTCAAATATAGTAGGTAAGCACTGAGGTATAACTCATCCAGGAGCTGGATGTAAGTAATATAAGTAAAATGGAGTGGCTGGGATACAGGAGGCATATCACAGTTTAGACGGAAGCAAAATTATTCAAGTACCCAGAGGTTACAAATCGATATTGTGTCCAGCCCATAACTTCACAAGTCTTCTCATTGAATGGTTGCTTGTTTCATTTATTTATTCATTCCTTCAATGGTTATTTATTGAATCTCTATTATATTCTAGATAGTTCTATCAGCACTAGGAGATTATCACTAACATTTACTCACATATATTGCAAGTAGTACATGAAAGGCTACAATATTTAACACGCAAGTTATTTTACCCATATTTTGGCTATTTTTTTATATCACCAGGTTAAATGTCTACTCTTACAATTGTTACACAAAGTACAACTAAGGGCATTCAAACTAAATTTTTATTGCCTGCTTACTTTTGGTTTGTTGTCTGGACTTTCAAGTGTAGTTACAATAGATTCTTCTTTGCCTTTAAAGAACCCCAAAGAGTTTAAGGAAATATTTATAAAGTACTCTATAATATTATTTGTGTCAGAATAAAAAATGTTGCCACAATATTTTCTAGCATTCTTTAAATATCAATTACAGTTAGTTCCAGGACAATTGAGGCCAAGTTACTAGAAGGGGAAATTTTTTCTTTCTTTTTGTTCTCCTTTCTTTTCATATATTTTTCTTTCTTTTTTCTTTTCCTTCGTTTTCATTTGTTTTTTTGTTCTTTCTGTTTTTTCTTTGTCTCTCTGGAATGAAGTCTTTGCTCACATGTCTTCACTGAGCCACAAGAAGTTCTGTCATTAAGTTTGTGAATGTTTTTTAAAAAGTGATTTTCTAGCAATATATTTCAAGAGAAAAATATAGATATTTATAAAATTTATAGATATTTTTAAAAAGTAGATGTATGTAAGGTCATATGATAAAATAGGCAATTCTTAGAAATCTCAGAGTGCCAGCACCTTTACTAAGGTTGGCGATATAGTATATAGTTACAAATTTTTACCCCATCAGCTTTTCAATTATTGCTCTACTTTAAAAAAAAAAAAAAAAAAGTTGTTTAATTACAGTAGACATTCAATATTATATTAGTGTCAGGTTTATAGCATAGTGGTTAGACATTTATATAACATATGAAGTTATCCCCCCATATGTCTAGTAGCCACCTGGCACCACACATAGTAATTACAATAATTATCGACGGTATTCCCTGTGCTGTACTTGACATCCCCATGACTATTTTGTAACTGCTAATTTTTACTTCTTGATCCCGTCACCTTTTTCTCTCAGCCTCCCAATTACCTTACAATCTGGCAACTATCAAAATGTTCTCTGTATCTATGAGTTTGTTTCTGTTTTCCTTGTTCATTTATTTTGTGTTTTTAGATTCCATATATAAGTGAAACAATATGTTATTTGTCTTTCCCTGTCTTACTAATTTCGTTTAGCATAGTAATACTCTCTAGGTCCATCCATATTCTCACAAATGGTAAGATTTTGTTCTTTTTATGGCCAAGTAATATTCCATAATATACATGTACCAGTTTTTATTTTTTTTTTATTTTTTCAGTTACAGTTGATGTACAATACTATATTAGTTTCAGATGTAAAACAGTAATTAGACATTTATATAATTTACAAGGTGACCACACTGATAAATCTAGTACCCATCTGACACCATACATACATAGGTATTATATTATTGTCCTATATTTTACATTCCCATGATTATTTTAAAACTACAATTTTTACTTCTTAATTACTTCCCCTTTTCCACCCATCCTCTGAACCCCCCATTCCCCATACCTGGCAACGCTCAAAATGTTCACTATGTCTATGAGTGTGTTTCTGTTTCATTTGTTTATTTCATTCTTTAGATTCTACATATAATTGATACATGTGGCATTTGTCTTTCTTTGTCTGACTTACTCCACTCAGCAAAACACCCTCTAGGTTTATACATGTTGTTTCGCATTGCAAGATTTAATTCTTTTCTTTTTTCTTTTTTTTCCCTATTTTTTGGCGGAGTAATATTCCATAGTACATATGTACCACCTCATCTTCTTCCATTCACCTATTGATGAACACCCAGGTTGCCTACACATCTTGGCCATTGTAAATGATACTGCAATGAACATATGGATGTGCAAGTCCCTTCAAAGTAGTATTTTGAGTGTCTTCGGGTAAATACTCAAAAGTGGGATTTCTGGGTTCTTTGTCTTTAGTTATCGCCTTTGTTTTAAAGTCTAGTTTGTCTGGTATATGTATTGCTACCTCAACTTTTTTGTATGTTTGTTTCCATTTTCATGAAAAATCTTTTCCATCTCTTTACTTTGTATGTGTCTTTCGATCTGAGGTGAGTCCCTTGTAGACAGCATATGTAATGGTTTTGTTTTCTTATCCATTCATCTATCCTATGTCTTTTGATTAGAGCATTTATTTCATTTACATTTTAAATAACCATTGATAGATATGTCATTATTACCATTTTATTATTCATATTTTTGATCTGCTTTTTCTTCATCTTCTTAAAAAGTCTTTTTAACATGTCTTGTAATACTGGTTCGTGGTGATGAACTCCTTTAGCTTTCTCTTGTGTGGGAAGCTCTTTATCTGTTCTTCTGTTTTATTTATTTATTTGTTTGTTTACCTATTTTAATTAACGTTTATTGAGGTAACAATGGTTAGTAAAGTTGCATAGGTTTCGGGTGTACAGTTCTGTAATACATTATCTGTATATCACATTGTGTGTTCACCACCCAAAGTCAGTTCTCCTTCCATCATCATATCCCTTTTACTCTCATCTACTGCGCCTCTTCCCCCTTACCCTCTGATAACCGCTCAACTATTGTTTATGTCTATGAGTTTTTGTTTCTATGCTTTTTAGTCTTGTTCCTTTGTTTCTTTCAGTTTTATATACCACATATTTTCTTATGGCAGAATAGTATGCATATATATATATATATATATATGGCACATCTTCTTTTTCATTCATATATCAAAGGACACTTTGGTTATTTCCATGTCTTAGCCACCATAAATAAAGCTGCAATGAACATAGAAGCACATATATCTTTATAGATAAATCTTTTCAGATTTTTTGGGTAGATACCCAAGAGAGGGATTGCTGGGTCATATGGTAATTCAATTCTTAATTTTTTGAGGCACCTCCACACTGCCTTCCATAGTGGTTGCACCAATCTGCATTCCCACCAACAGTGTATGAGGGTTCTTTTTCTCCACAGCCTCTCCAACATTTGTTATTATTTGTCTTTTGATGATAACTATTCCTGCTAGTGTGAGGTGATATCTCATTTTGGTTTTTATTTGCATTTCTCTGATGATTAGTGACTTGAGCATCTTTTCATATGTTTATTGGCCATCTGTATGTCCTCTTTGGAGAAATGTTTGTTCAGGTCCTTTCCTTATTTTTAAAAATGCATTGTTTGTCTTTTTGTTGTTGAGTTGTATGAGCTTTTTATAAATTTTGGGCATTATCGCCTTATCAGAAATATCATTGGTAAATATCTTCTCCTGTAGGATGTCTTTTTGTTTTGTTGATGGTTTCTTTGCTGTGGGAAAGAAAAAAAAAAAAGACAGAAAAAAAAGCTTTTTAATTTTATATAGTCCCAATTGTTTATTTTTTTCTTTTGTTTCCTTTTGGCAGGTGTTGTCTTTGTAGTAAGTCAGAGCAAATATCTGTGAAGATAAAAGGAATATCTACATATCTATATATCTATATCTATCTATCTATCTATCTATCTATCTATCTATCTATCTATCTATCTATCTATATATAGAGAGAGATTCAACATCTAGTTCTGTTGTATAACTTTAGAATCAACCTAAGCAGCAGCATTGAATTGGAGCACTGTTTGTAAGTGAATGAGAGAAATTTACCATAAATGGTTGCAGAAATGCATTTTAATCTCTTTCTTAGGAAATGCTTACTTGCTTTGAACTAATTTTTCTTGCAAGTATATCATACCAAAGCATACTAATTTAAAGGATTTGTACATTTTCATGAAGATACTCAAATTTGTTCTGTCCTCTGAAAACCTGTTTGCTTTTCAAATCTTTTTTTATTTGCTTTTATTGTATTAAAATAAGGAATAAGAAGGAAAGAATGTGTATAGGAAAGTATACATATATACTGTTGATACCAGCAGCATTAAATTGTATTTATATGATTTCACATTTAGAGTATATGTGATAATAAAACTTTCCCTTAGCTTTCTAGCATAGAATTATGTATTTTTTCTTAAATTGGAAGATATTACTCACCATTAAAGCCTCGTTTATAGTTACAGGAATTGTAACTAAATTAGCACTAATTGGAGATATCATGGTGTAAAGACACTAACATTGTGAGAGGTCTCTGTTCTCCAATAACATATAAGCATATTCAGAAGGGATAATATTATTTGGCAGTCTACTTCCATTTCAAATTTTGTATCAAATATAATCATAAACTTCTGATTTGAAAAATCTAAAATCTTAATTTACACAGAATTATGAACCATAAATTAAAGATTTTAGTTATTAAAGAAAGCAGAATATACTAAAGCACATCACAATACACTTTTGTCAAAATAATTCATTACACTGCCTGCTCCTTTGCCAGTTAACAATATAAATATTATCCTGAAATATAAAAACAATGATAGTCATGGGAAAAGCAACTTTATTCTCTAAGTAAAGAACTACCGTGTTTCCCAAAAAATAAGAACTAACTGGCATGGTTTTTCAGGATGACATCCCCTGAACATAAGCTGTAATGCGTCTTTTGGAGCAAAAATTAATATAGGAGCCGGTCTTATTTTCGGGGAAACACAGTAGTAGTTATATGACTAGTACAGTGTATTTTGAAAGGTATAAAGATAAGCCTAGAGCTGTTGATTATATCACACCAGAATGCAATGATTCTATTGCATACAGTGATTATTGTCATTAATTTTCACATGGGATGCCGAGGCCAAATGACTCAGAGTGAAACCCGTCACCTACAATTGATTTAACAAGGACAGTACCAGTAAAGAGCTTACATTCATACTGCTCCCTCAAATGCAAGTTTCTAGAGGAACATACAGACAGAACTGGGTTGATAAATATTTCCAATATCCTTTATCTAGTAGTTCTGAGAGGTTTTTGTTGATGGTATCCAAGATTTTAGGGAGATGTTCTGCATAATAAATGTGCAAATACGGTTATAGAAAGGTCTTTGAAGGATAGTGCTTTTTAATTTAATAGATGGGTTATAGGAAAGGTAGTGAGCAGTTTGCCAAGGAATCTAACTCCAGCTAATGAAACAGTGCCAACTCTATGACTCAGAACATTAGATCGTAAGTTATTCAGAGTATTCTGAGAAGTGATCCAAACATAGAAAACACCTGAAACTTTAATATTGAATTCATTTACATAAATCATGTTCAAGAGTCTTCTAATCTTTACACTTAAACCCAGTAATACCTATGCTGAGGACTTTAAAGGAAGTAGATTGATAGTATTTTATTAAAGGAATATACTTGTATGTAGTTGGAGGATCACTGTAATTGAACTTGATCTATTGTTCCCCTGAAGGGCTTTAGGCAAAGTAGAAGGAAGTGTAACAAAAGTAAACAAACCTAAAACCTGTGTTAGCTGCATATCACACAAGCCTGGCAGGTAAGGTCTCACATATTGTCTCACATACTGAAACAAATTTTCCTCTTGTTACTTTGTCAATCAACAGTGTTAAATCAACTGTCAGTTAAAACAGGTTCATGAAATTCCCTGTGATCAGTTTTCCAAAATTAATGTAGATCTTAGCGATGTCCATCCATTGACAATGAGTGGGAAAATTTCAGGCCACTGCTTAGTTTTGAAAAGAGTAATTCTACTTTACTTATGAAAGCCACATTCTGTGCTTCGCTTTGAAGTAATTTACCAGAATATGTGGTTGAATGTGTTTAAAAGTCTATCATCAGTTCTTTTTATTATGAAAAGTTCTCTGAGAGAGAAGTATTTTTAGGCAATACAATGGCTAATAGAAAATTTGAAGTATTTCAAATAAACTTTATTATCTCTCTCTCCATATATATATATATATATATATATATATATATATATATATATATATGTGTGTGTGTGTGTACATGTATATATTTATATTTATATATTTATATTTTTTCCCCAGAGTTAAGCATTGGGAGTCGTTTTTGGTATAAGGGAGCCATGTAGTCATCAACCAATTAGTATTATTTTAAAGTTATCATCATGACTTTACCTAAGATATTATTATATTGTGAATTTCAAAAATTGGGTGCAGGTGATGCACTTTATCTATCTACCATCTGTCTGTCCTGTAACTTATAGGTAGCTTTAGATAGCTAGCTTTATCCAAAGCACTGACCATTGTAATCATAACTAATACAATGTGCCCAGAAGGCAGGATGATTAACCACCTCAGTTAGTAGCCCTACTAATTGAATTTAGCCAAATTTGAAACGTAAGAATAGAAATTGGTGCTAAATGTGAAAGTCTAGGTTAAACTTGGACAGGCGTTACATTTTGATGAGGAAAACTAATTGGGAACTTAGATAAGATGATTAAATAGATGAAATGAACATGGTGGGAAATAATGTGTTTTTCTCTCAATGGAAAAAGACTATCAATTATTTTTTCTTTGAGAAACTTTTATTTATCCAAATGCAATCTTGTGGAAAGCAATAATACATAAATACATCATGCACATAAAACAAATTAGTTCTGGTCGAAGTAAGGAGGATGAATCAGATACTTCATGCTTTATTATTTTAATCTCTTCATATCTCCCATCATCCAACTCTTAATATAGTGGACTCCTGTTATAAGATTATTCCCTTTAGTGGGAAGACAGTCCCATATATAGAGAAGTACATGGACTTTGGTGTTGGTTAAATAATTGCAAATATCATCTCTGACATTTTTGCTCTGTGTGGCCCAAACATTTTATATAACTTATTAGGGCTTGCTTTTTTTGTTGTTGTTACATGAGAGAAGATTAGCAACAATGTGAGAAAAGTGCCACATGGTGGTGGTAATAATAATAATAATGATAATAACATCAACATTTGTGGAGCACTCTTCCTAAGGTGCTATGTAATACTGATTAATTGGGAGGCAAGACCATGACTACCTGGGTGAGTAGCCTGGTTCTTCCATTGAACACCTGGGAGAGGTCCGGAAAACTGTTTCACTTCTGTGTTCTTCCGGTTTTGCTCTCTATAAAAATGTAGATAACTACCTAGAACAGTGTCTGGCCCATATGTAAGTGCTTTATGAGATCTGCTGTTATCATTATTACTACTCTTGGTATAATTATTGCTCATATCTTACATGTTTTTTATGAGGACTGAATGAATTTATATATATATGGTTCTTAAAATAGTGTCCTGTGTGTTTTAAGTGCTTTATGAGCATCAGTGTGATTTACCTGCATTGTTTAATCATCACAACAGGTGAATTAGGTGAATATTATTATCATCACATTTTACATTAGGTGTAGGACAAGGGGTACATTTTAATATATGCCAGTCAGTTTCACATTTCACTGATTTATTTATGAGAACTTATTTCCAGGCTCATAAGTCAATATTTACTAGAGGATAATCTGTCCTGCAAATTAGCAATGTTTAACTTATTTCGGCATTTTTCAGTTAATGAATGGCATGGGAATGTTTTATTTCAAGATCATGTAGTAAATGGTTGAGGCAGAGAGGGAAACCTACTCTCCTGACATGAAATAGAGTAAATTATGTCTTTAGGCAGGCAGGGCATTTTATTGAGAAAAAGTTTGCTGAGATTTTAAAAGACAGTGGAGTATTTCATATGTGGCATAATTCTTTCCTCCAAAAATCAACTCCATTAATAGTTATTTAGGGATACTGCTAATTATTTCAATATACCAAAAATCTTGAAAACCCACATTTGCTAATGTTTTAATGTTGACTCATGTTCACATTAATCATTCATGTTTTGTTCACCAATTCAGGTCCTCTAACTCTTATTCTTCTCCCAACCATTCTCTAAATTTCTTGGGCATCCAGGTCATAGGTTTTGAAAAAGCCCATTCTTCTCCCGAGAGGCACAACCTAGGTTCTTCCTCTTCAGGTACTGACTGCATCAACTATATGTTGAAGTCCTTGACCAATCAAAATGGCTTTAGGGGAAGCCAGTTAGCTCAGTTGGTTAGAGCACAGTGCTCTTAATAACAAGGTTGCTGGTTCGATCCCCACATGGGCTACTGTGAGCTGCACCCTCCACAAATACACTGAAACAACTACTTGACTTGGGAGCTGATGGGTCCTGGAAAAACACACTTAAAAGAATTAAAAGTAAAAAAAAAAAGGCATATGTCCTCTTTAAAAAGAAAAAAAAAGCATATATATATATATATATATATATATATATATATATATATATATATATACATAGCTTTAGTTCTGAGACCCTGAATGACAGCTGTATAGTGTTGGCTAAAAGATAGGTAACAGGCTTCTGTGCTCTAACTTGGGTTCTACTTTGTTGCTTGGTCCTCAAAGTGAGGTTCTTTGTGCACCCAAACATACAATGTTTTAGTGCAAATGACATGTTCAATTAATCTTTATAGCCAGATCCTTCTCACTAGGGCTTGGACACAAGAGCCTGGGGTGGGTCAGGGACCCATCTTATAGACAAACTCCAATGTTCTCAATTCACTCTACTTTGGAGAACATGGCTATTTAACTATCTTTCACAAAAGCCTTGTGAAAATTGACTAATTTTAAGGACTTTCCACCAAAGCACCAACAGGGATAGCCATGTTTGAATTCCAGCTATGAACAGCGCTTTGACTGAAACTGAGCATTATTTCTACTGGTATATTGTTATTTGGAGGTTAAGGATGTATCAATTTTGATACTGGAAAATAAGTTCACCATTATACATGAGATTCAAAGAAATAATAGCCAGTCCACACATCACACAAATACTCTATGGTGATATATTAGTAGTTCAGAGCTTCTGGATCAGAGTCTTTGCATTTGAATCCTAGTTGGGTGACCTTTGAAAGTGAAACTTCCTGCAAGTCAGTTTTTTCATTTTAAAAATGGGATTAATAGCACAAACATAACTCATCAAAGTTTTTTCTAAGAAGAAATTTAGTGCAAGGTAAATACTTATTAAACAATACTTACTGTAATCACTTTTGTGACATCATTAACAAAGTTATCTCCTCCCAAAAGTGGCATACAATTTTAAAAAGCAGTTTGGAATTTTAACTCACTCTTGTCTTAAAAGAGAAACAGTAAATGGTGAAATATATGAACAAAAACTAATAAATTGTAGTACATAATTCATAAATAAATACAACACGTCAAAAGAATGATTCAGACATTTATTAACCCACAAAGATGTCCATGTTGATAATAAAAAAAAATTACAAAAGGGCAAATATTTTATTACTTGATTTTGTAGAAATAAAAACATGTATATGTATATAAAACGTCTGGATATATATGATTGTATAGCAGTGATATTATTTGGGAAAGGGGTTTCTCCAATTGTTTTTATTTTATTCTTTACTTTTTATTGACAGAATGTTTTTAGTCTACCCCAGGTAATGAGAAAAAATATAGTTATTTTAATTTTTAAAAGATATGTATGAGTACTTCTGAGCTGCAGGAAGTTTCATATTAGCTTATTTATTTTATTTTTTTCTAAATGCATGTGAAGAAATAAATAATCCTGCCATAAATAAAATTTCAGTCAAATAGGAATAAATATAATTGCTAAATTTGAATTTTACATCAAATACGGTAATATAGGCTGTACCTGTATGTTTAAGAGTGTTAAAAATGAGATGTGTTTGTCTTAAAAAGTATAAAGTAAAAATATAAGTTCTCATAAACGTATTGGCAGCTTTATAATATAATTTACATTTGCCATAATCTACGCTACTTTTAAGTAGTGTGACCTCTTATTCATTTTCTATTTCATGTACACTATCAAATGGTTTATGTCTTTCCTAAATATATTCAAGTGGTGGTAATTTTCAATCTATAAAAAAGATGCATTTCTTACTAAATACCTTTTTTTAATGATAACGTTTTTTTTCTTAGGTCTTCAAGAAACTCACAAAATATCAACTCAGATTGTGAACAACAATGTAGGGTAATATATTTAATTTTGAGGGGATAAGAATACTCTTTTGGATTTATTCTGATTCAAAAAATACAAAGAGTGTTTCTTTCATTGTGAAGTTTTTGACAATCCCCATAGTTATTTTCTAAGCAACATTTATAAGCATATAAAAAGGAGCTCATGATCATAAAAATACAATAATCTCTACATTGTATTCTTAGCTGAAGTGAGTGTAATGACACAGTATGGTTACAGAATTTATTTGAAATATTCTCCCCTGAATAGGTTTTATAATAATTACCAAGAGAAATAACTTGCATCTCAGTTTAACACTGTTTATGGGAACCATTTCTAAGACTGTTTTATGTGTAACTCACTTTCAGAAACAGGTCTTTGTGATATTTTTCCATAAATATCCTCTTCAAATAGGAATTAGACAAAACCACTTGACAATAAATTTAAACAGATCTTAATAAGATTCAAAAGATATAAATTTAATAGTATAACTAGATAAAATAGATTGTATTTTCTTTCTTAATTAAAACCACAAAGTTATATTTATTTGATTACATGATTTGTATTACTGTCACGTGAGCTTGGATATCAGATTGGTATCCCAAATTTAAGTGAAACTTTTCATTCTTCCCCAAAGCACCAACTCCCCACAACCAACCAAGTTGCTCAAGCCAAACACCTATGAATTATCCTTTTTTCTCCATACCCCACCAAGTTAAGCCATCAGCAGATTCTCTTGATTTTAATACCAAAATATGTCCTGACTGCCCATTACTGTTTCTATTATCTCCATCCTAACCCAAGCCGTCTTCACCCCATGTCATCTTGCACCATCTGAAATAGCCACCTTCTTACTTTCCCTGGTTCTATTTCTGTTTCTTTATAATTTGATCCCTGGATGATATTTTTAAATGTATATGAGAAGACGTTACATTTATTTTCCTGGTTAAAAGCCCTTCAATAGTTATCTCTAAACAATCCCATTTAGAATAAGATCTGAATTATCCACGTTGTCTTAAAGGTCCATATGAACTAATTTGTGTCTACGTTTCTAATCTTGTTTTCTGAATCTCTCCCTGTCCTTCTTTCTCTCATTTTCACTCTGCCCCTCAGTTAAGACTCAAGCCACAGTAATATCTTTTATGTTCTTCCTCTAGCCACAATAGTTTCTGTATCTTAGGGCAATGACTAACACATGTTCTATGTGATGCTATGTGATGTGCTACATGAATATGTGGACTGTGAGCATAAATTTTAGAGCTGGTAGATAGAAAATGTCCCGGTATCGTTGCTATGCTTTCAAACATAATTGATCTTTAATTTGCCTAAAAAAATTGCAAAGTAGGTTTAAATTTGAAGACAGCACATATTTTATGACTGTTTACAAATAATTTATCTTGCAAATTAAGTTTTCATTATTTTGCCTATTGTTTCTTAATAAGTTTTTACATCATGAAGTTTTTACACATGTTGTAAAAACTTACTCATAAGAAAAAAAAATTTTGTAGTGCTTAGGTTAGGCTTTCCATTTTCTTTTAGGTTGATTATTTAGTTTATATTTTCATCATTTTACTTATTGAGTGATTAGGGTATGTGTAATATCAGTATGCATCATCATATATGTATATGTATATGCTATATCTATATATAACATATATGTATATATTTACACACACACGAGTATATACACACATACGAGTATATATAAAGTGTAATATATAAAATTTTTACGATCAAAGTAAGCCTTTTGTACTGAATCGGATTCTTATATTTTTATTCAGTTTAGTTAAACTAGCACACACACACACAGACACGCACACACACATACACACACACACACAAACAATTCAAACATTTCTCCACCCCCTAATCACCATTTCTGAAAACCACCAATGTGTTTTCTGTATCCATGAGGTTAGTTTTTTTTTTCTTTTTTTTTTCTGCACCTATAAGAGAGATCATACAGTATTTGTCTTTCTCTGACTTATTTATCTTAGCATAATTCCCTTGAGTCCAAACCCTATTGTTGCAAATGACAAGATTCTATCTTCTCTATGGCCAAATAATATTCCATTGTACATACACATAAATGACACAATTTCTTTATTATTTCATCCATCGATGGATATTTAGGTTGCTTCCATTATCTTGGCTACTGTAAATAATGCTGCAGTGAACATTGTGGTGCATGTATCTTGAATTAGTGTTTTTGTTTTCTTTAAATAAATACCCAAATGTAGAATTACTGGATCGTATGGTATTTCTATTTTTAGTTTTTTGAGGAACCTCCATAACATTTTCCATAGTGTCTGCACCAATTTATATTCCCACCAATAATGCATGAGTATTCCTTTTTCTTCACATCCTCGCCAACACTTGTTATTTCTTGTGCTTTTGATAATAACCATTCTAACAGGTGAGAGGCAATATCACATTGGTTTTATTTGCATTTTCTTGATGATTAATGATGTAGATAATTTTTTCATGTACTGGTTGGCCCTCTGTATGTCTACTTTAGAACAATGTCTGTTCAGATCGTATCCTTTCAAACTGTGTTGCTTTTCTTTTTATATTGAATTTTATTTTATATATAAATATATATATATATATATATATATATATATATATATATATATATATATATATATACTTTAGATATTAGCCTCTTATCAGATATATGATTTGCAAATATTTTCTCCCTTTCTGTAGATTGTGTTTTCATTTTATTGATAGTTATCTTTGCTGTGCAGTAGCTTTTTAGTTTGGTGTAGTCCCACTTTTTAATTTTCCTTTTGTTGCTTTTGCTTTTAGTGTCAGATTCAAAAAACAATTGCAAAGACCTATTTCAAGGAGTTTACTGCCTATGTTTTCTTTCAGGAGTTTTATGGTTTCAGGTCTTACATTCAAGTCTACTCCATTTTGAGATGATTTTAATATGTGGTATAACGTAATTGTCCAGTTTAATTCTTTTGCATTGGGCTGTCCAATTTTTCCAACACCATTTATTCATGATGTGATCCTTTCCTCATTGTGTTTTCTTGGCTCTCTTGTCATAAATACATGTGTGGGTTTAATTCTGAGGTCTCTATTTTGTTCCATTGATCTGTGCATCTGTTTTTATATCAATACCATACCATTTAATTTACTATAGGTTTATAATATAGTTTGAAATCAGGTAGCATGATACCTTCATCTTTGTTTTTTCTCAAGATCACTTTGGTTTTGGAGGGGGGTTCTTTATGGTTATCTAAAAATCTTAGGAATATTTGTTCTATTTCTGTGAAAAGTGTTGTTGGATTTTGATAGGAATTGCAATGAATCTGTAGATTGCTTTGGGTAATATGGATATTTTAACAACATGTATTCTTCCAATCCATGAACATGGAATATCTTTCCATTTATTTGTGTCTTCTTCAATTTATTTTATTAACATTTATCACTTTCAATAAATAGGTCCTTCACCTTCTTGGTTAAATTTGTTCCTAAATGTTTTATTATTTTTGATCTAACTGTAAATTAGATTGCTTTCTTATTTTTTTATATTTTATTATTAGTGTATAAAAATGCAACAAAGTTTTGTGTGATTTCATATCCTGTAACTACTTAATTTATTAGTTTTAACAGTTTTTAAATGAAGTTTTTATGGTTTTCTGTATATTATGTCATCTGCAAATAGTGACATTTTTATTTCTTCCTTTTCAATCTGGATGCCTTTTAATTATTTGTCTTGCCTAATTGCTCTGGCTAATGTTTCTAATGTTATCTCATCACACAAGAATATAAGCTTCAAGGGGTAGAAATTTTTACCTCTATAATATACATTCAGGCACATAAAAATGTTCAATAAATGCATTAATCCCTTTGAAACTGTAGTCACTAGTGATTTGATCTTGTTTTTCAATCACTGTGCACAACAGAGCATACCAGGTAGATTTCCCCTTGGAAAGAATGAAGATCTAATTACCATGGGCCAGAGCAAGACCAACTCTTTTCTGAATCACTTATGGTCTGTACAGGACTTAAATGTTAGAAGTTTAAAAGAACATTCAAGAAGTACCTAGAGATACATAGCAATAAGCTAGCTGTTGAATGAAAATAATGTAGTTTTATAGAACTCTGATAATATTTCTAAAAATCATTTGAGCAATATAATTCCTCTAGTAGGATTGCAGCAGTGTTTTATATCAAAAGAAATGCTCAATACATACATGATTTTTTCCCCCCTTTGGAAATATCAGGAAAAGAAAATGGAAAATGTGACTTACAAAACACATACTCCACATGTATGAACACACTTCCATTATAAGAACACAGAGCTGCATTTACATGACTGGAGACTTTATGCAAATGCCTATGTGATATTGATAACAACCACACATAGACGGCATATATTAATTATATTTACATGCTAAAGAAGCAAACCCAAGAGCATAGTATACGTGGAGGCTTAATCATTTTTAACTTTATTAGTAAAATTCATGAATTTAAATTATTTTTTGAGACTCATTAAATATCACCAGTTATAAAAGGAACAATCGGACTTAAGAAAAACAAACACAAAAAACACATATTTTCAAATCTAATTTTAAAGCAAAAACATAACTGCATTTTATATTATGAATGCTTCACAATTCTTTTTATGAAATGAAACTTTATTGACAAAAGGTGTAGATAAAAAGATTTCATCAGACTTGGAGATTTCCAAAGAGTCACTCCTGGTAGGAAGCTATAAACTCTGTATTGTATGTTAGCAGTTCAAGTATTACTTTGAATTGCAACATTTTCAAAAGCTAACAAAAACCTAACACTGTCTCTTTGAACCAGAGTCATTCTAGTAATTCTCACAAATATTTCCTCGAGGGCAGATGATGTAGTGTGGTTAAAAATTTTGGGCCAAGGACATAATGATTCCTCCCTGGCATTCAGGTATTAAACATGAATTATAGAAAGTGATTATCCTTGTCACCTTGCCTGAAGTAATGACATTCTGTTTTTTCCAGAGCAATCAAAAACCTGCTGTGTCGGAATGAGTACGATTTTAGGTTATTAATAAGCATACAAATGTAAGGTCTTGATTCAAATCATACATTAGAAATCATTAAAAATATATAAAGGTAATTTAGAATTTTACACAACATGTTTTACATTTGAAATAAAAAACTAGTGTGTTCCATTTAGATAGTTTTTATGGTCTAGGGTCACTTTAGACATTGTTTAAGCAAATGAAATTGCTGGCATCAATCTAGAAAAAAAGACTGTTAACTAAATTACTTAAATAATTTATACAATAGAAGGAAAAATCCCTTAGATTACTTAGTAAGGCTCATGAGAAACAGAGGTAAGAAATATAACAAAAATCAGATATCCTTGATTTTATAGTATTTATTTCCCTTTATATGAGCAATTGCCTGAGAAAAGTATTATTTGCATACAGTAGCATTTAATATTTTTAAAGCAGGATTTGTAGAGATTAATGACTTTCAAATAAACAAATTAGAATTATTTTTGGACATTTAATTGGCATGGCATTTCAATTCTTGTGTCACCTTACTTTCAACATTGCACTTAATTATTTTGCAATACCCTACGGAAAGTCTATTGTATTATTCTGTTAAAAATGAGTGTGATATTCGAATGTGTTACAAAATATTTCTTCTCCCTGGAAGAAAAAGGGCAAATATTCTTTCAATAGAAAAACAAATATATGGTCATTCCTTGCTATGAAGAAGTCTTTTTGCCTCACTCCCACACACAAAACAAAATAAAAATAAAAATAAAATGTCACTGTTTAGATTGCACATACCTGGTTACTCACAAGAATGACGTGATCTAGAAGCCATACATAAGTGAGTTATGAGATGATAGGAGACAATCCTGGGAAAAGAGAAATGAAGATGTAACAACTCTAAAGTCTTTCTTCATTTTTCTTTCTCTTCCAAATGGAAATAGAATTTGAGAAATGAAAATTTAGAAAGTCATTGCCACGTTTTTGTTTTTGTTTTGTTTTTCTTTGAGAAACTATGTATTTCCATGGTTAAAACGATGATTCAAGAGAATTAGTAAAAACAAGAAATATTTCTTTTCAAAAAGGACACTTAATAACAAAAACGTTTCTTTCTGATAAATTGATCTATTGAATTGAAAGCCCATTTTTTTTAAAGGAATATCACCTTATATGTTCAAAAGATGTGATTAAGCTAAGTATCTTTAGAGGAGGAAGTCATCATAGATTATGTGGGTGGAACATCAGTGCATTCACATGTATTCTTAAAAGCGAGAGGCACAGGAAGTTTTGAAACAGATACACAGAAGAGAAGACATAGAAGAGGAGGAGCTAAAGTGACCATGGAATCAGAAATTACAGTGATGCAGCTACAAGCCAAGAAACATCGATAGTCATCAGAAGCTGGAAGAAGTAATGAATGGAATCTTCCTCAGAGTCTCTAGACGGAGTGCGGCCCTGCTGGCACCTTGATTTTCTAAGCCATCAGGAGTACTAGAGATGACCTTTTATGGCAATTCTGAGAAATTAATACACATTTTGGTATCAGAAATGGGTTGCTGCTTTATAATAAGTACCTAAAAATGTAAAAGTTGCTTTGGAATTGAAAGCAAGTCAGGGCTCAGAAGGAAGTAAAGAGTATGGTAGATAAACCTTCTACAATCTTCGAGAATGCATATATGGTCATAAACAGAGTGATGGTAAAATTAAGAACAGAAAGGCTTTTTTGATGGGAGCTCAGAATGAAATGGGGAACATGTTGCTGGTAAATGGACAAAGGGTGATCCTTGTTATATAGAGGTGAAAACTTGACTAAGTTGTGTCCTATAGTTGTGTGGAAAACAGAACTTGTAAGTGATGAACTTGGATAGTTAACTAAGATTCCTAGTTAGTGTTTAAGGTACAGCCTGGTTTATTATAGCTGCTTATAGCCGAATATAAGATGAGATGAATTGAGAAAGGAACTGTTAAGCAAAAAGTTTGTTAGACTCTTAAAATCCTCCAGGCAGGGAATGAACTGATAAAACTACTCACGTGCAAATCTGGACACCATTCAAGGAAAAGTAAGAACCACTCTGAGGGCAGAACACTGGGCATAGAAATGTGAGCTGCAGGCCAAGAGAAGCAAGTCACAGCAGTAGAGGGCAGAATCTCAAATCAAAGAGGATTATCCTCAGGCCTTGAAACCTAATGGAATTTGCACTGCTGGACTTCAAAATTGTTTGGGACTAGTAACTTCTTTCTACTTTCCATTGTAACTTTTGGTATTGCAAAGTCTATAGCTGTTATCCTAAGCCTGTCCACCATTGTATTTTGGGAATACGTAATTTATTTTGTAATTTCACAGGTACAGAAAAGGAGAGGAATTTTACCCCAAGATGGATAATATGCAGCATCTCATTTATACCCAATTTAGAAGATTTAGGTGATGATTTTTGGGACTTTTAACTTAATGTTTAGATGAGATGTATCATTTGAATTCATGCCATAGTGATTTGAGAACTTTGGGCAACTGGTGATGGGGTACCTCTGTGTTTGCATGTAAGACAGACATGAATTTTGAGGAGTAAGAAGGTAGGCTGTTGTAAGCCCCCAAAAATGTCCCCCCAAAGATATTTCATGCCCTCATCTTTAGAAACTTATATTACCAGGCAAGAGATCCCTTGACTTCATATGGGAAAGAATTCAAATGTGAGTCAATATGGAATTTAAAGTAAGTTTATCTAGCAGAAAGTAAGAAAACAAAGGTCACTCCATAGATAGAGTGGCATTCTCTAATCATTAATGGAAGAGAGATCCCCTCCATTGCCCAGGCTAGGGTTTATATGTGTTGTTTGCTTCCATGGAAAATCCATTGGTGTGGGGGGGAAGGCGCATAGAAGAACAATGATAAGTTTATCTTTAACTTTGGTAAGATGCAAGAAGAATAGAGACAGTTTTGTCTTTAACTCTTGTAAAGCTCAACCTGTGTTTAATTTGCTGTGGGCTCAACTATTAATACAAGGATGGTCCTAGTGACATCTCTTATCTTCTGGAGAGACTGCTCTGTGTCACTGGTTAATGTCTCCTAGAGTTCTGTGTCTTGGAGCACATACGCAGCAGACTTGGAATCCAATCTCTTAGTTCCTTCTTCTTGAAAAATAGTCCTTGTGGCCTTTCCTATATTACTTTGAGTATTACATTATATGACAAAGTAGTGACTATTAACTCACTGCGAAAGATGTGATTTTGTTAAGGATATTTAGAAAAGCTGATCCTGGATTATCACATGAGCCCTGTATTCAACCAAATGTATTCTTCTAGGAGAGAAGCAGAGGGAATTTTGAGACCAACATATAGAGAAAAAATCAGGGAAGAGGAGGGGGAAATGGAACAATGCAGGCAGCGATTGAAGTCATATGACCACAAGCCAAGGAATTCTTGCAGTCACCAGAAAATGAAAGAGAACAGGACAGGATTCTCCAGAGAGCCCCTGAGGAAGAAAGTTCATCAAAGTCAAAAACTCGATTTTAGGTTTCTGGCCTTAAAACTATGAGAAAACAAATTTTTGTTGTAAGTCCCTCTTTTGTAATAATTTGTTAAAGCATTTCTTAGAAAGTGATGTAGATTTTGTTTATTTATGTGATTATGGGACTGGCTAGACAAGACTGACATTTGGAGGGCGGGTTGTCAAAAAAGTCAGGATGAAAATTTGGGCGCACAAGCTGATGCTGCAGTTTTAGGAAGGACATTTCTCTCAAGGAAACCTCAGCTCTGCTATGTAGGACTTTCAACTGATTGAATTGGGCATGCCAGGTTACTGAGGATGGTCTCCTTTACTTAAGGTCAACTGATTGTAGATGTGAATCTCATTTAAATATATATATATATATATATTTATAGCAGCACCTAGATTCGTTTCTGGGTACTAAGCCAAGCCAAGCTGACACATGGCACTGACCATCACACAGACAGATAACGTATAAGCACAAAGAGGGTGTTATGGCTGGACTAATTTCCAGAGTTTAGGGATGTTGGAGATACAAATGAGTGTGTTTCTTCCTGGAACACAAAGGAAATGGAGTAGGATTATTCTGTAATAGATAACAGAGGAAGCATGATTGAAAAAATGTTACCTAAAGTGTATTTTGATGTTTTTATTCATTTATATCTCAAATTTGGTGACTCTTTTAAAAGAAGTAGAATTTTACATATACATATATACAGACACAGGCACACACATATAGTGTGTGTGCATACGCATGTGTGTGTGTGTGTGTGAAATTTTAGTGTTGGTTTGCTGAAACTATATGTGAAAATTTTCACTTCCTCCACCTTCAAATCAGGAAATTATACAAATGAAACTCAAAACAGAAATGGGCAAATGAAAGCCTACAAAGTTCTGACTTACATAAAATGCTAAAAATGGAGGACAGATAAGGATATACTTACTCATAGAGAAGAGTTATTTCAGCTGTTTTTTGTTTTTTAACAAATTTCAAATATTCTATTCTAACATAGGTAAGACATGAAGACCACCACACTCTTCAGTGTTTATTTGCAGTGTTGCATGTAGTACTAGCATCATGAATCTCTCTCTTACAAGTGTTATATTCTTCAATAATGGTGAATAGAAGAGAAAGTTTGTCTTCACTTCTGCTACACCATTTTGAAATATATCTGAAATCCAAATATAAATAGCCAGTTAAAATAGCCAGTTTCTAATGTCATATTTTGTCCTTATTACTAAATAATAATAATAATAATAATAATAATAATAACGTATAAAAGAGAAAAAAGACAAACCCTAGAATAAGTTCAGATACCTTAATTAATGAAACTTCATCAACAGTATATTTTCATATCAAACTCTGCCTTTTTTTATCACCCTGCGATTTTATAAACAACCTAAAGCCATGCAACATAATAAGATTTAGGATGAAGGTGAGGTGTGCTTTCTTTTGCAGAGTATGAGAAATCTGATTCTGAAAGACAATGGCCAAAAAGTAATCTGCATGATGCCTTGAAAACAGGAAAATTCTGATGCAGTTCAAGTTCAGGAGAGACTACAAATATAAGTTTTGAGCTATAAATTTATTTTCTTGAAGCTGTGTTTGCCAGTATGTTCCTTGGAGTTACTCCAAGATGTATTTACAGATAGATCCAGGCTACTGATACAGAGGATAGCAGATGGGAAAATCAAGGTCAAGGAAAACAAGAAGGAGCAAATCAAATAGATCAATTTAGACAAGAGGACAAAATATGGACAAATTCCTAAGCTATAAAGAGGTTACTACAAATGACCTAGAAAAGAGTTTGGATGGAACAGGGCTTTGTCTTATCTCTTTCCTTCTTTTGAGTGGGGCCAGGTTCATCTGAAAAAGTTCTGAGAGAGACCATGGTTTTCTATAACTTCCTTTTTTTTTTTTTTTTTTTTTTTTTTTTTTGCTGAGTAGTAGATTGGAGGCCTGCGGAAGTTCAAGAAAAATTCTTGACAATTCATAAGATACTTTATTCGCCCTCTTCTCTCCCTATCCACCATAATCACTGACATCCAGGATGGGAAACGTTTTCTACGCCTTTGCTTTGTGAAATCTTCTAAAAGTCAAACACATGACAATCCCTCTGTGGTCCTGGCCCATTGTAAACTAGACTAAGCACACATTGAACTGAGCATACACAGATGAAGCTGAGGCTTCCAAATGTCCATCGAACCCCTTTATTCCCAAGGGGACCCAGGATCCTATAAGCTGTCCCTGAACCTAGTTCCCCAGGAAATTAGTCTGACTTATATAAAATATACTAGATAAGCAGAGATAACAGCTATCAAGGCTAACTTTGAGATACATAAATATTACCTATGTTGGGGTAGATACTCTGTGAAAATATGCTTAGAAGACACAGCTTAGGAAAATAAAATCTTAGAAAAGCCTAAAAATAGAGTTTTTCAGCAGAAATTGGCAACCCTACTCACCGTCCATTGAATGAGGTCCTTGATTGCAGTTTTTGAGGACTACCTGAGGCATAAAAGAGTTTAGACGCAGTGAAAAATGATATGTACATTCTTTTGTCTAGTTCTTGTTGGCCACATATAGCATTGTCTGCAGTGAATAAGGATGACCTTTCATGGGCTGGAGATCCATCTAAGGTCCATATCTGTCTGGGGTAATTATGTTTATGTCCGTAACTGTGTCATGTCATTAAATGCCTCCACAGAAGACGACCAGAGTCTTTTAAAAATTCAGAACACAGTCCATAGGCGTTATCGTTAGTTGGAAGGTAACAAGATTCTTTAGTATATTATTTGTGTAACTAGCCATAGATCCAAAGCAAGTTCAGGCAGCATTAGGGATTGTCAAAATTAATCCCAGTGCATCTTGAAAATTCCCCAAATCAGACTTTATCTCTGACCTGCAAAACCCAATAAACCTAGTCTCTAATTATAGACTCTTATACACTATTGAGATAATAAGGCAAAATAATTTTGAATGGGGTTCTCTTCTGCCTCTTCACATTCACTGGCTGCATTTTATACATATATGTTAGGTTGATGCAAATGTAATTGCGTTTTTTGTAATTATTTTTAACCTTTTAAACTGCTATTACTTTCGCACCAATCTCATAGTAAGTACTTATTTTATGTCAGATGCTATTCTAGATTACAGCAATGTAGCAATTAACAAAATAGTTTTTTGTTTTGTTTTGTTTTGTTTTTACCTCAAGAAGCTTAAATTCTAGTTGGTGAGCAATACTATTAAAAATAATCTAAAATATCAGAGTGAATATTCAACTTAGGCAAGTGTAATTTCCATTTATTTCAGAAATGTAATTGTATATAAATAATATAGTATATTAGAAAATGATACATATTATAATGCACAACAATGAAGGAAGTATGTAATAAGTACATTAACAAATTATAATATAGAACATATTTAATGCCCCATATTTGGTAAACACAATTTGATACTTGGTTAGATAGTGCTTTATTGTCTTGAAACTGATTATTATCATTACTCTAATGTCTATAACATAGGTTTACATAGAGCATCAAGTCACTAAGATAACATATATGTTGGAAACTCATTTAAAATATTTGTGCCTCAGATTGGTTTATCTGTTCAGCCTCATGTAATTCTAATTGAGACTCAAAAAACTGGACAGAATAATACAAATGAAAACTCAGGTCTGCCTGAAGCTCCAATTAAGAATCTCATCACTGTGTACTTGGTTTGGTTTTGGTTATTTGACACTAAAAGTAAAGAACAATCTTAAAGATAAATAACAATTAACTAATGACTAGTTTTTAAATAAATGGGAGTTTGCTCAATTTGTTGACTATGTCTTAGCACTCTGTTTTTGTGTGTTTTTTCTTATAATGTGTGGCTTGTATGATTCCCTACTCTTCCTTATCATGTTACTCTATAGGTTTAAAAGTATTTCAGGAACATTATATCCATATAATGGAAATTTCTTCAATCTGCTTGTGAAATTTCTTCTTTACAAATAAGTCCACCAAATGTCAAAGCTTTCCTTGAAATGTAGGACACCTTAGTGTTAGAGACACTTCCAAGTAACTTAATACCTGAGAGTAATTATATCGCATCTCCCATTAACTATCCTTGTCCATAGTATCTCTACCTAGAGGAATGTAGTTGCATAGCTGTACAAAGTGGATATTGTTGGCTACTATGAAGAAGGAATGATATTTCTTAAGAATAGACAGTGGGAATGAAAATGCCACTTGTACTACTTTGGACATCATGTTTTGGGAATGTTTGGGACACCATATTTCAGGAAAACAGAGCCATGTTTTTTATATCTTGTGTTTGGTTGCATGTGGAATTCAGGTGGATTTTTTTATTATTACTTTTTTTCAATTATAATTGTCCCTTAACTGTTGATAAAGCTTTCCATATGCTTGAAGCATTTCTGTCCAAGATAGAGAGCAAAAATATTGACAGATAGATTAAAGGTCAGCATTTTGGGAATCCAATCTTTTGCATTATTGACATTGCTTGTCTACTGTAAGCCTCAATAATAACAAATTAATGAAAATAAAACTTAATTATAATCCTTATGGATATTAAATTCACCTTCATGTATTTTTTTAACATTCTAATTAACAGTTTACATACCAAAGTAAAAGCTTAAATCATTTATTTCAGCATAATTTATATAATGTTAATTGAAAGGTGTACTGGAAGACAAAATATTATAAGAAATAGCCACTACTTTTTAACAAAGGTATACTTCAGTATGTTTTGTTGGCTATATAATACATTAGAAATGGAACATTTAGAGATTTACAACATATATTGGTCTTATACTAAAAAAACTGATATACAATATCATAATGAATATTCAACTTAGACAAACATAATTTCCATTTATTTCAGAAATGTAATTGTATATTGTAATAAGATGTAATTTTCACAATAGATGAAAAAATATATAATGGCATTTTCTTTAAAATTCTGTGTGGATGCTTATGAAAGCTTTGAGAGTGGATTTACCCAAATAGTTTACTCTTTTAAACAGGCAAAATAAATTTTAAATATATTTGATCATTGTCAATTGCTTAAATAATTCATATATTAAGAAATTCTGTGAATAATATCATTGGGTCCTTTCTGCTTGTTAAGCCATATCCAATTTTCTTGGTCTAGTGTTTTTGGTGATTTGTATCATTTCCAAAGTCAGTATAAAAATTACCCCAATCATATGCTTTTGAGAACATATAGTTTTATTTTCTGGAGGACTGAAACATAGTCTAATTATTCTTTCCCACAACTCAAAGAAGTACAGAGGGGATATATGTTTTTGTTTTCTATTTAATATTTCAAAAGACAGACATTTTGGTTTTTCTACATTAGTGATGATGCTTAAACTCTTAAGCTATTTATATATTCAAAGTGCAGTGAGTAAGCAATTATCTAGATAATGGAAGCCATGTTACTTTTTCTCAATTTCATGAACAAATTAAAGCAAATTTTTATCATATGAATTATCCAAATCATTGTACATTCTCCAATATCTCTGCTAATCATTTATCTGGTATTACTTTAATTAATAACCTCATGATCATGTTTTTGTTGAGTTGTAACAATACTGTTTCATCACATTTAGAGAAAAACCTTAAAAGACAGTTTGAGAAAGAATAAATTGATAATGACAGGAAATATTTTTTGTATCTGTGTGTGTGTGTGTGTGTGTGTGTGTGTGTGTGTGTGTGTATGTGTGTGAAAGAGAGAGTGTCTGGATTGGACAGAATAGGGAAATACAAGTACTCTCAGGGGGCATATACATGATATTAGAAAATTTCTAGCTACAGAAATATTACTAGGTATTTTTAAATTTATTAGTGAATAGTGTAGGATTTAAATGTTAATGAGCACTGTTGGGGCTGAACTGTGTTCTCCTAAAATTCATATGTTGGAATCCTAATCCTTAGTACCTCAGAACATGACTGTATTTAAAAAGAGGTCTTTAAAGAGGTAGTTAAGTTAAAGTGAGATCATTAAAGTGGGTCATTGTGACCAGTGTTCTTGTAAGAACAGAAAATTTAGACACAGAGAGTTACAGAGGGAAGAACATGTGTGGACACTGGCTGAAAACAGCCGTTTATAAATCCAAGAGTGTTGCCTCAGAAGAAACTGTACCTGCTTACATCTTGATCTTGAACTTCTAGCCTCCAGGACTGTGAGAAAATATATTGTTTACCCCACCACACTGTGGACCTTTGTTATGGCAACAACAAATTAATATAAATACTGATGGGAAGTAAGAGCTCATCTTGATATGTGTGCAAATTATTCTTATTTGACCAAAATTTTTCTCCTCTCCACTGCCTAATCTACAAGAGCAATCTAGTTTGCCCTTCAAAAGAGTATAGAAGAAAGATAAAAAGGGGATGTTTACATGGCATTCCTTCAACAGCAACCCCATTAAAAAAGATTAAAGTTGGCTGCTGACTTTTTGGAGTAAAGAAAAATAATCTAGATCTCTGGTCTCCAATTATAATTCTTAAAAATCTTGGTAATGTTCTTTTTGACTTCAACATTCCATATTTTGTTATCAAAAGTGTGTTTATTTAAATATTAACAATATATGAGGCAGGTTTAGAATCAACCCTGCCCATTCCTCTTATTTAAAAAAGTTACTAACTTAGAGAATAGAGAAAAGGAGAAAGAGCAAAAATAAAACATGTTCTGCTTTACCATCCAAGGGCAGTTATTAATTTGTTTTAAATAATTGTAATTATATTTTATATTTATCTTCAGATTACCATGTTTTAACTTTCATGAGATGTAAACAAATGACCCAGTTACAGAAAAGCTTATTTACTGAGGTTCTATGTGCTTATTACTTGTTTCCTCTATCTCTATGCCCATGTGTCCTAAAATGTGTCATGCTACAACAACATCATAGAAAAATTTGTTCAGTATTATAAATTCTCTTGATTTTGATAAATCAAAAGCAATATATATGTACAACTTTTTTTACGTTTGCAGTTATAGTTTCAAGATGCTTCAGCTATTATATTTTCAGAAGTTGGCTTTATTTTGTGTAGTTTTTCACTCTTGATAACATTTTTCATTTTTAATTACTATTATGAAATAGTATTCCTTTTATTTAACAGTTAACATAATTATTGGATGATGATAATGTTATTTTATGTCTTAATTATACTTCTGGTTACATGATGTAGATATTTGTAAAAGATAGAGTCACTGGTACCAGGGATTGTTCCAGGAAACATTCCCCATGGATGGGATTTTGAGATCAAATTGTCACACATTTAATGACACATAAATGACCTCCTTGTTTGTGGTAAATGGGACACTGACAAATCACATATTCATTACCCTTGACTTACTAACCACTGTGTAGCAAGGTGAAGGGAGATCAACTCTCTACGACTCTTAATCACTGCGGTAACCATGGTAATTACACAAATTGGGGTATTATGGCTATTTTGACTGAACTGGAAAACTTACAAAAAGAAAAAACAAAACTGGATAGTGACTCAAGGTTCACAGTTGACCCCTCTTTGCCTTCTGTTTTGTTGTGACTTAACTTCTGTCACGCTTCTG
This sequence comes from Rhinolophus sinicus, assembly GCF_057876585.1. Classification (NCBI taxonomy): domain Eukaryota; kingdom Metazoa; phylum Chordata; class Mammalia; order Chiroptera; family Rhinolophidae; genus Rhinolophus; species Rhinolophus sinicus. Next base: position 79,010,044 of record NC_142502.1, on the reverse strand, counting down.
TCCTTCTATAGTCCTTGAACTCTGTTGTTTCCAATACTGAACAAGCTCTAAAATATGTTCAATGTGAACCTTCTATCGGCTTCTTCTGGAAATCAGTTCATTGCAGCTAGACTCTTTTTCTGTCACACCCCAGTGATCATTTCCTCTTACTTGTCCAGCTTCCCCTGAGAAGAGTCTGTTTATCTCTGCTTGCCCTTTACCCTATCTAAAAACAAAACAATACGAAACAAAAAGAATTTGTTTTATTTGAGATGTTTGTGGATTTGAGATTGCAGCATTTTCCCTATTGCAGTAGATTCTGCTGAATAAAATAATCTAATCTAAATCAGCATTGATTTCAATGTGATTCTGGTGCCACATTGACTGGTTCTGGACAGTTTCTGGTGCCATGTGGTTCTGGTGCCACGACTTGGGCAAAAGGCTGACTACACTCAGACAATATTGTCTTCACCTAAGTATTTATGCCAGCTTCTTAGGCCCCTTTTGTCCTCACTAGCTGGGTAAAAGAAGACCCATTGTGGTGAGTCAAAACGCCTAACCCAGTACTCTGGACATTCGTCTGTAGCAGCATGACAGGGAGCTGCTTTAATTCTACTAAATGGGACTGTTCTGTCTGATCACAAGTCTTTCTGGTTCTTTTCTGTTTGTGCAGGACTTTTCTTGGCTCTTTGAAATTGAGAATCTTCCTGGATGAAATTTTCTTGAAAGAGCAATATCAAATAGAGAAAAGAGCCAGGAAAGAACATGTACTTCCATCTGTGATCTCCTTCTGGGTCTCTTGTGCAATCTTCGTTAAGAAGCTGAAAGACTTGCTTTTGAGGGGACATTTAATCTCTGACTCCTTCTGTTGAATGGTACTCTTCCTGGCTCTTTTCTGGTCCAAAGAGAACTTCCTGGACAAGTATTCTTGGCTCTTTTCAAGTGAGGATTTATTCCCTGACTCTGAAGCATGAATACCCAACTCTTGTGAGGACTTTCTGTTTTCCTTACTCTATGCCCAAGGATTGCTCAGAGCAAGTCTTTCAGCTTCTTAACGAAGATTGCACAAGAGACCAAGAAGGAGATTACAGATGGAAGTACATGTTCTTTCCTGGCTCTTTTCTCTATTTGATATTGCTCTTTCATAGATCACTCTCAATTATTGGGCACCTTCCTTCCACCCTGCAGCAGAGTATATGTTTCACTACTATGGCATTAATTTTGTTCCATACCTTCAAACTGGTAAAATTTTTACTAAGGAAAGATTTGAACTGCAATGGCCACTTTTGGGCTCTTGCAAACTACCCGAGTTTTCCATTTTTGATTAGCTCTTGAATCCCATGGGCCCAGAATCTAACCACCCCCCAAAAAAAAAAAAAAAAAAAAGTGCACTTTCCTTACTTGATATAAAGAAAGAAAGAAAACAAACAAACCAAAAAAAAAAAAAGAAATGGCTCTCTCAATCAGATTACAAGAAGGCCCTACAACAGCCACCATATACCTTATCTGAAGCTATTCAATCATTTAAAGACCATCTGTTTTCCTCCAATGCTACTTCTTTTTCTTTCAAATATAAGACATGCATACATCTCCTTCTTTTCCTTTGCTCCTCCACATGCATTTCTGTCTCTACCACCATAATGAACTTTACGTACTGAGCCTTTCATAATGTATTATTTCTTCCTTCCCCTCACAGAGGCTGTTCCCCTATAAAAGTCCCGCCATCCAGAAACTATGACATTTCTTTCCTCCACTCACAGCACAACCTCACAACTCTAATTTGATTGCTGGTTATGTGCTTCTTCTCATTTGGAAGCCTCAGGTTTTCCCAAAAATCCTATACCTGTCTCACATTTAAAGAAATCCTTTGTTATCTCTTGAAGACCCTTTGTTTTTGTACTTTAGACTTCAAAAGTAACCTCCTTCAACTTAAATATATTTAAAAAAAAGCCAATCTGTTCTTCTACCAGAACATAACTGAGGGCTCTTTCATAGGCCTAAGTATCTGCAATTACACCCACCAATTCAAATACGGACACTGTTGTTACAAGAGGCAAGGGCACATATTCCTCACCTTAGTATATGAATCTAATAGGTGAAATGATGCTAAATATAATTTTACCTAATGTCCTTGGGACTGACAACTTATAAAAGATAATTGATCATTTCTCTCTTCCCAACTGAATGGGACAACATCACTATCAAAACAGCCCACATGAATTCCAATATGCAAATCCATGAGACAGTTATTCCTATGAACCTGATTGCCCCCACTGAGACAATTTCTAATTGCCATTTGATGTCTGTCAACAATTTGGACAGGATCTTGTTATCTAGCTAATCTAATTAGTCCTTTTTTTTTTTTTTTTTTACCCAGGCTGTCTCATGTCTCATTTTCTCTCTTCAACCACTCCATTACCTCTGCTTTAAGTTCTCCAGGCACTAGAGGAGCCAAAAAGTCAACAAAAACATGTTACAATTGCAAGCTTCGGATTAGAATCCTAGTCATGTAAGGGGGCTGTGACCTTCTATTAACATCAGGTTCTCAAGAAGAAGGTAAAAATAAGGGGAAAAGCTACATGGATTTAAAAAAAAAAAAAAAGAAAGGAAAAAAAAAAAGAAAAACAATAGAACAAATAAGTTTAAGGTATAGAAATAGTAAAATTGAAAAACTACTTTCTTGTATCTCATTTAATAAAATGCATTAATAAAGTTATTTCAAAAACAGACAAATCATGGCATTAAATATTCAAGACATTACTTTTTTAATAAAGTGGTCATGAATCTTAATAGTTTAAAGGATGCACAAGTTTTACTTGAAATAAGAAAACATATTGCTTTGATTTTTCTATATTTCAATTAAAGTGTTACTACCGCATGGAGAAAATTATAATTTTTTTTTTGTATTTTCAAATTCAATGATTGTTTCTTAACTTATTATATTTTTAAAATATTCTGTTGTTGTTCAGTAATGTTTAGCTGACTTTTGTTTGAAGAATATGTATTTAGTTTTGTAATGAGATTTAATAAGCCTGAGATAACACCTAAAATACTTGAATTTCCTGCAAAATTATTGTTGTAGAGCATTTAGTGCTTTATGAGAACCTGCACTACTTAGACACTTTGATATTCTGCCATGTTTTCATACGGGAAATATATTTTTTTCCAAAGATCTTTTTAATATGTGCCAGCAGACAGCACAAATAGAGAACAAGCTTCTCTGGAGAGTAACTAAGCTAAGGACATTATCTCTTAACTTTATGATTAACTGCAGGTTTCACATTAAGAGGCAAATCCTTCATTTCAAAACATTAACCCATATAGTACTTAATAATTGAATCCTGTGTGATTTAGAGTTCTGAAATGAATTAAGTACAGAAATAGATTTTTTCCCCCGCTTTCCTTTGATTGTTCCCTGGATTGATTGTTATTCATTTTAGAATCTTATCTTCTAGGACTTTGTTCCAGAGAGTCTGAGAATTTCAGTAACCAAATTCAATAGCATTTCCTCCTTACTTAAATTGTTTGTCAGTTAAAATATTAGTGAAATTTAGATTTATTTGCACTTTGTATCTATTAGAAGATTTGTGGGAATATTTTTATTCTTATTTTATAATAAAGACATTTAAAATATGTTATGAAATCTATATTTAAAAAAAAAAAAAATAATACATCCCCATTGCGTTTGAACAGGAATCAGGCCCTACAATTCCTGCTGTTATATATTGGACTAGAAACTATGCTATTAAAGCTGGGCAAAAGAGGCTTAGTAAATTAGAGATATACTGGGAATTTCAATTTAAATCTATTAGCTTTATTTTTAGACAAAGATGTCTTCTCTGCTTTAGAAGTTACTCATCTCTCTTATCTCCGTGCTAGTTTCTAATCATCATGGGGGACAAGGTAATGTGCAGCCTTTACTATCTAATTCTGTTCTCTTAAACCCTTATATCCTATAAGGGATCCTTGGTGGGATATCTGATTTCATTCCCTGGTCCAAGTAAAAATCACGATGAGTCTGAAACACCTTGTTAAAGGAAGCAAGGGTGTTTCTCATGTTTCTATTGGTAGATGTAGAAAGAATACTGTTTGACCCAGAAATTCCATTTATAGGTATATTCCCTTGAATATCTTATGCACATGTGTACCAGATGTATAAACAATAGCCATAGTACAAACCTGGTAACACCAAATGTCCATCAAAAGTAAAATGAATAAATAATTATTGGTAACAGTAGTTACAATCAGTGGACAATAACTATAACCAAAAACAAAGAGTTAAAAAAGTAAGATATGAAATAGTGGATACATTTATATAAAAATCAAAAGCAATCAATACTTACATAATGATATTAGTTTCGAAGGCCTACATGAAGTATAATAGTAAATAATAATGAAGATGTTATTAACATAAAATGGGATTTCTGTAGGGAAGAGTGGAAGCTATGACTATGTAAGGACCCAACGGGAGATTCTAGGTCCTGGCAATTTTCTTTGTATATCTGGGGTTGCTGTGTGGTTTTTTGCTTGATAACTAATAGTTAAACTGCACTCCACATGTTTTGCACATTTCTACAAGTGTGTTTTCTGACACAATAAAGAATAAAAAACGAATTCACAATGTGCCCATTTTAGTCAGTAGACTGAAATTCAAAAATTAAAATTGACAATCAGTTGTAGTAGAAACAAAAATAAAGCCTACTCAAGAGGGTAAGAGGGGAGGATGGTGGTAGATGAGGGTAAACAGGATCAAATATATGGTGATGGAAGGAGAACTGACTCTGGGTGGTCAACACAATGTGATATATAAATGATGTATTACAGAATTGAACACCTGAAACCTATGTAACTTTACTAACCACTGTCACCCCAATAAACTTAAAAAAAAAAAAAAAGAATATTCAAAAAGGAAGAAGACTTTCCTATTAGGTAAGCAAAGTTAAAAAGAGATTTAAATTAGAAAACAAAAAAGAAATGAAGACATTATAGTTTATCACTCTCACAGGAAAAATGCAAAAACATAAAGTAAAAAAAAAGAAAAATCTTACTTTTGTAAAATAACATCATATCATGCCTGTTTGCCTTCAGATAAAGATTTAAAAAGCTAGTTTATTCTGAAGGCTTATTCATTAATTAAATTTGTGATTGTGTCTATTTTGCTGCACTGCATGAAGCTTGTGAATTAGTTTGCTGGGGCTGCCAGAACAAAGTACCACAGAATGTGTGGCTTAAACAACAGAAATGTATCGTCTCACAGTTCTGGAGGCTAGATGTCCGAGATCAAGGTGTTAGTAAGTTTGGTTACTTCTGAGAGCTGCGGAAGAACCTAGGCCAGGCCTCTCTCCTAGCTTCTAGCAATCTTGAGTATCTCTTGGCTTGTGAAAGCATCACCCTGATCTCTGCCTCCATCTTCATTTGGCATTCTCCCTACATCTGTGTCTCTCTCCAAATTTCCCTTTTTAATAAAAACATTGGATTAGGGCATGTTCTAATGAGCTCATTTTAATTAACTCCATGAACTTATTTTAACTTCATGACCTGTTTCCAAATCAACAGCACATTCTGAGGTGTTGGGGGTAAGATTCCAACATATAAAATTTTGACGCAAAGCAATTTAACTTTATAACAGCTTCCTTTTTATCTCTTCTATGTTTTTCATCTGGAAATCCCTTTTCTCATTTGATTCCAACCCAAACACATTCAGTGGTCCTTTATCATTTTTTTAATCCCTGTTACCGACCTGGGTAATCAATGACCTAATGTACTTCAGTCAAATTTTGTGCATGTTAAATTCAAACAATTAGCAACATGTTTTACTCTCCACTGAATCCCTTCTTTTGTCATTTACAAGTCTAGGTAGACTGGAAATTTTGAGAGTTCTCAAATTGCCAAAAGAGAGCTCTGTGACAGAAGCACACTTCCACTAAGGATTTTTGCAGCTAATTAGCATATAAAGCTCATTCCCTTGCTCTTCACTGTGATCTTATTCTCACTATGCTCTTGTCCACTCTTTGTAATGAATGTATGAATATGTATCCTTTCTGGCTTAAATGTATTTCCTCATGTCAAATGTTTAGTACTTTTGAATTTAACTATTTTTAATTTATTTTTGCTTTTATAATTTTAAAAAGACAGCAACCTACTTCCTCCTGTACTATCAGCAGCATGATTTCCTTAGAGCCATATTAACAGAGGAGCTGTATATATCAGATCATTTTATCTACTGCATATTTGTGAAAAAGTAGGGATCTCTTTTGTTGCTGCTGTTGTTACTGTTTGGAAGCATGCTCATAAGATATAGACATTTACCTTGAAAAGGTAGGTTTAGAAAGATCAATGTTGTATAATCAGAAACTGTTCTTGACAAACTTCTTGATAAGTCTTTATATTCATGTTAACCAAAAATAATAGGCTCCCTTCGTTCCATATAATAAATACATCAGTGCACTGTCAGTATTCCTTTTATAACTTTACAAGAAAATTTTAAAAGAGAAATAAGTGAATTTTAATCATATATTTAATACATGATATAGTAAATCCACTATACCCGAATACACACTATGATCTCTTCAGGCTCAGTGTGACTGGTTTCCTTTTTGACTTCTTAGAGTAAGCTAATTGTCCTTTATGATACTGAAAATTCCACCAGGGTTAAAGTTCTTATCAAAGACATCGGTCTTATTTAAACTAATATGTAATTAAATGTGAAATATTTTAACAATCTGCCATATTTAAAATTCTATGCAATGCTCTAGTTTTCACAGTGCATTTATACAAAGTTTTCAAATTTATGTTAATGTTATAATTCATAATCCTATTTAAATGTCTGAAACAACAAGGTCTCTGGAAGAAAAATTCATAAAATTATTTATTGCTGGGGAATAGTTTATTGTACAGAAATCTTTGAAAATGGATTATATGAAAATAAAATCTATAATGTATTTTGAATTCTGTGCAGATAAGCACTGGGTCCATAGTACAAATGCAAGTGTTTGTTTTTTGTTTTTGTTTTTGTTGTTTTTTAATTTATTGGAGTGACAATTGTTAGTAAAATTACATAGATTTCAGGTGTACAATTCTGTATTACATCATCTATAAATCCCATGGAGTGTTCACAACCCAGAGTCAGTTCTCCTTCCATTTTTTTCAGTATTTCTCAAAATACATCTTGGGTTAATTAGTTGATAAAAGATTTGGAGAAAAATGGTCAATTAAAAAGTTAGATTACTTAACAAAATACTATAGCCTCTAGGTGACATTTATTACCTATCTGACAGGATATATTTCTTCTTTCACTTTATTCCCAAACAAAAATAGTATAGAGTTCTGTTCAATTCATGTGTTCTATTATTACACGCCCTTAAGATATGAAAGTCTAAATGAGTGTTGCTGTCTTTAAATCTAAATTGAAAGTCATTTTTTATATCTTATGTAAAGAGTGATGAAATGCCCCTTCCTTAATTTCCTATTGTGCTCATTATGCCTTTGAATGGTTGACAAATGCTGTAGGTACTGTTTGTTAACTATAATTTTCTTGGTATAGTCCTTAAAGTAAAATCATCTTAACATAAACAGTAATGTATAAAATTTATTCCGTTGAGTCTTTGGTCGATTTTAAAAAGCAGCATTAAAAGTATAAGTTTCTTCAGCATATTTTCTGGAAGGATTCTGTTTTTTCTTTTTTTACTAATAAATAATATTTTATAATATGAATCATTAGCTCTTAAATATTTCTAATCTCATTTAAATAGTAATTTTCTATTAAAATTTTGCTTGTACATTCTTTTGAATCTCTATTTAACAATTGTTTGCCTTATGTACTATGAGTCTATTTTATGCTTCATAACACAAGACAGAATCTAAACCATGATATGAGGAAGACACTCAACGTATTCTGGAGCAAAGAATTAAATTTATATAAGTATATCCTATCTGGGATTTGAAAGTAACAAGGAAATCTGCTAAGGAGATCAGGCAATAGGGATATAGACCCACCATTCCACTCCCCACTATTTTAAATTCTATTGCCTAATTAGATTCTGTGTTAGAAATAAGAGTCTTTGTAAAGTAATTCGGAAGGCAAATTTTAAGGTCAGTTGCTGGAATACGTGGTTTTAACACACATTTAGCAATTAAGTAGTAGTTACAAACATTAGATTTTAGCAAATGAAAAAGGTGTGTTAACCCTTTATGGGTTTGGGGAAATAGTTTAATTTACAATGTCCATATGCATTAAATTTACCTTAAAGAATTAGTCTTCCAAAAGTGTTGGTAATTAGTACCTGAACATAATATATTTTATTTTAATATATATCATTCAAACATATGACTTTGGTCAAATTATTTATCCTGTGATTACCTCACTTTACTAAGGATTTCCTCATTGTTGTAAGGGCCAATTGTTATTAAAAAAAAACAAAAACAAAAACAAAAACAAAACAAACAAACAAACAAAAAACCTTTATAAATTCTTAGTGCTAGAGATAAAATACTCATTATAATTATCTGATGAAGTTAGCAGTTTATATCAGGTTAAAACTACACTATAACACATTTTCATGATATAGTAGAATTGACTTTAAAGCAAGATAAAGCAGGCATTCTTACCTATTTCTTGTACATCCAATCTAAGCTATAATGTCTTAGGTGATTAAATTCATGAACTTGATTGTGAAGATTATATCTACATTTAATATTGTATAGAACAAATGAAAATGTAGTATGTCTGGAATTCAGAGAAAGTTTGATAAATACCCAAATTTTGTATCTTTCCCCCTGTGCTTTGCATCTATAATATTTAGGACAAAACAATCTTTCTTCAACATATTATTTATGTTTTTTCACTACATATGCTTTGAATTGCTTTGATGATGTCTCTTTATGTTCTTATTTTATTCTTATCTAAACTAAATTAATGAGAACGATCATTTTTCTTTTCCATTTGGGTTATGTCAATTTAAACGTTGTCAATTCAAAACAAAGCTTAAAAAATGAGAGTGCAGAGTGAACTAAGCATGATGGCAGTATAAGACACCCCTTCTTTTGTCCCCTCTTTAACAACTAAAATGTGGCATCTATCCAGAAACAGAAATGCGTCTGTAGGAATCATGGGATCCCGCACCATATGCTCATGGACCTGAAATGAGTCTCACCTACTTGTGCATCAGGTAACAGGCAGATAGACCATGGTGCAGGCTGTGGAACTGCCACAAGCTTATGACTGCCTTCTCCCATACTTGGCTACAGTCTGGAGGCACCTGGAGAATGCTGGACTGTGTAAAACCCACCAATGTGAGAGCCTTTGTAGAAGCATAGGTATATATTTACTAGCATTTTGTTGAGATTTTTGCAACCATGTTCATGGGAGATATTGGCTGGTAATTTTCTTTTCTAGCAATGCTTTTGTCTGGCTTTGGTTTTAGGATGATTCAGGCCTCATTAAATGAGTTAGGAACTGTTCCTTCTGCTTCTTTTCACTGAGAGAGACTGTAGCGAATTTGTGTAATTTCTTTGTTAAATGTTTGAATAGAATTCACCAGGGAATTTATCTTTCCCTGGTACTTTCTGTTTTGGAAGGGTGATAATCATTGATTAAATTTATTTAATAATTGTAGGCCTAATCAGATTATCTATTTCCTCTTGTGTGAATTTTAGCAAGTTACACCATTCAAGGTATTAGTCCATTTCATCTAGATTATCCAATCTGTGGGCATAGAGTTATTCATAGTATTTCTTTATTGTCCTTTCAATTCTAGATCTGTAGTGATGTCTTCTCTTTCACTTCTGATATTAGAGAATTGTGTCCTCTCTTTCTCCTTTTTAAATTTTTTCATAGAACCAGCTATGATATTAATATTCTCTTATGATTTCTTATTTCAATTATTTTGATTTAATTTCTAGTATTTCTTTTCTTCTGCTCACCTGGGATTTAATTCACTTTACGATTTCTTGTTTCTTATGATAGAAGCTTAAATGATCAATTTTAAATATGTTTTCTAACATATCATTCAATATTATAAATTTCTCTGAGTTTTTTATTTGTAAACATGCATAATTGAATATATTGCTGAATACATTGCTGAATACAATAATTTAAATATAAAACTTTTATTATTAAGTGTTAGCTCAATTAATAATAAAAGACTAAAAGTTTTTATTTCACCTTCATTTCTTCCTTTTCTTGTTCCTTCTTACTTTACATAGAACTGAGTTTCTGGCCTATATTATTTTTCTTCTTTGTAAATAATTTCTTTTATCATGTTTTGCAAGATAGGTCTACTGGCAATAAATTTCCTCTATTTTCATTAGTCTAAGAAAATCTTGATTTCTTCCTCCTTATTGAAGGATAATTTTGCAGGGCACATGATTTTAGGTTATTTTGTTTGTTTTATTTTATTTTGTTTTTCTCTTAATACTTTAAATATTTCACTGTGTGGTATTCTTGCTTGCATGGTTTCTGGAAAGTCTGATGTAATTCTTATCTTTATTTCTCTTTAGGTAGTGTTTCCCACCCTGATACCCCCAGCTTTTTTCAGGATTTTTTTCTTTATCTTTGATATCCTATAGTTTAAAAATGGCATGCCTAGAAATAGGGTTTTTGTTTATTTGTGTGTTTTGTATTTCTTCTTGCTTTGTGTTCTCTGAGCTTCCTGGATCTATAGTTTGATGTGTGATATTAATTTGGGCCAATTCTTAGTTCTTATGGTTGCAAATATTGCTTCAGTTTCTTTCTCTCTTTCTTATACTTCTGGTATTTTCATTAAGCATACTTTATACCATTAATAGTTATCCCACAATTTTTGAATATTCTCTTTTTCAATTCTTATTCTCTTTGCTGTTTGATTTTTGAGGATTCTATCAATATACCATCTAGCTCAGAGACTCTTTCCTCAGCTATGTCTAGTCTAATAAACCCATCAAAGGCATCTTTTATTTCTGTTACAAGTTTCTCATTTTTAGTATTTTTGTTTTTTTCCTTAGGATTTCCATCTCTGTACTTAGCATTGTCTATCTTATCTTGTGTATTATCTACATTATTATTAGAACCCTTAGCCCTTAGCATCACAATCTCATATATATATATATATATATATATATATATATATATATATATATATATACACATACATATACATATAGTGTTTTAAAACCTGGTCTGATAATTCCAACATTTCTGCCTTGTCTGGTTCTGATGCTTGCTCTGTCTCTTAAAATTTTGATTTTTTTTTTTATTATTTTTTATTGTTTTGTCTTTATAGCTAGACATGATGTATTGGGTAAAAGGAATTACTGTAAACAGAACTTTACTAATATGGTAGTGAGACGTTGGGGGAGAGGAGTCATTCTCTAATCCTATAATTAGTGCTCAGTCTTTGGTGAACTTCACAGAGACACTTAATGATTTTATCCCCTCTTTAGTTGGACAGAATGATTACAGTGGCCTGGAGTTGGGTATTTTTCTTCTCTCACATTGGTTGTCTTTGATACTCCAGCAGATTAGGCTGTGATTAACAAATTTCTCACAAGAGCAAGGCTTCTTTAGAAGAACAGGGTGCTCTGAAGTATTTAAAAATGGTTCCTTTCTTCTCCCTCTGTTGGAAGCACCAGGGTCATTTTCTCTGACGTTTACTGTGAGAATCTATTGAAACTCCTAGAGGGAAATTTCACAGAATTGTGGGGTATCTCCCATGAGTGGCTCTGTCTGGAATATTTAACTCTCAGACTTTTCCCCATAGACTCTCCAGCAATTCAAAAGTTACAGTTCAGATCTTCTTACTCTAGCACTGGTTCCCAGAAGGTTTCTGCTCATAAATCTCTGTTCCTGTAGGCTGTACTACCTGCCTCACCAATCTGGGAGACAGTATCTGCTTTGTCTTTTTCCTTCTCTTATGGACACAAAAGGATTGTTTTTTTCGTTTGTTCGTTTTTTTCACTCTAGCTTTTATTTATTGTTAAGATGGAGTAGAGACTTCAAGATCCTGATAAGCAGATCCAGAAAACCCTAAGTGTGTTTTGAAGATGTAAATATATACAATACATAACTTCTTTCCTTGAAAAATAAATATCAACTATAATAATTGTCTGTATTTATTTATATGTATTAAACAGGCCATGTGTGTGTGTGTGTGTGTGTGTGTGTCTACTGTCAATTCTAATTTAAAAGGAAACTTAAAGTAAAAGATCCTTTTATTTAATAATTAATATAATGTAATGGATAGATAAGACTACTTTGAATAGCAAAATTACTTTAATCCATAGTGAAAGTTTAAAAATGAGGAGTTACTATTCAAACTTTCCAGACTTCACATAATACTGAAGCATACAGAAAGAGCAATAGAGGGATTGATGGATAGATGGATAGTTAGATAGAGGATAGAGAATATCCAAGTAGGTGAAAAAAAAGAGGTATTAATTATAAGGAAAACAATAATATTAATACATAGTCACAGGAAAAAATAACTAGAATATTTTGTTCCTTCAACCGTTTTATATTCATACTAAATTGTGTAATTCAGTATTTGTCCAGTGTTTAAATTTTAAATAAAATTATTTATTCTACATATAAACATTTTATTCATTAACACATATATCATGACATGATTTATAAAAGAAATTACTCATGCACATATTTTTAGGGAAAATATTCTATTGAAGTCATCAACTCATTTTATTTAAGTTCGAAAACAGTTCTGGATTACAAAGGAAAAAAAAAACACAGTATGTCTGTCTTCAAAGTAAATGGATGAAAATTTCATTATAATTTATTATTCAAGACAACCGATTTAAATATTTAGTAAATAAGGGCTAAAGGTTTTATTACATAGGCAATAGCCATGACTTCTGAAGTCTTGAAAGATTTCTTTATGACAAATACAATATAAAATTTACATGTAATGGTAACAGAAAATATAAAATGATGGTTCCAGTTTATAAATTTATACACAATTCCCCTATACTGGATAAGAATATAATTTTTGTGAACGTTTTAATTTTTAATCTTAATTTTTTCCTAAGATCATTATTTTTTTAGAATTTAAATTTATTTTGCATTAACATTCTCAACCTCTTCCTCCATCCTAGTCATCCATAATTTCTTTCAAAAAGAGTTACTATTAAAAGAAGGTGTACACAGGGATTCTGTTTTTTTTAGCTACACTTGTGCAAAAAAATGCTTGAAGCTTAAAATATTAAATAGAGAACTATAATTTTAAACAATTGATAAAGGTTGAAAATTCTACTTCCACATTTGAATGTCTACTATACATCAGATTCTATGCCATGTCCTGAGAGACAAACCCACCCAACTTTGAGGGACTTATATTCTAGTTGGGAGGTAGAAACATAAACAAATAATTATCATACAGTATTACAAGTGGCATAACAATAGAATGAACAAATTGTTACCAGTTGAACAGGATGAAATGACTACTGTGTAATTCTACAAGAGATTACTCCGATTTTCAAGGCCAGGATTTTCAGGGCAAAAGTGATTTTTGCACTGGTCCAGGCACCATTAAGTAGAGAAGATAGAAACTACTTCCCAAAGTGGATCAACCAGATCTAAAGCAAAGCTATCAAGTCCACTACATAGGCTTGAATAATTTTTCAGTGGTGCCATAGTGGTTATTCTGAAGTTTAATGGAGAGATTTTTTTTTATATATAGGTAAATACAATCTTCTGGTATTTTAAATTCCACGAGGTTCTCAGTCTAACTTTGCAGTGCATATCCTGGAGACAAGACTCTCTAATTTACATTCACTTTTTATTATCATGAAAGATGATACTAATGTGATTGCTTTTTATGTGCAAATGTTGTTGAGCCAGAAAAAAGAGAACCATGTGGTTATAGTGGATAGTGGCATGATAAGTTATGCTTTAGTCACCCAGATGGAAAGTATTAATGGCAAGGATAAAAATGGTTCATAATTTTGTGGGAGATAATCGGTACCATACAGAATGTTTAGGTATATGTGTGTAGAGCTTATGTCTAAATTCTAAAAGGAACATACTGCTGGTATTGTAGAGTTGAGGTGGACAGAAATAAAACAAGAGTTAGTAAACTTTGCAAGAGCCTTAAAAGTTACTCTATTTGAGGACTTCCTTTTAGTCTCTCTATCCTATTCTACTCACTCACCTTTGTTTGCTTGTTTGGTTGTTTTGTTATTCTTAAGTGCCTTGGAGTATAATTAAAAGTATGCTGAAATTAACTACTAGTAGTTTATTTATTATGTGTTAGTTGTTGTTTTAAATATGTTGCCTAATATAATTTAACCATCACAACATATATGATAGCACCTCTTTCCATTTTCTAAATGAGAAAATTCAGGTGCAGAGTCCATGTTCTGTCTTAAGAAGCATGATTTAACATTTTTTTGATTGGTCATCATTGTCATTAACTTTCAGATTTACTGTGCATATTGTTGTGATTTTCACCTATAACATCAAGCCTTTGAATGGAATTAATTATATCAGATATAATTTATAGCAATTAACAGTGATATTAAATATAATGAATTTTTATGCAATATATTTTTGAGTTTTAGTGAGTTTTGATAAGGTTAAGAAGTCTATCTAATTTACAGGAATTACAGAGCTCCAGTTTTGCTCAAATATTTAATTGAAAAAGGAAATATAGTATAATAAAGGAGTAAACAATATTTTGCAATAAATACAACACAGCTTCAAGAATGGTAAATTTTTTTTTAGAACAAAGTAAAAATGTGAATGTCAAACATTTTCATTGGTAAAAGTTATCAAGGGAAAGTAACTAAAGTAAGTAGAATGTCAGGACCATAAGCAACTTTAATTTTTATCTACTTGAACCCTGCATTGAGGGTTGACAATACACATACACATATACACTCAGAGGTGTGGCAAGGAATTTTCTGGCAACTTTTCAGAGAATTTTGTAACTAGTTTCACTACTTCCCTAGGTTATCCTGTTTCTTTATTGCACAGACTTAATCATTAGGTATTAGGAGTATGACATTAAAAAAAAACTAAAAAAAAAACCTTTGATTTATTTTAAGTGTGTTTTTCCAGGACCCATCAGCTCCAAGTTGAGTAGTTGTTTCAATCTAGTTGTGGAGGGCGCAGCTCACAGTGGCCCATGTGGGGATCGAACTGGCAACTTGTTAAGAGCACCATGCTCTAACCAACTGAGCTAACCGGCCACCCCAAGGAGTTGGGCATTTTTGCAAGAACAGTCTTCCTTTCAAAGCTTTGTCATCGTTGCCAGGGAATTCCTTTTTCTTGGTGCTGACACATGATCGTTTATGCATATCTTAGTCCATTCCATACTAAGGAGAATCTTCTGTAGGCCAAAAACTGTGTCCGCTCTGAAGTAAGTTTAAAAACAGAAATAAGAATGACAAGGATGAATTATACAATGATGTTTTTTTCAAAAAAAATTATCAGTGAAGAAGAGAAGACATATGACAAGTATGAAAGCAGAAATAAGAGGATTAAGAGGATTACTGAGCAAAGCTGAGTTATAAAATCTTAAAGTGACAAGCAAAAAATCATTGTACAGGATGGTAAATAATGCCATAATATATAAATATACAGGTATCAGCACATTATGCTGTATTCAACTTGTGTCTACCCATAGCCATTAATTATTTTGCTATTAGCTAATTAGCTATCATCTAATTACTATTTTGCTATTAGCTATTGGCTCTATTTCTAATTTTTATGATTACTCTCTATTTTATATAAAACTACTTTGTTATAAACTCAGACTTTCCATGATTTTTATAAAATTCATGAATAACAATGTCTTTTTCAATTATCTTGATATGTTGGCAACAATCTTAGTTTATGATTCAACCCTCATTAATTTATGGTTTATGTGATCAGATTATGCTGACATTTGGTTAAGTTTTAATCTTACAGTTCTCTGTAGACATAGCATAGTATGCCAGTTCATTCAGGGTAAGTAAAGTTAATGTTTGCATTGCTTCTCAAATATGTAATAATTAGGACTTCTAAGATATTCTAGAAATGGCTATGATTCCAATAAAGTTAATATAGAAACTTTTAACTGAAAAACAAACAAAAAAATTATCTCATTTTGAGACGACCAATCATGGACTCTATTTTTAAGTGTATGTTTTTGTTCTGGAGAATAAATTTGTATAATGAGATTTACGATTATATACTATATATCCCAAAATTGAGTTATTTCACAGCTGAGAGTACATTGAACTATTTTCCCTGACGTCTTTTTCATCGGATCCTCATGAATGATTCCCGGAGTCAGTGCTATGCCATTGATGAAAGAAGCCTTTCAAAGTATAGTAAACATGTATTCAATTCTTTATTTCTGAAAGAATTTATAAAATGATAGAATATTTATCTATCCACAGTTACCTTAAAATAATATCTTCTAGGAACAACTATTTTTATTCAAAACTAATTTTGGAACAGGACATTCTCAAGCTGACTATTTCTCAATGCAATCATGTGAGCAAGCCATGGTGTGGGACCAGACAGATCAGTCAATAGTACCAGCACTTGCTTTTAAGTACTATACAAAAAGAAAAAGGCTAACCTTCCAATTATCTAAAGGCCTCTGCACAAAACACCTCCAATATTTCTGCAAGTGATTGGAAAAAGAAATATGGAATTACAAAATTACTATAGGATTACCAGTGGGATTTATCTGATATGGGGAGGGGAGCTAATAAAATATAATTTATAAAACAATATTTTGAGGCTCAGGCTATAATTTCTGTATGGTTACCTTCTGCCTGAAGGGTGGGAGCTAAGGACTCAAGAAAGATATGGAAATTTAAAGACTTTATGTGGCTAGTTTTTATGCTTACAGCTTGTTAGTTTCCCTGTCATGACAAGTCATCATGGGCTAAAAAAGTTTTAGAAGGCTCATGTCTTGGTTTTTAGAGGCTTTATTGTGCATCTGCTACACCCTAGTTGCTCACTAGTGACTACTGTTGAAACCAGGGTGAAAAGGAAAAGAAAAACAACACAAAAGTTCCTCCAAAGTGATGTAGAATATTTTCCTGTGAGTGCCGGGATCGTGTCTTGTGAAACCGAAGAATGGAAGCATATACCAAGGAGAGGCGAGGAGTTGTGAAAGAGGATAGTTTATTAAAAGTGAAGAGTCGCAGCTCTCGGAAAGAGAGGAGGTCCTGACCAGGTTGCCCAGTGATGGAGGCAAAAGGTCTTACTTTTATATTTTCCCTTGTCTGCTTGGAGAAGGGAGCTGGTGCCTTCTAATGGAATTTGTCTGTCAGGTTTGTCCTGTTAGCCCACCCTAAAGGGGTTAATGAACCCATTCCTATCTATCAGATCTGCTCTGTTTGTCTGCTCAAAAGGGATTTATGACATAATTTATTAACTTCAAGACCCATTCTTATATCTTTGTCTTGGAGTGAAGGAGACATTCCAGAACTAGGAGTTTCAGGATATGGCTGCCTTTTGTTTATTCCACCAGGGATCTTCCTGTCTGCCTAACAACATGCTAACCAACCTGTCTCAAAAGAACATTTGTCATAAATTAGTTTTGTTGGCTTCTTTGATTTGCGCGGGTCATAGTATTAACACTAAAATCTGGATCACATTTTTAAGTGTTATTTTACAATACAATTGAAGCTATATTCTAAATGTACATCTTATAAAAATGACATTACTGTACATTTAAAAAAGGGAAAATATTTCACACATCAGTCTTATAATTTTTTATTTTGACATATATTTGCAAAACATTGTAAACTATTACAGAAATCGCTATATACATTACAACCTGTTTTCTTCAATGTTAACACCTTACATTTCATGGTACATTGCCAATACTAAAAAAAAAAACACACACACAAAAAAAAACATTAGTATAATACTATTAACTAAACTAGAGACTTCATTCAGATTTTACTAGTTTTCCATTAACATCATTCTCTCTTACCTTGTATGTAAGTAATTCTGGATACCATATTATTTAAACACATAAGTAAATTCAAGTTCTTTTTGGCTTTCCTGAAGTTCTAGTCAAAGTTTACATTCTGAGTTTATGAACTACAACTTCCCCAGGCCAAACTGAATTTTAAATTCCATGACAGTCTTATCAACTTAAGCAGTACATTTTACTCATGTTTGAACATCTTCATGATGATGTAGGATGTTGCTTAGTGAATGCCAGGGTTCGTAGTCTCGTGGAGCTGACGAACGGATACACGGACCAGGGAGAGGCAAAAAGTTGCACAGGACAATAGTTTATTATAGTAAGCAAAGAGTTGCAACTCCCGAGTGGGAGGGAGTATCTGAAACTGAGATGCCCACTAGCTAAGGCAAAAGCTTGTATTTATATACCTTTATTTCTACCTGGAAGGGGGATGTTGGGATGTGGGTGCCTATGGATACAATGTTTCCCAGACTCGCTCTACTGCTCAGCTTGGGGGAAACCATTGAAACATACCCATTTGTCCCAGAGTATGATTGATGATATTTTTGTCCTGGTATGGTTGCCCTGTGTTCTTTTTTGTTCTGCTTTTGCTCAGTCTACCAAGGTGTATTTAAGTGCCTGATGTCATACTAACTAACTTGTCTCAATGAGTGATTAAGATGATTTTTCTATGCCATGGGTAAAAACATATTTCATCTGTTTTTAGATCACACATTTGTAGTTTTTTTTGTTATTTTTGTTGACTTAATTTTTAAGTTGTTTTATTTAAGGATACACAGAGATGCTTGAAGTCAACGATATTTTAATTTATGAGATTCTTCTTCCCTTTTCCCTGGACATTTCTAAGTTCTTTGGAAGAAAATAATTTAATTTAGTGATATGAAATAGTTTAGCTGATCTATAGAAAAAAAACAACAACAAAAAAACAAAAACAAAAAGGCTTCTGTTTCCAATTTGTATTACAAACTTTACATTCCTCCATTATCTTAAACTTGTTATTTTCATGTTCTCATTTGCTCTTGTTAAAACCAACTTTGATGCATTCTCAGAAACACAAACATATTAAATAGCCATGATTATCCTGGTTTCCTACCCCAATCTTTGGTCTTCATGTAACATCTGTAGTCTGTTTCTTTGTAATTCCAGCTCAAAGTTTTACCTATATCTAAACCCACATCTCCTATAGGCTCCTCATTGCCTCAGCTCAGATCCTTCTTGTATCTTACCTAGGTGAGCTCAACAAATTCCTTGTTGCAGCTGCTTGTTCATGGGCTGTGAAAGAATTCAGAAGTCAGATAGAAATATAGAAGGAAGATTTATTAAAGTAAGAGAAGGGCCAGCTGGGCAAAGTCTACTGGAAACTAGTGCAAACTACTGTGTTGAGTCTGTGTGTGGTCTCAAGTTTTATATTTTCTGACCTGGATATAAATTGCTTCTTAGGTTTGCAGTGGAATTTTATATTGAGTTTGGCTTTGTCTCTTGCTGTGGGGGAAATTGTGGTAAATCTGGTTATTTAAGGTGGAGCCAGGAGTGGATCCCATACAGATTCAAAACCTCTCCCCAGTCACAGAGCCAGCACTGGGTCTAAGTAAATAGAAACATTGAAATTGGTATGCATAGTAAACATATAGGACACAGAATCAGTAAGAGGCAAAGAAAGAAAACCTTCTAAAAAGTCCCAAGCTAAATTACACTTGTTAAATAACATTTTACCAGAGATCCAAATCTCAAAATAGACGATTTAGCACCACCATTACAATCCCCCTGTCTTAACATGTCTGCTCTGATATCCTGGCATTAAATCACCCAACTCAGGCCCCTTTTATAATTTTTAGAGTGAAGAAGAGTAAAGCATTGTGACGAGACACTGAAATGAGATGATATTTTAGATAGCTTAATCAATACAGATTTATCTGATAAGGTGACATTTGACCAAAAACCTAATAAGAACCTAATAAGAACATAAATTAAATTTATAGATTCCTAGGGAAAGTGAATTCAAGGCATCAGGTTTAGTGTTCCACAAAGGTCTCGGGGGTCTACTGGACATTTGAGGAAATCAAGGAAGGCAGTGTGACTAAAAACAAGATGAGCAAGAAAATTATTATAGTAGGAAATGAAATCAGAGAAGACAGGACAGGGAAGGGACAGATCATCAACATATTAAAGAAAATGGTAAGATTTTGTGGTTTTACTTTGAATGATAAAGGAAGCCATAATAGAGATTTCAGCACAAGATGAATGATATAAATTACACGTTAATACAATCACTATGGCTGATATATAGAAGAAGCATTATGGAAAATAGTCAAAGTATCTCTCTCAATCTACAATTTTTTAGTGGGAAAGAAGTCTTGTGTGGTGAAGTCCCAAGAGTTATCTTACTACTACTTTTATGAGTAAAGTTGTTCAGAGAAAAGTGGTTAGAGATATGCCTGAGTATAGTTAGAATAATATGCAGAATACAATATAGACTTTAAGGAGATCTTCAAAGAAAATGAAGAGTGTCACCTTCACTAAGAAATGTCAAAATACAGAGAACATTTATAAGAGTTTATTTGAGCCAAACTGATGAGATGCTGGGAAGCATTACCTTAAATGCTCCAGAAAACGACAGTTTTTCAATTTCTTTTATGCATTTGAAATTAAGGAGGGAATGTAAAAAAGGGTACATGAAAGCTGGAGAAAGCAAGGCATGAGAATCTCTATGATTAGATTACCGGATTGTTCACAAGATATGTGCTCCCTTGAAAGCCTCCAATGGTCTGCAAAGAGGATTACTTCTGGCATTTCAAAGGTGTGTTAACCTAGATGCACAAGAACAATGGACAGGGCTTGCTTAAGGCAAAAATAAACCTTTTATAGGTCTGGGGCATGACTACCCTACCAGCCATGATCTGCTCAGTTAGGAATTTATGATCAGATCACACTCATGAGGTTACTTTCTGTTAGATTTATTACAGTCCCTTTTTTGTCCACATGAGAAATCCAAAGCTTGAGCCTTTTGCAGGTAGAAGTTCAGATGATGGAAGATTACCCTGTAGTATTGCTGCTCCTATGGTGACCTTATAAACAGAATAGGGTTGACAGGGATTAATGTCATCCATGCCTAATGGAAATTGTGAGTAGTGAAGCAGCAGGGATAAAGAAAGGTTTACCAAGGGTACAAATTGTTAGCTGTACTACCCTGAGAGTTTTCTATGTAAAAGTCTATGTAGAAGTGAGTGGTGGGTCAGCCTTATTTGAATAAGAAGGCTTTTGTGGATCTTCAGCTTAGTCACTCCAATAGCAGTGTCAAGACTAGTAATACAGCTGGCTCAGTTCTCTTTATCTCCCTTACCTGGCAATTCTTAGCTAAGATAGTAGGCTCTTTTTCTATTTTCCTTTCTCTGGTCCCAGTTGTTTCTTTGGGATCTATCTATCTATTTATCTACCTATCTATCTACCTATCTATCTATCTATCTATCTATCTATCTATCTATCTATCTATCTATCATCTATCTATCTATCTATCTATCTATCTATCTATCTATCTATCTATCTATCTATCTACCTATCTATCATCTATCTATTTTAGTCTCCATATTACATTTATGATATCATATCTATTTCTATGGCATAATTTGCCACTTTTATGTTTAGATCATCCATCCTGTATCTTTGTTTTAGAATTTTTTACTATTCTTCACCTTACGTCTTTTAGGTGATAACTCACAACACTGCAAGCAAATGTGTTTAAAAATATATTCCTTCTTGAAAATCATTAAATAAAAGACAGGGCACACGTTTTGGTAATGAACAAAATATTTGAATACCTATATCATAAAAAGGGTATCCCAATAGCCAATAAATATCTTAAAAAGATGGACGATTTCATTCATCCAGTAAAATGCAAATTAAAACCACATTTGATAAACTACAAATTCAACAAAATGGTTAAAATGAAAAGATGGAAAATTCCAAATGATAGCAAGGATGTAGAGCAACTGGTACTCATATATGTTGCTGAGAGGTGTTTGTTCTTCCCAAGGGGTAAGGAAACAGATTCTAAGATCTTGACTTAACAACAACAAAAAAAAAACAAAAAAAAACAAAACAACAACAACAACAAAACAAACCAAAAAAAAAAAAAAAAGAACACATTAAGATGGGATGGGTAATTCTGAGTAGAAAATGTCTACCAGGAGGATTTTTCTTTTGACTCATTTGTCTTTACAATTAGAATTGAGTCATACAGAAAATAGGAAAAACTAGAATAGGTGGCCATAAACGCAAACAAACAAACAAACAAAAAATAACCAAAAAATGCACACCCCCAGGAATTATTATGATTTATTTAAATTCTGAATTTTGAGAGATCACTATACATTGAAATTTTCCTTAATTTTAACAAAAAGAGGATGTTGTGAGAGCTAGTTCCCCATCTACTTCTGCCTTCAGTGGTAGAGTTTTTTATCATAGACTTCAAGATATTTATTAAAGGTGTTTTAGAATTTTATATAAAGAGACCAAAGCAGGGGTAACCTTCCACAGTTATTAGATGATGATGATGATGATGATGATGTTATTTAAGCAATTAGAAAAATAATTTAAAACAGCTAAAATTAGCAATCTTTGGTTACAGAAAATTTTCAATAATGGTAGAGAATCTTCTGGACATTTTTCACTAATACTATAAAGTATGTAAAATATCATCCTAATAAGATTTAATTTAGCGAGCCAATGGAAATGTCACAGACATGTACGTCTAGTAGATTGCTAAAGGTCATCTAGCCCATACTTTCCTTCCTTTAGGAAAACTTATACCCAAATTTTCCCAGATGACTCTTATGCAGTTCTCCCCTCTGTGAGCTATGTCTTCTTCCTATCTAAATTCCACATACCTATTTAAATGTTAATACCTTGACATTAACCTGAACTAAATCGTATGTTTATGTTGAGGAACTATGCTATGTTCTGATTCATGTTAACACCACATATAGATAGAATTCTATCTGCAGTAAATAACTCCATATTTTTGGTTTTGGAATGGCGATAGGAGAAACGCAGTAGCTATGATGTTCACTAATCCTGATTCCTCTTGATTTGGTTACAATTCTTAGCCTCTTCTGCACTTGGATTGGGACTATGTAACTAGATATTTCACTTGTATTAAAAGTGAAAACAGAAAAACAAACAAAAAAAAACAAAAACAAAAAGGCAACAAAAACAAATTTAGCGTTTTCATTGCATTTAATTTTCCTCCAATGAGGAAACTGAGGCTCAGAGGGTTTAGATGTATGTTTAACAACACATTTTATAAATTGCAGAACAAGTAGCTGGTACTGAAACCTGAGGCCAAATGAGTCTGGGGGCTCAGACTACTTGCGACACTCAGCCCATAGATCCACACAGGAGTTGGTGTGTTAGATTGGTGCAAAAGTAATTGCGGTTTACAAGGTTAAAAATAATTGCAAAAAACGCAATTACTTTTGCACCAACCTAATAGAGTAAGCTTATTATCAAAGCACCAGTAGTCTGAGAAGGCAATAGGTTAACACCTCCAAAAATTGCCTTCAACTCTCAGACCAGGTTGGGGTTTTTAAGGAAAAATCTGGGCATTCCTCCAGAGGCTAAGTGAGGGTTCTGGGGGTCTGCATGGAGCCTTCCCTGTGGCCACGAGATTCTGTGGTGGCATAAGCAACCCAGAAAGGCTGACGTGAGTAGCCTGGAAAGAATGCTAGACCATTAAGATGGTGATCAATAAGCCTAAGGGTATTAATCATAAGTTGCAAGATCATTTTTTAAAACAGGGAAGTAGGTGGGACCGGGGGATTTTGAGCTCAAGCCACAGGGGAATGATCCGTTGTTAAGCTACAGGTAATGGAAAGAGGAGGCCAGGACAAGGAGAGGCCTCTGCTATGGGGGTGCCAACTGGGACCTGCTTCAGTACTAGATCTTAGGTTTTCTAATGATACTTTATTTTTATCAGCATTCCGCAGTGTTTTATATGTTTTATCAGATGCATTTTAGATTAAGCTTAAAAACTAGTTTCAAAACAGTATTGCAAAAACAACTTTGAACACAAAAGAACATCAATAAAAAAAAAGTATAAAAGAATAGAGTGGAGAAAAATGAAAACTGTGTAACAAATGAATTCTTTACCAAAAAAAAAAAAGTTATATGGCAAAAGAGATTGGGAGCATCATAACCTGACTACTGTTCAAAATGAAGAAACACATGAATTTTTAAATACTGAAGTAGAAGTGCTCAAAGGCTTTAAAACAAAGAAAATCTCAAAATAAGAAATATCTGTAAATTGTCTTCGAAATCACCAACCTATAAACCTGTTTATATAGATAATCAATGAAAGCACTGCAGATACAGTTTCCTTTTGACATGAGGTACCTTTGAAGTTAACCATAGTTTAACATGCTGAGTGTGAAATAAACATCAGGGTAGGGCTGTCTCATTACACAAATATAATCTGAAAATGAATTTACAAAAAGTGAAGGAAAAGAGCATTTTCCTCAATGTGGGAGTGCATGCAATGCATTAGAAAATACTGATTATCTGAAGACTGCCTCGGCATGTCCAAAGGATAGTGCACATATTCTGAATAACAGTACTCTTCCTAAACATATGATTTGCCCTGAAGTTAATCTTTTGAATAGTCTATTTTCATTCTTCACTTTACCGTTGTTATCTTTAATCAGTGTCATGGATTTTCATTGTGTCTATTCACCAAGAACTATCAAATATATGCTTAAGCCTACATATCTCCAAACTCATATGGCCAACTGCTTTTTCAGCGTAACCACTTGGATGTCAAACTCATTGCGTGAGAAATAAGCTCCTGTTCTTCCTCCTCACCCTAAACTTCATCTCAGAGGAGAGGAAAACAAACAAACAAAGACACAAAAAAAAACCTTAACATTTCTCACTTTCTTAGATTAAATGGTCTTACGTCCTTCCTGACACCTCATACCTAACACATATTCACAGAAATATCTGTTGCCTCTGCCTTCAAAATATACTTAAATTTGACTACTTCTTAACCAGCTCTACTAATAGCATTCTGGTTCAATCACTGTTATTTATCTCCTGAATTATTTCAGTAGCCTCCCAAACCAGTTTTATTATTTCCCAAGCACCCCCATTTATTCTCAAAAAGAAGCTGAAATAATCCTGTTAGTAATCCGTATCATGCCACTCACATGCTAAAAATCTTTGAATGGCTTTTCTCATGCACATTAAAAGCCAAATTCTTTACTTACATTGGCCCACAAAGGCTTTTATAATGTGGCACCTCTTAATGTGACACCTCTTCCTTCTTTGACTTTAATTCCGACTAGTTCTTCTGTTAATCAATTCACCTTTTTTCATATGGACCTTTTTGCTGTTTGTTGCCCATACAAGTTACACTGTTCCATACTTTGTTCTTGTTCTTTCTGCCTAGAATGTACTTTTGCTAGTTATATACATATGTAATGGGCTCAACAGAAAACTGATGATACATTGAAATGTAAATAAAGGAAGGAAGGTTTCTTTTTAGAAAGGGACTGATTACATACTAAGGTTTCTTCAGCAGAAGTGAAGAAATACATCATATTTTATTTTTCCAATAATAAAATTTTAATATGTATTACATCACTCTCCCAGTCAACCACTCCCCCTCAAAAAAAAAAAAAAAAAAAATTAGGAATGGCAGAAATTGATTTTTTTCTTATATCTACTTTTCTATCCTCAGGATTTAATACAGTGCAAACCGTCTAACAAACTTTCAATAAACACAGAATGAATGAATGAGGAAGAGGGGTAGAAAGAGGAACAGGGGTTGTACTAATAGCAGCAGCCCTGGTATTAACAGTAGTTATAAAAGTAATACTTATCAAGTCTTTAAAATATACCAGGTATTGTTGTGTCAGGTGCTTTTATTGCATTATTTTATTTGATCTTCACAACCACCTACAGCATAGGGACAGTTTCCCATTTTAGAGATTAGGAAACTGAGGTTCAAAAAAGAATGATCCGGCAGGTAGCAGTTGGTGAGGCCAGGATTGACAGTTAAGGAAACCTGACTGCAAAGTCCTACTTCCTCCCTGATTCACTTTGCTGTTTTTTTGGTTGATATTAGTTAACTTTTCTCTCCTACAGAGGAAGAATCTTGCTTTCATGTGTAGGCAGTTGGACAGTGATCTTGCTAATAGAGCAGGCTCCTGCAAACCCTCCGTATTAGTTTACCAGGCCTGCCATAACAAATTATCACAACATGAAATATTAAACAAGAAATATATTCGCTCATGGTTCTGGAATCCAGAAGACCAAAATGAAGGTGTTAGCAGGGTCATGCTCCCTAAAAGCCTCTAGGGAGGACCTTTCCTTTTCTCTCCCAGCTTTTTGTGCCTCAGGCAATCCTTGACTTGTGGCAGAATAATAGCAGTCGCTGCCATCATCTTCAGACGGCCTTTTCTCCTTTGTCTGCACATCCTTTTCTGTCTCTTACTAAAATATGCTCATTGGATTTAGAGCCCATTCTAATCCAGTATGATCGCATCTTCACCCTTCCATTCCGAGTACCTTGCTAAAACCTTGTTCCCAAGTAAGGTCACATTCTGAGGTTCTGGGTGGATATGATTGTTTGGAGGGACATGATTCAATCCATTAAACTATCTTTTCTAAGTGCTGCGTTTTAGACTTTTAACCCAGTCTACGTAACTGTCAGTGAGGATTAGTCTTTCAGAAAAGACAGCGAAAACTCATCAGCTACAAACTATTACAATATCTTCTCTATTCCCCAGCTTCTGTACCATCTATATTAGGTATATTCCCTATTCTTAACTCTGGGATTAAGATTGATTGATATTCTTCTAAGAAGCAGAGCACTCCACCAAGGTCCAAAATGAAAATCCAGATTTAATAATATATACTTAATACTTGGCACTTTTTTATCAACAAGGAAGTTCTGATATCTTAAAAGCCCTTCAGCTATAAGGTCTAAAAAAGTGATAATTGATTTTTTTATTATTATCATTATTATTGTTTTAACCTATGGCTTATCTGGTATGAGAAAGGAAAATTCTCAAAGGCCAAAAACAAAAGTGAATCATAAATCTTAAAAGGAAGCAAATTCTGAAACTGGGACATACCCTCAGGGCATGCTGATCCTGAGTAAAGCAGAAATTGTTTTAATTACTAGAGAGAACACAAGAGTTAAAGGCAAGGAACCTTGAAAGGTGGGGAGAAACTCCAGGAAACCCTGTAGAAAAATGGATCCCCCAAATTTGATGCCTTTCAGCGAAGAAAGAAGTAACAATATTCTATGCCACAAAAGATGATGGAGAGGAAAAAATATTTATTGAAAATTCATAAAGATAACCTAGCCTTCATACGTACATCAGACTTTCAGGTTTAAAGTAACCAATTTTAATATATTTCATGAGTGTTTAATTTCTGAGAAACTACCAAAGTATCTAAAAGCATGGACACAATCAGTTAATATTGATGTATGTGCAAAATGTTTATTGCTGTAAAATAAATACTTAAAAAATCAAAACTGAATCAACCTAAATGTCCATCAGTGGGTTTGCTGACTGGTTAAATAAATTATAATACCAAGTTAAACATTAAATGTGTATATGAGACTTTGTTGTGCTAAGAGAAGTGAGATTGAAATTCTCCCTTTACAGAGAGGTTGAATAATAGGTGCTAACCTGTGTAGACTGATGACTGAGAGTAAGTTCTATGTCCTCTAATGCCAAGGAAACTTGAAATGTGGCATGAGCTTAGTATAAGAAAGGAATGAAGTCTGTTGGAGAGATTACAAAAGTAATGAATGTTAACTTGGAAATAAGAAAGTATGTAATTATACATATATATGCATATATAGATGTATACTCATATATAGGCATATATAAAATAAATGTTACTTTATATAAATCATTTATATATTATAAACATTGTAATTCTTTATATAGAAATAATATACATATATGATATATAATGCATACTTCAAATTGTAGATTGAGATTTATATACACTATGTAAATATATATGTATAAATCTAGAAATATATCTATAACATCTTGTTAATATAAAAAAAAGCTGCTCTCAGAATAATATATACAGTATGATTAAATTTAGCAGAGGTCTAATTTGGATTTTCCTCAAAAGAAACTCAGAGACAAAAAATTTAATGCAGGTAGATTATTTGAGAGGTGATCCTTGGAAACACAAATGAAGAGGTAGGGGAAGTGAGTCAGGGAAGGGAGAGAAGTTAGTGATCTTAATGGTTCTGTCATACCTAAATAAGGACAACTAGGCTTCCATCCTATGGAAGATACTCTGAAATTTTCTGAAGCGTGCCTCATAAGATCCCATTGAAGGAGGAAAACGTAGAGGTATTTTTATCCATGGACTGTTTTCTCTAATTGTGTGAGAATCCACCCCCCTTTCCTACCAGTGATTTCCAACATGTCTTGATTATACTGACTTCCCTGTTGCTAACAGAAGCCCATAGGCCCAAAAGAAAAAAACACACAGAAAAACGACCCAAGTAATTGAGATGAGGTGTCAGTGTGATGGACTAAATACTACAGCCGGTCCCATGAATGCAGTTTACCCATGGAATGTGGGGACTATGGGACATCAGAGCATTTGCTGTGGTGAGGAAAGAAGGAATAAAAGTACCCACATGTGTAATTCGGTTTGAAGCAGTTTTCATAAGCTTGGGGAGCTATGTGGAAGGATTCATGCATACATACATACATACATACATACATACATACATACATATATTTATATTTATTTATTCATTTAATCCTGTCAGTTGGAGAAGAGGTTAGAGAGTCTGATAACTTTTTCTTTATCTTTGGATTGTTTGATTCATTGTTGTATGAATATGTTATTTTTGATATTAAATATAATAGCCATCTGATTTAGGAGAATATTTTACTACTTTGGTAGTGTACCCATTAAACAAATAAATTTAGTAGTATGTTTTGATTTCTGGAATTTAGTGAGTTAATTAGGCAATATCATTCCATAGGGAACAAAGGAACTTTAATAAAGCAACTCAGTGAGGCATTTCTTGGCAGATGATGCCATTATAGAGGTATAGTGAGGGAGATGAGTAACCAAAATCTTATTTCCACCTTCGGAAGATTTTCTGGTTACTTAATCCATGCACATGTATTCAATTGTTAAAATAATATTGTTTGAAATATGGTAAAATTTGTGGCTGGGGCAAATAAAGAAAAAGAAGCAATACACAGAATAGGATTAAATAGTTATTATCCACACTCAAAATCAGAAGCTGAGCTTTACAAAGCAGAAGACTTTGTATGTGAGAGTCAACAAAAATGCCTTGGATTAATGATGCCTGCATTGATTAATATTTGCTCGACTAACTTAATGAATGAAAAAATGATTCAATCAATTTTACACATGCTGAAGTCTAGGAATCTGGAAATAACTGTATATCATGATCAACTCTCAAATGTATAAATCAATTTTTAACAATGAAAATGTATACTATTAGTATAAGGTAAATCCATTGAACTTCAGAATCTCAGTGGCCTACCACAAGGATTTTTTCCTGTTCACATAAAAAAATCAATGAAAATCAGGCATTCTTCCCTCACACATTCCTCCAATCTGTAACTTATGGATTTGGATTTCTTTCTTCTGTGATGCTGCTTCACCTCTTTTGGAATCTTTTCCTTTCAGCCAAGTAAATGGGAGAACGAGAACATGAAAGATAGCCCAGACTTTTTATTTATTTATTTATTTATTTATTTATTTATTTATTTATTTATTTATTTATTTTCGGGTAGACCTGGCAGCAAATTTTATCATTTCTGCACACATTTCATTATCCAGGATCTTATTACATAGTCCCTATCCAAGTGCAGAAGAGGCTGAGAATTGCAATAAAAGCAAAAGGAATCAGGATTAGTGAACATCTAATTAGTTTTCATCATAGCTACTGCATTTCCCTTATCCCCATCCTGAAACCAAAACTATGAAGTGGTTTATGGCACATAGAATTCTATCTATATGTGATCTTCATATGAATCAGAACATGGTTTAGTTCTTCAACATAAACATACGATTACTTTAGTTTAGGTCCATGTCAAGGTATTAATAAATTTAAAAAGGTGTGGTGGTATAGTTGATATAAAGTAGATATGAAGAAGACATTTCTAACAGAGGGAGGGCTATATATATATATGTTTGTTTGTGTGTGTGTGTGTGTGTGTGTGTGTGTGTGTGTGTGTGTGTGTGTGTATAGTGAGATCGTAGAACCTCAGGGTGTTTTTAAACATAAGATTCATCTGGGAAGATTTGGGTATAAGTTTTCCTAAAGGAAGGAAAATATGGGCTAGATGACCTTCAGCAATCTACTAGCCGTACATGTCTGTGACATTTCCATTCGCTCTCTAAATTGTATCCTGTTATGATGATGTTACATGTACTTTATAGTGCTTGTGAAAAATGTCTCAAAGCTTTTCTACCATTCCTGAGAATATTCTATAATGTAAGAGTTCTAATTTTAGCTATTTTAAATTATTTTTCTAACTGCTTAAATGGCATCATCATCATGATCATCAACATCATCAAACTGTGGAGGGTTACCCTGCTTAGGTCTCTTTATGTAAAATTCTAAAACACCTATAATAAATATCCTGAAGTCTGTAGTAATGTGTCTGCCATGGGAGGGGAAATAGTTGGGGGTACCTAGTCTCACACTCCCCTTGTTTTATTAAGAACGATTTCAGTGTATAGTGATTTACTCTCAAAGTTTCATAATTTGGGTAAACCACAATGATTTTGGGGGTGTGCATTTTCTTTTTTAATTTTTCTTGCTTCTATGGCCACCTACTATAGTGATTCCGTTTTCTGTATAAGACAGAACTCTTAAGTGTAAAGATGAGTAAGTCAAAAGAAAAATACACCTGGTAAACAGTACATTATACTCAGAATTACTCGTTTCTTCTTAAGATTAATGTTGTTCAGTTAGATTAAGATCATAGTCTGTTTTTTTCACCCCATGGAAAAATTTTTCCAAGGAGTTATAGAGGTTTCATAACCCCTTAACACAACCTCCTCAGACCAATCTGAAAGATATTTATACACAGGTGGAAATCCTTTCTACATTACAATTTATCTAATACGTATTAGTTTTCTACTCCCGCAAATCACCACACATTTTGTGGTTTAAAAGAACAAAATTGTATCATGATTTCTGTGGATCGGGAGCCAAGCGTGAGTTACCTGGTCCTCTTCTCAGGATCTCAACAGGCTGAAATCAAAGTTATATCCAGGGCTGTGATGTCATCTAAGGCTCAGACCCTCTTGCACTTCCACGTCTTTGGCAGAGTTCAGTTTCTCATGGTGGTATAACTGAAGTCTCTGTTTTCTTGCCAGCTGTTGGCCAGAGTCTGCACTCAGCTTGCTTTTAGCTTCTTGTCTTGCGACCCTGTCTATAGTCTCTCTCAGCGTACAGGTTCTTCTTCAAGTCCTCAGGATAATCTCTCTCTAGTTTGCTTGCCTGAGGTAGCATATTTGTGGAAGATAACTCAACACTTTTGTCATATAACTTGAACAATTCAGGGAAGTGACTATCCCATCATATTCTCAGGTTTGGCTCACACTGAAATAAGGGGATATTACAAGGTGTGTACACCAGGAGCAGGACTCTTAAGGGACGTCTTAGAAATCTGCCTACCACATCATTCCTTAAATATTAGTGAAAATTCATTAGGGTGATTAGAAAACTAATACTGAGTTGTTGTTTTTCTCCTGACTTAAATTACAGTTGATGAAGGTTTTAGTTTCAGTCAAGGAAAGCGAGATTCCTTAATTAAATGACACTTAAAGATTTAAAATGTCTTAAAAACATGCATAAAATACAGCAAAAGAAGATACAGCTTAGATAAGTATTAAAATTAAAGTAAGAAAAATGTTGCTGCATAAATATTTTGAGATTTTTAATCGGATTTAGACAAATCTGTGAGACAAAACCTCTACCCCCTCTCTATCACGATGTTAATAAGCTTTTGTTTCAAAATCGCACTGAGATTTTGAGAAAAATCAGTTAAATGATACTATAGTTTGTAAAACAATGTATGGTAATTGATAGAAAATTCTTGATATAGTAGTAGAAAACTAGCTATAGCTCATAAGCACCAAAAAAATAAGAGAAATTCACTGCCATTTTAATAGTGGACCTGAAGAAGTATCACTTATTGTTGTATTTATTGGTCTCTTTTTATTCTGTTTGGGATCATTCTCTATAAATTATATGTTAAATTTCTATTTTTCATACTTACTCTAAAAGTCAGAAATATTTATTGTGCCCATTCTTTTAGTTGGAGAAACACATTGACAGAATTTTGTCCCAAATTCACACAGCTGGTAAATGGTTACCTCAGGATTTACATCTACAAGTCTTTAGACTCTAAGCCCACCTCTTATACCTACTGTGCAGTAGTCGCCCTTAGCATGTGAAGATTCCAACTTTGCTATTTTCACTATTTACAAGCAATTGTAGGATTCTAAAGTAGGTAATGTTGGATATTTTATAAGAAGGTTTGTAATAAATATCAAGGCAGTTGTGGCTGAGCTTTGCAATTAGCTAAGGAATAAACTGAAGAC
The DNA here is from genome assembly GCF_057876585.1 of Rhinolophus sinicus. Classification (NCBI taxonomy): domain Eukaryota; kingdom Metazoa; phylum Chordata; class Mammalia; order Chiroptera; family Rhinolophidae; genus Rhinolophus; species Rhinolophus sinicus. Next base: position 78,977,507 of record NC_142502.1, on the reverse strand, counting down.
AACTTTTGAATCTTAATAGGTATTTTTAAACTACTTGACATAATATTTAGATAAACCCTCACTGTCTTTGTTATTTTGTTAAAAAAATCACTGTAATTTAAACCAACAATTAATTATAAGAAAGATTTTGTTTAAATAAGTATTGAATATGTTAGCAAATATGGGGCTCTGATTTATGGTACGAAAACTTCACCATACAACACATTTGGAAACAAGAATAAAAAACACGAACCAATATCAACCAGTGCTCCAATCTCCACAAATGTGCTCATCAAGAAAAAGAAAACTCCAATAAAATAGAGATGAATTTATACTGTAGACCTGTGCACAGTAACCACATTTTTTTTCAAGGGAAATGTGATTTGGGAATGTTATATATATTTTCATATTTTTGTACTTTTTGGAGGGAGGTGAATCTTGAAAGTCTTAGAAGAAGAAAAAACTCAATGTATATACGATTCTTCTACTTGAAAAGAATAATCTCAGTGCCTTAATGATGATAAGATTAAGAGATTCAGTATCATTACCATATTCATAATTTTTTGGATAATGATTTAAAGTATACATACTTAATAACTGAAATTAAAAAGTTAATATCCTGCAGCTGTTAGAATAATGTTTCCTTTGTTAAAAAAAATAGAGATAACTTCAACACAGTCAATATCATAGGTAACATTTTAAATATTAACTTTCACAATTTTATAAATATTAATGCATATCCACTGCTATGTAATAGACCTATTCTTAAAAGTGAATTGAGAATTATAGAGAAACAAGGTCAGCAATCAATAAAGTTATCTTTTTTTCCTACACAACTTTTAATAAAGAGGATTAAATGAATGAAATGGGTATAAAGTTATAAAAAATCTATTTCCAGTTTATGACCTCAGTTAGCACATATTCAGCCTCCACTTCTGGTGCTTTCATTCTTGCTTCTGAAATACTAAGGAAAAGTATTTCTATGTGGAATTAAAGCCTGGATGCCTAATAAAATAAAGTAAGTAAAATATATATTAAATAACATGTATCTGTAAGAAGCAGAGAGGTGTGTTGAAAAGTGTAAAAAACAATGGCTTCACACAAAAGTCTCTGTTTTGAGTTTCCTTTCTGGAACATACTGGATGTGTGTGATTTTTCACCATCATACTATTCAACCTCTTTGAGCCTCTATTTTATTATGTGTCAAATAGGAATGATGGCATCCATCCTGCTAATTTTAGCATCCTGGAATATAACATGAGCAATGTAAAATCTTTTGAAAGTGATAAATATATTTTTAAATATAGATTACCTCCTCATGAGAAATAAAAACAAAAAACAAATCCTAAATGCTAAATGAGCCAGAAAACAATTATATTAATAATTGCTATACATATATATATAGTACATATAGATGAAAATATAGTATGTGTATAATTCATCAGTTAACTTTTAATTAAAAAAAACTAAAAACTTGTGTTCCACACTTGAATCCATGTATACAACAATTATCAATTTCTCAAATGATCAACTTTTTTTAATAATTACATTCAACACATCCTTTCAAGTTCTGAAATACAAATGTTTTCTAAATGGAGGCATACTATATGCATTTTGAGCTACACAGAGTGATAATATCTTTTCTATGTTATCCCCATAAAATTGTTACAACTATTCTTTTTTTTTTTTGAGAAAGTTTAAGTAACTATATTAAAAGTTTTAAGACAAATTATATCAAAAGCCAGTTTTTGTCTGTGTATTTTAATGCCATATATCTTTATCTCTAACTGTAGCTCTATAGCGATATATCTATAGATGATAGCTAGCGAGAGAGAGAGAGAGAGAGAGAGAGAGAGAGAGAGATATATGGTTCAGGGTTATATCAAACTCCATAGATATGCAGAGAGAGAGAGAAGCAGAAAAGAATATATTGTCTTTGGATATATGTGTATATAGGTAAAAACATCCTCAAAATAATTCATTTTGAGAAATAAACTGAAAATACTGAAATAAAATTAAAACACAAGTCTTGAAAATGTATAAATTAATAATATTTTTTAACAAGTGGAGAGTTCACATCAGGCTTTTAAAGGAGAAAAGTGAAAGGCCATCTATTGTAAAAAAGAATTACAAATCTATAATCAATGAAACATCGCTTAATGTTGGATTAAATTTTAGGAAACTGCTGGTGGAAGGAGAACTGACTCTGGGTGGTGAACACACAATGGGATTTATAGATGATGTAATACAGAATTGTACACCTGAAACCTATGTAACTTTACTAACAATTGTCACCCTAATAAACTTAAATTTTAAAAAAATATGAAAAAACAAATTTAGGGAATGTTTTCTTTTTAGCCTTCTTATGTATTTCTACGTCAAACTTCTATCTAGTTAAGACAAATTCACTGGCTATGTTCCAAAAGCTTTGTTTTATTTTTATTTTTTAATTTTTAAATATATATTTTTTAATTTACTCTTTTATTAGGTATAATTTTCATATAACATTATATTAGCTTCATGTATACACATAATGATTCAATATTTGTGTAGACTGCAAAATGATCACCACAATAAGTCCAGTTACTATCCATCACCATACGAAGTTACAGGTTTTTTTTGGGGGGTTTTTTCTTGTGATGAGAACTCTTGAGATTTACTCTCTTAGGAACTCTGAAGTATGCACTGCAAAAGTACTGACTGTAGTCACTGTGCTGTACAAGATTGTTTATTTTATAATTGGAAGTTTATACCTCTTGACCCCCTTCACCCATTTTTTCCACCCGTCCAGCCCCTTCCATTGTTTTATGTTCTGTATCAGAGTTATCCTTTTCTTGCTTTATTTTTTTTCCACATATAAGTGAAATCATGTAGTATTCATCTTTCTCTGACTTATTTCACTTAGTATAATTCCCTAAAGAGCTAATCACATTGTAAATGGCAAGATTTCATTCTTTGTTATGCCGGGGTGGTATTTTAAACGTGTGTGTGTGTGTGTGTGTGTGTGTGTGTGTGTGTGTGTGTGTGTGTAATTATATATATAAATATATTTCCTCCATACCTGCTTTGTTGATAGTTTTTATTATGAATCAATGTTTAATTTTGTCAAATGCTTATCTGAATCTATTAAAAGAATCATCTGCACCTACTGAAATAATCAAATGATTTTTATCATTATTATTTTTTTAATTTTAATTTTTACTGTGTATATCACATTGATTTATTTACAGATATGGAACAATACTTGTACCCTGGAATAAAACCCACTTCATTGTGTGTTGTTGTTTTTTTTTTTTTTTTTCTTTTTCTGTCTTCATTTGGTTTTGATATTAGGATTATGCCAGCCCTGTAAAATAAGAAGTTTGAAATTATTCCCATCTCTTTAATTTTTTGAAAGGATTTGAAAAAGATAGGTATTAAATTTTGTTTGAATGTTTGGTAGAATTCACCAGTGAAGCCGTTTGTTGGGAGATTTTTGACCCTGACTCAGTCTTCTTACTTGTAAGCCATGTATTCAGATTTGCCCTTTCATCATGATTTAGTCTTAGGTTGTGTATTTCTAGAAACTTATCCATTTTTTCTAGGTTTACAACTTCTTGGTTCTTAATAGTTCATAGTAATCTTTTATAATCCTTTGTATTTCTGTGGTATCAGTTTTAACTTTTACTCTTTCATTTTTAATGTTATTTATTTGAAACCTCTTTTTTTCTTAGTGAGTCTAGCTAAAGGTTTGTAAATTTGTTTTTCACTTTTTCAAAGAACCAGATCTTAGTTTTATTTATCTTTCTATTGTCTTTTAGTCTTTATTTCATTTATTTCCACTCTGATCTTTGTTATTTCTTTCCTTCTACTGTCATTGGCTTCCTTTCTTTTTATTTTCTTTTTTCTTCCTAATTCCTTTACATGTAAAAATTAGGTTTTTTATTTAAGATTCTTTTTTTTGTTTCTTGAGATAGGCTTGTATCACTGTGACCTTTCCTTTTAGAACTGGTTTTGTTGCATTCTATAGATTTTAGTATGTTGTTTTCCATTTTTGTTTGTATCAATGTATTTTTAATTTTTGGGGGGTCGTTGTTGTTGTTGACTCATTCCTTGCTCAGTAGCATTTTGTTTAATTGTCATATATTTGTGATTTTTCTGGGTTTCTTTTTGTAATTAAGACTTCTATTTTCATATGATTCTGTTCTGAAAATGTGTTTGATATGATTTCAGTCTTCTTAAATTTATTGAGATTTGTTCTTTGGCCTAACATAGGATTAATCCTGGAAAATAGTCAATGTATACTTGAGAAAGTGTGTATTCTGCTCTTTTTGGATAGAATGTTCTGTATATATCTATTAAATTTATCCACTCTAATGTGTCATAAGGCTGATATTTCATTACTGATTTTCTGACTGGATGATCTATTTAACAATTTAAGTGGGGTATTAAAGTTTCCTACTATTATTGCTTTGCTATCAATTTATCCCTTTAGGTATGTTAATATTTTCTCCTTATATTTAGGTGTTCCTTTGTGGGTGCATACATATTTACAAATGCTATATTTTCTTATTGGATTGAGCCCTTTATCATGTGTAATGCCTTCCTTTGTCTTTTATTACAGCCTTTGTTTAAAGTTTATTCTGTCTAATATAAGTATAGCTACTCCACCTTTTTGTTTGTCTTTCTTTTACATGGGACTTTCTTTTTTTCCCCATCCCTTAGCTTTTAGTCTATGTGTATTCTAACCTCTGAAGCGTGTCTCTTTTAGGCAGAATATAAATTGGTCTTGTTTGTTAGTGTTTTTGTCATTCATATGTTTTGATTGACAATTTCATCCATTTTCATTTAAAGTAATTATTGACAGGTATGTACCTGTTGCCATTATATTAATTGTTTTTTGGTTGTTTTGTAGCTCCTTTCTGTTCTTTTCTTGCTTGCTTTCTTTCCTTATGGTTTGATGGCTTGCTTTAGTGTTATGTTTAGAATTCTTTTTTATTATCAAAAGCTTTAGTTTTTTAATTCAGGAGGAATAAAAACATGATTTTTAAAGAAAGTTGACTCCCGTAGTCATTCCTATAGTCTTAAGTCAGGAATGTTATCCCAACTTAGATCCTTCCAAATTTAATCGTGAAAGCAATGAGAAAGGAAGTGACCTCCTCCCCAAATAATAAAACACCAATGGAGAAAATAATTTACAGATATTATAGCACTTTCAATTATTTTCCAGAATTCTATACCAGGAGGACTGATTTCTAGATTTTACTTTAAAATCTGTATAAAAATAAACTTTGGCATCATTTGGAAGAGGGAATGTTGCCCATCCTTGAAACTAATGTCCTAAAAATTAAGAGCTCTATGTCAAAGTAACTCACTATTGGAACTGAGACCTGAGACCAATTTTATCAATAAGATTTAACTGTTCATTCCATGAAATGTTTAGCCAGTACATAAGATTTTTAACCAGTTAATAACTGCCCTACAGGTTTCTAAAAATTCTGTTAAACCAATTAAAGTGGGCACACAGTTTGCTCATCTTGGCAAATAGCCCTCCAATTGGGGCAGCAGCATGTTTAACTGGGTAAAACATTGGCTTATCACTTTTCTCACCTCACTGTAACTGCCAGTTAAAAATTAGTATGTCAGATTTTCTCCAATCTCACCTACTTTTCATCCTGAAAGACATATCATAGGTATTTGAACGCAGATGACAAACTCTATAAATACTCACTATTAACTTCCTGCTTTTTAGACACTGTTAAGGCTCTGACAAGTTTTGTTTTCCCTTGCTGTAGTAAGTTTAATAAACTTATCTTTTGGTGATCAACAGGTATTTCCAGTACTTTTTGTGAGTAAATCTAAAGTTAACAGTGTTTCTGTTTTGTTTTGTTTTTTCTTTTTACCCAAAGAAATAATTTATTCCCTTTTAATGCTTTCTAAAATATTTTATCATAAGTACTCTTGGCTCACTGCATTTTTACAAATCAGCTCTACTGTTGGTAAAATGAAACCTCATTTTGCTTACCTAAGCAATCTGTCATTTATTTAGTTTACTCAAGAAACCATCTTTATAGATATGATTTATTATGGAGGATTGTCACTTTTACAGATGATGGCATAAAAATAGATTGTTAAAATTATTTTTCTTCATTCGTTAGAAGTTCATATTTTCATATATAAGGAAATTAAAGATCAAAGACTAATTAGCTTACCCTAGTCACCCAGAATATTAATGATTTCTCACTCTAAACCAATGTTCTTTAACCACCTTTAAGACAAAATTTTTCAGTTCTAGATAGAAGTCTCCTCCAAAGACAGTATGCTCACATAGTATACACTTACTTCCTTTTGACCTATTTCCCCACTGGTTTCAATTATATAGAGAATGACACAGTTAACGCATTTCAGTACCTTTATGTAAAGAATGTGCTATCAATGAAAAAGCTGCACAAAATAACATCACAGAGTCATCCTTGATCCTAGTACTTTATCCTAACACTTTATACTATCTTTTTATCCCAGGTCAAATTATTCACGTCCATCTTGGTTAAATTCTGTTTAAGCAAAAATGTTTTAAGAGCAATCAGTTTAATCAGGAATACCTAAAGAGAGGTTCTGTGCTCAAATATTTAATTGAACATAAAATGAAAACCACATATAGTTTCTATTACTAAGGTAATTGCTGATTTAATTTTAGTTAGACAGCCTGAAGTGCAGGTTTTTAATGTAATGCTATTTTCAATAGTCAAATTCATTTGAGCTTCTCTTTAAAAATGTGAAATATGTTGATGATTGACAGGAGAAACGTTCAAATGACAAGTTACCCAGAATACTATGTGTTTCCTGGCACATGCTACTGTGGTTTTGAAATCAGTTGAATAAATATTTGCATTTTTTTCATTTAAAAATTCTGACACATTTCCCTTGCTACTCACTAAAATAAAATGGAGAGACATGCACTCTGTGTGTGTGTCTATAAAACGATATTTTTTTTTTTCCAAATTCATTTTAGAAGTTTAAAGAACTTGCCTTTTAAAATAAATACAAATTATGAGCAAAATAGAACTGGCACAAAATCTCTTGATAATGTACCTCTTTCCTAATTTCATACTGCCTCTGAAATTACTGAATCTTTGGTTGATTTTTATATTGTTGGATTTTTTTTTCAGGTAATGGCTGAGTAAATGTTTTTGTTGTAAATGTATTTGGAATGAGAATGTGTAAATTTCCTTCTGCCGATTACATAGAAATATTAATATAAAGAAATTAAATATATATTTTAGTAAAGACAAAGGGAATATTTGTTTCTTAATATATATTTCACTTGCAAATGTAGCAGGTAAGGAAAAGCACGTTACAAAACACCACACTTGTGTACACACTCTGTCAATATTTCACGCAGTGATGACCATCATAAATATTTTGTTCTATATTTATTCAGTAGTAAATTCTGTTCAATAAAATGGTGATGTAGAGAAAGAAATACAAAAATATGTTTCTTTAGCTGTAAATTCTGGTCATCTGTATCTCTGTTTCTCTATATAATAATGTTTTGCCCATTTTTGTAGCTGGCATTATTCACATATGTTCAATATGATTATTTGTATTCAATATTACTTGATTTATCTCAAATATGTATTTGTTATTTATGTTACAGATTATATTTAAAATACTCTAACATGGACATTGTTTTGATCCATTATATATGTTATCTGGATTACTATATCTAAATCTTTGATTATTTTCTTTTAGATTAAATTCTTAGAAGGGTATTTCTCAGCAAATGGGCAAGTATAGTACATACTTGGACAAATATAGTATATATGGCTTTGATAACACAGCCAAATAGCCTTTTCATATGGTTATACCAATTCACACTTTCAATAGTAATGCTATAGTGTGAGTGATAAACTTTAATTATAATTTTTAAAAAATCTGACACGGTGCAATATTTCATTTTCTATTTTAATTTGCAGTTAGCTTTTGTTAGAGATGCCACATATTTTTGCTTATATTTTTTTCTATTTTGTTTTTATTTCTGTGATTGTTTTTTCTTTTTCTTTCTTTCTTTCTTTTTTTTTTTTTTTTTTTTTGTCAAGGACAGTTATGGCTTCTTTTTGAATTTAGTAGCTTTAAAATGACATATTCATAAACTAATCTTCACATGGTGTAATTATCATCATGTATCTTTGTCGTTTGTGTGTTTTCTGCTTATAATGGTTACATTTCATTTAAAAAATTAGAACAGTGTTTCACAGTAGTAAACTAGAATTAAAAATTAATATGAATATTTCAATTCAGAATAAAATTATATAAACTAGCAATAAAAACAATTTTGTTTATAAATAAAGATTCGTGAACTTGTATCTACCTTGAAAACTGGATGGATAAACATGATGATTTTGCAAAAGCAAGTGAAAAATAAAAATACTCCTACTTCTAGAACTCATAGCAAGCACAGGCATAAGTGACAGTTACAAAAGATTTATAAAACCACATGAACTATCAAGGACAGTTATTGTGCTTAGAGAATAATCGTGAGATATATGCAACAGGAAATTACTTAATCCCAGTGGTATTGTCAGTGGTAGTTACATCAATGGAACCACCAGTTTTAAAAGTATGAATGACATCACAGAATATATGTCAACTATATGAAGGCTAAGGTTATTATTTTTTGTTCTAAATTCATGTAGCAAATGAGTTAGTTTAGGTTATGATTATATTTGAGTCTTAGGACATAGCCTGAAAAGATGTTTTGGGAAATGTTGAGGGACCACCATATGTGAAAGCCATCAATACTGACTTAATATTCTATGAACACTTAAGCTACTGGAGCATATCATGCAGGGCACAGTGAGATGGGAAAACAGGCTGGCAGGGACCATCTCATCTTATACATCTAGACACTGTGCAAAGATAGTTGCCAAGAACTATGAGAGCACTATTTTGGCTGGTATAGTCAGTCTCCAATGCAGGGGAAAGGCAAATAATCTTTTACTACCCTTAGAATAAGTGAGGATGGTTCTTTTGGGATCACTTATAGATTTCTCCTCTCAAATGTCGATAAAATGCCTTGTATGGATCTGAAATGTCTAATGATGTGGCTAAGTATGGGAGAACATGGTAGGGATGAGTGACTGCTGCATTTGGAACCAGCTGCACTTCCACTGATGGCAGGGCAAAGACATGTGGTACCGGGAATTAAATAAAAACCCCAAGGAAAGTCAGCTCAAAAGGAATTAGATCCCAAAGAAGGGAGGACAACTGGAAACACAGAGGCCATGGGTGACTTTTCAAGCAGCTAGATGGTAGAAACAGGTTGCTCACATCAAAGAGATCACATCAGAGATATTACTGGAGAATCTGAGTATCCTGCAAAACAAACCGTGAAAGAGACTGCAGCTATGCATGGGCAGAGGAGAAGACATTACACTATGTTACAGTAGTTTTACGCAGGCAAATGTGGACCCCACATTTTGGGGGCTTGAAGCTTATATAATTTTGGAAACCTTCTTCAAGGAAAGGCAAATATTACAGAATCCTTAATATACAATTATTTACAAAATGAATATCTACTTAATGAGTAAAAACAACGATAGATTAAATTTCTATAAACTGGTTCTTAGTTTAACCATGTGCTAACAGTATTTTTCACAAGATTCCCAGAGGATCTTGATATGCACTAATATTTTAAAATTGCTAACACAGAATAACAAAATGCAACTTAAAATGAAAAATCACCTTTAAGAATTTAATCAATAGGCCACATCCTTTCATTGTTTTGCTTTTGTCATCTGTCATACAGCCTAGCAAATAATAGGCAGTTCACAAACAGCAGTAATTTTTATAAAATTATTTTTTTGAACAGTTCAGGTTTGAAGCTTTAGAGTATAGAAGTTATGACTCCGTATATTTGATCAAATATGAGGTATATTCGATCAGTGGCCAAAAAAGTCCATGTACTACCTCTGAAAAGTGAGGTCTTTCTTAATAAAAAATACAATACGCTGTGAACTTACATTATTTGTTTTAAATATGGTGTCCTAAAAATGCAAAGGAAACATTCATTAAGTAAATAATTTTGACAAAGATTACTTTGTCAATTTTTCATTTATGGATTCTGATTTTGGAGGCAAGGCTAAGAGCTATTTTTCTAAATGTAGATATCAAAGTGTTACTCCAGTACTTTTTCTAAAAGTTTTATAATTTTACATTTAACAAATCATGATTAATTTTGAGTTAATTTCTATATGGGTGTGGATTTTATCAAATGCTTTTTATATATAGTTATAATTATGTAACTTTTCTTCTTGAGTATGTTAATTGTGTGCATTGCATTTATTGATTTGTAAATAATGACCCACACTTGTTTCCCTGAAAGTAAACTTGGTCATGGTACATAATTATTTTATGTATTTCTAAATCTTATTTTTAATGTTTTGTCAAAGACTTTACTGTCTTTACTGAAGAATACTGGTCTGTATTGTTCTTTGTTTAGAGATTGGTGTCAGGTAATACTACCTTCAGGAAATGAATTGGGAGTGTTACTCCCCTTCTATTTTCTGCACAAGATTCTGTAGAACTTTACATTTAATAATTAGAAGAATGCCCTAGGGAAATAACAGGACTTGCAAATTTCATTTTTGGGAGTCCTTCAATTATAAACTTGAATTGTAGAGATTGATACAAAACAGTGTATAAAGATGTTTATGTCACTGCATCCTGAGGATATTTATTATGATGATTTTTTTTTGAAATAATGAAATATATTTCCTATTAATCTAGTTAAATCTATTGTTTGTATTCTACTTTAAAAAATGATGTTATGTTTAAAAAGGGAATGAATTACTGATATGTAAAAGAATATGGACATATCTCAAAAACATTATCCTTATTTGGAGAAGCCAGGCACAAAGGAGTACAAAGTGTCCATTTATGTGAAATTCTACAAAAGGCAAAACTAATCCATAGTGAAAGAAGCAGATCCGTGGCTACTTGTATCTTGGATTACTGCAGGGAAGATTGACTGTAAATGTCATGAGGGATATTTGTGGGGTGATATAAACGTTCTGTATGTCGGTGATAGTGCTGGTTACACAGAGATGTAGATTTGACAAAACTGATCAATCTGTGAGCATCTTGTTGCATGTCAATTATGCCTCAATAAAGCTAATTTTTAAAGACTGAGAAAATAAGCAGCTGGAAGCCCTATAAATATAACAAACATTTTATTTTATAAATGCGATTTTACTCTTAAATCCATGGAATTTTATTTGATTTAAGATTTGGGATTAAGATGTCATTTTTTCCGCCTCCAAATAGTCCAATTTCTGATCATTGTTTCTTGAGTAATCAATCAAACTATCACGGATGCCATTTTTTTTTAAATATGTAGACTATTATAAGTTATATTGTTCTATGCCAAATTGAACTCTAAAATGTCTATAGATTCTCTGACATTGAATGAAAGCTCTAGAATACAAAAGGGATTGTTGCGGTGGGGGGTTGTTGGTAGTTGTGTGTATGTCTTTCTTCAGATTCTTAAGCAACTTCAGGATATAAAAAAGATGAATAGATACTATATGTAGGTGGTATGATGATAATTGATAGGTACTATTTAGTTTTATTTTTCAGTAGCATGTTATGCTGTATTGATACTGCTTAACTGTGGAATTTGTGTCATAATAGCCGGTGTTTGCCTACATACAGTTCATATAAACATTAATGAAAATCCACATATTATTTGAAAAATATATATTTCAACAAAACATAGATAAGAAGAATTAAACAGAAACTAGTTTAATGAATATATATTTTCTATCAGAGAGAATTCTGAATCCATATGGACATTAAAATTAATAGCTTATTTTCATTCTGAAGATTAATCAACAAAAGGTGTCCTTTGAAAGTACCAACAAAGGTGAGGTTGATTTAATAGTGATTTCCCCATATAAATCATTCTACTACAGGGAATATCTTTTTATAAACAGAACTCACTGTTTTAGAAATTTCTGAGCAACCATCGTCATTTTAGAAGAAAATTATGTTCCTTAATAAATAAGAATCAGTTTTAGGAAGATACATAGATTAGGCCTTGAATTAAATATTTCTAAACAATGTTAGAAATAAACAAACAAGGGCATGTGAATATATATTGAATTTGCTTTTACAGAAGTTATTTTATACACCTGATATTTTTTACTTAAAATTTCTCATCGGTATTCTCACCTGAAAGATATGTAGACATATTTCTAGAAAAACTACGTAAGTTTTTGGGAGTATTTCTTTCATCTTTTTCATGAAAACACAAAGTGATATAGCAAAGTCCTGATGTGCCAGTGATAAAAGCCCGGTGGTTTGATCTTTGTAATGTTTTATACGAGGGGAGCAGCTTCCTTCCTTCCCTCCTCTTCTCCCTCCACCTACCATTTTAACTATCAATAAGTATGATAAAGAATAGATGGTACATGAGTCATTCATCTGAAACAGATTTCTTTTTAAATTTATTTTTTAAATTTATTGGGGTGACAATTGTTAGTAAAATTACATAGATTTCAGGTGTACAATTCTGTATTACATCATCTATAAATCCCGTTGTGTGTTCACCACCCAGAGTCAGTTCCACTTCCATCACCATATATTTTATCCCCCTTACCCTCATCTCCCTCCCCCCACCCCCTTACCCTCTGGTAACCACTAAACTATTGTCTGAAACAGATTTTGTAAGAATCTTCTTGATGGTTTTACTGTCAAGAGCTACATGTGAACCTTCTTTTAATTATTAGAGAAGTATTTAGAGATTAATTCAGTAATTCAGGTTCTTCAAGTTCAATAGTTTCTTACCTAAATATATTAAATTGGCCAAACTGAGAAAATAATACATATAAAATCTGAAATTGATTATAATATATAGAAATATGTGTTTTTCTTCAATATTGTACTTTAAGGAAAATTAACAACTTTTCTCAGGATCATCTGGTATTAATGTTTTCAATACTGGTCCTGTTAAAGGAAATCAATAAGTTAAAGTGCATTGGGCTTGCCAGTGGAGGACCTGGGCTTTAATCTTTTTTCTGCCATTTACATCACTGGGTTTTGTTGCAATCTGTATCAAAGGCTCCACATTAACATCTGTGCAATGGCAGTGAGACAGTAGGGCACTGAAAACTGCACATGGTTTAAGACCAAAGAGCATATAGTTGGAGCCAAGATGCAGCACTAGAATCAGATGTTGGTCCTCAAAAATTCAGTTTTTCATCTGCAAAAGTGAAAATAACAAAACTCATTTTTCTTTTTAGCATAATTCATGTCATACAATAAATGTTCAATAAAGCTTATGCTGGATTTTGTTTTTCATCCTTTAGGGACTTTGAGGAATTAATCAATATAAACTTTATTATTGTTTCCTCAGAGAAACACTGTTCCTAAAAAAAGCTCATGTTTTTAAAGGGAAAGGTTTTAACTTTCATTTATTTATTTTTTTGATTGTGTTTAAAATGAGATTTGAGATTATCCTGCTATTTTTACCCTTTCATACTAGATAATTGTAGTATGAAAGGTTAATGCATATTTGAATAAGATCTGGTGGTATATTTTATGTAAAGTTCACAAAATAAGTGTTGGTTTAACACTCTCACTTGAAGATAGCAGATCTTATAAGTGACAAAACAAATTGTGATTGCATAACATTTTGTAGAATTTAAAGCACTTTCAACATTTAATAGCATTAGGAAAATTTACTAAGTACTTACTAAAGTTTATAAAATATAGTTACCATACTTTTTATCCCTTGTAAGATAGCAAGGCAGTAACAACTAGTTGTGAAATACATCATTTCACTTAAACGAGTCTTTATAAAATGCTACTCCGGTTTGTGTATTTTCCTTTTTTATGTCTTAATGAATTTGTTCTTATATAATTTCCCCTCTAAAATGTATTCAGTAGTTTAATACTGATAAATGGAAATAGTATTTTCTCTTTTTGCCTCTGTCCTATTTCTGACCACAAAAACTGTCATAGTGATCTATTAATATTGTGGATTTTTTTCTTCAGTCCAAGTGACAAGATTGCTATTTTTGACATAAGTTATATCTTTTTGTTACAGGCACAATGAATGATTAAAGGTTTCAGCACTGGAAATTACTAGACCTTTGTCTAAGAATATAGGCAATCTTAAAGTTGACTTATAGCAATAAAAAGAAAAAAAAGAAATTTCACCTCATCTGTCTACTCAAAATGTACACAGTGTAATATGATGGGTCATAATGAAAAGCAGGGGTTATTATTTTTCTACTTTCAGTGGAAATTACTTTTATGGTAGAAGTGCATTATCCCAAGTCTAACTGTTAAGAAGTAAGAGGATGAATCCAGTGAAGGGACGATAATCTTTTTGGTCTTCTTTTACATGAAACTAATAAACCTGTTCCTCCTCTCTCAGCATCAGCAATTTTCATCCTATGCTTCAGGCAATCTGAGTGGCAGGGCTTCTCCCACAAGTGGTCTTCCCCTTGCTTCTAACACCAACAAAAACCTTGTTGCCAAAGGATCCCAGACTTTTTGGTTCTTACAGCCATTCTTCCCAGCACTCTGGGTTTGGATAGTGAATCGCATTATGAGGAATTATTGTAGGCCTTGGAATTAGATTGATTTAAAATGAGTTTATGTGTCTCCACATTCTGGCTTTCTGACCCTAGGAAGAACATTTGACCTTTCTAAAACTCAGTTTCCTCATCTGTGAAAACTGAAATAATAATAGCACCCAGTCATCATTTTTGTTTGAGGTTTGAGTGAGTTCATATATATAAATCCATACTAAGAATCGTGTTTAGCACAGGTTAATGGCCCAATACATGCTAATTACTGTGTTCTCTCTCTCTCTCTCTCTCTTTCTTTCTCTCTCTCTCTCTCTCTCTCTCTCTCTCTCTCTCTCTCTCTCTCTCTCACACACACACACACACACACACACACACACACAGTTATACATACATAGGATATTCAGATACAGTTTCCCAAGTTTTAGATTTATATTGTCTTTATGTCATCACTGTTAGCTATATATTTATTGGTTGGATTGAGTGAAAACCCAATTCAGTTGAATCAGGGGAAACATAGTACAAACTGTGACCAGCTGAGTCTCAGAAACATGGCTAAACACTTTACATAGAGAGATAACACCACAATTTGCTCCGTCAACTGAATTTGAAACCTCAGGGTAATTGTTTGCCACTCCCTCTTCTCCACAACTAATCAATTCCTAAATCCCACAGACTTTCATTCTGTAAACTCTTGCCCATCTGTCCCTGCTCTTTGATTTCCAATTCCATTTTCCTACTGCTTATCTGCATTAACTCATTCCCAACCTATCTTATTGCCTCAGCTCCAATATTTTTTTTAATTCACATTGATTCTACAGATCATCAATAATGACATAGCCCTTTTGTAATAGGGATTATATATATATGTAGTTTGTTTTGTTTTTAGACAACTAAGTTCAGTTTGACTTGATGAATCTTGGTAGTTACTCTTGTTCTCTTGTTTCCACTTTGGGAAACTAGGCATGTATATCTCTACTTTGCTCCCGATTTTATTTTCTAAAGTATTTTTAATATAGGCAGGGGTAAGATGCCTTCACACATAGCTACCAGTCATGATACTCTCGCAATTTTAGTCCCTTACAATATAGTAAAACCTCACATCACATGACATAGGTGAGACAGGATATTATCTGTAAACAAAAGTAAACTGACACTGGGAAATTCACACTAATTCACAGGGTTTTTTGTTGTTGTTGTTTTGTTTTGTTTTTGTTTTTTGGCTGGAGATGATAACCAATCGTTACTTTCTGAAGTCTCAATAACTTGACTCTGAACTCACATGTGTGATCACTTTTTCATTTACAACATAAAGAGATCAAACACATACTCAGAAGTATGCAGAAATTGCACACAAACTACAAGAAAGTTAAAGCAATCAAAGACCAAAGAAATGTGTTGGTTATGATAAAGGTGCTCTTGGTTGAAAACATAAGGAAACACATGTTAATAGGCTTCACTATTCTTTACTTCTGGAACAACTTTGACTCAGTGATTTTGAATTTATGTGATCAGCTTAGAGTTGTTCTCACAATTGGATGTAAGTACATCTTTTCCAATTTAAATAGGTTCAATCAAGTCATTTTATTTTAATACTTTCAGTAATATTGCATATAACAATGAGGCCTGTCATTTATACCCTTCAACATTATGGTATTTTTTTTATCTCTTTAAATCAAATAAGACCATTAGCAGACATTTGATTCTGTCCAAAATATCTCTTGTCATATTTGGTCCACACCAAATGGTTCTTGATATTTGGTCCTCCCCAAAATATCCATGTTTAGAAAATGTCCCAGGGTTCAAATAACCCATAACATTTATATCTACTTTGGGATTATAGGATTTATATAATACATAAAAAAATACCATCATATTTAATTTCTTCAATAATGCATTGTGGCTGCACTACTAATAATAATCCTTCTCTTTTGGTCACCGAGCTGGTAGTGGCATGTGGGGTGAGGTAGGTGGGTTGGGATGTGAATCTTGCCAAAGAGTGGGATTTATATTAACTATGGACCAAATGTCTCTGTGGA
Source organism: Rhinolophus sinicus (assembly GCF_057876585.1). Taxonomy (NCBI): domain Eukaryota; kingdom Metazoa; phylum Chordata; class Mammalia; order Chiroptera; family Rhinolophidae; genus Rhinolophus; species Rhinolophus sinicus. Next base: position 78,960,916 of record NC_142502.1, on the reverse strand, counting down.
TGTTTTGGACATGACCAAATGCCCTGCAAGGAATAAGACTATTAGATTTTCTTCTACCAAATCCCGAACTTTTTAGTATCATATCTTTAGCTTATTATTCTATTTCTTCATATGTCCCTCAATTCTCTAATTCTTTATTACTCAAGTTGTATTTCTTCTGACTAGCTCTACTCCATGCCTTCAAGCTGGTTCTTTGTACACATAACACAACTTTGGGGGAATTTTTTAGTTTTCCTAAGTATAAAAAGTTCACAGTTTCATCAATATAACCACTTCAATAAAGAAAACAAAAATTAATCATAATATTGTTGATTAAAAATGATCACTATTAATAATTTGTATACTTCTAATAATTTTTCTGTGAAAAATATTATGTGCATATATATTCATACACACCGATTCTCACAAATACAGTTTTAATAATGTAGATCTGAGGAGTACAGCTTCTGGCTAAAAATCTATGTGTTTTTTCAGGGACAACTAGAGGCAATTGCAAATGCTTTACCTAGCAGAAAAGCTGGACTCCCTGGACAGACTTCGTGCGCAGAATGTGTATTGCAGTCTGTGAAGGGAATCATAGTCAAGGACTCAGGCCTACCTGTAGGCCAAGCTCTTGTGCATATGTACTGCATGCATTCCTAGCTCAGGGACCTCCAGGCAGAGGTTGCTTTATTGAGGTCCTTCAGCTGAGGCTTGGTCCAGATGCCTAAATCTTTCTTGTTGGGAGGAGTAGGGAGAACTTTGAAAACACCTTTCTCCACTCTGACTTGGTACTCAGTACTCGTCCACTCCTAGCCGTTCCCCTTCTCCATCTTTCCAGCCTCCACATCCTTAAAATGGTAGAAGCCTTTTGTTTGAGGTTCCTCAGCAGTGAGGCACCCCTTTACCCCCATCTGTGCTGACATATCTGACCCTCTACAGCATGTAGTGACAAGGGGGAAAATGGGAGTGGAGAGTTGGCACTGTCTCCAGTTTAGCGTTTTACTTATATTGTCACAGTAAATGATCAAGATTTGACTGTTACTTTCATTGTGGTTTGTTGTCCTATCAGCTACTGGGGACCTGACAGCTTAGCACCCTCCAGCTCAGTTGAGCTCCTAACAATACACAATCATCTCTCTCCCTCTCTCCTCATCTTCCTCTCTCCTCTCAGCCCCTTCTTTCCCTTTTTTTCTTCACTGCTGTGTCCTTAATACCAAGGTAAAGTGTCTAGCAAATAATATTTGCACAATTTACAATTGTTCAATGAATGTAGTGAGTGAGAGACTAAAATGAGAAAGAGCATATTGGTTTTCGTATACTGCATTTGTATTTTTCCTATGTTTAAAGTATTTTCCACATCATTAAATACACTTCAAGCACGTATTTTTGTTTTATTTATTGCTATTGTGTTTCATCATATGACTACATATCAGTTTAATTAACCATTATCCTATTGTTAAACAGTTATTTTATTTTTCAAATATCATCCAATAGTGGAAAAAAATGTTTCAATAAACATCCTTGAGCATTGTTTTTTTTTTTTTTTAGTGGATCATTTGGCTGCATATAGGGATTAAGACCATTGGCTTTAGATTAATATTAACTGGATTATGTCACAGCTCTGAAATTTATTAGCTGAGTGACGTTAGATTAATACTAAAGCTCTTTATGTCTCTTCTCTTTACTTACTTTAATAACAATGATAATACTTTTTCATAGTTTTTTTGTGAGGATTAAGTGAGATTATACATAGAAATTAAATAACAGAATACCTAATATATAATAAATATTAAACATGGCATTTCTTATATTTTAATCAATTAAAAAGAGGGACTATACTGGCTCAAAGGAAACATTTTAAGGTCATTAATGGGTATTTTAAAATATGATTCAGAATAGTTTAAATTTATTTTTGGGTGAGCACATTATCTGAGGCCTGTGGTGGAGGATTCCAGTCTTTAGCTTTATTCATCTCCCATGGCACCTGACACCTATGCCTTTATGCCTTTGAGCAGGGCCACATGATTGATTCCAGTTAATATGTTAAGGCACAAGGTATTTGTATTACTTCCAGACCACAGTATGTGATTGCCTATGATTGCCCCTTAATCTTCCTACTCTTTCCCTGACAGGGGAAAAGAGGTCCCTCAATGTCCTGCATTGGACATGATCAAGAAGTAAACTTTTACTTGATAATTCCAGTGTTGGTTATTAATTCAGCATAACTTGGCAACCATGGATACTACAGTACCCCTTTCACTGTATTACTGTCAATCCTCATTATTATGGAGAGAGATGAAAATAGGTATAAAGATGACAGGTAGATTCTTATCATGGTCAATTAATAATAAAACTATTATTTATAAGGACAGTCTTCAGTATTGGAAAACATGAAAGATTTTAATATTTTTCACTTGCAGTCATTATAATACATAGTTTCAAATTATAAATTTCCATTCATAGTTTTGCTCTTTGTAGTTATTTTTATACACTGATTTACTGCATAATAAATCCATTGCTTGTCATTTATATTGTTTTTTTCCCAATTTGTCTCAATTTTATTTATTGCAGACATTTCATGTAAAAGTGCTTTAATATTTATACAGTCAAGCGATTCTTGTTCTTGTTTTGTTTTCTATTAGTCATTTTATTAGTCTACTTGGGTTGCCCTAACAAAATACCACAAGCTGGATAACTTCCACAACAGAAATTTATTTTCTTACAGTTCTGGAGGCTCAAAGTCCAACATCAAATTGCCTTCATCATTGGTTTCTGGTGAGACCTTTCTCCTTGGCTTGCAAACAGAGCTTTCTTGCTATGTCTTCACAGCCTGTTCCTTGTGTGCACACACAGAGAGAAAGCTTTCTGGTATCTCTTCTTCTCATAAGGACACTTTTCCTATTGAATTAGATCTCTAGCCTTAGGACTTCATTTAACTTAATTACTTCCTTAAGGACCTTGTCTCCACATACAGTCACATTGGGGGTTAGGGCTTTGACATATGAATTTTGGGGACACACAATCAGCCCATAGCAATATGCCTTCTGCCCGCCCCTCTCCCCCAATCCATTTCCTACATTCACTTCATCCTGGGAGTTTAAAAAGTCTTAACCCAATCTAGCATTAATTCCAAGTCCAGAGTCTCATCCAAAGTTTCATTAAAATATCATTTAAATCAGGCATGGGTGAGACTCAAGGTATTAATATAATTTATCTTGATGCAAAATTATTTTCCAGCTATGAACCTCTTAAATCAGACAAATTATGTGATTTTACAATGATGGGATAGGCGTACTATAAACATTCTCATTCCAAAAGGGAGGAATTAAAAAGAGGAAAGGTGATGGGTCCCAAGCAAGTCTAAAAGATAGTAAGGCAAATTCCATTAGATCTTAAGGCTTGAGAATAATCCTCAACGAATCAGTTCTATTCTCTGGGCTCACTGGTGTGGCAACATCACTCCTGAGGCCCGGGGTGGCAGAGCTGCCCTTTGGCTCTGAGAAGAGGCCCCAGGCCCTCAGCTGGTGGCACCACCGTGAGGCACTGGGCAGAGACAGCCTAGCCCATTGAAACAAAGCAAGTGACCTCACTTTCTGAAACCAAGGAGTAAATAGCCTTGCACCCTTAGGCTTGTATGCTCTGCATCTGTGGTGGTGGTATCATCCTTAATAATATCTGAATCGCCTTTGGAGTCATTCTTTTCTTTTCTTTAAGGGAAATACATGTTTGCATCTGGATAGGTCTATTGTCCCATTCTGTAGAATCTCAAAAGACCAAAAGCTTTCCTTTATTTTATTTCTTCTCTATTCCCTTTGGTCTAAATGGGCAGTAATCACATCTCTCTTCCTGGCTTTTTTTTGAGATGGCTGATTAAATAATGGGTAATCACTTTATGGAGGGATTGTCCAAGCCATACAGTTGGTGTTCTCTCTAGAGCATGTGATATCGTGTTTTGCAATGTGAATAGGTTGAGAATTTTCCAATTCTTTCAGTTCTCATCCCTTTTTGCTTAACAATTCCTTCTTCAATCCATTTCTCGCCTCACATATTTTACTATAAACAGTAAGAAAAACCCAGGCTACATCTTTAAGACTTTGGTTAAAAGCCTGCTCAGCTAAGTATTTGAATTCATCACAAACATTCTATTTACCCCAAAATACTAGAACACAGTTCAGGCGATTTATTAGGCACTGTATAACAAGGATGGGTTTTATTCCAGTTTCCAACAGTATATTGCACATTTCCATCTGACACCTCACAAAACTCACCTTTAATGTTCGTATTTCTGCCAACATTCCTACCATATGTATACACACATTCTCTATGACAACAAAAGCTTTCTCTTCAGCCCTTCTCTCTCTCTCTCTTTTTTTTTTTTTTTTTCCTGAACTCTCACCAGAATCGTCACCTTTAAAGTTCATATTTCTACTAGCAGTCCCTTCAAGGCAACCTAAGCCTGTTCTAGCATGCGCCTGAAAGGTGAATTACCCAGTCCCAGTCCCAGAGCCACTTCCACATTTTTAGATATTTGTTAGAGCAGCATCCCACTCTTGTTACCAAGATCTATATTAATTGGCTTGGGTTGTTAAAGTACCACAGGCTAGGTGCCTTAAATTATATATATATATATATATATATATATATATATATATATATATATATATATATATGAGTTTTGTGTTTTCTTTTGTTTTTCCTCATAGTTCTGGAGGCTTGAAATCCACAATCAAGTTGCTTTCAGGGTTGGTTTCTACTGAAACGTCTTTGCTCAGCTTGCAGACAATCTGGATGTGTCTTCACATGGCCTTTTTTGTGCTTGTGCAGACCAAGAGAGAACGCTAGTGTCTTTTACTCTTCTTACAGGGACACCTGTCCTATTTAATGAGCATCCCACCTTTATGACCTCATTTAATTATACCTATGTCTCTATCTATCTATCTATCTATCTATCTATCTATCTATCTATCTAACATACATCATATGTAATATATATATATGTATCACATATATATCATACATAGAGAGATATGTATATCATATATATATATGTGTGTCATAATATTTGTAAATCACTGAAGGGGAAATATGAAAATAAAAAAAAAACACTCTAATACTAATATTTTTTTCCAGTTTATAATATATGACATAGTTTAATCTAATTGTCCTCAAACACTGTTGATCATGACTAATAGCAACAACATTTTATTGATTTATATTTACAATATATGCATATTTATATTGTATTCTATCAGTTACATAATACTGGAACAAAGATAATATGTTAATTGTAAAACAGACATCAATTGAAATTTAGAAAGATTAACATATAATTGAATAGAAGTTCTAATATTTCTTTCTTCACTGCCAGTAAAGCATAGTCAGGGTTGGAGACAGCTGCTCTGAGGGACATTATTTTTATGAAAATTAAATGTGAGAGGACAAAGAGTTGCTGACAGACCCCTTTCATTTCTGGATGAGCTGTCTGGGGAGTTTATCTCTCAATGTTTGCAAGGATAGACTTGTTACTGACCTAGACACAGGCAATGTTTCTGGCTGCCTCACATACCAAATGAGAGAAATGCTAGAGACCTTTCTGATATTTGCAACTCTGCCTCCCAAGGTGGAAGCAATCAGCAGAGGTGAGTCAAACTGTCATTATGCCTTCTTTTGGTCTGTGCTTTCAATTCTGGTTCAGAGAGAACTGCTTGCACAATAAGCCAATAATTATGTGGAAAATCTATAAAGGTTCTTGAAATTCAATCCAAACTCATTTTGTTTCAGCAAATGAAAATATTGGTGGTATCTTCTCCATTTTTCTCCTCCCTATTCCTTTCAGGGATTGTGTAAATCTCCATCTCATCAGGCAGGAATAGTCAGCGGTTCTGAAACACAGGAGCTGTAGTAAAGAACCCGTTTGTTCACATGTCTGCCTGCAACGTTCTCCAGAGACTAGCCACATCTTTCTTTTTCACCTTCCAATACCTCAAGAGCATTCTCATCATCAGATTCTAACCCAGAACCATAGTGCAGGAACATTCTGGAAATATCAAAAGATTGTTTATCATTGTGTGTGAGTGACGCTCAATTAAAACAGACAATACAACATAGACATCGTGTCAGAGACAGTGGGCAAATTGCATTGTTCTATGATTTGTTCACCAATGCTGCTTTCACAGGGTGTTTTCTGACTTGCTTTGTCTGGTTGTCTCCATAGATGGTTGTTGAACAAGAACATTGTGTGGGCCAAGAAAGTCCATCAGGCAAGCTGCTCATGTTAACAGCATCTCTGTATGTCTGTGCTGTTTATCCCACTTAGCCAGGATACACCCTTTGCTTTGATACATATTGAAGGCAGGAGTCAACATTTATAAGATGTGATTTTAAAAACATGAATGTATTCTTCTATAAATGAGTTTTGAAAATAGATATATCATTGCTAACTAAGGATAAGTAGGTAACTTGTTTACATCTCTGCAGTATAAAATTTTATGGCTCCATTATTCAGAAAATAATGAATTTAGGGTAGATTGCATGATTACATCTTGAAGTACGAAAATTAACTTTAATATTCATCTCAGTAGGAGGGCTCCTAAGTTACTCCGTTCTAATTCACAGCTTCCGATAATTTCAACTTGACTTTCCATTTTCAGAAAAATATTACTGTGAATCCTTATTACCAAAAGCAGTTGAACACTACAAAATAACCAAAATATAAATAGGTAACATTAAAGAGTGGAAAGTAAACCACTGAAATATTTCAACACGCATACATGTTATAAGAGAAATATTCAAATTAATCTCCCTGGGAGCTTAATAAAATATGCTATTTAAAACATAAAGTAATTGGGGAAAAGAATATACCCCTTGTTTATGGTCAGCACTGCCATTATGCAAAATGTAAAGCACGTTCATGTATATATTAAGGGAAATGTAAATGCAACACATTGTTTCTAGTGTGACGTAATTAATCTGCAACAGGTAGGACATATGTAAACTTTATGGCTTTCCTCTTATAATAACCCATTTGTATGCACTCCCTATTAAGTTTGTCGGCAAAAAAATTCTGTAGTAAAACATTCTCAAATTATCGATGAAGTTTATGCAGACAGTTTTAAAAGGATTGTTTATAAACCAGCTCTACTATATAAATAAAGTTCTACTGCTTGAATTTTCTGGATTGGATACATGTAGACATAACTGTAAAATTCCAGTGAGATCTTATTTCCTTCTAATAAAGTACCTGGAATTCACCACTTAAAATTCAAGTCAGACAACCTTGCTTTTTTTTTTTTTTTTTTTTAATGAAACATACAACGTTACTGAAAACACCTTAATAATTTACAAACATCTGTATTATTTCCCCCACTTTGCCACTGTGCTAGTTCAGCTCTAATTTACTCTTGGAAAACTAAGAGAATATATACCCTTATAAATATCATCAAAACATGTTAAAAGGTCATATAAAGTAGTTAAATTAAGTGCTAACCACAAAAGTTAATGCTACCTGACAATTCTGCTAGTCAGTCATTCTCTAACTCTTCTAAAGTACAACTTCAGTACCTTCTCCTCTCTCCTCACATCCCCAATATTTCCACTCCAACATTCACTCCAAAAGCATTCTTACTACTCCCACCCTAAGGAAATGAAGCAACCAGGAGAGAACTTGTATAAATCATCATTACCATGTCTAATAGTCACCAGTCTCTCTAATCCCAATTTTCTGCCCTCTCACCTGTTTCTTTAATTAAACTATACTAACTCACATCTTTGTTAACCCTCTTAAAGGCCATCACCACAGCCATTCTTATGAACATATAAACATGTGGTATTATTCTTATTCCTTTTCAATCACTAACCTCAATTCTACCTTTTGCTACTGGCCCATTTCTCTCCTCCACCTCTTCCATCAACATGTCTCAATTGATTGGGTGGAATATACTTTTGTCTCCTAGAACTCAGTGTTATTCTCTCTCAAATATACTCCAATCAGAGTTTTGCCTCCACTACTCTGCAGAAGATTCCAGAGATAGGACCTCCAAAGTCCAATGGTCAGATCTCAAGTGTTCAAGTTACTTTAACTTTCTTGACTAACTTTACCCAGAGAAAGCATTCTTTCTGTCTGAAAATATTTTATTTACTTGGGTTCCAGGACATCATATTCTCCTAGTTTCCCTCTTGCTTTACTTTCTACTCCTAAATCCATCAATTTTTCTTCTTTTATGGAGTCCTCTTAGCAGTAATTTGATTATTTGCTTAATAAAACACTGCGGGTGCATAATTGCCATTGAACGAATTGTGAATAGCTCACAGTTTAATAAACAAATTTCATAAAGAAAAAGATATAACAAAACCCTGTATCAGTTATTGCATTACAAGTTAAAACAACAGTTTTTGATTCCCAGCCATTTAGGTTAGATAAATAAAACAGGTCAAGTTTTCCTCCCATATCTGAAAATCTCCATCAGTAGAAATATTGTGATACATATAAACAGACTAGTCTGCTTGTGCACCCAATATAACCTACAATTTGTAGTGTAAAAATGGAGAATCTTTAACTTATTTTATACTGTATGATTTTATCTATTAGTAACCTGCAAAATTCTTATAAAAAAGTGTGTATGCAGTGTATTCCAAACTCTTATTAATATCTTGAGCCAGAAATGAAGTTGTGTGGTGGAGAAAATAAGGAGTTAGAATTCCTATTGTTATGAATTGTCATGGTGCAAGCTTTTATTCATATTCTCTTCTTAAGTAAGTACACTGCAATTCAGTTAGATGGTTAATGCCATTCTAAAGAGGCAAATGCAATCAGCTTGCATTTATAAAAGAACAGTTTAAGGATATTTTTATTTAGAAAAAACACAGGATCAATGAGTGTGTGAATATCTAATCATTGTAACCCACCTAATTCTCAAATGTGATTTTTTCAAGGTCATTGATATTTTACATCTAATCTGCTGATATCCAGAGTATTTGTAACAGATTGGCATTTACTTATTTCTTTGTATTTAATGCTATTCATATATAAACTCACATAGTCCAATCTACTCAGTTTTTTTGTTTTGTTTTTTGTTACATCAATAAACATGGGTCATGGTCACCTTCTGATAGATTTAGTCTTAAAAAATCAATATTATTAATTTTTGATCAAATGGCTTTTCTACTTTACTACAATTTCCCTTATAAAAAAGTCTATTGGAATTCAAATACTTGGTTTATGCCATTGCTTAAGGGCATGTTTAAGTATTGTAGAGGAAGATAAACTTTCATTTGTTTTCTATAAATGTGTACTGTTGGGGATAGGTGTAAAAAGAAAACTTCTTAAGGATAGATAGGGTTATGTAAGAATCAAAATGGAAAACTAGATTGCATTCCATTATTTTTAGTTATATGTGAAAACATTTTTCCAATAATGTGATTTTCCCATCTGAATAAGTACACAAAGAAGATGTTTATGATGGATAGTACTATTTAGTAAACTTAAGGATATAAGTAATGATTAAATTACCACCTTGATTCTAAGCCATCAAAAGTGCATGTGAGCAGTAGGTTTCATTTTTTCAGGCCATCAGTATGAGACAAGCTCCAATCTTCAACCACACGCTTAATTAAAATCCCCTTATACAAGAGAAAGCTGGAAAATTTGTTCCGTTCTTAAAATTCAATGTAAATATTAGTTTCAAATCAACTTAATGACAGAACTAAGGAATGCCATTTGGGTATTAGCATTTTCTTTTTAAATATAGTTGTGTGAAATAAACAAATATTACTTTATTTTCTCTGTTTCTGTACATACATTTTCTGCAGTAAAATGGGAAACATTTAACTTACAACATTCTGATAAGGCTTGAGTATTTTGTTGTGTAAGTAATCCGTTAATATAATGATGCATACTTTATGTTGAATTGAGTAGGCTTCTATTTTATTCCTAGCATTAGTCTAGATTTTTGTACAAATAATTTGAGGGGCAAGATCAACAAGAATGTTTTTGTAATACACTTTTTTTTTTTTTTCAGAACGGTTTAGAGTTTGGGAAAACTTGTGAAGATAGTACAGAGAGTGCTCATATACCCCAAACTCAGTTTCTCCTCTTATTAACATTGTCATATTTTATTATAATTTTTCACAGTTAATGAAGAAATACTGATAAATTATTCTTAACTAAAGTCCATAGTGTATTAAGTTATCCTTAGTTTTTTAAAGTCATTTTTTAGTTTAAGCTAACAATTTAAGATAACCATTTAAGACAACAATTATACTTAATTAAATCTTCTAGGTTCCTCTTGGCTGTGATAGTTTCTCAGACTTTCTTTGTTTTTGATGACCTTGACACTTTTGAGTAGTATTGATCAGATCTCTTTCAGAATGTCTCTTAATTGGGATTTGTCTGTTGTTGTTCTCATGATCAGACTAGTAGCATATGTTCTTGGAAGAAGCCCATAGAGGTAAGGTTCTATTCTCATTACAATGGTGTACGAGTTCAGACAATTAAGTTTGTGAACTCTTCCTAGAAAAAGTGCTCCATACCTCATTGCTGAATATCACTACAGCCACCTTCCAAGTACTCCCCTTGAGAAGCTATGCACTAACACCAGCGCCTAGCCCACCAAAGCAATTTTTGAACTCTTTTTCTGCAATGGCAATCAGAGCTGTTGTCATATTACCTTTGATGTCCTGAATGTCATTCTTTCAATATTTCTTTAATCTTTAGGTAAAAAAGAAGTCATTGGGGCCAGATCAGATGAATAGGGAGGGTGTTCCAATACAGTTATTTGTTTACTAGCTAAAAACTCCCTCGGAGACAATACCATGTGAGCTGGTGCATTGTTGTGATTCAAGAGCTGTGAATTATTGGCTAAAATTTCAGGTGTGTCTTTCTCAGGCATCCTTTTCAGCACTTCCAAATAGTAAACTTGGATTAACTGTTTGTCTAGTTGGTACAAATGCATAATGAATAGCCCCTCTGATATCAAAAAAAAGGTAGCTATATTATTGCAATAAGTTTGGAACTTAATTGTCAGGCTTCATATGCTATCAACATGATTTATCACTATGAATGTTAACATTAATGCCCAGCTAAAATAGTTTGTATAGGGTTTATCTACTGAATAGTTACCCTTCATTTTTTTTCATTTTCATGTTGTATTCTTTGAAAGGAAATCACTATGTTCAGACCACATTTATGGAGTGGAGAGTTATGCTTCACCTCTTGAAGAAGGAGAATCTAAATAAATCTAAATTATTGGCATTCTTCTGCCTAGGAGATTGGCCTCTTCTCCCCGACTTGTCTGTTATTTTATGTATATCGATATGGGCTCCTGAATATTTATTTTATACTTTGGGTTATAATTTGATACTACTATATATATTGTTTTCTTCAGATTATTCCAGTTTTCATCCATTTCATTTTATTCCTGTGTCCCTTTGATGCATCCCAATCTGTGAGTGTATGTGTGTGGTGTGTGTGTGTTTCTCTTGAGCTCTTTGTTACTTCGTGGGTAATGTTAGTTCTCTAATTTTGTTTCTTTTCCTCCAGCATTGTGTTGGCTCTTCTAGATTTTTGCCTCTCCTATATAGTTAAAATCAATTTGTCTTTATCTACCAGATAACTTTCTGGGATTTTGACTGGCATTGCAATGAATCCATAGATCAAATTGGGAAGAAATGTTATTATAACAATTTTATGTCTTTCAACTAATGAACATGGGATATTTCTCAATTATTTGTATCATCTTTGATTTCTTTCATCAGAGTTTTGTAGTTTCTATGTATAGATCTGCTATATTTCTTATTGGACTTATATCTGAATATTTAATGTTTGGTGTTATTGTAAATTGCATTATTATTTTTAATTTCCAATTCCAAATATTCATTGTTGTTACATAGGAAGTGTTTAACTTCTGTATATTAAAACTTGTAACTTTTGGCTTTACTATCCTTGCCTGATAGTTCCTGGAGATTTTTTGTTTTGTTTTTGTTGCTATTTCTTTAGGATATTCTACATAGCAACTATGTCATCTATGAAAAAGACAGTTTTATTCCTTCCTTCACAATATGTATACCATTTATTTAATTTCATTTTCTATCATATTACACTAGGTTGGATGTCCAGTGTGGTGTTGAATGGAGTGATGAGAGAAAATATACTTGCCTTGTTGCTAATCTTAAGAGGAATCATCCATACAAGCTTCATTAAATATATCACTGTAGGATTTTATAGATGTCCTTTATTAAATTAAAAAGTTCTTTTCTATCCTTTGCTGAGAGTATTTAGTCATGATTGGTGTTGGATCTTTTAAAATGCTTTTTCATAACAATTTATATGATCATATATGATTGTTTTCCTTAGACTATTCATGTGGTAGATTACATTGATTTTCAAATGTTGAACCAAACTCGCATACCTGGAATTACTTCCTCTTGGTTGTGGTATATAATTTATTTTAGACATTGTTGGATTTGATTTACTAATATTTTGTTAAGAATTTTGCATCTACATTCATGGCTGTACTTTTCCTTTTGTTGAAATATCTTACCTGGATTTGGTATTAGGGTAATGCAGGCCTCATACAATGGGTTGTAAAATATCCCTCTGTTTCTACTTTGTCGAAAGATTTTAGAGAATTGGCATTGTAACTTTGTTATATGTTTGGTAGAATTCACAATAGGACTCATCAGGACTAAAAAATTATTATTTATTCAATTTTGTTAATTGATACTGACCTATTTAGAGTGTCCATTTCTCTTTGTGTGAGTCTCAGTTGTTATATCTTACAATGATTTGGGCCATTTCATGTTGTTATCAAAATTGTTGGCAGAGTTGTTTGTAGCATTCCTTTATTATTCTTTTAAAATCTGTGCAATCAGTAGTGATAAGCCTCCTTCATATCAGATATTAGTAATTTGTGTCTTCATTCCTTTTTTATAGTTAGTCTGAAAAGACAATTATCAATTTTATTTAATTTTCCAAAAATCACATTTTTATTTTGCTAATTTCGCTATTGTTTTTGTTTCTAAATTTATTTGTTTCTCTCTAATATTTGTCATATTTTTTTCCTTTGCTTGATTTATGGTTAAATTGCTGTAATGAGGAATCTTACGTTAATGATTTTAGACCTTTCTTCTTCTCTAATATGCACAATTAATTATATAAATTTCTTTTTCATTTCACTGCATCTTCATAATGTTTGATAACTTGCATTTTAATTTTAATTTACTTAAAATATTTTAAAATTTTTTCTTGAGATTTTTTTGACCCATAAGTTATTTCAGAAATGTATTTTTAAATTTTCAAATATATAGAAATCTTTCAGGTAGCTTTCTGTCATTGATTTCAAGTTTAATTTCATTGTAGTTTCAGAACAAACTGAAATATATATATATATATATATATATATATATATATATATATATATATATATACACACACGCATATGAAAATATATGTGTATATATATATATATATATATATATATATATATATATATATATATTTTTTTTTTTTTTTTTTTTTTTATTAACTAGATAAGGTATGTGTTGGCCCCGAATGTGGTTTATCTTGGTGACTGTCCCATTGAGCTTGAAAACAATGTATAGCCCACTGTTGTTCAATGGAGCATTCCTTACAAGTAAGTTAGATCTAGTTGATTAATAGGTGTTTAAATAATCTCTATCCTACTAATTTTCTGCATGCTTCATTTATCAATTACTGACACAGCAGTTTTGAAGCTCCCAAATATAATAGTGAATATATCTATTGTTTTTAATTATATCGGTTTTTAACATGTATTTTAACACGCTGTTGTCGGGTGCATACAAATTTAGTTATTATGTATTTTTAGAGAATTGACCCCTTTATTATTATATAATGACCACCTTTATCCCTGATAAATTTCTTGTTATGAAGTCTTTTTCTGAAATTAAAATCCTCATCCAGCTTTCTTTTGATTACTATTAGTATGGTATGTCTTTCCCTATCACTGTACTTTTAACTTGTCACTTTATATTTAAAATTGGTTTCTTGTAGACAATATAAAGTTATATATATATATATATATATATATATATATATATATATATATTCTGACAATCTCTGCTTTTTAGCTGATATACTCAGGCAATTTACAGAAAAAGTGATTATTGATACAGTTGGATTACTAACTGCTATCTTTTTAGCTATTTTCTAATTGTTGCATTTTTTTTCCTGTCCCTCACTTTCTGCCTTCTTTGGTTTTAATTGAGCATTTTCATAATTCTGTTTTATTTCCTCTTCTAAGCATATGGATTATATGCTTGGATACTTTTAGGTTTTGTTAATCTAAGTCCAATTTCAAATAGCACTATGTTGCTTCACATGTAGTATAGTTACCTCATAGCAGTGTTCCAATTCCTCCTTCTAGTCATTTATGATATTGCTGTCACTTAGTATGTGCTATAATCATCCAATACATGTGTTACAATTATTAATTTAAAGTTATTTTTTAATTAAAATTAAGAAAAATAAATGATTTTTTTCACCTTCATTCATTCCTTCTCTGATGCTCTTTCTTTTTTATGTAAGTCTGCATTTCTTACGTGTATCATTTTTCTTCTCTCTATATATTTTATTTTTATATTCCTTTCAGGACTTGCAGAAATCTTTATTTTTCCTTTACTATTGAGTCTAATGTCTCAGTTTATAACTCCAGCACCTTCTCTCCTGGTAATCAGAATTTTTTTTTGACTGGATTCATTTGTCTTTCCACATTTTAGAGAAGCAATTTGCCTTCCAATCTCAGATGAGACCAAGAAAATTAATTGATTTGCAATTTGTTTAAGATTTTTCTTATGATAATGATGGAAGTGATTACATCCAGATTCTTTTCATGTTGGATCTGAAACTGGAAGTCACCATAATATTAGTGGACTATGTCTATTATATGTAAGTCTTCCGTTTAAAGAAAATTAATTGCAACATTCCAATAACAACATTTTGAAATTTACTTTCTTTTATTGACAAATTAAAAACCTTAATTTTTTGTAGCTTCCCATAATATCACTGTCATCATTTTTATTTATTTTTCACTTGCTTATAGAGTTTCTCCTGTATTTATATTTATTCATGCTCTGATGTGTCTTAGCACATCCCTAGTTTATTCAAATTACAGGTAATTTAAATAATAAATTCCAAGATGGTTCCATTCTGAAAAAATCTATGGAGCAATAGATTGGAAGCATAAAATAGAGTGAGGAGAATCATGTCATGTTCCACTGGAAGATATATACTTACCCTTCAGCAGCATATTAGAAATGCATGTCTTAGAAATGGAAGCAAATTACACTATGCTTTCCTCCCATAAGACACATTTCTCAGCCATGAGCAGAATTTCCTTCTTGAGAGTTTTCTTTTGCAAGTAGAAAGCTCATGTGTTTAATTTATCTAGTATCATTCTTTGTACTAGTAGAAATTGGCACACATAATTTTAAATCACATTGAAAAAATAAGACATTTATATTCCAGAAAATTTTTATTTGGACAAGAGAGATCATATTTCTCCATAACATTTACCAATACGTTTAATTAGAGTATAAAAATAAGCTAAAAACATTGCTGAATTTACCTTAAAAAATCTGAAGTGGAAATACCATATATGAAACTTACTGTGAGTTCAGGTTGAAAGTTTTGTTAAAAATCAGTGCCAAATTTGTGCTCGCTTCTGCAGCACATATACTAAAATCAATGCAAAATTCTTCCATTTTGAACTATAACAATGAAATATTAATATCTACTTCTCACTTTTAAAATAGTCATTGATCCTTTATTTAACAAAAATGCTTTTTTTACTTTAATCAGTCAAGACAATATATTTCAAGAAGTATCAGGAGAAAAATAGCTCATTAATGAATCATTGTGAGAATTTGGACATAAAAGATTTTACTTTTTTGCTTCATTTCAATAACTGGACAAGAAAGCAACATAATAATTAGATATATAATTATATTTAATTAAATTATATAATAAACATATTTATTTGCTGACTGCCTTTATTCTCATCTTCATTGTTTATGTATTTAAACTTCATTAAAGTATTAAAAAAGATCAGAAAATTACAGCATTTCTGCATGGACTATGTTTTTGAGAGTGTTACAACTCATGTAGACAGAAATAAGAAAGGAAAACTGTCCTTGAATCATTAATATTGGAATCAAGCTGTAGGCTTTTCCTTAATATTGTAAAGAAATATAAATTTATAGAGCTGCCATACAACACATTAGCTCTCCAGAGCTCAGTAAAAGACAAGCTGTACATAAGAGAGAACTGTGGGACACTAAACCTTATGGAAGTCATCATAAACCACATAAATGGAATTTAGAAATCAACTGGAAAATGTACAAGTAACTCAGCTGATGCTTTGCACATAGCATCAATCCTGGGATTGGTCACTGAGAGTGAAACATAGATACATCTTTGAAAAGTTTAAACAACTTAGTGTTTACATAAAAGTTTCTTGAGGTGAACCATCCCAAAAAATACCGAGAGTGCCTTGGCACTCAGGACTACAAAGTAGCCTATATATGGGGATTTACATTTATATTTATATCTAAGAAAGCTGATTCTCAAAATGATGGAACTTTAAATTATTTTTTCAATCGTATCTTAGAAAAGTGTGGGGATCTTTTTCTGGTTTAAGTTTACCAATGTATAGGAAAATTATTAATTTAAGTGATATTGAACTATCGTTTTTCTTCAACTTGTTTTAAGTGTATGATAGTAGCCCTGTTCATAAAACACATTGAAAATAAAACTTACAGATTTCAGTGGGTTTCTGAAGTAACCATACCCAAAAGTGAAACTATTTTTTTATCTATTAAAAAACTATCAATTTTATGGTAGAATTAACTCTACCATATAAGAATTTTTTAAAGCATATATTGACTTAATCAAACCAAATGCTTGAACCTGAATTTGGAAAGATATACTGATGGGAGGGGCTTTACTTTACAGGACAATGCTAATTTTCCTTCAATGAAATTATTAAGAGGGTTATGAAATTAGTGACAGGCTATAAGCTTGAAACTAGATTTTTTTGAAAGATTCTTAGAAGAGTTTTCTTGAAGATATACAACAATTAGCAGAACTATGAGAATCTCTGATACAGGATAAAAACAGTTTTAAAAATGTGTTTAATGTAAGAGCATGACATATTCTTACATTAAAAACATTGGAGCCTGTATTCAGTGTGTAAGAGCATAGATGCATCACCTCTTTTCCTAGTCCATTTCCTTTCAAATGACAAATATTCAATAAGGAACTAATAAAAAGCTAAATGATTAACTCTCTGAAGTTGGTACAAAATTGCAAAATAGAAGCCAAAGAATATTGTACAAATTGACAGAAGTAATGATAGTACATTGGACTTTTTTTTTTTTTTTTTTTTTTTTTTTTTTTATGATGAAAGTAATGAGAAGAATTGAATTCAGTTGAATGTATGGCTGATAAAGTTTACTGATGAATGAATAGTTTGGAGTGTGTGATATCTGTAGAACAGTCAAAGATGACTTTAAGAAAGTTGGTTTTAGCAACTGAAATAGTGGTGGTTTTTAATGAGTTGGTCAATGCAAGAGAAAGATGTATTTGGAGAGAAAATCTCCAGTGTAAAATTTTGGGCATGGCATTTTTGAATTGCGTTTTAGATAAACAATGTTGATATACTAAGATCATTGAATATAGAAGGCTGAAGTCAGGAGAAAGAGTACAGCTGAGAAAGTTAACTTCTGTATCTCCAACAAAGAAAATGTATTAGAAGAAAAGAAACAAGAGGTGGAGTGGAGACAGGTTATTAAAGAGGGAAGAAATAACAATGCCATTATAGGGTAGAGAGAGGTTTATTACAAAGAGAACCAAGAGTTGACCATATATATACATGGTCATATATATATATATATATATATGACATTAGGTAGGTGTTGTGACTTTATCCACAGTGGTTTTATTGGAATTATAGTGTAAAGTTATTTATGCACATTTTCTACCTCATTAAATTTTATATTCCTTGATGACTTTTTTTTTTTTTTAAATCTTGGTGTTATCCATCGCAAATTGAATGGGGGTTTCCAAACAAACACTTAATGAATGTTTTGGCAAAAATTGTTAAGTGATGTCAAGAAAGAAGAGCATCTCTCAATTTTCAAACTGTTTGATGTATTAAGTTGTCTATTTTAGGTTCATCTAAATTTTTTGGATAATTAGAAGATACCAAAATCATTCACTTCCTTTATTTTTAAATAAATTCATTAAATTGGTATTATTTTTAATAGGGACAAATATGAAAATGCATTTAATACTAACGGACAGAACTATGGTAACCTTTTGGGCTACTTGCAAATATGTATTTTCCTTCTAGCAAGTTCTTTGATTTGGACAAAACCAAAAGGTTGACTTGCACTGGCCAAGTAATTTTGAGTTGTGTTTCATTTCTCAGCCAGTATATGTCATTGACAATTCAAAACCTTTTATTTTCCCTGTTACAACAACTAGCATTTTTCAGGTAGCAGCTGTTCCAGCAACCCAGGTCCCAGAGTGAAGCCAGATATGATACAGAAAAGATTTCCTAGATGACCTGCAATGAAATGAATAAGAACAACAAAACAATAGAAAACAAATATATCTATTCTTTGAAGCTACAAGTTTTGGGGAATATTTGTTACCTTAATGGTAACCTATCCTATTCTAATTGATACAAACACAAAGCGAATTTACTCAAATATATACGAGGTTGGACAAATTAAGTTCACAAACTCATCCTAGAAAAAGTGCTACATACCTCATTGATGAATATCACTAAGGTCATCTTTGAAGTACACCCCTTAGGAAGCTATGCACCGTCTCTAGTGCCTAGCCTACCCTTCAAAGCAATTTTGGAACTCTTTTTCTGGAATGGCCATCAGAACTGTTGTCGTATTACCCTAGATGTCCTCAATGTCATCAAAATGTCTTCCTTTCAATATTTCTTTTATCATCGGGTAAAGAAAGAAGTCATCGGGGGTCAGATCAGGTGAGTAGGGAGGATGTTCCAATACAGTTATTTGTTCACAGACTAAAACCTTCCTCACAGACAGTGCCGTGTGAGCTGGGCATTGTCCTGATGCAAGAGCCATGAATTGTTGGTGAAAAATTCATGTCGTCTAACTTTTTCATGCAGCTTTTTCAGCACTTCCAAATAGTAAACTTGTTTGTCCAGTTGGTACAAATTCATAATGAGTAATACCTCCGATATCAAAAAAGTTTAGCAACATCATTGCAACAAGTTTGTCCAACCTTGTATACATAAACTACCTGCCTGGGTAATAATATGAATTAATAAAATATATTATTATTATTTTTTGTATATCTACCTTCCCTTCACTTACTTTCATGCAATTACAAGATGAAATTCTTTAGTGCTGTATGGAAAGTTTTTGATAGGGAAGAAATGATAAGTAGGTTTAAGCCATTCTACTTTTTGTAATCTACATTCTAAATCTCTCAGAAAGCATAGAATTAGTGGAAAAGGTAACAGTGAAGGAAGAAATTTGGAGTTATAAAAATGCTACCTTGGAGAAGCATCTATATGAGTGTAGCTTTCCTCCAAGTTGAGAAAAAAATATATTTTCTCTAGAAGACTGGAACAAAGTGTTGACTACATTGGCAGATGAGAAAGGGCCTAAGATAAGGGTGGCTGGTCACATAGCAGTAGCTCTAGGTAGATGAGACGATAAGCAGTCTAAAAAAAGTCTCTTAGGAAGCAATGCATACATGCTGAACCTTCAAGACAGTGATGAGAGATGAGTTTGCAGTAAAATATGTTGCTTAAGTATTGGTCCCATTTCCTTCAGACATTTGACCTCTGTAACAAACACAACTGTGGCACAATCCCTGCTATATAGATGGGGCTGTATGTGTGGGGCCAGGTTTATCTGTCAACTCAATGGAAAAGATCATTAGAATATGAGCTATCAAAAATAAAGTTTTAGTTTTTGAATACCTAAGTTTGGGTATTGTGATTCAAATTTATAACTGCTATATTTTTTATAAAATACAAGTATAAGACACTTGATTTATATTTGTATTTGTTCAAAACCAATAGGAAGATTTCATCACACCGCCAAGGATAATAATGTCAGTTAAAATGTCTATGCCTTTTAGAATTTATAAAACCTCCTCATAAACATTATCTAATTTTCACAATATACTTCTAAGACTGGTAATATTACTGTTTAATAGTTAATGTACTAGTTGTACACCTCTTTTCTTGTGGAAGAAGAAAATTAACTATTGAACAGCATTTTTTTTTTCAAATCTAAGTTTTATTCAATATTAAAATAAAAAATAAAAAATATACTGTTTGAAGAAACAGTTCATAATAGAGAACTACTATGATCTATAAGAACTTACTAGACATGATGAATCAATTTGTTCTCATAAAAAATGTCTGAATCTAAGGGTGTTCCTTAGTTTATATTTAGTTTATATATTAAATCTGTACAAATAAGGATTTAAATAACTTGAAAAAGCCACAGTGGGGAGAGAATTTTCAGTGTTCATCCCACCCTTCTTTCTTTCTGCTCACTACACATTCATCATCATTTTTTAAGGGGGAAAAAAAAGTTATTCCAATTGGTTAGGATATAGTACCCGAGGGCCCAGGACTCTCTGTATTAAAGTCAGGACACATGATTGGATTTCCTTATTCTCCTCATGGCTCTAGAGCAAAGTCTGGTAAGCCAGTTCTCCTCTTCTTGCAGGCTTACAAGTCATAAAACCTGAATCTCAAAGATAAAGCCATATGGGACTATTTGGGGGGATCAACCATCTATATTCAAGAGGGAACAGAAAGCCTCACTTAAGTTTATTATCTAATTTTTGTTCTCTAAACACTTAGAATGCTATGCATTTGAGTAGATTGTATGCATCTTTAATTGAGAAAATTGTACTAGGTTCCCAATTCTGCTATCCGCCCTTAAGTGTATGGCTGCAAGAATTTAGAACCCCCAGGGAACCTGGGGTAATGATAAAACATGGGTTCCAAACCTCCAGTCCGAACTGTGAATATATTGTTTTTATTTCCTTTCATTTATCATAAAGAACACTTAAATCCTATTACTGTAATTAAACTATATATTATATTGGAATTTGGCTGAACAGTGAAGGGAACACAATAGAGTGAATACAAAGAATGATATAGTTTTCCCAAGAATTCAGTTGAAGAAAACCAATGCCTTTACTGCTTTTTAGATAGTATTTTCCTAAATTTATTTTATGTGATTGATCAAATGAATCCTGTTTCAGTAAGTTATAATTCCACTTGAATTCCTAGTTACTATCGAAACAACGGATTCCCAAACCTTCTTTTAAATGAGATTTTACTTAAGGGAAAATTATTGTACTAATTAAGATTCCTTACATTGGAAACTGAAGACTCAAAATATTTAGCAGCTGTGACAAATTCCAGAAAATAATGCATTTTCAGAGTGAATTTATATAAAAAGAACACAGGGTACCGGTATGTTTATTGATGATATAGTATTTGCTTTTACATGACAAAGACACACATTATTTTTCTAAAAATAACAGATTATGCTAAATTATCATATGAATTAAATATAATTGCATGGTATGAATAAGATAAGGCATTAAGGATGCTGGAGATAATCTCTCTTATACAGGAAGATGAGTCATAATAAAAAGAAACAGACAGTTGATTTTTTGGGGAAAAAAATCTGTAAATTAAAAGGCATGGTGATACTTATATGTCTCTTAGCATTTTTTTCATAGGTAATCTCACTGACCTGAATACTCAAATTTATTCAAATATGGAAGCATCGATTCTAAGAACTCTAAAATAAATACTTCACTAATAATTGTATTAATGTATTAACTTCTGGAAAGAGACAACACAAATTTAGTAAAAAATTGTTTTTAAACCATGATGTAGAAAATCCTGAAAATAAATTACATTTGCAAAATTATGGCAACTTTTAAATAAATTACAGTACAACACCCTTGTGGGATCGCATATGGCCATTGAACAGAGTCTTTCAGCATGTCTATAATAACATGTATAATGGGGTAATAATTTAAACAATGTGCACTTTTGTACTGCCTTTTTGAATGCTTGACTTTTACCCTGATTCAACCAATTTATCCTTCTGCCTGGTGGGAGAATAGAATTAGATATCAAAAACATAAAGTTGTAGAATAACATTTAGCTGATGACATTCAAAATTTTGCTGTAAAAAAAAAGCCTATTGAGAAAGAATTAAAACTAGTCTATCTTCCTACTTGAGCTTGTTGGATTGGGTTCTGGAGCAATGTCATGAAAGTATTCAGATTGGAAAGAGGAAAATTCCCCTTCCCCCAGGAAATTTATGGTAGAAAGAAGGAGAGAGATGTAGGTTAATCGGATATTTGGTATGTTCTCATTTATTTTCTCTGAGTTTCAGATTGAGATGCAGGTATTAGCTAGGATGAAGGTAACACAGTGCCTCGCTCCTCTAATGAGGAATCCTATATATAGACTACTGTCTGTCAAAGGAGGGATGCCAAAGCTTAATCAAAGCTGCTTGGGGCAGGGGTGGGTGAAAGAGACAGAGAGACAAAGACAGAGAGAGAAATACTGGCAGGTAGTGCCACTTTTATGGGGGGGTGGCCACAATGAGTTGAAAGCCAGCCAGTCAGGCACCCAGCCAGGCATTACAGGACATTAACCACAGAGCCTAGGTTAGAGGTGGACCACTTGGTTAGGGAGCTGAATGGAGGATGGGGCACATCCAGGGTCTATTGCCAGGAAGGTCTGAGGAGAAACCAAATTTGCAAAAGAAAGCTGACCATTATATTCTAGGATTTTACCTGAGCTCAGTAACAAAGAGTGAGTTTACCAGTTGCAGATGTCAGCATCAGATGCCAGCAAGACAACCTATGACTAAATTGTGCTTTTAATGTTCTAAAACATGTATTTGGCTTGGATTTTTATTTAATAACTTATCATGCTTATTTAATCACACTCTTTGATGCCTGCCCTTTGTTTGTTATTAACCCTCACCTTTTTAAAAATCAGAAATTAAAATTAATATAACTGGTTCTTGGAAATTTTCCTGCTAGTGAAGTCAAGGGCTCTAAGTTGAAAGTAACAGAAACTTGGAAAAAGAAAAACACCAAAAAAAAAAAAAGAAAGAAAACAGATAAGACCTTAGTCAACCCTTAAAAAATGTTTACAACCTTCAATATATTGAATTACTTACCATTTATTGTCTAGTCTTGTCTTTGAAAAAGTAAAAGTATAAGCAAAAAACTAATGGAGTTAGCTATATTTATTGCAGCCTTAATATTGAATTATCTTCATGTTCACTACTTCTTTTCCCTGTTAACTACTCTTTTCAAATCACTTTAATCCCTTTAAATATTCTTTTTAGAAGTGATCTTCTATTATAATTGATTTATTTATCTTTCCTCACTTTGTATTGTATATTGTTACATGATTATCTTAGGAAATAAGGATCTCAGCATAGCACTGATTTACTTGACTTTGTATAAAGTCCATTTCTTAATTTAGTAATTTAAAAACAAATATGATTTTGTGTGTGTGTGTGTGTGTGTGTGTGTGTGTGTGTGTGTGTGTGTTAAGATTTCTAATTAATGAAACACTGTGTGTCAATTAATCCTGGCAGTTCCTTATAAGGAAAATAAATTTAGTAAGCTCTCCCAGCCCCATCCCAATGGGATAAGCAGTGAGAATTCTCTTTTTCAGATTAAGAAAATATAATCACCCAGGGTTTTTTACACTTGTCAAACACATGCTTCATAGTTGATCATTTTGTTTTCCTGCTTCTGCAGTGTGACAAAGAAAAATGAGTGTTGGATTAAAGAAATCCCCTGGTAATAGAATGGGCTATTTGTTTAGCTGATTAGAAGCATGAAAAACAGACAAACTAAGAATGCAGAAAGGCAAAATGGACTTTCATAACTGAGGTGGAGAAAAACATGAGGAAAGCTACCAAGAGACAATTTCCAACTCAATATAAATAAAGAGGTGGTAGCAAGAGAGACAAAACATGACCTGGAAAAACTGGGCCAACAATAGGTTAAATAAATAATTATAATTAACACCAGTTATTGAATAATTAATATGAGCCAGGCACTAAAGTTGTATCTCATATTATGTACTTTAGTCTCTTCAACAACCCTATAATGTAGGCACTGTCAATACAAATTTATATAAGGGAATGTAGCCTGAAGGTAGTTTGTCCAAGATCACTGTTAGCATTTATGAGACAAGGTTGAAATCTTGGTCTGACTGTGTTAGGAGACAGTTCTCTTGAACATAGTATTCTTTTATCCTTCATAGGAGCAATGAAAGTTGGTATCCTAGGAAAAACAAGGACTGATACTGGTAAAAAAATATGGGAAACATTAATTGATGTTCAAAAACATGTTTAAATATAGTTTTGCTTAATATACATTATAGCGTTTTTTTTAATTGAAAAAATAACTGTTTTAAAGAAATAAAACATAAATATGTCTTCGTCTGAAAAGCAGGAGAGATATTGCTTACCTTATAGTTTTATAGGAAAGATAAAACATGGACATGGAGGTAAAGTGCTAAGTGCTCTTCCTGGTCGAGACTAACTAAGCACTCACAAAATAATTAATGTAATGATATTATTGTTATAATTATACTGGCTTTGATATATCAATGACTTATTGCTGGAATTTTATCAAAGTTTGCCTTAAATGTTTAAATTCTTGAAAACTGGATTGTTTATGAACAAATGTGCCTTCAACTATTTCATAGCAATAGATTTTATTTCAAGTTTTTATAAATTTGTTCATCAAATATTTTCCTAAATGATACTTTAAATATAAATGCATTTCCTTAAGCTATTTCCTCCCCCTTTGAAACAAACAAATAAGCTGTCTTTATATATGTTTGCAATTTGATTTAAGAAACTAAATGCCTCTAATATATCTGCCAGAGGATTTTTACATTGCAGGTTTTACCTGTGCAATGCAGTCAATGACTAAATTTCATATGTTATGGAGATATCATTAAAATATGCCTTATGGTCATCAGTCAATAAAGCATTAATCTAACTCATGTGAATCATTGATTTATGAGGTATTTTCAGGAAGAATAGATAACAAGGAGCAAGCAATTGAAAATTCAAAATGAATTAAGAAATATCCATTAAAATAGTTAATTAAATCATAGGAAAATACCTATAACAAAGAACAAAATGTGGTAAAAATGGCAGAGGTAATAATAAAACAGGCAAGAACAACAGTTATAATAGTCAAAAATCAGTACAAAGAAGAAAATATGGCATTGCTTCAAGAGCTTACTTAAAGACAACAGTTTTAAGTAAATTAAACGCAAACCAAACCAAACCAAAACAAAAGAAAAAAAATAATTTGTAAAATAACTTTGTAAAATGAATATTTTACAAACAATAACATTCAATAGTTAATAATGATGCTAAACAAAACTTCTTCTAGGAATTCTTATCTAAGGTTTCTGATTCTTGCTAATTCTGGTTTATTTATAAAAATAAATTTATCAATTTTTTAGCATTAGACAATGTATAGTGGTAGGGTTGCCATATATAATACAGTGTTCCAGGTAAATATGAATTTCAGATAAACAGTGAATAATATTTTAGTATGGGTAAATATATGAATACATTATTTGGGACATACTTAACTGGGTATACTATATTTCTATTTGCTATACATGCAACTCTACATAGGAGTCAGGCTGTACCACTGTGAGTTATAGTTGAGTATATATCCAATGCTTTACTAATGATCAAGAACCACATTTCACTATTTTTTTTGTTTATTTTTCATATATTGCCATCTGAAAATGAATTGAGGTACCATATAGGAAAAGCAACATATTAAAAAATATCGAAGGTTCCTCTTGACCAGATAACCTATATTATTAGGGACCAGATGCATAATGTAATTTAGAGAAACACAAAATATGAGAGTTTGAGGCAAAATCACATAAGGCAAAGCCAACATTGCTATGAATATTAGAACTCAATTCAAATAGGACCTAAGTTATAGGCTGAAGAAGTTAGAAGATCACATATGTGAGCAGACATTGAATCATCACATCACCCACAGATTCCAACGGTCACAATGAGAAAGCTGAGTTACTGTATTTAAATTAAAGTTCATATCTCAGGCAGGCAAAGCACTTTGGTAAGCGAAGTCTTTGAAGCCTTAGAAAGCAGCATGAGCTACAGGAGTCAAGCAAGGCCAAATCTTGACATTCAAGCCCAAAACCTATCTTGGGATAATAGCCATTTGCTCTCCCATGTGAAAGCACTGGCTACAATAATTAGATTTAATTGCAAGAGTCTGAGTAGTTAAAAAAAAAAAAAAAAAAAAAAAAAAAAAAAAAAAAAAGGTGTAGAATTCTGAAGGAAAGGCTCAAACCTGACAATTACAGTATTAAATTTAATCATTTAAATTTATGTACATAATGGTTATTATCTAGGTATGAAGACATAATCCATGCTGGGGATAGTCAAAATTAAAGGTGAAAACATGAAAAATATAACCTCATTTTGAAGGAAAATTACAATGTATACCCAGACAGTCATTAATTTTAAAATACCTATGTTTAATGGTGTCTGTTATATTCTGCAAAGGGCTAGGGCTAGAGGTATATTGGTGAGCAAAATAAATGTGATCCCAGTTTACATAGAGATTATAGTTTAGCATTTACCAATTTTAATGAGTGTCATAAAGAAAATTTATGGAGTGGTAATTAGGTAATGAGGAACTGAGTGTTTGTGTATGTGTGTGTATGTATGTGTGTGTAGAGGTCAGTGGAAGCTTGATCATAAAGCATCATTAGAACATGCTAAGGATTGTTAGACTTTAACCTGAAAACAATGAAGGGTCTTTGGAGGATGGTGAGGAAAGTTTACATGGTCATATAGCGGTGAGAATCAAAGCTGAGGGGC
Organism: Rhinolophus sinicus; assembly: GCF_057876585.1. Taxonomy (NCBI): domain Eukaryota; kingdom Metazoa; phylum Chordata; class Mammalia; order Chiroptera; family Rhinolophidae; genus Rhinolophus; species Rhinolophus sinicus. Next base: position 78,933,943 of record NC_142502.1, on the reverse strand, counting down.
AAGATTTTAATGAAATATCCAGTTTGAAGTGACAAGGTATACCCAAAGGAACATCAAAAAAGGATTACATAGTGGGTTCAAATATGTGCATTTTTAACATGACTATGAAATCATATCTTATGTTCAATTACTTTTATTGAGGAAGAATAAAGGAAATCATTGTCAATGGTCATGGAGAGGAGTGCAAATATCTGAATAGCAGTGTTAGAAATTGTACATTATATTGCTTTATCCATGTGTGCATAGAAAACAGCTTGCAATATTACAATAAAAACAATGGAAAGATCTTTAGATTTACTAAATATATACATTTTTTCTTAAATACTTCAGAAGCAGTGATGATATATTGGTCAGTATGATTCTTTTCTGTTACAAGATAGTATTCTGAACACTTTTCCTACTCAGAAAAGAACTGCAAATGATAGGGTTTATTTTATATTGAAAACTGGACTTATTTTTTAAAGGAATAATAACAGATAAATTGTTACAATTAAAAGACTGCACTATACCAAAGGAAGATAGAGAGAGGAAGAGAGGGAGGTAGGGAAGTGTAAATATTGACAGATTTGAAAATGATGTGGATTACTATTGATTTTTTAAACTACCTTCTGCTAGTCTAAATTTTGTGTTTTGTTTGTTTTTCACTGTTCTTGGCTAATGCTTATGACTGAGGTTGTTGAATGTTTTCATTGTAACCACCTATCTCTTTAACACCTATCTTGGCTTTGACAACACTTGGGACAATTGTGAGAAATTGTATTTCTGATTGCTGAGAGATAGTGAGGAGTGAGAATAATTTTTTTTTTTCTCTGTCAGAATTTCCTGTGGATATTTCTGCATCTAAATCAAATGAACTACTTTCAAGACCTTTTTTATATGTTAATAAGTTTGTAAAGAACGCAACCCTACAAAAGGCTATAAGAACAAATCTAGTAAAATATACACAAGGTAAGTTAAATTAATTACTCTTCTCCAAAATGCCATAATGTAGACACAAAAATCAAATACAATCAAATCACCAAAGATTGTTTTGTCCATTATGCAAAAAGAACAAGATTAAATAGTAGATAAAAATCAATTGCTTGTGTTTGTAGGAGGTTGCCCCCATATATAATGTCCTCGTGCCTCTCTCTGCATATACCATGTGTTTTATAGAAGTTTTTGAGTGCTAATGATTTAATAGGCTGCCTCCCATCCTGCCAGATGCTTTTACATGATTAACAGTTATGAAGTGTTGATTTGTTTTGCCCCAAATTTACATTTCCCCCATATAGTGCTTATTTTGGGACACCGAGTTTCACACAAATGTATTCCAGTTCTATTTTTGAAGACAGACCTCCCACTTAATTGTTTTTATTACCCTCACTTTAAGATACACATTTTAACAGGTATGTCAACATAGAAAAACAAAATTAAAAATGAAATTATGTGGATACTTTGGAAGTCAAAATGGTGTTTATTTTTAAAATGCTTGCTGAGCATCTAAACACCATATTGGCTTACCTAAATCTTACGTCCTCCTCATCCTAGGAAAAGTTAGTTCAGTTTTTACTTCCACATTGCCTGTGTGGTTAGAACCAAAAATCTATTGTGAAATATGATTTTCCTAATTTCTATAAGCTGATTCTAAGGTTTATGAATTTCTACCCTCATTTCTTAAACTCTATCATCTATTAGATTTTCATTAGTGTGTGAAAAATAATATAAACGGAGCCACTTTAAAATGGAATTGGAGCTGCTATCCCTGAGGAACAGCCTTACAGTTCTTACTTCTCTAAACTTTGGAATGTTAAAACTGGGCAAAATGACCTTTGGATTGGGCCTAAAGCAGTGTTATACCCAAACAGCCATTTTTAAAGATAACAGAAAGTGGACATTATGACTACATAATGAACTGAAAATTAGAGATATCCTTTAGAATTAGGATTACCGTATTAGCTTATCTGCTACACTTACAGAAATTCCTTCCTTCTGTTTATGTAACTGTCCCCATCCCTTTCTCGTAAATACCCCTAGCCTTCCCCTCCTAATTAGAACACTATTTGAGTTTCTGCCTGAATCAGTGCTATCTGAATAGCTGTTCTTCTGAATCTCAAATAAACACTCATTACCTCTCACTTTGGTCTTGTGTTTATAGGTTAACAATTGTTACTCAGAGATACTTCTATCTTCAAGTTAGATTAAATTAAGCCGTAAGAACCTAAGCAGTGAGAAGTGGAATAAATCTCCTGTCTCTTTGGCCAATATTATGTCTCCCTCAATAGTACAAATGTGTATTGTAAGTGAGGAAGGGCAGGAAGCTTGGAAGTGTCCTTCAAGGAATCTTTTTTTTTTTTTTTAATTGTAGAGTGTATGTGGAATGAAAACATAGCTTAAACTTAAGCCTTTGTTAATCTATTTGCATTTTATCTTATATCATAATACACAATGATACACAGCTACACAGATATATACATATGTGGAAAGAAATGTAATTTTGAGTAATCCGTTTAGATGACTATGGAGAGTAAGGCCCATAATCTTCCATGTGTAAACTGGAAGCCCAGGAAAGCCAGTAGTGTAGTTTTAATTCAAACACGATAGATAGCTAGAGAATCAAAGGAGCAAATGGTGGAAATCCCAGTCTGAGTCCAAAGGCCTGAGATTGAGGGCTAGTGGTATAAATGCCAGACTGAATCTGAAGGCCTGAGAATCATGAGTACCAATGTCTAAGGGTCAGAGAAGGTGGATGTCCCAGCTCAAGAAGAGAGAATATTTGTCCTTCCTCTGCTTTTTTGTACAATTCAGACCCTCAGCAGATTGGATGACGTTCACCCATGTTGGTGAGGATGACCTTTACTCAGTCTGCAGATTCAAATATTAATCTCTTCTGGTAACACCTTCATAGAATTAATGTTTTACCGACTATCGTGGCATCCCTTAGTCCAGGCAAGTTGACACATAAAATTAATTATCACAGCAGTGGTCCAAGTTTATGTGGTGCGATGTTATTTATACTTTGTATACTATTTTCAGATTTCTCAATACAATTCTCCTAAAGATATAAAACAAAACTTTAATTACAGCATCTTTGGGAGACTCTCAGGATTTGGAATGAAGTATAAAGATATATCCTATAAATACATATATAGCCCAATGACTGAACAGACCAACACTTGAGAAGTAATAAAATAAAGGTTTTATTTTAATGAAGATAATCTGTTAAAGGTTTACACTAAAGACTAGAAAAACAGACAGTTATATATGGGTCCACCTCCTACACACAATCAGGTACTAAATTACTAAATACACTCAGAAAGTGTCAGAGCTCAGCTTAGGGTAGAGAAGGAAGCTAAGAGTTGTTCATTATATCCTGGAATGTGCTTCACAGACTGGAAGACTTCATAGTGTTAAGATGATGATACCTCAATAGGATCGAAGATTTCGTGTAATCTCTCTAAAATTCCAGCTGGCCTTTTGAAGAAATTGACAGACTGAGCCTAAAATTTATATACAAATGGAAGGGACTCAGAATAGTCAAAACAATTTTGCAGAAAAAAAATGAAGTGGGAAGATTCAGATTTCTTCTAAACTTACTTTGAAGGTACAACAATCATGACAGTGTGTTACCAGCATAATGATGTATAAAACAATGAAATAGATTTGAGAGTTCAGAAACAAATCCATACGTCTATAGTAAATTGATACTTGATAAGGGTGCTAACAATTAAATAGGGGAAGGTGTCATTTTAAAAAATGACGTGAGGCAACTGAATATCCACATGCAAAGGAATGAATTTAGAACCATATCACACATCATATATAAAAATTAACCCAAGTGGATTGTAGATTAAATGTAACAGATGAAACTGTAAATTCTTACTATATATACACATATATATGTAATATATATGTGTGTGTATATATATATATATATATACACATATATATGTAATATATATGTGTGTGTGTGTGTGTGTGTATATATATATATATATATATATATATATATATATATATATATATATATGTATGTATATACATTATGTAAACTTTGTGACCTTGGATTGAACAATTTCTTAAATATGACATCAAAAGCATATGTGGTGAAAGATAAAAGACAAACCATCACAATTTATAAAATTGTTTCTCTTCAAAGGATGCCATCAAAAGTGAAATTACAACTCAAAGAATGGAAGACAACTTTTGCAAATCAGATATCTGACAAGGGATTGGTATCCAAAAATATATAAATAACTATTATAACAATGATGAAAGACAAATAACCCAATTAAAAATAAGCAGAGGATTGAATAGTATTTCTAAGAATGTATAGAAATGGTTGATTTGCACATGAAAAGATGCTCAACATCCTTGGTCAGGAGGGAAATGCATATCAAAAGTGCAATGGCATGCTTCTTCAACCCCAGTAAAATAACTAAATTAAAAAAGAGACAAAACAAATGTTGATGAAGATGTGGAGACATTTGAATGCTCATGTGTTGTGGGGGAATTTTAAATGAAGCAGCCACTGTGGAAAACAGTTTGTTACACAAAATGTTAAATATATATTTACCATATGACCTAGAAATCCCATTCCTTGGTACATACCAATGAGAATTGAAAACATATGCCCATTCTAAAATCTGTATGATGGAACAAGATGTTAGTATTCATAACAGCCAAAATAGTAGACACAACACAAATGACTAGCAACTGTAGAATAACTAAGCAAAGTAGACTATCCATACAATAGAATATTATTCAGTGAAATGGAATGAAGTATTGATACATGCCACAACATGGGAAAAACTTGAAGACATTATGCAAACTAAAGGAAGCCAGTCACCAAAGGCCACATATTTTGTAATTCCATTTAAATGAATTATCCAGAATAGACACATCCATAGAGACAGAAAGTTGATTAGTGATTTCTAAGTGCTCAATGGAGGAGGAAATGAGAAATGACTATTAATGTATACTGGTTTTCTTTTTGGGGTGATGAAATATACTAAAATTAGATAGTGATGATGGTTGCACGATTTTGTGAACATATTGAAAAACACTGAATTGTATACTTTAAAGGGACACATTTTATAATATATTAATCGTATCTTAATAACAGTTTAAAAATTCACTGTAAGAAAAAGAATACCTCAGGGATCATTTTACTGTGCAGTTTTAATATCTTTAGGTGTGGATTTAAGAAAACCAGCTTCTACTTAACGCATTATTTTATAGTGTCCAGTGTAACATTATGCTCAGTTTTTATTATGAAGGTAAATGTTATGTGGGAATTTCAATCCTCATTAATATTTAACAACTCCATAACGCTGTGGTAACCCCTTCATTCACTGATGGATGACTTACAAATTTGTCAACAAATAAAGAAATCCTTAAAGTCTTCATTGTTGAATCTGGCTATCCAAGGTCTCTTGGGTCAGAATAAGAACAGTAATAACCAGATGGCATATTTATCCTTCCAGTTTTGTTTTTTTCCTAATTGCCTTGTGAGGATTAGCACCACAGAAGCAAGTAAAAAGAAGAGAAACCTGCTGAGAATCAAGGTTCCCATTCCAAGAAGCAAGTGCATTCCAAATGATTCATTATAGCTACGGTTAATGGCCAAATACCCTTTATTGCTTAGAGGACATATGAACTTGAGCAACTTGGGATTGTGAGGACAACGCTGGGTAGAATCTGGAAAAACAGGATGTAGAAAGCACCAGTCCTGCACTTATTTTTGTTTGTCTATAAATTTAAATACTCTTCCCTTGGGTCATATTTGGAAATATTGGAAAGCGTGCTTTCTGTCCTTTCAGCCTCACTATTCAGTCTTCCCTAAGGATGAATACTAAAGATAGCGAGACTGGAAAAAAGGATATGTGCATACATATTTTTCCCTCACTTCTAGCTATACTTCCTTGTGTTTGAAACATTCATCTATCCCTCCTGTCCTCCATAAAGTAAGTCATGTGCTGGATTCTGCTTATTAGAGGAAAGTCAGTAGGCAATCCCTACTGCTATACACTATTGAGGGCCCAAGAGTATAGGCAGATATTCCTACTTACAGATGAATATTCTTTAGACATAGACTCTCCCTTATGTAAATTTCCCCAAGGTCTAAACTGTAGGAATCAAGGTATTAGGAATGCAGAGAAACTCCATTTGACCAACCAACTTTCTCTGTTACAGGATTAGCATCAAAAACCTGAGATTTTGAACACTGTAATTCTGAATCATGCATCCATGCCTCAAATGATTTTGTAAATTAGGAGGATAAAGGTGGGCATTATTGAAATCCAAACACTAAATGTACTCATTACATAAATACTTGTACACTGTTATCAATTTTTTCTCAATATATTAGAAATACATAATTTTTTGTGGGCTTACTCTAACAGTAAGGCAGAATATAATCTTTAAGTTGCCATCACCCATTTTGTTCAAAGAAAACAGGCTTGCTTGAAACGTATGGGAAAGTTAAACTTTACTCTCTAGCTGAATATAAAGAAGCATATTGTCCCAGTTCCAGGTAACAACTATGTTATGGCTGTAAAGAGAACTAAACTTAAAGTAAATCTAAGAGTAGACACAGAGATAAAAGGAGATGCTAGAAACCTAGGGCCATGAAGCCATTATCAAACCACTGACATAACTGACCCTGAAGTTTGCCCTACATCTGAACCTCCTGTTGTGTGAATAACTCAGTCCCTATTTCTTAAGATGTTTAAGCTGGGTTTTCTTCTTAATTTAAGCAAACTATCTCAATTGATTAAAAATAAGGCAACATTTTTTGGGGCCCTGCAAGCAACGAGTCTACAATACGGAATTACTTGTGAGGAAATAGTAGAATGATACATAATGAGGACCTCAAAATTCCTGAAAACTTCACTGTGAAGTTGGTTAGGCTGCTGCGAGTTATACACTGTTTTCAGTGCCAACCAAGATAACAATACTTCTGCAAATGGTAGGGAAATTATGGAATGTTAGCATGTGTTCACAATTTCTTGGGGCCTTTGGCAAGTTTGTAAGTGAATGGGATTAGTTTTGTCTGAAAGTGGCTATCTAAAAAATGAGAGTAAGTAAAGGGCAATTTTGGTAAGAGGACTTTTTTGCCTATGACTTTAATACAAGTTGACTGAAATTTCCATAATTAAAAAAAGAAAAAAAAAATGGGAGGAGTAGGAAAAGCTTGGATCCTTGATGGCATTTAAAGCAACTGAATCAACCAACATATTCTGAAGTTTGCTCTACATCTGAACTTTCCAACTGGAGATGATAAGATTACTTGCTAGTCTTCTTTGAGATTGGGTTTCTAATCCTTGTATTAGTAAACATCTCAACTAATACAACAGAAGACTCTACCCACTTACATAGCTAAGGTTAAACATTGAGATTAACCTTCAAAATAATTGAAAATCAGTTTTGTTTTTTTCCTCCATATTTTCTTTTGCATTTCCAGTAAGTCACCCAGTACATAGAACATGATAGCATTCAATAAGTGATCCTTTGAAGGGTGCACCTGGCAAGAATTTGGTAGAGTATCAGAATCTTAGATAAAATGCTGAGGTTCAGCATCACTGGGACATGCTAGTTAAGATGGGGTACATGGCGGGTTTCATAAACCCTTCTGAAATGCTGTCTGCCCTTTGATGATTGGATTGGAAGCTGGAATGGGCCTGTGGCATTTAGAACTCATTAGTAGATGTAGTCACCAGACAAATCTAGGCGAAACGAGGAAATTGATGAAGTGTCTGAGACATTTGTGTGATCTTCCCCTGATCCACATATCTAGGTCTATAGCTGTAGCATGCAAAGGGTCATTAATTATCTATATTAAACCTTGTTACAAAATAGCCTCTACTGACATTGTTGAATAATTAACTCCCTTGAATTTGCTGTTAGTTGCTATAGACCATATAGTACCTAGTAACACCTGGCTTCCTATTAAGCACAACCCTGGACACAGACACAACCTTGGCCATCACCAGTACTCACCATTTGCTACTGCTTTTCTCCCATGTTTTTTCCACTGAGGAAAATGCTGCTCACACTCACAGATGTAATTGGAACACAGATAAGAAAAAGTATTCAGGGAGGAAAAAAGCCCAGCTATAAAACAATGAGAAAGCGGTCAATCATACTCCATCAATTGGCATTATTGTTAATAAATCGCACAATATTTAGTGAGTCAAGAAGACAATGTCATGTGCAATATAGTCCCCAATTTATGAACCAAACACTATGTCTCCCTTCCTTGTATATGGGTATGTGCATGCGTGTGTTGGTAAGTGTGGGGAGCCATGGTTAAAAAAGATATTCGATGGCATGTAATCCTAAAGTTTTTTGTTTGTTTGTTTATTTTTAAATTCAACTGGATTAGTTATTTTTCCCTTGTGCTATGGTCCTAGGAAGAGAGCATCATATGGTCAGGTCCCTTACAATGTGGATAATTCTAAGATAATTCAGGCTCCTCTAATCAGGAATTAAAATGTTTACCCAGCATACTAGCAAACGGTTTGAATAATTTCATGTCATATCTTCTTCTTTGCCTTCCCTATACCATACTACACCTAATTAGGGGTGAGCAAACTATAAAGCCCACATTGAGGAACGGGGTGTTATGTTTCTTCTCCCTTCATTTCTTGCTGTTCTGTTTTTCCACCTTCCAATTTTATTGTAACCCGCTCGAGTTGTGGTACACGAGGACAGTGAAGATGAAAGTATGTAGTAAAGTTCTTAGTTCACAGACAGTGTGAGAAGGCCGTGTGTTAACAGACAGTGTGGGAACTGTGTAAACCCCATGCTCTTACAGACTACTGTCATGGGTTCTGAAAACCAAATACCAATTGGAAACCTCTCACCTTTAGTTCCCTTCTCCCTGGCTCACTGCTTTCCAATGTATTTCCCTGTGTATCTAATAATACCTCTGCTGCTCTCAAGTGAGGTTTGCTCACCTTTGCTCTAAGAATCTTAGACCGTCCCATGCTTACTCTTTATCACTTGTGATTCATATCAGATTCATAGGCAATCGAAACACACTATTTTCCTTAACAAAATCTAAAAGTATAGGATGGTGAATTCAGTCATCCATATTTGGTTCACCCCTCAGCAACTTGCAACTCTTTTGATTTTAGATCTGAAAGGTGACAACAGATTCAGGTCTACTTTTAGGGACAAATTTCAATTTATCTAAGTAATTCTATTTAAGTATCACTTACTAGACTTATGTTAAAGAGCAGCAACAACAAACCATTACCCCCTTTAACATGGTGGAGGTGCTCAAAGCCCAACAATAAACAGCATATTTCTCTCCTACTTTTCTCAGACTTTTCAAGCTCTTTTGAAGTATGGTTATTTGCTGCTGGAGAACAAATTTCTTCCTCAAACTTGAAGTGTGGAGGTTGGTTGACAGGCTTTTTGTCATTAACTTTTTGCAATTCCAGATGAGTGGTCTTAATTGGAATGTAGTGTCAAATTGTTATCAAGCCTCAGCTAAAACTGATCTTGTATTTCTGAATACATTTTCTTTTTTTTTTTTTCTAAGTGTGTACAAGTTGATTTATTCCCTACTATGAAATTTATATTTACTGATATGTTTTTACCTAAGTGTCTTTAATTACCTTCTTTACTGCCAGGCTCCTGATACACATATATAAAAATAAATGATCTAGGTTTCCGGCCTAAGTGGAGTAATAGGGATCAGACATCAGATTTACCCTTACTTTTGAAACAACAACAACAACAAAAGGAAAAGATGTATGAAACAATGATTTCAAGAAGCAATTGCACATCAGCCAACAAAACAACGATTCCTGAGAGAGGGGAAACAAAAGAAGTGAGCCCTAAAATTGCAACAGATCACTGCCTTGAGAGAGTGTCCAGGGCACAGAGCAGGGAGGGTGAACCTAGTTAGAGGCTGCTGGACTCTTTGTTTTCAACAGATAGAAATGGGAACCAAGACAGGCAAAGATGTCTCAAGTTCACAGGGCAGAGTGTCAGAGAGGAGAGAGTTATATATAGACAGAGAACCCTAGAGATAGAGGATTCCCCTGAGTGAGAGAGAGAGAGAGAGAGAGAGAGAGAGACAGAGAGAGAGAGAGAGAGAGACAGAGAGACAGAGAGACAGAGACTCTCTAAGAAGGCCAAGAATTGTTCATGTTTCTACCAGCCAGGATGGAAAATTTCATAATCAAATAAAGTACTTGGTAGAATACTCCAAAGAATATTGTCCTTGCAATGAGGCAAAATTAGTCCTGAGCTCTGTCTGCTCTGACATTACCTAACAAAGCAATAAACCAAGATACGAAATGATCACTTTGTTTTGAAGTATCTTTACATAAAATAAAATAAGTAAATAAATAAATAAATAAAGGATATTTATAGAAAAAGTACATAAATATGAAATTAAAACAAATAAATAGAATAAAATAGAAAGGGTAGAATCAGTCAAAATTTAATAACACAAGTTATAAAAATTATACTGTGTTTCCCCGAAAATAAGACCTAGCTGGACAATCAGCTCTAATGCATCTTTTGGAGCAAAAATTAATATAAGACCCGGTCTTATTTTACTATAAGACTGGTATAATAATATAGTATAATATAATATAATATAATATAATATAATATAATATAATACTGGGTGTAATATAATATAATATAAAATATAATATAATGTAACATAACATAATATAACATAACATAACAACATAATGTAATATAATATTGGGTCTTATATGACACGAGGTCTTATATTAATTTTTGCTCCAAAAGATGCATTAGAGCTGACTGCCTGGCTAGGTCTTATTTTCAGGGATACACTGTAATCATCTTCACCAGCTCTTTAAAAAAGAATTAATTAATTCTTGTTTTCCTTTGTCTTGGATTAGCAGCTTTATGAATCAGTTTTCCATTAGACTTTTAGAAATTCTTATTCAGTTTATTGTTATGATGTTAAAGTTATCAGAATCCTGTATTCCAAAGTACTTGTCAAGGTCTTTTCCATGAATCTCTTTGATAATGAAACACTTTTGTGTATAGTTGATTGTAAACGGTTTCAAAGAAGAATCAAGACTAAAATAATAACTGTCTGTCAGTGACCGAAAACATAAAAATAGCATGGTTAAAGATTTGGTGAGAGTTAACCAAAAACATGATGTAATTGGAAAGCAAATTGTTATTTTTGTAATGTAAAATATTGTAAAATAATAACTGGAATCATAACTATATTATACCAGGACATGTCAGACATTAAAGTTTAGGAATTTAATAAAATTTCTGGAACAAATATGAGTAATATATGCCCATGTAAATATAATCTAAGAAGATTAAACATTAATCTTTGATAGTATTCCCCATGAATTTTAAAATATCAAATGAGCCTAAATAAATTTATATATATATATATATATATATATATATATATATATATATATATATTTTTTTTTTTTTTTTTTTTTTTTTTTTTTTTTAATAAAGATAGCAACTCTTTTGATACTGTCCAGGGGCTTTCTCCTCTGGACAATCCCAAAGTTAGTTCAAGGTCAAATAGACTTCATTAGAATTTGATTTAGGGAAGTTTGTTAAAAATGTTAGAAGAATTAAAAAACTGATCAAAAGAACCTTAGGCCACTGTGAAACAATACTCAGTTATCTACTAAAACAAAGTGACAATTAAAAGACTTTAAAAGCACATACAGTAAGTTATTTAGTTGTAAAAAGAAAAATATTAGCTCTTTTATTATTGAAAACACTCAGGTTTTCTAAGTAAAGACCTGATAAAGACAATGTGAAGCACAAAAATATTTCCTAAGATGCAGACAATCTTTGATTCCTGGGCAGATTACATTAAAAGTAAAGAAAAACCTTTCATGATCTATTAGTAAGGGCAGGCCAAAAATCTAAGAAATTTTGGGATTTTAAAAGAGAAAATTAAACTTTAGTTTTGTATTAGTACATGGTTGAGCTCTTTTTAAAACCATAAATAAATATTATATTTTAGCTGGTTTTGACCTCACACCATAAAATGTCTTTTCTATTATACAAACCTTCTGCAACTTTATATATCCATCTAGGTTTTATCTTTTTCTTTTTTTTCTTTTTTTTAATTTCCTATTCTGGAACAATAAGTCATTTTATTTTAGGACAAAATTACTCTCTTTTTTCCTTAACAGAAACAATTCCTATATCCTTTGCATATTATTCATATAAAAGCACATCCCTTTTTCTTCCCATACTTTATAAAAAGTTGTTTCCCTCTGTTCTTCTGGTTTCTAGTAGTTTTATTTTACATGTTGATTATGAATTTTAACTATTAGTAACCTTTATTTCAAGTGAAAACTAGAAAGCAGGCAATTGTGAACTGTCTATCATATATTAGCATCCTATAGTAGATTTGCAAATTTATAAATACATAATTATAAAAAAGTTATAATTTATTAAACATGTTTTTAATAGTATAATTTTAAATGTGTCAAAAGACATATTTATTAATACACCCAGTCGCCTTTGTCTCTTTGTAAAAATTAAGAAGTCAAAAGTAGATAAATTTAAACTACGTTAGCCGTCAATGTCTCAGTATATTAGGAAATGATTTCAATATTCTATGAATATTTATTGTTAACTTAATATAAAGTTTATTTTATTTACATGTATTTAAGTTATTTTTTTTAATAATTATGCTTAGACTAGACATCAAAAAGCTAACTGTCACCTAAGTTATTTTTCTTGTTGACAAATTCTATAGCATAGAGATAGAATAAGCATATTTGATTTGTAAACCCAGGGAGAAAATGTTGAATGTTTGTAATATATTTAATGTTGACAACACTGAAAATTAGCCTGCCTTTATTAAATCAACAAATTTAAACTAGTTTTTATTTATCAGAGTATCCCAGATCATGTGAACTTGAGAGACATTTGGTTTAGTTTCTATATTTCTGAACATTTTAGGAATACTTAATTTATATAAGTGCTTATTTTTCTTTAAGCCAATTAGCTACAGCTCTTTTAAAATTATTACTTACACATACATACATATTAATAAACATATAGACAGCCACAAACAGAGATCTTATAGCTGTCATTTAAAATTTTCATCATGTCTCATATACAGTAATACAAAACTCAAAAGAATATCTGGATCAAAATTGTGTTTCTGGCAGAGGGAATAAGTAAGTTTACCTGCTTAGATGGCCCAAGTTTTTTACTAAATATTTAAGCGTGCTGTAAGGATCTTTGTAAAGCTATTTTGGAGTCATATTGTGTTTTAGAAGCTTCTGCATACTAATCAAAGAATGCATTCCATTGTCTCTGAGTGGTTTGAGATCCTATCTTTTAAAGGGTGCCTAGTAAGGTGGACAGTCTTATCAAAGTTAAACTTCCCAAAGGTGACCACTATAATTCCAAATTATCCAAAAGTTCACTCATCTTCCAAAAAGGGACAAGATCCTGGTCTATAGTGGGTATACATACAGGAAGCAGGAGTTTTATGAGGAAGGTGAAGAAGAATCTTAGACCGGAACCATCTTTGCTTTTGGATTGTCTCTAAGATGTCTTAACTATGAGGGGCCCTGGTTCATAACAACTGTACCAAAACACAGGGAATGAAACATCATCACCCTGACTTTGAATAGAATAGGGTGATTTACCAACAGGCTTAAACAAACAAACAAACAAAAATACAGGCATGTACAATAAAGCCAAGAGCTCTAAACACAAACTGAGACTTATCCTCCAACTTCAGGGTCAGTGAGATAGTTCACTGTCGGTGAGCTCAGAGAGCAATGTGGGCACCAGCACCTGGTTGTTCACTGACGTGAGTCCTTAGGGTCTCCTGTGGGGCTCATTTCTGAGGCCAGAAACTGTCAAAAATCCAGAAATAGCAAAATTAAAACCACAAAATCAGTAACTAATACTTAGTAAGAGTCTGTTGTGTATACAAGAACAATTTTGTAAAGTGGAAGCTTTCAAAGTCAAAGGCTGATAGGAACTTCAGGGGCATGAAATTACAGGATGGCTTATAAAGTGAAAATGAGGAAACTGTTACCCTTTACAATGACTGGTGATTAAAATGGGGGTTTTCAGAGAGCCAGGGATTGGTTAAAAATAATAATCTCATACCATTTTTAGGAAGATGACGTAAGTTTCTGTTGTGATTATCAGAGATATTTACAATAATTGACCTAAGTTAAATAAGCTAGATTTATTATGCTTACGCAGCTCAAATGGATTTGTCTTCTCAAGGAATTATCAAGTCCGGTATCCATTTTGTATTTAACTTTAACAATGGGACCCTTGTCCCATTTCCTCTATTCAGAGAGACAAGTTTGCTCTAAGAGATTTAGGTGTTCGAGTTTCCCCAGGGCACAGCATTAATATAGTTCCAACACTGAGGTTTGCCTCAGAGTAAGGCCAGGAAAGAAAAAGGAGACAAAGTAAGGAAACATCATTCAACAATTGTCCCGCAACGTGCCCGTGGGGCACACACACACATGCAAATGAGGGTTCTCCCGCACAGGGTAAGGCTGACAGAGGCTTAAATTTTTTTTTCACTGGTCAGAAAGATGGGCTCCTCTCCAAGGCTTTGATAACAAGAGGTGTCACAGACTTTCTTTATTTAGCCTGCCCTTGTGTCAAATGTGGGAGTTAATGAGGGAAACAACCCAGAAACTCTTGCCACTATTTTTGGTTTTATTCTTCAAATTTTAGCTTCACTCACCAACCTGCCTGCTAATATTTACTTTTCAGAGTCCTTACATAGTGTAATCTCTTCTATTAGTAGAAGTACTGTGGTTCTTCATTAAATAGGGAACTATTTAATGGCAAATATTAGTTACCTAGGCAAGGACAGGCAATTGAGAAGAATGTATCCTCCAGTACCTTATTGTAGGATCTCTTCATATCTTTCAAAACACAATCTTCACAAGGAAAGTTCCCGAAGATGGTCTTTCCAAGAAAACACCTTCACTTCATCTGTCTTTCATGCAATCTAGGCCAATTATTCCACCCCGTATATCACTAGAGAATCAAAACACCTGGTACACTCCTTCCTCAGCACACACCTTTTCTCTTTAATTACCAGTTGGTTATTATATAGGGGAGCGCCAAGAGACGGCCTCATTCTGAATTGCCCGGAAAGGAGGTGGAGTGGGCCTTGTGTCTCCTGAATAAAAATTTAGAAAGGTAGGTAGGTTACATATTATACACTTCTCTAAGCCTCCTGTAAACTATAATATCTTTGGTACCTTACCATTATAGAAAAAAGTTTCAGTCAGCCCTTATAAAATAACTCTGTGTGTGTGTGTGTGTGTGTGTGTGTGTGTGTGTGTGTTAGTTTATATGTGTCAGTCTCTAGGCTTTGGTTTTATGGTTTTGGTATATGTTGGGGAGGCTCTGGTGACATCTTATTCTGTTATATAGGACTGAAAAAATGTGTGAAAGTATATTGAAAAGCCTGATACATATGAGGAGTCACAATTATTAATTCAATCTAACATGAGACAACCAAGATTTAATAAAATAAAATATTTAAACATAATATTTTTTACAACATTAAAACAATTATTTCAAATAAATCCAAATACTCAAAAACAGGCCTATAAAAATGTTTGCTGTCTGTGACATTAACATTATATGCTCTTATTTACAAACTTTTTCTCTAATTATTCCCAATGTTTTCTTTCCATATCAGGTAATTACTTGACTTACTTTGCAGTGTTATTTCTCAGTTACTATTCATTGAACACTTTTTAAATGCATTCTATTTTCCTTATTGGGATTTGGCAAATTATCCTGTTAGACACTCTTTCCAAATGACCTTTAAAGGCCTCTAGTATTAGTTTATTCACTATATTGATTTCATTATGCATTGGTTAAACCTACTATTGCAAACCCATCAAAACACTATTTTTTTTTCCTAGCTTTGCAGCTTCAGTTTTAGTATAATTAACAAAGTATTTGTGCCCTTAGAGTTTATTACAGTTGTTGAAGTTTTCATGGTAACAAGCAACTGTTTTTTCTATCTATTATTTGTTTTCTGTTGAGTGTTTGTTTCTAATAGTTTGGGTGACCTCTCTTAAACAGATGAAAAGCTAAACTTTGGCCAAAAATTGTGTTTTCTTTGTTTTTGTCAAATCCTGATCTTAAGCATGGAATATAATTTTTAAAATTGAGTTATCTTCTAATCATAAGAACAGATTTTTTCCCCATTCTGTAAAAATGATTTTTTTACAAGGAACTGAATGAAAGCATTTCAAAAGAGAAAATGGCATCAAACATGATGTGGGGAAAAAACCAGGAGTGCAGTTTCTGGGCTCTCACCCTCACATGGAAAGGTGCTCACTCGGGTAGTAAATGGCCATCAACTGTGATTGGATCTCCATCAGCTGTGGCTAGTTGGCTGTCAGCTGTAACCAGTGAGCCATTGGCCAATAATATAATTGCTGTGGCTATGCTGGCAGAAAATGGGGGCTAGCAAGAAGATGGTGGTTGAGCTAGCAAGCGTGGATTGCAGTTAGCAAGTGGGGTTGGTTGGTTGGCAGAGAAGCGGACAGTAGGTTGCAGACCGTGTGGATCCTGTTTCCTGTGTCTCCAACCCAGCCGCCAGCGAGATTATAGTGGTGACTCCCTTATCTATGGCTCTGTGAGTGTTCCTTTTGGGCTAAACTACCTCCCAGAGTGGTTATATCATGTTGCTTTCCTACCAGTAATTACTGAGATACTTTCTCCACATGCCTATTATTGCGATCATTTACATTGATTGGGTTTTGAATATTGGACCCAACTTCTAGACCTCTAATAAATACTACTTTCCATGGCTATATTCTTTTTATACATTGTGTTTGATTTGCTAATATTTTGGTGAGGATTTCTAATATATACATTTAATGCTCAAAATTGCAGAAGATACCTGGAAAGTCCCCCAAATATTTGGTGATTATATATCACTCTTGTAAATAACATGCAATTGTAAGAATGAATTTCAATAGAAATTTTTAAATATTTGGACTAAATTAAAATACAATTTCTCAAAATGGTTGGGATGCAATAAAAGTGGTACTTTGCGTGAAATTTTTATCCTGAATATAGACATTGATTTTAGATCTTCTTTCCCCATCTAAAATCAATAATCTAAGTTTCTATCTTAGGAAACTTGGAAAAAAGAGAAGTTTAAGCATACAGCAATCTCAAGAAAACATACAATAAAACTTGTAGCAAAAAATAGGAAAATTGAAAACAGGAAAACAATAGAGAAAATCAATAAAACCAAGAGCTAGTTCTTTGAAGTATCAATCAAATTGATTAACCTCTCATCAGGCTTGCCAAGAAAAAAGAGAAGGCACATATTACCAGAAATGGAAGAGAGGTCATTAATATTGATCTCATGACCATTGAAATGATGATAAAGGAAAATATGAACAACTCTATTCCCATAAATTTAATATCTTAAATGTAATGGACAAATTCCTTGAAGGAAACATACTACCAAAACTCACAAAAGGAAAAATAGGTAAGTTGAATAGGTCTATGTCTATTAAAGATATTGAAGCAATAATTACTATCCTTCCAATAAAGAAAGCTCAGGTCCAGATGGTTTCACTTGTGTATTCTACCAAATATTTAAGGAATAAATTATGACAACCCTCTTGGACCTCTTTCAGCAAATGAAAGTAGAGGGAATACTTCCTAATTCATTCTGAGACTATTATTACCCTAATACCAAAGCTAAATTAAGACATTGCAAAGGAAGACCACTGACCATATTTCTCATGAGCAAAAATACTCAAGAAAACATTAGCAAACTGAATAAAATAAGCTAAATAATAAATTTCAATAAAAAATTATCTCAGTGTTTTAAAACCCCTTCCTCATATCTGCCTAAGTTTTTTCAGAATATTTCATGTCCTCTATGAAAATGTGAATATTTTCTGAACTAACTTGGCTATGACTCCACCCTTGTGCTATATGATGCCAGACAACTTGGCCCAGGGCAGAGCCACATTGGCTGAAAGTTTGGTGTCTAAAGTAGACTTCCTGCTACCTGGGCAGTAAGTTTGGGATTGTGAGGAAACCATCATCAAATCACCATGTTTGACATCTTGGAAATTAGCAACATATTTTAATTTTTAAAATTTGAGATTGGTTGCTGTTTTATAGTATTTTGGCACCGTTTGTCTCCAGTTTTTCCCCTTTTATTGCTTTCTCTCTTTTTCATGCCAACAACAGAGTTTTTGATTCATCTTGAAGCCAAAACCTTAAATGTAACACCATCCTTTTTTTCCCTTTTCTGAAATTATCCAAAACAGTAATTGAATAGGCTATTCTAGAGTTTTTTCCTTTCTTATGATTATTAGTAAGCTTATCAATTAGCAGCTTTCCAAAACTATTGTTCATCTTAAAAAACATAAAAAAAGGAAAAAAATAAAAACACACACACACAAAAACAGGATATCTGACATCTTTAGTTTTCTGGCATTTGTCCTTGGGTCCTTGCAACCTCTAATACTTAAGAGTTTTAGTGATTACATCAAAATGTCTGATTTTGGTTTGTTAACTCTTCTTATGAAATATTTTCTTGTTACACTATATAATGAACATAGACATTTCTATTTCTATATTACCTTTTATTTTTTATTAACTTTTAAAAAATGTATTGGAATAACATTGGTTAGCAAAATTACATAGATTTCCAGTGTACATTGCTATAATACATCATCTATATATCACTTTATGTGTTTATCACCCAGAGTCAGTTTACCTTTTCAAATATACTTAATAGTACTCTCTTATTTATGTCATAAATATCCCTTAAAACTTTGAAAACTAATTTTTGAAGCCGTAATTCTATATTTCAGGTTAAAGTATCTCTGGGCTTCTACTTAATATTGACTCAATATTTGTTTTCTTATATATTTTTTTTCTAAATTACACCACAAGAATGTATGCACATCCAACACCACCATCCTGATTTGAAGGTCTTTTAAAAACTTGCATTTAATAGCATATTTAGAGAAATGTAATGAATCCTGCTGTACAAGACACCTTTTGCTCAGTCAGTCTCCTGCTAATAGTTTCCTTTCCTAAGAGGTCAATTGTTACCTATTTAATGAATCTAGCTTCTAGCACTTTGAACACTAAAAGCCTCATGTTCTTTCCTGAATGCTAAAGGCCTGCCTGGTCATGCGATATACAGCTGTCATGCCAACAGGCTAGCAAGCATCTATTTCCAACTGACAAGAAGCACATCTCTCCTGCTGATTTTGCCCAAAGCCTTTTCAATTCTTTTGACATTCAACCTACAAACTTACATTTAGAAAGCAATATAATGGTTAAGAATTATGTTCCTCTTTAATCTCTCTAAACTTATTCCAAAAGAAATGCACATTTTTTTTGTCCTAATATTTATAATTTAAAACTCTTCAGTGCTGTGTGATTATTCCTGGGAGGTGCAACGCGTGAGCTGTTTACATGAGATGAATGAAACCATGAATTTATAAGTACATGCTCCATTACACTCCTAGTGTATTGCTTCTTAATTTACATCTTGCTTTGGGCCATGCAGAAGATTATTCTGGCAATTTTTAAAGAGCTATTCCAAAATACGTAGATTCATTTCCCACGGCTCCTTTTTATTCTGTGATTTGAAAACCATTTGGTGGGCAGAAATTTCACCATGCATTTGTCAGATAAATTTCCCACTTATCATAGTTGGCTTATGGCAATATGGCGATTTTAGAAGAAGAAGAAAGCATAAAACCCATGACTTACTTTAATGGGACAGGAAAATGTGGAGCTAGACGACAAAGAATATAATTACATTTTTATGAGCGATCATGTAAATATATTACTAAAATGTTCTTTTAAATAGTATAGTCAAATGGAGAAAGAAGAAAAAGTGTCGGAAACCAAACTGAAAAATCCTTTTATCTGACTTTCAGACTGCTCTAACAAGTTGAAAGCGTCAACTTCGTGTCTACCTAAAATGTACCTAATTAATTAAGTATATTATTAACCAGGATCTTACTAGGGGAAATAAAGAAAAAAAAGAAAAGAAAAAAAAAAAACTTGTGAAGCTTGGGAAATAAATGTTGCTTCTAAATGAAATGAATAACTTATTTTAGAAGAAAACAAGATTTAATATACCAAAATTAGCATATTTGTCACTGAATTTCTCTTTTTTTAACAATTCAAAATTTTCAATTTCTGTAAGAGACTGGGAGACGTGTATATAGTATATATGTAATATGTGTATGTGTGTGTGTGT
This sequence comes from Rhinolophus sinicus, assembly GCF_057876585.1. Taxonomy (NCBI): domain Eukaryota; kingdom Metazoa; phylum Chordata; class Mammalia; order Chiroptera; family Rhinolophidae; genus Rhinolophus; species Rhinolophus sinicus. The sequence goes on along the minus strand of NC_142502.1, from coordinate 78,913,695 downwards.
ATATATGTGTGTGTGTGTGTGTATATATATATATATATATATATATATGAAACCAGTCATTAATTTGATCAAAATTTAGGATGGGACTTGAATGCAAAAATTAGGAAATAATACTAAATAACCTGAATTTTTAAAAAATTAGTCATATGTCTTTGGGAAAGCTTCAAAAGCTTTCTGTGCATCTGATATGTCATCTGTGAAACAAGGTAGCTAGAATTGAAGTGGTCAGAAGACCATTCTTGAAACTTGAGTGTTGTTTTTTTTCTCTAACCTGCTCCCAAGTATGTTACCTATAATACACAAGAGCGATCGCATTTTCTTTCCAGTTAACTGACTTTAAGTGAATACACTGTATAGAAAATAAGTGATTGAATGCTTACTCTTTGAAAATTATATTACTTAGATTAATAGGTTTCCAGACTGGACAAATGAATCTATAAATATCTTAGGGGATGTTTCCCAAATTGCATATGCTCCTGGCCCTTTTCATACTTAAGTCCCCTGGAGACTCTGTTGCATTGAGGAGATTTGTGGAGAGAGAAGTTGAAGAAGCAGTTGATGGCCATTGTATTTTGAAAGCTCATAAAATATTTAATATGACCTCATCCTAACCCAGCTGATAACTGTGGTTTAGATTAATTTTGCTGTGGTTTAGATTAATTTTGCTGTGGTTTAGATTAATTTTGTCCAAAACTCTGTGGACAGTATTTTCCTACCTTCCCAAAACATGAATATCAAATATACGAGCATGTAAACAAAGTTCCCATATATTTTCTTTATGAACTTTTATGCATGTAATCCTTGAAATTCAGTCACTTTTAATTATAATATTAGTGAATCACTCTCTTGAACTTGAAATAATATGTAATTAAGACTCACATGAATTATTGGCTCACCTAATTATGGATATCTCATACCTCTATATTGTACCCAATAATTTCATGTCAGAAATACTTATTAGACAATTTAGAATATCTTTAACATATAGGACTTTTTACTGCATACATTTCTCTTCTTCGTCTTTTACACGTTTTTGGACATTAATCATGAGGAACTTCTCTAAGGAAAGTGCACTGAGGCTGTGGAAGCTTCATTGCAGCAAAGCCAAGTATAATGACAAGCTTCATGACCCAGGGATTTTGTGTAGATCCAGATGTTTATCCTTATCAGGACCTAGTGAGGAACAGAAAATGCACAGGTGACTAATTAAACACTAATATACAGCACTCAAAAGTAATAAAAAGGTTATTAACTGTATACTATACTAGGCAGAACACAAAACATACCCATCTTAATCCTAGCCACAACCCTATGAGGTTCATAGCACTTTTTCCATTTTAGTGATGTTTAACTAACTTATACAAAGTCATAGAGTTAGTAACTCTCAGCTGGCTTTTGACTCAGTTCTGTATGATTTTAAGTGTGTGGGCACCAGTTATATAGCTCTCTGTATTGGAACCCCCTCCTTTGCATCTGGCTGAGTGTACAATCTTGGGGAAGCTAACGATAACTGTCTCACAGGCATGAACACTCAGGTGCGTCAATAATGAAACAGTCGTTCTGCCTAGAGTCAACATATATGGACAACCAAGTCACAACCAAGCTTTTTAGTATAAAATGAGAGCAAGGATAGTTTAAGAATTTAAATATTCAACCACTTCAAGCTATTATTGTCCTATAGCAACAAAATCACTGGCTATTTCCCAAATATAGCAGCATAGTTCTCTTCAATTACCCATAGAAATCTCTTTTGAAAGAAATTGCATTTATATTAAACATTAGTGTATGTATGTCTAGATACAGAGATATAGATCTACCAATTAAACACTTTTATATGTATGTATAGCTACAGATATATATATATATATATATGTTTTATTTTGGCGCACACAAAGTAAAGCTTCCCCAAATCTTTTCTGATATTACAGCTATGTAAAAGATAGTCTGAAAATATAATTTCAAGATAATTTTTTAAGGAAAAATTAAGAAAATTGATCTGGCCAATGAGAAGAAAAATATTCTTTTATAATTCCTAGCAGCCATACACAAAATGAAAATCTTGTTTGGAGGCATGAAAATTCTTAATACTGGGTGACCTAGAATATATCTTCTTGGGGCATAAATTAGATGGATAATACAAATATTTAGTTCTTCTTCTTTAGACAAGACTTCACATTTATTCTGTATTCTTTTCATAGAAAAATATGCAGACTTTATCTTAATTATTATTATTTTGTTCTCAATGCTGTATTGATAAACACTGATATATATTGATTATTTTAACTATTTCACTTACCTCTTTAAAACCTTTCAAACACTTCTATTCTTCATAGAATAGTAATTTTTATCATGGTGTGCATAATACAGTCATTTTAAAAATTTCAGTCTCATGTTCCATCATACTCTCCAACCATAAAATATTTGTTTTGCAGTTTCTTGAAAGTTTTTATATTTTTTTTTCTGCTGCTGGTCTTTGAATACACTTTCCTCTGCTGGAAAACTTCTATTTCTACTTGGTTTCCTAGATAAATGCCATTTATCCTTTAGATCATACATTGATTATTAGTTCTCCAGTAAAGCTATACTCAAAGACAGGTAAAGCCGCCTGTTGTATTCTATATGAATTCCCTGTGTTTAGTTTTTGTTAGAAGAGTGTTATTTGATACCCATAATGACTGAAGCATAATGTATTTTTAATAAAATAGTTAATGAATAAGTGATTATTTTCCTGTGGTTTTATTGAATTTTAAACTAATGTTAGAATAATACATTTCAAAAAAAACTCACAAATCTAGATAAAGTAACATCAGGTTAAGTCCTGTTCCAAAAGTAACCTTACTTCTTTGAGGTAGTTTTTCATATTGTACTTTTTCTTTAAATATTGATTTCAGTATTTATTTTTATCCCATTTATAAGTAACAGATTCACAGAATAGTAAATCTCCAATACGTAAATACTGACATTACAATTTACTAGGTTTCAGAATTATTTATTTTTCTTTTTCTCCTCTTTAATGATGGTATTTTAACTCCTTAAATAGTTGGCATATCTCCAATTCTTTCTATGCACCACAACATTTAGTATTGATTTTTGTTCCCCCATCATTGTTGTCATCACACCATCTTTATTGCTTATGTGGAGAGAGGGCTTACTTGGTGTTAGACATAATCTTCACAACAATTAAGTATCAGTAACTACAGGTATTATACTCATATTAAAAAATGAATAACTTAGTCAATTTCTAATGTGACTTCCTCATTTAGCAAATATTATGAGAAGAATTAAACCCAGGAAGCTCATCTATTGTAATTGGCATTCAAAGAACATGTGTTCATGGTTTAAGTACCTCGCTGTGTATTCATGATGCACTATAAGTAACACACTCAAAAGCAGAAGACACAACTTAGGAGAGAAACACTGGACACATCTTTAGTCAATGTGCTTTTAGATATGCCCTGTAGAGTGGTTGCTAATACTGGCAAACAGTTATCAATAACCAAACACATTATGATATCAATAAACACTTTTCTTTCTCTGAGTATATATACTTTTTATATAGCCATGTCATCCTAATTCTATCTTAGTAGCTTACACTAATAAATAATTAATATGAAAATCAGATTTCAGGGTACAGGTTAACATTTTTCATGACATTTAATTTTTTTGGGGGGTTAATAATATTTTTTTGTTTGTTTGTTTTGAATAATAGTTGATATTTTTTGTCAGCTAGTAAGTAGTTTCATTCTGTTAATCACTAAAGGACATGACTGTCAACTATGTCTGGATTTTCTCAAATGTGAAAAAGTACAAAGTATATACTATATTTGCAAAATAACATCTATTTTGCAAGTTTTAAAGTGTTAGTCTTGAAATATTTTTTTATTATTATTTTAGAAAAGAGTTGGATTATAAGATGAAAAATGAAGAACAAATTATTTGAAAAATATTTGATAGCATAGACCTTTATATTAGGTTGGTGCAAAAGTAATTGCAGTTTTTGCAATTATTTTTAACCTTTTAAAACACAATTACTTTTGCATCAACCTACTATTATGATTTGTATATAAACTCAAATAAGTGGCCTCTCTTGTTCCATTTCTCTCTTGAAAAAAAATAAGTTCAATGATTAATTTTTAAGAGAATTAGATATATCACCCTTTCAAGGTTTTCAGGAAATACAATGAAATATATATATAAGTACAGTATATACATGGACTTTTGCCATCTTTATATAGATGAGCTAGGGGAACTTTCATCAAAACCAAAGAAACATTAGAAAGGGATGCCTGTTGACACTTGACCCAGGTAGATCTTATTCAATTTTTTTCCACATAATTTGAAGTAAGAATAGAGAAATGAGTTATTCAACTCTCAAATGGGGCATTAGAACAGTAAAGTTAAGTGGAACAGGCTGGAGTTGGCACCATTGTATGCCCACCCTGAGCTATCTAAATTTGGGTAAGCGGAAACCGAACACTGAGCAGAATTATATACTTAGGAGAAAATAAACTATTTTTACAGTGAGGAATAGGAAATAGAGACTATGAAGTCCCTGACATAAGGACAAGATCGGCTATGTAAAGACTTTCCAGTTTGTGTGAGTTCTAACTAACTGCGCTGCCTATAATGTACCTGGAGAGTGCTCTGTATATTCTCAATAAGATGCCTTTGTAACCTCGGTTTATATGAAAGATTCTTGGACCCTCGATACCAAACGCTCCCCTACTAAAACAACCTTATACTAAATGAGGTATCTCAAAGTATAACTTCATACAATCAAATTTATTTTAATTGTCCGTAGATAACCTAAGCTGTTTGTTTTGGATCCATGTAATATAAAGCAAGCATAATTCTTCTTACTGTGTATTCAGAAAGTGGCTCCTTGCTTTACAATCACCACTCTAATTGTCAGATTGTCAAGTAAAATGTGTATTTCTAAGCCTTCAATATATTAAGAATTCCTTAAATCAAAACTTCATGATTACATTAAAAAAAAAAAGTTGAGAATGACAAACTCACTGGATATGACAAATGTATGTGTTGTTTTGTTTAACTCTATAAATACCTCTGATAAGTTGTATAGTTACATTAGAAATTGTAGAAAGGAAATATGAGTTCTAGTTTATCCTAACTGAAATTCCATATTAACCCTCTTTAAGTATAACAGATGAGAGTGGTAGTGACAAGAGGGCTGGTTTTGAGAGGGCCAGCACCATCCTTAGTTGGAAGTGGCCACTGTCCTCAGCTCCGGGCTAGAGAGGACTCCACCCTGATCCTCCTCTGCACATGACCCTCTCCACCAGGAGAAGAATCCTTAAGCCCAAGGCAATGTAACCACCTAGATACCACACCCCTCCTTCGAGATCACTTTCCTGATATCCAGAAACTGAAACGCAGTCTAAATGATCCAGAACATACCTCCAGGATCTGCTTGGACCTGGGCCTCTTTCCCAGTGTGAATCGTACAGGGTGAACTATGTTGCTAGTTTTTTTCAACTCTAAATCAGGTGGGTTGGGGTGGAGGGAGGAAGACAAGGGATGGTTCTCATCAGACACTGTGGACAAAGCTGAACAGACAAGCAGATGTGTCCATCCATACTCATGTGCAAAAAAGGCCTGTCATGGTATGAGATTGAATCTGGCATGGACAGAGAATGGGATTAATGTACAGCCAGGAGCTCTTCTCTAACATTCTTGTTCAGAAACAGGAGGGGTATAAAAATGTTACATTAGAATCTTACCTTCCAGGTCATTATATAAGTATATACCAGGGGTGCCAAAAAATGTATACACATTTGAAGACATGTTATCTATGTATTACTTTTTGAAGATGAATTGAATTATGTAGAAATGGTTAGTATGATGTTCACTTAAAAGATGGTGTTAATCATATGAATGCTAGTGTCATTCATTGTATTACAATTTTAATACAGTTTTTTTTCATTCTTAAAATGTGTATACATTCTCTCTGTATGTTAAGAGGCCAAAGCATATTTTCTTCCTTGGTTTGTTACTTTTGGGTATTGGACGTATGGTATGTGGACCATATGCCATAAATATGTTAAGGATAGACCAGGAGATTTAGGCTCTTCTCTTTTGGAGGTCATTGAGGGGAAATGACTGCCAGTTGACTCAAGAGCTGGACTCACGCTCCTTACCCTCTCCCGAGTCCTTGGAATTTATGTTCTTCCCACGATTCCCACACTAGATGCCATTGCAAAGCACAGCTTTGAGAAAGTAGCTTACGTTGAGACCATCTGGATTGAATATGTGACTAAACCTAGTAAAGGCCTCTATGTAAACTTTTAAGATTCTTGTGGGTTGGTGAGGATATCTATTGTTCTTGCAGCTGCCAAAGACAAGCCACATATGTCAGTTCCCTTGCTTATAAGCCTGACACCTACCAACCTGGAGTGGTCAGCCTATTTTGCAAACCACCATTATCCCACAGTATCTATTAAATCACTTTTTTTTTTTTTTTTTTTTTTTGGTTTGGAATATTTAAAAAGCGTTAGTTTTATTTCAAATGTAATGTGAACTTCCCTTCGAAAGAAACTGACATTCTTACTATCTGTGACTGTAATTCTGGACCACAACTGCATAATGGATTAATTCCAGTCTAAACTGTGTATGTTTTACGGGCCCAAATTGTTTCTATCCCAGGTATCCTGTGAGTTGGCTCTTGCTCTCTAGGTATTTCTTGTTGTTTGGAAATGCAGTCACTCAAAGGAAGGTTTTTAAATACCTTATGTTCATCAGTTGATTGCTCTGAAACACTATATTCCTAATTCTCTGCAAAATATTAGCTGTGTGATGCTGTAGCTCTTAGTCCATCTGTACTACTGTAGCTCTCAAGCCCATTGGTGACTCACACTATGTGCTTTCCAGGATACCCAGGGGGAAATGGTTCCTCACAACAGCCGCTCCACAGTCTGATAATCAGTTTAACCCAGGACACAGACCTGTTACTGTGTGATTTTTTTCCTAGAGTGCATTCTCTCTGGTCCAGCCATCCTTTTCTTTTTATAGATCAGCATTGTTCTTTGTTTTGTTTGCACTCTAAGGATAGAGGAATACCTTAATTTCTTTCTGAGGATAAATGTTTCTTGTTTACAGTCTAAGATGAAAATCAATTTCCTTTAGTGTAGCCATGTAACTTTTCCTTTATAATGATGTTAATGTTCCTCCATGAATGGTAGCTAGGGGCAAGATTGTTAAGTCATTTAAGAGCTAATTCACTGTGAATGCAGGTTTGCATTGAATTATATACATCCTGGTTATAAAACACAAGAAACAATGCTAAAATAATATGGAACTGGTACATTTTTTCTTTTCTTTATTTTAATTAAAGATTTTTGGGATGACAATGGTTAGTAAAGTTACATAGCTTTTCAGCTAAATGTATTCATTTTATAAATATAATCCTTAATGGATTTTCTTTTTTTTTTGGTAATTTATGTTTATATAGTTTTTCTATTGAAATATCTTATGACAACATTCACCAAAGAAAACTATTTTTTTAAATTAAAACAATCTCATTGTGCTAAAAACTATTTCTCTAAGGTTTCTGTGAATATCAAGTTTTTCTTATTGTGGTTAATCCAAACATTGTACATGGTCAATAACAGGAGATATTTTTTCCTCTTTCCTATTGATACTCTTTTTTAAGGCAATGTGAAATGATATATAGACTGACAAAAAACTCAGTCTCAAAGAATCTTATAAGTGCCGTACAACAATTCAAATCATGTTAAAAAATTATCATTATAGAGGCAGTAATGCTTCGTTCCATACCAAAATTTTATTTAATTTAGTGTGTACAGGGGTAGAAATATTTTATATGAGGTGTCCACATTTATATATTGTCTCTTTTGTATGCAATTGTATTCTAATTGGATTTTTTCAGGAAATCCTGCCAAATCTTTTGTTGACTTATAGCAGTTACGTGTTAAACAATTTCTGTAACTGATGATAGATATCATAAAATCCAAAGTAATGTGCAAATTTGGGTTACAAATCATCTTTAGAACTCCTACTCTGTCAATAGGAAGCCACATATTGTAATTTTATTGTAGAAATCATTTAAACCAAATTTCCCATTTTTTCCATTAAAAAGATACATAAATTTTAACCCAAATGTTTGCCTATATAGTCTGTGTTAGTGATTGCACTGACTTTCTTTAATGGCATTCTAAAAAGGCGTGAAACAATCTACCACATAAAGTAAGAACATAATGATATTTTAATTATTGTATTTAAAGTTATATGCACACAGCATAGAATCAGGGATTATTTTTAGGGTCTTTAATTAGTGTAAAGCTCTAAATAGAAAAAAATCTAGCTTGAATTAATAGCAATCTTTAATCAATATCCAAAGGTGTGTAATAAAACAAAATAATCATTAGAATATAAGAAAAACTTCTAAAAGTTATGAAAGTGTTTTACCAGTTGATGAAAGTAAATTGTGTAATTTAGATTTAATTCATTGAAAATACTTATAAATATGTATCACCTGGATTCAAATCTTATCTCTCCTTATCTTTTTGACCCTCAGTGCACTGTCAATCTCATAAGGGTTCTAAATTAGAGCTGAAGTATTGTGTCTGTCTACCTCGCTCATGAACTGCCTGTGTGACTAATGTAAGTCATTTTTCTTCTTCATAAAGATGAACATTTTATAAATGAATTATAACTCTAAAGTTAAACATCAAAAACCTTCAATGAAGTCATATTTCTGAAAGAGTCAAATTCAGTGCTTTAACTTTGTTTTCCTGGAGATAATTTTAATACACTGTTGGTGCATGCTGATTATTATTTTAAACTCTTTTTCAAGGAACTTATATACTAGGCACATGGCCCATCATCGCAAACAAATTCCATAACCTACAAAGTGACTTCACTTTTAATTCCTAAGAGGTGTTTTAACTGAAAATGATCGCTTATAAGTTGGGTGCCTGTTATAAAGGCGTTTACACATAACTTAGCTGACATACCCAGCACTTTTTAAACAGTCTTTTGTAGCCTATAAAGAAAGCCAGAATATATCACCCCAAAATATATCTCTTTGACATATAAATTATTTTGAATTGGAGACAACAAAGAAACCCAGTGAAGCACTCCGTTTTCTGCCTAGGCAGAATATAAATTATCCCTTTACTGGACACAGCCTTTTATCAGACCAGAGGTGGCACTGGAGGAATCTGCAAGCAAAACTTCCTCCATTGGTTTCCTCCCACGGATGTACCTTTCCACAGTTTGCCACCCTGGGAAACCTAGGACTATTTTCCTTTGTCATTTCTCTACAAGTGTATTGTTCTTAGTTGAAGATGCTGTATAAGCTGCAGTTCTAAGCACTGCTTTGAGTTGCTTTTTATTGAGGTTTCTCCCAGACGATGTGTACTGCACACATTAATGAACTGTTTGGTTTTTCTCTTGTTAATCGGTCTTTTTGTTAAAGAGTCAGCAAAAAACCTGATAGAGGTAGAAGTAAAGTGTTGCTTCCCCTACATCCATGTCCATTAAAATCCTCGGTGTTTTTCTTAAACGTTGTTTTGTAGCCTACATATCTATTACAATCCCAGGTGTTTTTATTCTGGGCTGTCGTCTATCCCACCAAGTCAATTAATTATTTGGAGTTTGTTATAAATAGTGAGAAGCCTTAAAATAAGGAAACCTTTCATTGGTTTGTCCAAGGTAATGCTGACAGCCAGATGATATGCCGAGGGACCTCACTAGGTTAATAAGGGGATTTACCTATTCTTATATGTATAGTAAATATTTCTACATTTTAACTGAGAAGGTCACATAACAGATGCAATAAAATCCGCTTGTCATGGAATTATATGTGATGTTTCACAAGAAACCTCACATCGTTAGAAGGACACATTTTGATACAGGGCCCAAGAGAAGAGAAAACATCTGTGCTTTCAAATTCCCGTTGTATATCCCTGAACACGAGTGTGTTACCTTCCTTGTTGACCCTGCCTCTGTAAAGCTGTGCATGTCTTTGGTGACAGTGATGGTGGAAATAATCATGGTGTTAATGAACTGTAGTTTTTCAGCTGTCTTTGATGAGAGTATGGCAGTCTTTTCAAATAGAAGTTTGTAAAACTGTATCTCATCCATTGTCTACTGCAAATGTCATCTCCTTTCTCTCTTCTTTTGATGCTTCCCAGTAAAGTCTTCTTTCTGTTGATTCTTTTAGCTTCCTTTTATTTCATTTAATTTAAATACTAACTTAAAAGTATAGCCATTCAGGTCTGAAACAAATTCTTAGTGACTTCCGATTGAAACTTCTTTTCCATTAAGGGAACTAATAGACAAATAATCATTATGTGATGTACTGAATGGGTACAGTTCTTGCATTTGCTGTAAGAATAGCAAAAGCTTCTCTCTCTCTCTCTCTCTCTCTCTCTCTCTCTCTCTCTTTCTCTCTTTATGAGTGAGTGTGTGTGTGTGTGTGTGTGTGTGTGTCTACTTTACCCTAGGGAACAATTTGCAAAGATCAATAGAATATAGGTGTGGAAACTTGAAAATGTGTTTTCATCAATTTGCATTCCCTTTACTTAACACGGCATTAGTTACAATCTCTGACATTACAGCATCCAATTCCTTCATCCAATCCCTTATGTTCTATATGAAATTCAACAATTCTGTGCACATTTTTAATTCCTTTCTCATTGGTTTTGAGCTAATTTCTCAATAAAGCCCTTTTAACTAATAATCATATTTTTAAAAATTTAAACTTCACTTACTATGACTATAATATACACAAAAATGTGCATATTACGCACAATTTTTTAATAAGAAGGTCAGCAAAAATAATGTACTTTATCTGAGACAGTAATATAGGCATCAAAGAGTAGAAACTAATTTCCTTAATTTCTAAGCCACTAAACTTTTCATTTTGCTTTAAAAGTGAATTCAAAATATATAATAAAAATGCAGGCTACTAGTATTGTGAACACTTAGTATAATCTCTTACTTGTACTTACTTATTTGTACGGTAAGTGAAGATAAGAGTACATTTTTCAGGTGGAATATTGCATTACTAAATAGAGTTGTGCTATCATCCTTCAGAGGAGAGACTTTTAAAACTTCTGTTTAGACGGTGATCTGAAAACAAGTGAACAAGTCCTTGGGATCAAAGATATCAAAAAAGATTTCACAAGTTTCCTACTAATTAGGGGAAAAAAAAATTAAAAGTCAATTATCTTTTAGTAGATGGTAAAATGAATAAGAAGCTTTCTAATGAAAGGAAAGGGAAAGAATGAAAACGGTTGATAACTTACATTCTATTCATTTTGTTAATATTTTATGTTTACCAACTCAGTGAGATGGTACAGAAAGCTGAGAAAAACAAGACTTTAAAAAATGATACTTAGGAACATTATAAAATTGTGTACCCACTTAGATTTTACACTAGATTTATTATTATTATTATTAGTTTCAGGTGTGCAAAAGCATAATGATTAGAGATTTACACCTCTCACAAAGCAATAACCCCAGCAAGTCTACTACCTCTCTGACATCGTCATAGCTATTACGATACCATTGGCTATATTCCCTATGCTGTATTTTATGTCCTGTGAATATATATGTGTGTGTGTGTGTGTGTGTGTGTGTGTGTGTGTATATATATATATACACACACACACACACACACACACACACACACACACACACACATATATATTTACAGTTGGCATTTCAATATTATTTCATATTAGTTTCAGGTGTACATTGCAGTGTTTAGGCATCTATATCAACTATAAAGTAATTCCTCCATAAGTTTGAAACCCTACATAGTCTTTAAAACGCTGTTGATTATATTCCTCATACTGTATTTCACATTCATGTGACTATTTTGGAAAAAAACAATTTGTACTTTCTAATCCTTTCACCTTTCTCACCTATCCCCCAATCCCTCACCCACCTTTCGGTTTGTTCTCTGTATCTGTGAGTCTATGTTTATTTTGTTTGGTCATTTATTCTGTTCTTTAGATTCTACATACAAGTGAGATCATAAGGTATTTGTCTTTGTCACTCTGACTTATTTCACAGCACAAAATCCTCTAGGTCCATCCATGTTGTTGTAAATGGTAAGATTTTATTCTTTTTTATGTATAAATGTACCACAATTTCTTTATACAATTGTCTATTGATGGGCATTTTGATTATTTCCATATATTGACTATTGTAAATAGCAGTGTAATAAACATAGGGATATATAGATATTCAAATTAGTATTTTGGATGTCTGTGGATAAATACCCAGGAGTGTAATTGCTGGGTCATAAGATAGGTCTATTTTTAATTTTGGGGGGAACCTCCATAGTGTTTTCCATAGTGGAAAACACTATTTTTTGCCATCCCAGCAACAGTGCACGAAGGTTCGTTTTTCCCTATATCCTCGCCAGCACCTGTTGTCTGTTGATTTATTAATGACAGCCATTCTGAGAGGAGGTGGTATCTCATTGTGGTTTTTATTTAGATTTCTCTGATGATTAGTGACACTGACCATTTTTTCATGTGTCTATTGACTATCTATCTGTATGTCCTCTTTGGAGCTATGTCTATTTAGGTCCTTGGCCCATTTTTAAATTAGATTGTTTGATTTCTTTGGTGATGAGTTGTAAGAGTTTTTTGTTTATTTATTTTAATAAATTTTGGATATTAACTCCTTATCAAATTAATCATTGGCAAATGTCTTCTCCCATTCAGTAGGATGACTTTTTGTTTTGTTGAGGATTTTCTTTACTATGAAAAAAAAACACACTTTGAGATTGATGTAGCCCCATTTGTTTATTTTTTCTTTTGCTTCCCTTGTCCAGGGAGAAATATCAGTAAAAATATCGCTAAGGGCAATGTCTGAGAGTTTACTTCCTGTATTTTCTTCTAGGAGTTTTATGGTTTCAGAACTTACATTTATGTCTTTAATCTGTTTTGAGTTTATTTTTGTATGTGGCTTAGTAAGGTGGTCCAATTTCATTATTTTTTGTATGTATCAGTCCAATTTTCCTAGTACCATTTAATAAACAGGCTGTCTCTACCCCAGTGTACAGTTTTGCTTTCTTTGTCGTAGATTCAATGGCCATATAGGCATGGATTTATTTCTAGGCTCTCTATTCTGTTTAATTGATCTATGGGTCTGTTTTTATATCAGCACCATGCTGTTTTGATTACTATAGCCTTGTAGTATAATTTGATATCAGGTTGCATGATATCTTCAGCTGTGCTCTTCTTTCTCAGGATTGTTATGGATATTTGCAGTCTTTTATGGTTCTGTATAAATTTTAGGATTATTTGTTCTAGTTCTGTGAAAAATGCCAATATGCCATTGGTATTTTCATGAGGATTGTGTTTAATCTATACATTGTTTTATGTAATATGGTTATTTTAACTATATTAATTCTCCCTATCCTTGAGCATGATGTATGTGTCCATTTATTTGTATCTTCTTTAATTTCTGTCTTCAATGTTTTATAATTTTCTGAGTACAGGTCTTTTACTTCCTTGGTTAAATTTATTCTTAAGTTTTTTTGTTTGTTTGTTTTTTTATGTTTGTTTTGATGTTTGGCAATTTTAGATGGAATTGTTTTCTTAATTTCTCTTTCTGATAATTAATTATTGGTGTATAAAAATGCAACTGATTTCTGAATGTTAATTTTGTATCCTGCTACTTTGTTAAATTCATTTATCAGTTCTAAATTTTTTTTTGTGTGTGGAATCTTTGATATTCTCTTCATATAACATCACGTCATCTGCAAATAATGACTAATTTACCATTTCCTTTCCTATTTGGATGACTTTTATTTCTTTTTCTTATTTGATTACTTTGGATAGAACTTCCAGTACTATGTTAAATAAGTGGTGAAAGTGGGCATCCTTGTCTTATTCCTGATATTAAGCTTTCAGCTTTTTCCCATTGGTATGATATTAGCTGTGGATTTGCTATATATGGCCTTTAATATGTTGAGACATGTTCCCTCTATCCCCACTTTGCTGAGAGTTTTAATCATAAATGAATGCTTGATTTTGTCAAATGCTTTTTCTGCATATATTGATATGACCATATGATTTTTATTTTTCATGTTGTTTATATGATATGTTATTTTAATTGATTTGCAGATAATGCACTGACCTTGCATAGCAGTAAAGAATCCCACTTGATCATGCTGTGTGATCTTTTTAATATATTGCTGAATTGGGTTTGATAATATTTTGTTGAGATTTTTGCATCTGTTTTCTTTAGGGATATTGGCCTACAGTTTTTGTTGTTGTCATTATTTGTTTGTTTCTTTTTGTAATGTCTTTGTCTGGTATGGATTCAGGGTAATAGAGGTCTCATAAAATGAGCTTAGGAGCCTTTCCTCTAGAATATTTTGGAATCCTTTGAAGAGAATTGGTGTTAAATCTTTTTTGAATGTTCAGTAAAATTCACCTGTGAAGTCATCTCATCCAGGACTTTTATTTGTTGGGAGCTTGTTGATTACTGATTGAATTTCACTGGTAGTAATTAGTCTGTTCAGATTTTCTGTTTCTTCTTGTTTTGGCCTTGGAAGATTTTATGCTTCTAAAAATTTATCCATTTCTTTCAGATTGTCCAATTTGTTTGCATCTGGTTGCTTGCAGTATTTAAAAAACAACAACAACAAAAAAACACACACAAAAAAAACACACTGTATTTCTGTGGTGTCCATTGTTACTTCTCTTTCATTTCTGATTTTCTTCATTTGAGTCCTCTCTCTCAAATATATATATATATGGAGAGAGAGAGAGAGAGAGAGAGATTTTTAGACTCTATTTTGTTTATTATTTCTAATCTTAGTTATTTCCTTCCTTGTACTCACTCTCGGCTTTGTTTGATGTTCTTTGTTCAGTTCCCTTAGGTGTAAAGACAGACTGTCGAATTGAGATTTTTCTTATTTCTTTGCAGAACCTGCCCTGATCTGAATTTCACTCTCAGGGCTGCTTTTGTTGTGTCCCATGGATTTGGGGTTGTGTTTTCATTTTCATTTGTCTCAAAGTATGTTATCATTTCTTCCTTGATCTCATTGTTAACCCATTCGTTGTTTAGTAATATGTTGTTTAGTTTCCCAGTGTTTGTGTGTTTTTCAGTTTTGTTCTTGTAATTGATTTCTAGTTTCATACCACTGTGGTTGGAGAAGACACTTGGTATGATTTTATTCTTCTGAAATTTATTGAGACTTGTTCTGTGGCCTAACACATGTTCTATCTTGAAAATGTTCCATGTTCACTTGAAAAGAATGTATATAATGTCACTTTGGGGTGAAATGCTCTGAAAATATAAGTTAAATCCACCTGGTCTAGTGTGTGATGTGACACTGCTATTTCCGTGCTGATATTTTTTGTGGAAGACCTGTCCATTTGTGTCAGTGGGGTGTTAAAGTCCATACTATGATGGTGTTACTGTTGATCTTTGCCTGTATGTCAGTCATGATTTGCTTTATATATTTAGATGCTCCTATGTTAGGTGCATAAATATTTGCTAAGGTGATGTCTTCTTGTTAGAATGATATCTTTATTATAATGTAATGTTCTTTTTTGTCTTTTATTATACTCTTCATATTAAAATCTATTTTGTCCAGTGCAAGTATTGCCATCCCAGCTTTTTTTTTTCTTTTCCTTTTCCTTTTTTTTTGTTGTGTGTGTGTGTGTGTGTGTGTGTGTGTGTGTGTGTCTGTCTGTTTGCGTGTGTGTGTGTCCATTTGCATGGACTACGTTTTTTTTTCATCCTTTTACTTTCAGTCTGTGCATGTCTTTCGATCTGAGGTGGGTCTCTAGTAGACAGCACATGCATGGCTCTTGTTTTTTTAATTCAGTAAGCTATCCTATGTCTTTTGATTTGAGCATTTATTTCATTTATATTTCAAGTGATTATTGATAGGTATATAGTTATTACCATTTTATTATTTATATATTTTTTTTATCTCTTCAGGGGGGACCTCTGCCATTGAGGTGTCCCTCCCATGTTCAACCACCATCTGTGTCCCTGGGGACAGCCTACTTCCCATCTCTCCACCTCTCACCAGTCACTTTGTCTTTTTGTGTGGCCTCTTCTTTATATCCTTAGTTCGGCTAGTGTTCAGATGATTCTTGAGGTTGATTGTTCTATGATTTACTTGTAATTTTGGTGTGATCTTGGGATGCAGTAGGCATAGCATTTATCTTACTACTAGGTTTTTTACAACCAAAATTCTGAAGGGCTCTATTTATTTTGTTAAAAATCATATCCTTTGTAGTAAGTGCCTAGCACATTGCAAGTAATACTGATTAATGAAAGAATTAATATTAAACCAGGTTAACACATAACAGTGCAGTTTAATAAATGATATTGATATTCATTATCTTGATTTGCCAAGAAAAGTTTGAATTTTATTGAATGTACTCTATTTCAAATGTCCATCTTCAATTTATTCCTGTATAAATGGCATCTATTACCAAGTTCCCAAGCGACTAGATTTCAATCTACTAACTAATTCTAGGACCAAACAGTAATTTGTTGACAAGATTACTACAGTTAAGTATTGGATTTGATGAGCAATATTTGAAAAAATAAATGAGAATGCTTCCATCAAACAGTGAAAAGACAGAGGAAGGAAATTTATCAAAGGTCTAAAATATACCAGAAATTTTGCCAGGTTCATTTAAATAAACAAACATCCCCCCCCCCCCCCCCCGCCGTACAGCCACAGAATGAGAGGCAATGTATTACTCTGACTTTATATATGAGAAAACTGTGACTGAAAAATGTGAAAGGCCATATACCTAGTTAAGTGGTAGGGTTGAATTAAGCTCCTACATAACTTCAAGCCCAGGATCTGTTCAATTTGCATTTACGATACACTATATATTTCTCTACAGTATTTTTTTTCTTCTTTAATCTTTGTAAGCATTGTGCATTCTGTTTGGGTCCTGCATGCCATTCATTTTTACTTATAGTATCTGTTAGACAATAGCTTCAATATGAGAATACTTAAATATGTGATATTTTAAAACAAGCAGTGCCCACATATTCTTCAATATACATTTGTAACACTTCTATGTGATAATCATTTAATCATCCATATATTTCTCTACTAAATTTTGTTGCCCCATCTAGACTATAATTAAATTAAAAAAAAATGTTCCTTCGTTCCTCCCCTCCTTTTCCTTCCCTTCTCCTCCCCTCTCTCTATATTTCCTTTTTGCCCACTATACATTTTAAAACGTAGAGATATTTCACTCGAGATTTTTAAAATTATTTTATTGAATAAATACTTTGGAGGGGGTGCTTCCTATATTAGTTCTGACATATAAAGAGCTTGGGAGTCATTAGTATCATCTTAACATCAAGATAAAACTGAGCAAACTGAAAATAAATGACTTTTCTTGGACTCCTCAGAAAACTGAGGTGCAGGACAAATTGCCACCCTGAAATTTAAAGAGATAAATCTAGACAGTCAGAGCTGAGGTCTGCTTCCCAAGAGCAGAAGCTGGTGAACCATAAGCTGTTAAGAACTTTTAAATGGCAACTGTGATGAATTTCTGGAGGCTAAGTGTGGACCACCTTGAGAGTGAGAAACTGCTGGGGACACAGCTGGAAAGGGGCTTTAAAGTTTAGGAATCCTTCCAGGTTTTCATGGTGAAGAGCCTAGACCTATCCCCTCAAGGCTCTGGCAGGGAAAGTGAGGAGTAACCTTGCTAAATACATCCAGAGCACTCTCTATAACAAAGCCTACTCTCTCCAGCAAAAACATTTTATCGGAATTTGTTTTCATAGGGAGAGGGGCATTTCTCTGACTCCAGGCCACTCTAGCCTTCCTTTCTCATCTAAGAAGGGGGAAACACTGGTGTAGGTCACAGCCCGGGGATAGAACCCCACTAAAAAGCTGAGATTTAATCTTCAAATACTAGAAAGCTTCTGCCCATACATTTCACTAGCATACCAATAGGACTCCTTTATAATTACAGTGGATTACAGCTGAATGAGTTTCAAAGTGCCAACTCTATCTGATGAGAATTTCTTAGGGAAACCACAGGATTATATGGGAGATAAAAGAAGAGCACTAGAGGAATTTTAAGCTTCTGGCACCTACAGCTATAGCAAATATTGAACACAGAGCAACTAATAGCCAGATTAATATAAAACCTCATACTAAAGACCTGTTTATGTCACTTACTATTGTCTAATACATTATGTCTAGCATTAAACAAAAAACTGCAAAGCAGGCTAAAAAGAAAGTAAAACACAATCTAAAGAGATCCATTAAGCATCAGAATCAGACTCAGGTATGCCACAGATTTTAGAATTATCTGTCAGAGACTTTAAAATAATTATAATTAATATTATGTTACTAATAGAAAAAGTCGACAACATATAAGAACAGATAGCTATTGTAAACAGAGAAACTCTAAGAAACAAAATCAAAAGGAAGTGTT
Organism: Rhinolophus sinicus; assembly: GCF_057876585.1. Classification (NCBI taxonomy): domain Eukaryota; kingdom Metazoa; phylum Chordata; class Mammalia; order Chiroptera; family Rhinolophidae; genus Rhinolophus; species Rhinolophus sinicus. The sequence continues at coordinate 78,895,252 of NC_142502.1, read as the reverse complement.
AGAAATTAAAACCACTAACAAAAATGAAGAATGTCTTTAATTGGCTCATCAGCAGAATGGATGTCACTGAGGAAAGAATCGATATGTTTGAAAATGTCAGTAGAATGTTTCTGAACTGAAATGCAAAGAGAAAAATAAAATGAATAAAAAAGAATATCTATAAACTGTGGGGACAACTTCAAAAGATGTTACAGACATGTAATTGAAATGCCAAAAGGAGAAGAGAGAGATTAGAACAGAAGAAATATTTGATGAAATACTGGCTACGAATTTTTCAAAATTAATGGCAGCTGGCAAGCTACAGATCAAGGCATCTCAAAGGACACCAAGCAGTATAAATAGATAATTTTGGTTAAGGACATAATATACTTTACACAGAACCATCAAATATGTTAATTCTTATGGTAGGGTCAAGTGGGAGAAAGAGACATCCAGACTCCTAATCCCACCCACTGAATAAAACCACAGTTGTTGTAGGAATGGTTTCTGACAAGGAGGTCAATTTTAATTTGATCTAATTATAAGATTTGTTTTTATTTAGTCAGCCAATATGAGGAAAATAATTTACAGTGACACTAGTGAAAAACAGATGTGCAATACAATTTAAAATTTTTCTTATGGTTTTCAATTTTGTACATAAGTTTATATACTGAGAGCAAATACAAATTTATATATATACACACAGTCATATACTTTTATTATTTTGTTAGTAGTTACCATATAGCTACTGTTTAGTATTCATTATTATAACTACTTAAAAACTAATAAAATAAAAATAAATCACACATTAGGCCTTCTTACTTGGGCATACACTTTTTAATCTCTTTGGCATTACAAACAACAGAAAGGAGAATTGATTGTTCTTAGTGCCCATAGGAATCCAGGTAAAAAAAGTCTTACTTCTAATCCCATCCATGGAAAAATGTAGTATTTCTAAGTTATTTTTATGTTTGCTAGTTATGCAGAACAAAAACAAAACAAAAAAACAGCAAGAACATATGAGACCCTTGTTGGGATAATCACATTTCTCTCCTGTTAGGAACTGATACCAGGTGATCCTTGTAAACAGAACACACAAAATATTAGGGAGAAACTGACTTAGTGAATGTTCTCAAAATTTCTGGTATACTGTGTTAATACCTATGGCAACATAAGAGAAAGATGTGGCCCCTATACTTGAGGGGAAAACATTCACGTAATCATCTATTTTAGTTTTCTTTATTTTTAATTGTCTTCTTTTCTCCTCTGGAAAACAAATACCAGAAGAAATTTCTACCAATAGCAATTAGATAAACTGATGAATGAAAAATTATGGGTAATTGCCTAAAGTACTCCCTGGCTCCCTTCCCATCTGGAAATCTGGACTCAGTATTCTTTCTCTAAGATGCTTTGTCTTGGCTCTTAGAATGGAGTGTTTCTGACATTAGACAATTTGATACCTTCTATGATCAATCAAAACAGCCTCTAATGACTATTTAGGGAGATTTGCTCAATATATTTAGAAGAGTTGATGCTAGTAATCAGAATAATGCTGCCTTTTGTCACACGCAAATAGGCAAGCCAGGAGACATTTTGACCAGGCATATTGTCTGTACAACTGACTTTTAATTTTTATGCATCTTTTTTTTTTTTTTGGTTCTAAAACTGACACTGATACCACAAAGAGGAGAGAAGTGAAATGATTGTGGAAGTATATAATCGATAAGTAATGAACAGTAATTATTTATTGGACAGTAAATCAATAGGAGCAGCTTGTGCCATTTTCATATTGTCACACATATAACAGATAACTAGGCATAATCAATAGCAAGCTAATTCCTATAGCCCCAAAGAAATGAATTATTCTATAAATATGTATGTGCTCAATAAATCAAGTTGGCATAAACTCCTTCTGAACAAGTTAGAAATGTCCTATACTGTCTAATTTTCCAGTCTATTTGTAAAAATTTAAAAATGCAAAAAGCACTGTTTTGTACTAAATGTGATTATCCTGGCATAACTGTGAACATATATTTTTCACTTATGTGTGCCAAATTATTTATAAATATTATATCATCAAATGTCAGAAAATCAATCAGTTGACAGTAGACTCACATGACATAGATATATGAGTATTAAGGAAGGACTTAAGACTGAAAGGAAATGGTTCTAGATAAAAATTCAGGTTTGTAGGAATATCTAAGGAATGGCAAAAATAGTAAGTGGGCAAATGTAATTTATTTTTCTTGAATCTTTTTAAATGAAACTATTAAGTTATTTAGTGAACAGGTTAAAACATGTTCTTTGTGTTTCATAATGTAGAAACACATAAGAGTGAGAGAACAAAGGACAGGTGGATATCAACAGAAGTATACTGTTTTAAATTTCTCATATGATAAATGAAGTGGTAGACATGTGATAAATAAAATGGTATAATATTAATCCAAATTAGATCCTAAGAAGTTAATGTATATTGTAATTCCTAGAGAAGCCATTGTGAAAAAAAATAAAACATATAGTTACATGCATATGGAAAGCATAAAAATAAATTCTGAAATTAATTGAATAATAAATGAAAAACTTTGTTCTAAAATAAGCAGGAAAAAAGAAATAAAAGCAAGTGAAGTACATATCATTGTCTTCATTTTATAGAAGAAGATAAAAATAAAAAAAGGAAAAGGATGGGAAAAGATATGTAATGAAAACACTAGATATAAGAAACACAATGTGGCTCTGTATTCATCTCAGAAAAAAATACATAGATGAACCTAATAGAACTTCAAAACCATGAAACAAAATTTAACCAAAAAGGAATGAATAGGCAAATTTCAGAAAAATTGTTGAAATTTTTAGCATTAATTTTTAGCAGTTAATAGAACATTGGTAGAAAACAGGAGAGAACATCTGTTTCCAGACATGACAGGACAATTGTTTTTGCAGTAGCCTATAAAAAATACAGCAACTATAAAAAATGAGCAGAATTTACATGGCAAAGTTTTAGTCCTGAAAAATAGCATCATAAGATGGCAATTACTGATAGCAAACTCACAAGATGAACACTGTGATTACAGCAGGCTGTGAACAATTTCCCAAAGCAGAATGTTGTCATTCTGTTGGAGCTAAAGAAGCTGAGATGAGAATTGGGGGCTGCTGAAGCATTTGGAATATGGGAGGCAGGGCACTTAGAGAAGGAGATTGAAACAATAAGCCTGTATACAGGTTGGTTACAAGTTTCTGGTTGAGGGTTAGACTTGTGCAAGTGCAGGACAAGACAATACGATGTTCACAAAACAGGTGTTGTTAGGTTATGAACAGAAAAACAAGTCTGGAGAGCAAAGATTCAAGAAGTCATTTAGTACTGGTCTAGCCAGAATAAAGAAAACATTTTAATGCCTAGGAATTTACCTGAGATACCAAAATACCATACTCAGAAATGATGATTACCCTAGAGAAAGGACTGCTCTAGACATACTCTTATGAAGCTTAAAACCAAGCTTTAGTAAGATCTACAGAGGAGATAACATCTGCAGATTGAGAACAACCACGCTAGATGACCTTAGAAAACTGAATTTTCCACATGTCTTCTCTAAGCATTAAACCGGGTCTACATTAGTTCAAGGTCATTAGGGAATAATTGAGCTACCTGCTAGAACAAACATCAATACTTTTCAATACAAGAAAACAGAATGCAGAGCCTCTAAAATATATCACGCACCATGTTCAGCTTTCAATTAAAAAAATAAATAAATAAATAAACATGCAAACCAACAGTAAAATGTTATCCAAAGTCAAGAGATAAATAGACAATATAAACTCATATCAACAGACTCAGGAAATTGGATGTAGCAAACAAAAACTTTAAAACAGATATTATAGATATAAAGACAGAGATGTATTTTCAGCAGGAAAAAAGGGACCTAAAATAAAATTAGGGATGCAGAAATTATAAAATAACTGAAATGAAAAAGTTCTCAAATATATATAGAACATATCTGTCAATAAGAGTACAAACAGCCAGGGCAGTTGAATGGGATTATCTCTATATTTATTACATTTGTAATGTATGAAATAGGAAGAATAAAGTTGAAGGTGGAAAAAGGGAATGGAAATTATAAAATGTGAACTGAGTTGTGCAAAGTGGAAAATGAGAATTTTCACGTATGAATTCAGATGTGGGCAGTGAGAATTGGGGAACGTGAAGTATCAAGTGTGAGGTTTATAACGGTATATGTAGTATTAGTGCTAAATATATTTTAATGAGTTAGGGATACTTGAACTGAAAGAGGTTGGACTTATTAGCCAATAGAGGAAATAAATAAAGTAGAAAAATGAAATATACGAATATTTTGTTGAGTGAAAAGAAAAGAAGATAGAAGACCAAGAGAGCTGCATAAGGGAGCTTGGGCAACAAAAAAGAAAAAAACAAGAAAATAGACTTAAATTATATCAATAATTATATTAAATCTAAAAGGAGTAAATATTTTAATTAAAAGATACAGGTTGTTAAACTGGTGAAGAAACCAAGACCCAAGCTTATGCTCTGCTTTCAAACACATAGATTGAAAGTAAAAGGATGAAAAAATAGGCATACCACACAAACAGCTTAAGGAAGCTGGTGTGGCTATATCACTGTCTGACAACGCAGACCTAACACCAAGGAGTATTAAGGCATATGAAGAGGGGCATTCCATGATAATATAAGGGGTAATTCACCAGGAAAAAAATAACCAGCCTAATTTAGTATGCTGATAATAATAGAGTTCCAAAAGCCATGAAGAAAATTCTGATGGAACAAAAGGGAGGATCAGAAAAATACACCATCATTGGAACCACTATTTTCTCAGTAATTAGAATAGACTGCATTGTGTGTAAAGTTGTATTAGTTTCTTATTGCTGCTATAACAAATCACTGCAAACTTAGTGGTTTAAAACAGCACAAATGTATAATCTTACATTTGGAAGTCAGCACTTGAAATAGGTCTCACTGGGCTGAAATCAAGATATCAGCAAGGCAATGCTCTTTTCAAGAAGCTCTAAGGAGGACTGCTTTTTGTTTCCTTTGACTTTTCTAGCTTCCAGAGGTTGCCTATTTGTCTCTTAGCCCCTTCCATCTTCAAAGCCTGCAGTGGCTGGCTGTGTTTCTTTCATCTCATCACTCTAACAATTGATCTTCTGTCTCCCTCTTCAACAGTTAAGTATCCTTATAATTACAATAGCCCAACTATTTAATCCTGGATAATCTCCCTATGTTAAAGCCAGCTGACCAGCAAACTTAATTCCACCTGGAACCTTAATTCTTCCTTGTCACTAAGGTAACATATTCACAGCTTCTGGGGGTTATCATGTGGACGTATTGAGTGACCACTATTCTGCATACCACAGTTATACATCAAAAAACATAACTAAAAGAGAACATTAATGTTCAAAAGACCAGTATAAAATAATTCTGATGTATTTAAACCAGAAATATAAATACAAATCTTAAAAAAAATGTTTAACATCATTTAATATATATTTTTAATATAAATTTTCATGGTTTACCTCACTTTACGCTTTTCAGTTTCATGGCTATCCTTATCTTTACCCACTACTCTCTTTTCAGTCAAGGCCTGATTGAACATGCATCAGAATCAGACCTCTAGTTTTACTTTGGCTTAACAAGTATCTGACATTTTACCAGAAATAGTCTATGTTGATCTCATGTTGTAGTCTGGATGGTTGTGTATTTCATACCTGAGTTCTAGAACTGGTATCCTATGTGATGATAGTCTGATTAAAATAGTTCAGATTGAAATGGATGTTTTTGTCAAAACTCCCTGACTCAAATGTCTTTTTCCCTTCTGCCAACTTCTTGTTTACCTTGGCAATGAAATTTCTGAGCCAGAAACTTCAAACTAATGTGACCCGTTTAGCTAATTAAGACAAACAGATATGACCCTGCTATTTGCAAATAAAATTTCCGGTTCTATATTTCTGTATTGAAGACACAGTGGGGTTGGTTGATATTTGGTAAGTAATTACCTTACTAATTAGCGTCGTGGTGCCACCCCCAAGAGAGTGATCTGTCCCTCGTCTTCCTGTGGTTGCTAGCATACTGTTTTCCTCTGGCTCTCTTTTGTGGTTTCTATTATTAGTAATTATCAGATCATACTGAACTCTTGGATGTTTATTGGAGCATTACTGTAATTTGTCCTTCCTTCCATTTATTTTGTTTGCTATTGACCTCAACTGCAATTTTCTTACTACAGTCATGCACCACTTAATCTAATTTTTTGACTCTATAAACTTCTTTCCTTTCCCATTGTGTGTGTCTTATTTTAGAATCTATAATTTCACTCTAGCTAGCATGACAATATTCTTTTAATCTTCTGTCTTAGATCCAGATGCTCTGTACTATAGCCAGTGTAAATCTTTTTTTTTTTAAATCATCAAATTGATAATATCACTACCCAATTAAAATACTTTAATAGCTCAGTAAGTATTGCAATGAGAACAAGGTAAATAAAAAACAAAACAAAATGAATCTTTTCAATATGACTTTGTTATTGGTATGAGAAATCTCCATTCTAGTCATAGATATTTAAGAAAAACGCATTAAATGCTGTTGGGATAAAGACAAATTAAGGTACTTCATTAATTAAGCCACTTGCTATAAAAGATATCTCAAAATTTCAATAGCTTAAACACAAAACTTGATTTCCCCTTAGAATTAATTCTAAAATGAGTTTTTCTGATGGTCAGTAGAAAGCACAGTTCTCAACAGTGACTCAAAGATCCAGGAGGCTCCATCTTCACCACATGATATCCACGTAACTCTGGAGGTCAACATTCAGTGACAGGCAAAAGAAGGTAACGGAGTGTAATGTGATGGGTACTTCTAGAAATAGAACATACTACTTCAAATTTTTAGGTCTCCAACAACTTCAAAAATTCTTCAAGATGAGGTCTAGTTCTGTTCCCACTAGATCCATTTAATGTCAATGAAACATAACCAAAATCTCCTAGAATTATTCTTATCCTCTTCTTTTCTTCTTTTTATTTTAAATATTTATATTATGACTCAGTCTAACCCAGCCATCTGACAACTCTGAGCGGAAGGCCAAAGAATCAAAGAGTCAGATGTGTTGTGTCATGGCACTGTTGAACCAGTAAATGCCTATGTCTAGACTTCTTATGTCAATACAAAGACTCCAATTTCTCTAAGACAGTCTTGTCAGGTATTCTATAACTTAAGCTAAAACATTCTTAACAGAAACATCAGCAATCTAGGATCTTACAATTTAGCATTTGTTTTGTTCTTAAACTATATTATTTTTGGCTGTTAATGTTCTACATATATTCTGTGTTCAGATTTAAAGAGGAAAAAGTGAAACATAGAATAAACATATTTCATTATATGTTAATAAAATTTATATTTACTTATGAAATATAAGATGTATATAAATTTTAAGGTTGTTTTTTTATTGTGTTCTCTAAATTCTGCAATTATTGACAAGGACATTTAATGAATAAACGTGAAGAAATTCATTACAAATATAAAAGTGTATATTTTCTTCAAATATTTCCTCTTTGGTATTTTAAAGATTTTGTTTGTAAAAAACATTTTATATTGGTGGCTGTTTAAACTCCATTTTCTTTAGTGGTTGACATGCATTGATACTTATTGGTAGAAAGAAACATATGGTTTATTATTTTTCAACAGGTGATATTTTGATGTTCTGCACGTCAGAAAACACAAGTTGATTAAAAGTGCAGACTAAGTTTTCTTTACGTCCTTTTACTTCAGCCACCTAGTTCTTTTTCCCCAAGAAAAACAATAATACCAGCTTCTTGTACATTCTTGCCTAGAATCTATACACATGCAAACATTTGTTTATTACAAATGTATGATAATTCCCTTTTCTTTTGCAATTTTGTATTTTCATCTCTTTTACCATTTACAGATGTTAGGAGATATGTGTGAAGTTATTATTTAAAAGAGAATTGTCAAGCTTTGCTGTAGCCATTGATGTTTGCAAGGTACTTCATTTTGGTCCCAGTACTCTTGTGTCACCATTGTGGATCTCATAACTGAACATAGTATTTTCACTTATTTTTATAATTCCTGTATGTTTATTCTTGAGGGAACAATAGCTTTAGATATGGATACTCCCACTGTCCTTGGTCACAATATAACTAATATAAATCAAGACTACTAATCAAGTAACTAATATAAATCAAGACTACAGCAGGATGAGGAAAGTGGAATTTTGTAGCAGATTGCTGTAGGTGATCTAGGGATTGAACTGCTTCCTAACTGAAGAGTCTTTAATTAATCCTTATTTTAGCCACCTGCTCTTTATCCCTAATTTCTAAGGCACCTGTTGATAGGAGTGCTTGATCCTTTTGACGGTTCTTCAGTGCAAATCAGGTATTTTCTCATCTTTTGCACATTGTTGATTTAGGTTTCAGATGTCTGGGAGCTGCTGCCAGTTACCTTTTGTTTATTTGTTTTCCAACTGACAAATTTTTGTTGCTGTTGTCAAAACTCCTATAATCTCTGTCACTGTAGTTTTATGTCTTAAAATAATTTTCTCACAGTAACTAGAATGATACTTCATGATAACACAAAATTAATTGTAAGTCTTTAATCTACCTGCTTAAGCTGGAATCCCAAATTAATTTTTCTCTCTCTAGTATTTAGAGAGATGCAGGATAGTAAAGCACTTTATCACATAGCATGGTCTTGAATTTTGTTATTTTATGGAGTCTAGAATAATTTCCAATAGGTTGGAACTAAAAAGACATACCTTAACATTAGAATTTGAATGTTGGTCTTTCTTTATGGATAGATCCTGTCTATAAATATGAGGTGTGATAAAAAATACTGTGAATGCTGCTGCCAAATGCCGTCCAACAGAAAGGCAGAGATCTTCAGTATGGGAAGTGGTGTGTTAAACCTTAATAACAGTGTGTGACAAGTTTCAGTTTGTTCAGTGCAATCAATCGGGTGTAAGCTACAGTTGAGAGAAGTTGTATTTTAAATTGTGCCATAAATTATGGATCATAAACTGTGCATTAGCATGAAATGGGCAAACGGTTTTATCCTCCATCATGACAATGCTCCGGGTCACACATCGCTTCTGGTACCACAATTTCTGACAAATAAAGACATTACGGTGTGTCCTTATTCACCTATTCACCAGATCTAGCACCATGTGATTTCTGGTTCTTCCCCAAAGTCAAAATGCTTCAGAACATAGAGGCAGCCATGACAGCGCAACTAAAGATACTCACAAAAGAGGACTCTCAAAAAGTGGGAAGAATGATGAGATAAGTGTTTTCAAAGTAAGGGGGAGTATTTTGAGGGGGATTAATGGCAATGTGTCTTTTACTGTATATATATATATATATATATATATATATATATATATATATATATATATACACACACACACACACACACACACACACACACACATATACATATACATGTATATATATACATATACACACATGTATATGTATATATGTGTATATATGTATGTATGTATATATATATATATACATACATATATGTTAATATAACATATATTAAACATTTACCACATTTTTTGGATCACACCTAATGTGTAAGCAAATAAAGAAACTGAAAAGCAGGACATTAGTTTGGTTTTATTTAAATTTATCATGGTAGAATGAACATAAATCAAACATCCAAAACAATATATAAAATTGTATTTTTAATGCATCTGGCAAAGTGAAGGAAGACAGGAAATAAATTGGAAAATGTAAAATCTTTGAACTAAGGATTGGGCTCATATATATGGAACTTTATCCAAATCTAGATTTACATGATCACAAAATACTTGCTCATCATTTTGCTTAAAAGGAAATCATATAATTGTGGGGGCATCTAGTGAAATCAGCGATTCAACTAATTTGTATATTTGAAACGCAGATAATTCAAACATGAAGTCATATGTCTGTCAAATGATTTCAACTACACAAAAATCTTGTTTTCTAACATTTGGATGGTGGTTATTAAAGAAATAGCCTTGCTATAACTTTTCAACTTAGATTACTGATGTCTTCAAGATAGCTAGCACTTGTTAATCCTATTTAAGGAACTGAAAAAGCTGATAACTTTGAAATGGTTGCTGACTTTTTGGTCAAAGAAAAGCTGAACCAGAAGAAAATCCTTGGTATTCTTTTCACGTATGATACTGTTTTGATTCTTCACAACTGATGAATTTTTATGGATTTTATGAAGAGAAAAATACCACATATTGTGATGTTTCATTTGTTTCTGCATAGCATGCATTAGTGTCCAACACTATTATGTGATTCTGAATTATTTTTTCTGCTGCCATGAAATTGCACCACTATGAGCTAAACTTTGAACCATCACCTTTGCAAGTGGTCTTTTACAAGTTAAAGAGAAAAATACAAAGTTTTCAAACCACATAATATTCACTGGTTTAATTGACCATGTCATGAAAGAATTTATTCCAATTCAGCAAAAGTTACACTCTTTTAAAGATGAGGGATGGCCACTTTCAGAACAACTTAAAGAGGAAATCCATATTGTGGTTTCTTTGGTGGTGTGAGTCAACTAAAGCCTTCAAAATTAAAAGTCCTAAAAGTCATTATAATACTTCTTTAGCCAAGGTGGCACTCTATATTAAAGCTATTTGAGAAAGACAACTATGCAAATTATGTCATTTATTTGCAGGCAGAAATCTGCAGAAACCTGGAAACCTTGAAGGAAATTGTTGAAGGTTGCTCTTGTTCAGATGACCTTAAAAGTAAAACATGGATTTGTAATCCTTTCCTTGGTGATATGGACAGCAAATCAATGATGCAGAACTTGCCAAAGATGACCTCATTGACTTAAGGACAATGGGAACAATGCTTCATGCATTTCACTTAACAAGATAATTTCTTTATCTCAGAGAAGTTTGTTGCTCCTTGACACAGACTTATCCTCATTTGTCAAAGTGAGCTCTAGGAGTTTTGATTCTTTTTTCTATATACTCATTTGATTCAGGGTGTCAGCACTTACTCCCTTAAAAGTGAGAAGTGAAAAATTGATTGGAGATCAAATATGGCATCTTGCATTAGAAAATATATTAGTAATTTAAACCTCTCAAGAAAATAAAACACAACATTTTAATTGAAATATATAAGAAGAAGTACATTTGACTTTTTATGTCCATAATTTTGCTTTTACTTGGAAGTAAAAGCTAACTAGTGGGCTGCCTCAATATTCTCAAGCTCCTTCCTGAATTTTTCCAATGACACCTAGCCTTAAATGAAAATTAGCGCTTTATAAGATTCTGCTTTCTTGAATATCTCCCAAATTAATTTTGGTCGTTTTATTGAAATCCATATATAACCATATATGTGGCAAATATCACTTTCTCTTCACTAACCAGTGTCTATTCAACACCATTGTCTTTTAATTGTCTTAATTTTAAAAAATACATAAAATATCCTGATCTCTAAGCTTTATACCATTTGTTTATATATTCTGTTATTCTGCACAATCATACTCATTTTCTAATATGACACCGTTCTAGTAATCACCTCTCATTCTCTAATGACTTTGGCAACTGCGTTACAGACTAGATTTTGAATAACTTTTTGTATTTGTGAATGATCCATCCAAAATCATGCTCTCTTGCTTTATTGACCTCCTCTTTTCAATAACCTTATCTTTTGTTTTTCCAACTTTTTTTCTTGGTCCATACCATAGGCTTTATAATTAACCCAAACTCTTCTACTTTTGAATCACAATTTCATATATCCTAATTTCTGACCATTTCTATACATCCAACTCTTTCTCATTAGCTAACACTTGGAATATATGCAGTACAATTTTGTTGAGATGAATTAAATTTAAAAATCCAATGAGCAAGCATACTTCATTATAAAGTATAGTACAAAATAGTTTAGCTCAAGAAAATAATTTTCAATACATTTTTTGTACTTGAGTTCAGTGTGATTTTTAACTAATTATGTGATCCAGAAAAGTTAAAGAATTACAATTATGGTTATGTATATGTGTGTGTATATCTGTAAGTATATTTTTGTCTATATATGTCTCATATACACATATACACACAAATGCATGTACTATTATTCACTAATTTGTGAATATTTTTCTCCCTTGAAAGCAAGAGGGATATTAGCTATTTACTTAATGTGTTCTTTCCTCCAAAATTTTAATACCCAAAATATCAAGAGGGATGCTTTGTTTCCTTATATCAAACACATCTATATCCATAACAACTCTGTGCATAACATGTGCTTAGTGAAACGATAATTTTGAAGTAATGTATAATTGTTTGAAGTTGTACTTAGGTTTTGGAATGGGAAATGGTAAGCATTATCAAAATTAGGAATGGATTTAGTGAATATACAGTTATTCTAAGCAAAATAAACCTACCTAGAAGTAACAGTTGATAACGAACAAAAAAGCAAATAATGTCCAATAGAGAGAGTGAAAATAAAGACAAGAGCAGAAAAATGAGAAAATATGTAGTTGTCATAGTTAAAACTAAACAGGAAAAGCAAGCAAACCTTTCAAAATTCACACAAAGTATATTTGTATACCAGAACAATCAAGGGAAAAAAAAGTCAATTTAAACCAGGCTTACCTCACCTCTAGGTGATTGCATATTGGGGTGGAAGATGTTTTGTTGTGGGGTCTGTCCTGTGCATTACAGAATGCTTAGCAATGTCCCTGGTTTCTACCTACTAGGTGCCAGTGGCAACCTCCTCCTAAAGTTGTCTCTAGACATTTCAGGATATCCCCTAGAAGGGAAAATCACCCTGTTTGAGAGACACTGATTTAAACAAAGGCACAATAAGGGATCTCACACTTCTTGGGGGAGTTTAAGTTACTCTGCTCTTGAGAATCAAAAGAGTAAAATTCCAGTCTCCTTAGCTTTAATATGCTGTTATCATCGACATGAGACATAAGCCAGGGGACATAGGATATATATATATGTCATTGTGTGTGTATGTCATATGTATATATATGTATCATATATATGTCATATGTATATATATATATGTCATTGGCAATTAGGAAAATAACAAGCAAAAATAATGCAAAACAGAAAAAAAAAGTTTTTTTGCTTGTTTGTTTATGAAGGAGAGTGTAGTTATGGCTAATCGAAAAAACAAAATCAACTATATGCCAGTGGTATAGTATGTCCCCAAAATTCTAGAGGTTTATTTATTTATTTATTCACTTATTTATTTTTTCACGTATTTAGTATATACAATTTCAGTTGCTTTTTTTTTCTTAAGAAAAACTAATTTTACCATTTTCTACAGTTTTAAAACGTAAAGATGTATTACACAGCAAGCCCTACAATTTGCATCACAATATATGATTGAGACACACTGTATAACTTTGCTCCTGCTGTTTTGTATTGATTGTACACTATGTGCTTCAACAGATTACCTTTGAAAACCTTATTCCAAATGCTTTATAGATTTGGTAATTTTAATAATTGCCTGGGACTGTGACTTTGTAAGTTACTAAAATATACATACTTCAGGAAAGCAATGCTAGTGAGTTATTTGGCCATAATAACAGCTGAAATTCAAAGACTCAGTATAGTTTTAATGATTCACATTGATTAGGACCACTCTCTGAGTTGAATAATTCAGATAGATTTTTGGTTTAAATGTATATTGATTTACTTAGTGTTTTTTTTTTTTTTTTTTTCCCCTCCAGTATGTAATATGCATTCCATGAAATTTGGTAAATTATCTTTAACACTTCAACTTTAGCCATGCCCGTTGCAGCATAGCTAGAATCCTGTGAGGAGATGGAAACCTATGGAAAATTCAGCTTTTTGAGTATATAATAGAGCAGAATAAGATAAAATTCTCTTCAGACTCCATCCTAGGGTTAAAGCTGACACAATTCCAATTATACTTTGCTCTCCCCTATAAAGAGGCCCCAAAACTTAAACCTCAGTGTCAGCTTTTTAGCAAGGCACAATATTTTCCCATGTAATTTAAGCAAAGAGACATAAATGTTTGCCTTAATTAGCAGATTATTTCATATTCTGTTTGACTCACTGCTCATTCTGTTTTATATTTATAAACAAACTCTGATGTGAAAACATACATATTATCACTTCATTCATTTCCATAAGGTGATGTAACCACTGTAACAGTTTTCAGTCTAAGTATTACATCTTTAGTGATTTACATTCTCTAATAATTTGTTTCAACTGTTTAATGCTATGAGTAGATCAAATATGTGCCTGCTGTCCTTTAGAAGTTGCAAAATGGCATATTTAACTTCTAACAAGAAAATAACAATTTTCTGACTACCAAATAACAAATATTGCACATAAACTCAATAAAATAATCTAAGGGTGATATTCAAAGAAGGCATTTGAATTATTTTTAAATAATATCGTTTTTAGTATTAATAAATTATTAAGAATAAAACCCATTAAGTGATTAGTGATAAAATCCCTAAAGCACCTCATACTAATATTCCACAATCCTTTTGCCATGTAAGTAGACTTAAAACTAAAATAGAAAGAAGCTCATATTAGATTGTTTTCTATTTAACAGTAATATTTCAATGTCTATATCATTGACACTTATGAAGCTATGATTTCATTTAAGTATTATATGCAACGTGTAGATAACAAAATATTAGTGAACAAGTGAATAATGCTTTTGCTCATTTTATTTTTCAGATCACTTCCTTACATGATGTCAGTTAGCATAAAATATGTAACTGTATGAACTTTACCACATGAATAAGATGGATTTCAAATTTTGTTTTCCCAGAACAATGATGTACCCCACTGCTAGCCATTATTCCTTTAATGTTGGTTTTGTTCTCAAATAAGTTTAATTGAGAAGTTAGAAAACTATGAAAGTTTCTCTTCTAATAACGTTTATAGGATCAAAGGCCTTGATTGAACAGTCTTATAGCTTTCATGTAGCTATGTAAATGGTAGAAAAGGTAGATGAATTATGCTATTTAATGAAACTGATGCAATGCATATTATGCAGAGGTTACAGTTTTACTGAAGCTCTTGGTGCTATTACTTAAAAGCTAAAATTGACTATAAGAATAAGAATTTTGTGAGGACCACAGCTTGTAGCATCATGGGTGTAGCCATCTCTAATAATGCTCAGAAAATCAAGGCAGGGCATTTTCTGAGGTTTTATATTAGTGTGAATGGCACCTTACAGTTCATACATGTATTCTGAAAATACATTATACGTTCTTTTTTATGGCTATGTCCTTTCCTAAATTGCTAATTGTTAAATATATTTGAGGAGTTTATTTTTTTTCCTCCTGCTGTTTAATCCCATTAAGAGGTCATAACTCTCTGTTTATGATCTCACAGTCAGTCAATTTAAGTGCCTACAGTGTGAAAAGCAAGATTATTTGTAAGGCTTATCAGAATAAGCAACAAGAAATGAGTTAGTAAGCACAAATATTTTATAATAATGAGCAGTGTTTGTTGATATAAAACTTATTCTGTAGTATGAAACAGAGCCAAGTTACCGTTCACACATTCAACAAACATGCATTATTTATGCTAAATTTTATAGATGTTTTGTTATGATAATTGAGGTATAGTTATGCAAGTCATAAACAATTGGAGGTTTAGTGAAGGTTTATGGTAGCTGCCTAAACTTTTTTTGAAACTGTTCTATAAATCTAGCAGTAGATCAAAATTTTAAAAATAAATACAAAGAAAAGTATCTATGAAATTAAAATTCTTAACATATCAGCATAGCAATCATTTGCTAAATTCTCTCTTCAATATTTTTATTTATATTGTTTTTTCACAGTTGTGGATTCTAGACTCTCATGATCAAGGAGCCAGCAAATTTGCTTTTTGGTAAGGGCTCTTTTTCTGGCTTGCAGACAGCCATGTTCTCACTGTCCTCACATGGCCTTTCCTTTGCGTGCATGCTGTAAGAGAGCTCAAGTTATGTTATGTAATAGACCATCTCACTTATGAGGACGTCAGCCCCATAGAATTAGGGTCTCAACCTTATGACCTCATTTAACCAGAATTGCCTCTGTAAAGGTCTTATCTCTAAAAATGGTCACATCAGCAGTTAGGGCTTCAATTCATGAATTTTGAGAGGTCACAATTCATACATGATATACACATTCAATATAACTTAAATTAACTCACTCAACTAATAAATAATTCAATCTCAGTCAGTTTTGGAGCTGCAGTTTCTGATTGAGAAAGGGCTATGAGACTTACATGGTGCGAGTCCTTTAAGCAGTATTGATTATGTATACATTTTCAGTACGCTGAATTGCCCATCAGCCACATGGCCTCTTCAGTTTCAGAAGATCAGTTTATTCTAGGCTACATCTGGGACACAGAAATTTAAGAGAGGCATGTGTGTTTTTTGAATTTTTTGTTGTTGATTTTTTCTCGCGCTCAGGCTTTAGGGAAGCAACTGGTAGAAAGGAAAGTTTCTCTGGCATTTGCTCAGAAATAGAAAGCTGCATGAAACAACAACAACAAACAAAGAACGAAAGAAAAAAAACAGAGGTTATAGAAAGGTAGCAGGCAGCAGCTTTCTTGGACCATCTTCACAAGTATAACAGAATAAGAAAACAGAAAGATCCAGAATTCCTAATGACTCTGGAGCCCTGCCCCATCAATTGTTTATCTTTCATATCTGGAAAGAATAAAACTTTCATTTATTGTTCTTGTTGGTGGTAGTGTTAGACATAACAAAATTTCCTATATACCATGTTTCCCCGAAAATAAGACCTAACCGGAAAATAAGCCCTAGCATGATTTTTTCAGGATGACATCCCCTAAACATAAGCTCTAATGCGTCTTTTGGAGCAAACCTTAATATAAGACCCAGTCTTATTTTCAGGGAAACACGGTAGTAAAATGGGTGGTAAAATACAGTCAAAAAGAGTGCAAAGCTGTTACAAGGCACTCTCTTCTTGAAAGCTAACTGTATACATTAATAAGTGCCTGATAACTTAGCTCCAACAGGTAAAACTAACAAAAGCATAAACAAACATAGTATACTTGACCAATTAAAATGTGTAATAGTATTTCATAGTGTGTTATTCAGTCAGCTGAAGAGATGATAAGATGGACTTTTCTGTCATGGGTTGTCCCCTTTTAAGAGAACTATGGAAAAAATGCACATTCACATCTTCCACTTAATAATTTTAAGACCTTGGTCACCTAACTTTATATTTTATAGATACTAAAAGATTTCTAACTTTGAGGAAAGACAGTCTTGATAAAGTTACAGATAATTTTTACTGAATACAGCTGTTAGCACATTATTCTGAAACATCTAGATTTAGATTAGTGGTAGTGTCTCTACCACTTTATCCACAATGAAAAAATTTTTTTTCTTTGTTTGTTTGTTTGTTTTTTTGTTAATTAAGAGTCATTCTTTTGATTTCCAATATCTCATTCCACATATCCCAAAAAATATGCTTCAAAAATAAATGTAGATGACCACTTTGGAAACAGAAAAGGCAAACTAAGACAAGAAAATAACAAAATTCACATTCCTATTGTTCAGTTTTCTCCCACACTATACTATAAAATACTCAGATATATAGTAATAATTGTATATGGCTTTATTTTCTCACCACTTTATGGTTATGTGCAGATAATGGTGTGTTAAAAATCTTCAAATACATTTGTGCAGTTTGTATATTTCTCTGAATTTCTAACACTTTCTGCTTAATATATTTTAATGTTCTGTTATTTGGCTCATAAAATTTTATGACTGTGATATTTTCATTGTAGATAGTATCTTGTATCAATATAATATGACATTCTCTGTCCCATTAAATGCATTTTGCCTTAATTATACCTTGCCTTAAATTAATATTGCAACATTTACTTTTACTTGTTTTCCTTTTACATCTTTGTCCATTCTTATGCCTTCAAACTTCTTCTGTCAGTTTGTTTTAAAAATGCTTTTAGGATGCAGCAAATAGTTTTTATTCTTTTACTATTATTATTATCAATCATTCTGACACTTTCTAATTTTCTTTGCATTTAAATTGGGGGTAAATCATTAACATGTATTGTCGTAACTAATGTGGTTGGTATTATTTATTTAGATTTACATCATTTTTGCCCTGTTTACCTGCTATATAGGTATTTAAGTTTTCTGTGATTTAGTTTTTGTTTATAACTAGGTGATTTATTTAACACTGGTTGCATAGAAAGTGAATATTCTGTTGTAATTTCATAAGTTTTCTTTTCATTAGTATTGGCCTCACATGTTTTCCCATATATTTATTTACCATTAATCTTTCCATGCCCCGACAGAGCTTGGAAGAGTTGTATATCCACATTCTCAAACTAATCTCACAATCTCTATTATTGAGCTAGAGAAAATAGTCCATATGCCTTGCTTGTACCACTAAAATATTTTAATCTATACCTACTGTTGTAAGTTGTGCTTTCTATTTACCTAGCTATTTCTGTGCTTCATTTGTTCTACTGTATTGCCTCATGTGGAATTTTGGATCTTCCCCTCCCTCCCCCCCACCTTTTCCTCTTATAAGTTTAAGAAAAAAAAATGGTTTTAGTGAATACTCTTAAACTTTCATTAAAAACACTGATTTCAAAAGATGTTAATGGTAGGAAACATCTCTTTCCTACTCCCTATTAGTACCAAAATCTTAGGAAGTTTGAAATCTGGTCATTTTCTATGGGTTTGTATTAATTGTGATCTACTTTTAAAATCAGCTTTTAAAAAAAAATCAAATTAGTTATTATAAATGTAAACAATCAGTATTTTTGTAGATTAGCCTATATGTTTACCTCTCATTTCTGAATTGACTTTCTTTTTTCCTAAACTAAATGTCTGTTGTTTTTTTCAGTGATGAACCCTATCTGTTTACCTGTCTAAAAACAGTATTAACATCACCCTTATGGATAAATCATACTTTTGCTGAGTACAAAGGTATGGTTTGACACATTTGTTTTCATAGTACTTAGAATATATTATAACACTGTGTTCTCCATACTCCTGAGAAAAATTTTCATTTTTATTATAATTTGTATTGTATTTAGCAAACTGTTCCCCCATAGCTCCTTCAATTTTATACTCAAATATAAAAGTTTTTTGTTTTTTGTTTTTTAAAAAAAACAAGAGCTCAACATTATTACTCATAGATGAAAGCCAGCATCTTCTCAAATTTTAGCTCTTTGCTTTAAGTTTTGATGATTGTGGATACATTGCAATCAACATGCCAAAGAAATATACTAAAATATATAAATATATTAAAAAGTTCATCACAATTTCACTATTATGTTGAGGGAAAGAAGATAGACCAAAAGTATTATACTGTTTAATTTTATTTATATAAATTTCCAGAAACATATAAGCTGATTTATGGTTGTAGAAGTGAAAAAAGTGTTGTCTTTGAGAATATATAAATATACTAGAAAAAGTCACAGTAGATGTGTTTTGCATGATGGCAATACTCTTTCTTTGTGGTCTTTATATAATTCTCAGAAATCATTGAAATGAACACATAAGACCTATTTATTTTATTGTATTTACATTATTTTTACAGTACTTATACTTCCAAACAAATAAAAAATATATTAAGAAAATGAAAAATAACAACAGACTGTGAGAAAATATTTGCCATATCAGTATGGTTAATTTTGCATACAGACAATATATGAAGAATACGTACAAGCCAATAATAAAATGAAAGACATTCTATAAAATATATGCATAAGATTTGAATAGATATTTTGCACAAGAAGATATAAAATGTTATTTGAAAATTTGCTCAAAATCATTAGTAACCTAATAAAGGCAATTTAAACCTACAAAGGCATACCATTTTGTACCTACTAGAATGGCCAGAATTATTCTGCAACACACAATATTGACCGGAAGGCAAAGCAACTGGAGTTTATATTAATTGTTATGGTACTATAAAGTTGTGCAACTTTGAAATGCAATTTACCATTTTCTTTTAAAGTAAAATTGGCATTTAATCTTTGTTCTAACAATTACGTTTCTACATATTTACCAAGGAAAAATGAAAATTTAGGTTTATAAACAGATTGGTAAATAAATGTTTACAGTGGCTTTATTCATAATTACTCCAGACTGAGACTATCCAAATGTTCACTAAAAGAATAATGGACAGCTTGTTTAATATCAGTACAATGAAATATTAATCAGTAATTAAAAGGAAAATGTTTGTGGGTAGACTCAACAACACATTTTTAATCTCAAAATTATGTTGAGCAAGAAATAGGCAGACCAAAGAGAGTACTTACTGTATGATTTCACTTATATAAAATTTGAAAACAGGCAAAACATCTATCATGATTGCAAATATAATGGTTGCATTTCGACAAGGGTTGGGAGGAATTTATTACTGGAAAGAAATAC
This sequence comes from Rhinolophus sinicus, assembly GCF_057876585.1. Classification (NCBI taxonomy): domain Eukaryota; kingdom Metazoa; phylum Chordata; class Mammalia; order Chiroptera; family Rhinolophidae; genus Rhinolophus; species Rhinolophus sinicus. Next base: position 78,874,852 of record NC_142502.1, on the reverse strand, counting down.
AAAGGAATTTTTTGGGTGATAGAAAAGTCTATATCTTACTTGGGATGATAGTTGCAAGGCTTATGTATGTTTCAAATCATCCATTTTATCCTCAAAATATCTGCATTTCATTATATTTAATTTTAATTCATTAGAAAAATGTCTGGAATAAAATGCTTTAATATTTTATGAAACTGCTGTTTACTATCATATAACAATTAATGTTTTATAAATAACACATTATGTAGTTTCTGGTGAAATTGTCTTTATGAAAGTCATGTAAAATGATACACACTAACAAGTATTACTGTTTGCTATTAGCTTATTCACATTAACTACTTAATAATCTTTACATACTAAATATATCAGTATACATACATGTGAAATAGCTAAATATAATTATTTTATAAATATTTCACTGAAAATAAAATTTACTTAGGAGATTTCATTTTATATGAGAAATTCTTAAGTTAATTATACTAGTCTAGTGTCTAGATAATGTATTTTATTTCTTCAATTTAAGTAAATTGCATTTAAAAGTCAATTTGTGGGCTATTCATTGTTCAATAATTGTGATTTGTGTTGTCTTATAGCAAGTTGTGTTTTTTTTTTTAGTTACATAAAATAGAAATATCTAATAGAAAATTATATTTTTTAAAATTAAAGTTTATTGGGGTGATGATGGTTAGTAAAGTTACATGGTTTCAAGTGCACAATTCTGTAATAACATCATCTATATATTATATTGTGTGTTCACCACTCAGAGTAAGTTCTCTTTCCATCACCATATATTTGATCCCATTTACCCTCACCTACCACCGCCTGCCCCCATTACCCTCTGGTAACCACTAAACTATTGTCTATGTCTATGAGTTTTTATTTCTTTATTTGTTTACCTTGTTCCTTTGTTGCTTTCATTCTATATCCCACATATCAGTGAAATCATATGGTTCTCAACTTTTTTTGTCTGACTTATTTTGCTTAGCATAATATCTCAAGATCCATCCATATTGTCACAAATGGTACTAGTTCATCTTGTTTTTATGTCAAAATAGTATTCCATTGCGTATATGTACCACATCTTTATTCAGTCATGCATGCAAGGATACTTTAGTTGTTTCCACGTCTTGACCACCACAAATAAAGCTGCAATGAATATAGGAGCACATATATCTTTATGGATAAATGTTTTCAGATTTTTTTGTTATATACCCAGGAGATCAGTTGTTGGGTTATGTGGTAATTCTATTCTTAATTTTTTGAGGAATCTTCACACTGATTTCCATAGTGGTTCTACCAATCTGCATTCCCACCAAAAGTGTATGAGGGTACAGTATAATCAGTTGATACATAATAAGATGTAAGAACTTCAAAATGAAGAAGTGATATCTTTGCTAAATTAAGCTAATCACAGTTGCTTGGGGAATAATCATTGCTGTTCTCAAAATATTTATTGCCTACTGGCTACTTTTCTTTTAAGTTATACATGTTGTATTGATACATTTTTGGTGTCATTCACAATGTTTTAAGTTTGATTTTGATTTGTACCTGGCATTGTTGCAACCCTCTGCAAAGTGTTTGTTTCACTGACTCCAAAAGAACTTGAGAATTTGCTGAGGAGAGTTCTCAGACAACTCATTCTCATAGATCTCTTCTGTTAATAGATGTTTTCGATTTCAAATTGTATCCCAAGTCATAACTTTGTAGTTAAATTATTGAATTGCCATTAAATAATCCTATCACAGGTGATTTTTTCTTTTCAAAGATTTAGTGAAGAAACATTCATAACAAATAATTCCATTTTCTGTAATTTCTCGTAATCCCCCAATTAAGTTAAATAAGAATTTTTTCTGAATATTTATTAGAAAATTAAGATGATATGAAGTGTTAGTTCACTTTTAATTAATGAATACATTACCAAGGAATAGAAACATCACTTGTCAGTTTACACATACATGTTATATAGTGCAATACATTAAATTACCCACATAAATGAGGATGATAAATCTTAGCTTTTAACATTATAGAAATATTATTCAATGTTAATTTGGAGATGTGTTAATAAAATAGACCTGGTAATAAAAGGAAGGCTATTGTTTGTCATTCTGTAACAATGAAGTAGATTGATGATAGATTAGATATTCAACTCTTAGAGATTATCATTTATTATATTTCAATTATGGAAAAAATGACCAAATCATTAGTATTCTTGGCACTGTATTTTTTGCAAAATTAAAGGCAACTCATAGGTGGTGATTCTGAAATTCTTCAAAAATGAGAAAACATTTGGTATGAACAAAAGCCAAGGGTCAATATATAATGCAGTATGTGTGTTGTGCTGGGACACAAAAGCAAAAATAGGTCAACTTAGTGGGCATATATTAAAAATAGAGTGGCAGATACCTATGGGTCTCTGTGTGTGTGCATCCATCTGTGCACAAGTCCCTATATTTGTGTGTGTACCCAGAAAGTAGTATAACATTTACTAGCCAAAATCACAGAAAATGTTTTATAGTGCTTCAAAAATATGAAAAAAAAACAATGTTCTGTAATAACAGAGCAGGCCTTTAGCCTTTAATACAAAATGATGTACTAAAGTAACTTTTATAAGCATTACTAAGTCACATCTTCCAAAGCACAATTGCTAATACATATGCTTTAGAATGACCACAAGAATGGAAGTATACCAATCAATGGTGAACTTGATTGTGGGCCAAATACAACTGGCTGCCCATTAAATTTCTATGTTTGGAAATTTAATGTGTGAATTGTTGCATTTGACATGAACCCACTCCCTGTGTCTTTAATTTACTTTTAAAGTTAAAGAAAAACCAAAATGTCTTGAGTACATTACTTTATCTTGATTAACAGGAAAATACTGTAATAAATAATTTTTAACTATGTTTCAGGTTAAGCATGCCCCCATCTGTGCATATCTGAGGAAAAGCAGAAAAGCAGTACATATTATTGTGTAGTAATATTATATATCCTGAGCAAGCTTTTCAGAGCAATATTGATACAGATTTACCAATAGTACAGTCTCTCAATCTGACGGAATTTTGAGTGGCAGAGGGAGCAAGATTCTCACACACCAAAGTTAATGTAAATAGGAAAAGGAAGAAAGGACATTTTAGTGTCAAAAAAACATTTTTTTTTATTTTTTTAAGACAGGAATAGGATAATTAAGTAATTTACTTTTAAAACACTTTTTAGCATTGACAAATATCAAATTGTCTAATATCAAGTCAAAGAGAAGATCTATCTATCTATTTTATTATTATTTTATTATTATTATAATTTTTTTTTCTATATCCTAATGGGGAAAGAAGGTCCGATTTTTGGGGAATTTACTTTTAAACTCCCTCACTTTGTTTTGAGTCATAGAAATTGTTCAAATGCACGATAAGAGTATTTTTTTTTCCTTTCAATTATTCAAATACACTTTTGGGATCTCACGATTTTTGCTAGAACAACTCCCAATGCCAAAATATGAAATGCAGCAAAAATACCAACTAAAATGTTTATATTTTTGAGTAGCCTTCAGTTGATAACATTGTCCTGTTTTTCACTGCACTTGGTCCCTGAGGAAACTAGAAGTGCTAGTGAATGTTTTTCTGAAGCACGGAAGAGTATACGAAGTGCTGACTACTGTAGATAAAGGAAGGAGAGTAAAACTTCACTTAAAAATAAACCTAAAAATGTGATAAGGGAAATAAAATGCTGAGTAAAATTCATGAGTGGTTTGGCATTTATGATATACAGTGATATAAGAAAGCCTGCACATAAAATATAGTGAAAGTAATTTTGAATGGTATTGGTAGAAGGAAGCTAGAACCTAGTTAATCTAATTAAGAAATTTGGTTATTCCAAATGCTAGTTATTCCAGTTTTCTAAATTATAAGATACTAGTATATTCAAGCTTTATGAATAAACCCTAGAAATATTTAATCATGGTATATACATAGTTTAAAATGATAGAAGAATAAAATGATTCAAACGTTCAACATTTAATTTATTTTGGGAGATGTGAATTTAAAGAAAGAATGTGTAAGTTGATATTAGATTTTGTTGTATATCAGTTAATTCAAACTTGCATTATATGATGCCATTTAAATTATTGCCAGATGATAGGTTTTCATATTTTAAAAGTTATCTACCAACATTCTCATTATTGTTCCTTCATTAATCATTGACTATGTCTACTGTTTCAAATACTATTCACCATCTCAGCAAATTTTACCTGATAATCAATTTTCCTTACATATGTATTTGTGGATAAAGGTTTTCTCTCCCGTAATTTGGTTTATGACCACCAAGAGAAATGATTATAGTACATTAGTCATTCGGCGTGCCTCTAGGTAAATCAGAAAACTCATTATAAATATTCCTGAGCTCCTTGATGACTTCTGACCACTCAGAATGCTCATAAGCAGTTGAAACATAATTTTTCCCCTTAATCCCAATGGGAAACATTAGAGTATTGGAAACAGGTAAAAGTAGAAGTGTACAGCACTAACTGTACTGGAATTTTCTAATCAATGAGGGGAGGGTGGGGAATCACAATTTCAAAATTTTATTTTAAAAATAGCACTAGTCATACCATTAGATATTGCTAGGGTACCAAATCATTACGCTGAAAACTGATTTAAAAGGGGGAAAATACTAATTATCCTTGGCTTTTCCATATGCAATATATTATAAGGTCTAAAAGTGTTGATTGGGGAAATTTTCACTTTATAATATAGTTATGTTTAAGAAATGTAGAAAAATGATAATTCAAATATCACCATTCTCCATCCCCTAAATAATGAATCCAAGAAACAATTATTACTGTCTCTAAAAATTATGAAATGGAAAACTGATGCAGTTTTATATTGGATGAACTGGACCAATAATATCAGAAAGCCACTGATCAAAGAATAGGGAAAGTAGACATTATGTGCTGCTAAATAGGATGATTTAGGAAGTAGAGAATAACACCTAATTGAATCTGAATTGAATCTAAGCCTTTGGATCTAATGACCAGTTTATAAGGAATGCATATGACACAGGAACAATTAAGTAGTACAAGGATATAATCAATTCAAGTCATAATGTGGAAAATTCTAGGGGATAAATGACTGAATTTCTTATTCATCATATAAACAAAAAGTGGGCAGTGCAGTGGGTTAATGGTTATAGGTCAAATTGACTTAAAAAAACGTATCAACCAAATGCTGTGTGTGGATATTGTTGTCAAATTGATTCTAAATAATCCTAAAAATACATTTTTAAGACAATTAATTTTGAAACAACGGCTGATATTTAGGTAGCATTGATAATTTTGTTATATTAATTGCATGCTGCTTATATAAAAATGAAATCCCTTAGTTAGGGTTGCATTTACTTGAAAATATTCTAGCCAAAAATAGGCAAAAGACAGGATGGGCGGTGGTGTGGTCGAGTGTGACGGGCCAGCCGCCACGAGTCGATCAGTACCTGAATGGGGGAGTGGGAATGAAATAAAAGACACACACAAATGCTAATGCGGCCGATCTTCAGTCATGCTGAAGCCCTGAGTTTATTATCTCTAACCAATATATACAGTTTGAGTACGTGCAGTTAAACGAAGAAGATATGCATTATCTCAGCGAAAGTAAATCTTTCCAGCCTCAACCTTACTTTGACATAGAAGATACAAGGTCACTGAAACTCACAAAAGTAAATATCTCAAGGAGACAGAACCTACCAATTGTCCAGAAAGCCCTTAGTCTTCTGTCCGGGAACTGGCCGTTTCCACCACATTCCTCAGCAGCTGTTAGGCGCCTCTCAGATAAGGCAGAGGCAATGTTATGGGGGCAGAAACCGAGCCAGTCTGCAAGGTTCAGGGTTGCAAGAAACCATGGCTCCCCACAGTCGAGAGAGAAAGAAAGAGAGAAACAGAGGGTAAGAAAATGTGTGAGTTGAATGAGATAAGATTAGCAAACTAATAACTACTGAGGTTTGCTGAAGTGTACCTGAGAAATCATTATACTATTCTATCCTGTGCCAGTTTGAACATTTCCAGTAAAAATACATTACTGAAAAAAATAAAAAATTAGTAGTGCAATTAGTACTTTAAAAACATTTCAAATATTTTTTTAGAAATGAATTTCAGTTTATAATTTTCCATATTATATGTAATAGGAGACCACTTTCAATATAATGTCTGTATCACATTTACATTTACATTTTTATAGATGACGGGGTTTTGACTTTACATAAACTTTTATAAATAACTTGGTAAATATGATCACACAATCTCTAAATTATCCATTGTTCAGTAGTCCTACACTCCAGTTTGATAAGGTTAGGTGTAGGATTAAGATTAGGGACATTTTAATTTTACTTCAGATTCACAATCTCACCTCTGCCTGCCAATTCCAAATTTACCTTGGAAACTTACTCCCAAATTTACATGAAATCCAAGTTCCAAGGAATTTACGTGGAATGTTTTCAAGCAGGAATTGAGGTTTAGGTATTCACATTGAGCAAATGCCCCATAGAACATAATTTCCAATGATTTGTTTTTCAATGTTGTATATTGGGGGTGGGGGGGAGGAGGAAATGCATGCTTTTCTGGAAGACACTAATTGTTCCCTCTTCAGGCCATATCAACATATGAACAGATGCAAATCTTGAATAAATCTGACCATTTCAATCACTTCTTTAGAACATCTAGACAAAGCAAGCATATAGGAGTAGGTAATCAAATGAGGATAATTATAGAGTAATGTCTCCAAAACTGCAAAAAAAGATAATTGAAAAAGTTGAAATGCATAGGAAGATATCTCGATAACAATTTTATCATATTTTTGGTAGCTTGGATTGTAATATGTAAGAAACAGAATGGCTCTACTGTTTCTTTCCCCCAAAAAATAATGAGTCCTATGAATGACTTAGTTCTACAAATATCTCGTGGGTGAACACTTTTTCCCTAGACCTAGCTGTACCCTCCCCACTCTTAAAGCCCCAAATCTCTTGTCAGTCATTGAGTGGCTGATCATTTTGTACAAGTGCACCCAGAGAAAGCTGTGGCCTCTTCCCAGTCCTTGTTTGATTGTTTGTGGGGTTGCTTCCAAGCAGCATATTTGAGACAATGTAAATATATTGCCATAGAATCAATAAGCTTCAGGACATCTAAGATATGTAAATATCAAATTCTGCATACTCATGTCATTATTCACAGTCTATGACAAAAAATACTCCAAATTCCCTCTCACAAAACATTATTTTTTTTTTATAACATAAGTGCGTCCGAATATTTTCTATTGTTGTTTGTGCCAGGAAGTCACTGACTCAACTTTTTAGCTTTCCCTGTTTTCCAAGGGCTTTCTGTCAGTGTTTGAGCCAGGACAGACCAGGTTATACTATGGTAAATACTAACCTCCAAATCTCAATGGCTTAATGTAGTGGAGCTCCATCTATGTCCTGATCAATCCACGTGCCTGTTACAGGCTGACAGAAGAGTACTCATTGTAGTGATGGAAGGACAGGCTAATGGGTCAGCTGGCCACCATCTCCAACACTTTCTGCCACCATCACAGAGAAATGAGAAGTCTTGGAGGGCCACCCATGGTCAATAAATCTTTTGGCTGGGAATGACATGTTATATCTCATTGGTCAGAACTAGTCAGGAAATACAGTTCTGCCAAGTACCCTGAGTGAGAGAGAATCCAACAATTTGGTCACAAACACTAATGATCACCACTCCCATATCTCCACAATATACACAAACATGTAGACATATACCCACGTGTGTATAGGCTCTTTCATTGTGGACCAAATTACAAATGTTAATATTCACATTGCTTTTGCGTTCTCTGAAAATCATCTTGTTAACTAAAACTAAGAATATCTTATAAAATCTCACTGTGAACAAAAGTTAATATTAACTTATTTCAAATTTATATGACATAAATGTTTTATTAGAAGTAGCTAACATCATGTAAAATAAAATCATTTTATGAGAAAGTAACCATCATGCTATTGAGTATTAAGGGTTTTTATTTACTTAGAAATATTTAGTGACGTTGAGGTGATATGTAAAAAAATATTTTATGTACCCTAGGATGAATGTTGAGATCAAACTGTGTAGGAGATATTTTTTTCAAATACACTATGTATCATTTCAGATCCTATGTAACAAAGGCTTTGATCAATATAGGTGATTATATTGAGAGTGGCCGGTTAGCTCGGTTGGTTAGAACGTGGTGCTGATAACACCAAGGTTTCTGGTTCAGTCCCCGCATGGGCCACTGTGAGCTGTGCCCTCCTTAAAAAAAAAAAAAAAAAAAAAAAAAAAAAAGAAAAGAATATATATACACACACACACATATGGGTGACTATATAATTACAATTTGAGTTAATTATTACTTGTCATTCACTCTGCACACAAGACCATATCTCCATTGGCAGCTTGGATAGCCTTAAATCATCTTGAAAGGCTCTCTTGTTCCAGCTGTTTTAAGGCTCTTGTATAAGAGTTGATACAGCTGACTTTCTATGATTGTTTCAATCCGGATAGTCCCCTCACGATAAAATCTCTTTTAAACCTAGGGATTTTTAATAGGCTCACAATCACAGAGATTTGTTGTCTACTTTAACAAAACTTAATCAGACTATCTTGAAACACCAGAAAAGAGGGAAAAAAAAAAAAAAAAAGACAGCCATATTTTTAATTGAAAACTCAGAAACTAAGACGCATGGCATGCTTCTAAGCAAAGCAAGACATACTTCTCAATGTTACAAATGATCTGTTGGGCCTGGACTTGTCTCTATCATAAATAAGTTACTGTGCATGGCAGTCAGAGAGATTGAGGAAGATCAGAAGAATAGCTGTTCATCCCAGGTTTTACTGGTTGATATCTATTACTTTATTCATATCATGTCTCTCAGTTCCTTATCTCTGTCACTGGCAAAAGAAGCATTTTTTGCACAGAGACACTTCAGGCAGCATGTCCTTCAAGGAAGACTCATTGTCCTAACAATTTTTATTTGGCCTTCGTGGATTACCTCAACTGCACAGACATGTTCTTTTTAAGGTCACTTGCGGACTGCTCACATCCACAGATAGAAAGAGGATGATAAAGGCCTGATATTTTTAATTGCATTCCAAGTGCAATATTTCTGACATTTTAATTCCAGTTTTCCATAGGGTCAACTGAGGCTGTAATTGGGACCTGTACAACAGCTTGATCTCTCTCTAAACCTAATCCCACCCCTGCCACACCCCAAACCAGTGCTGATGCCAAAAGTACTTGCTAATAAGCATCTTGTTGTATCCCAATCTTTTTGCAGAGTTCTTCCCAGTGAACCCAACCTGCAACAGTTGTGAAGATCATATTAGACAAGGCTGATTTAGAGGTTTGATACCACAAGAGCTCTAGAAAGGTAAGAAACATTCTGATAAATCATCTCTCAATACTGACTTTTTGCCTTTGCCTGGACGTACATAAAGGAGTCATTTCAAACTCATTCATATAATTTTAATGGTATCTGTACAATTTTGAAGTCACTCTTATTTTTGGAGGAAATTTTATTTAATTTTTCATAGTCGTTTTGGATTATAGTTTTTCTATTTCAAAATAACATAATCCTATTTATCAATGAAGATGGTGATTTTATTTCATTATTAAGTTGGAAGTATTGATTCATACATTATTCATACTACTATTATCCTTGTTTCATAGCACATACTACAGACATTTACCACATACCACGCACATACCACTACACATACTCTTTTAAAAACATTTCCTGTTTAATAATTAAAAGGAATATGATTATAAGAGAAAATAATATAATCATTATTTTATAATTAGAAGAGAAAATCATAAATAAATGGACCCAAGAACTGAGTCCTGCTGAAATACAACCTGATAATTGCCTCTACGATACACCATTAATAAACACTTAATTAAATTGTGAGGAATAAACAATCAGCAACAACAACTAGAAGCAATCTAACTTTACTACCTCAAGAATAAAATCAAAGGCTTTGCCCATATACAATTTTATACCCTCTGTGTATGAGGTGTACTAGGAATCACAGAAGGTTCCAGGTTTGTCATCCTTAAGAAACTTTTTCAAAAGCTCCCTCTTCATGTTGACAAGTACAAGGATTTTTTTTCCCCCCCTAGGTGGTTCAATTTTCTCACTGACACAGAATTCCCATAGACTCAGCAATCTCTAAGGCAAACCGCTGCCTGAATATTAATATTTTGGTGAAATGGAATAGTCAAAACTTTATGGTCAAACACATGGACTAGATACCTGACTTTGCTGCTTCTGCAAACCAACTCTACCTTATCTGTAATAGGGAAACTTAATGTCTACATCTCAGAGCTCTTATCTTGATTAATGAAAAGTAATATAAAGCATCAACATTTGTCATAGACGGCAAGTCCTGAAATAACATTGTTCTGCTCAACATTATCTTGTCATTCTGTTATAATGTTGATGAGATGCCATTAAGAACTTAACTACCGTTTATATCAATTGGCTTGTAGTAAATGTGGTTTGCTTGCATGTCATTCCACTTAAAGTCGTAGAACTCAGCGACGACCTTAAACGAGTACTCACTATACTGGAAAAATATTATTTACTTTGCTCACACTAGTTCTTCTTTGTTTCTGGACTGGTTTACCAGTTTTTAAATGCTAAATGAATTCTGTTGTAAGTCCTTTTTATCCACATCGCCTATTAAAATCTATTTTCTTCTCACTTCTCCCTATCCTCTTCCTCCATGGTCCTGGAGGAACTTTGAAAATAGTAGAGAAGATATGTGACTGCTTTATAACAATCTTCATAATGAACGTGCTGAGAACTTTGTGACATGTAACAAAATTATGTGATTGTATTCATGGTTTCAGAGGTCCAAAATTCAGAGAAGGCAAGGTAGAGATGTTCATCTTTGGTTTAGTCCCTTGGATGTTGTTACTCATGTTTATGTGAACAAAAGAGTTAAATTATCTGCCCACATCTGTTCAACATACACTAGTGTCCAATAACTGTAATGGACACCCTTACCCCACCCAGAAAGGCAGGGCGGGGAAGCAGACTTTCCTCCTGAGGAATTCTGTAATGCACCTGGGCACATTTTGACCATACCTTGATTAGGGCTCAGTCCTTGGCAATGATTCTCCATAGCTCTAAATTCTCACTATTCTGTTTTTGGTTTTTCTCACTGATTCACACTTCTCTTCCCATCAAAGATAGCTCCTGGTTGGAATTAGTTTTTTTGTTTGTTTGTTTGTTTTTTTAGAATGCTTTCTGTGTGCAGAAATTTAGAAACTCAAAAACCTCTTTTCACATTGACTTCTCTCTGTTCCTTTTCATTAAAGTTGGTATTATTCCTTTAAAAAGTATTTATTTCCTATTTATCAGTTTATACTCCATTCCACTAGACATAATTTACACCCACAAATATCTTGAAGATAAGCCCTCTCTACTTTGAAACCCTGTAAGGAAATTGTGGGAGAATACTTTTAAAAGTTTAGAAGCACTTTGTCTAGCCAAGTGGGTCAACAAGGCATACCCTTAGATGTTTAGTTGCCTTTTTTTTTTTTAACTACAAAGTCTTTTAAGATTTGCTCTAAATCTTTCTGAGGTCTTCCGACTATACTGTGGATTCTCAGAGGCCGTATTTTACTAGCAGTCATCTGAATTTATTTGCTATTTATCCTGAGGCCATCTATTACTTTGAAAATGTTTCCCTAGCTGGAAAGATTGTTCTAGCCCTATATATGTCCTCAAAATTCTAACTGAACCTGAAAAGTTTATTTTTTAAATTATTTCCTCCCAAATTTTATCATGAATAGTGAACTGAAAACAGAAAATCTTCATAGCTAGACCACTGAGTTTATTTGGTACATTCTGTTTTTCATATTACCATCAATGACAATGCTATCAAACATTCTGCTACTGCATAACAAAGGTCACTGTAATCTCAGCTTCCAATAACATTTTTCTGTTTCAATTTTTCTTCAAAACTTCCCATTGTCATTAGCTTTCTGCCTGTTGCATGATCCCCAAAACAGCATCATATATGTTAGGTTTTATTATGGCAGCATCCAAGCTTAGTACCCAATTTTGTTCCACTTTTCCATCGTTGCAAACCAAACCAGAATCTTCACTCTTTCTCTGTGGAGTCACAGTAAATCCGGTGTAGGAGAAAGCTATCAACAGTCAGCAGATGCTGGTGGCTGTGCAAATTGTTACAGAGAGGTTGCCAAAAGACTGAGATTGGATTCCCTTTAATTGGTTCAGCAGCTTCTTGGAGAAGGAGTAAGAGGTACTGCACCCAGGCAACAGCATTGTTAAAGAGATCATTAAGGGAAGAGAGTAGAACAGAGAAGACTTGTACAGAAGACAATGTACAGTTAAACCCTCAGAAGGCCTAGGCCTCTTCCTTTTGTGTGACAGACAACATTCTGTTTCTCTGTCTTGGGTTCAGTTTTAGGTTGATTTCTATGGAAAATTTTAAGCTGTGTAAATGGTCTTCAATCAATCCTCTCCTGACATTTGGGTCCTCATACCATTGTAATTATTATTTACATTAGTTTCAAATAAAGAAAAAAATCCCTTTAAATCTTAAGTCCCTCTGGGAGATAATATTTTAGAAACTGACAGAATAAAAGAATCAGAAAAAATGTATTGAGTATTTATAGAAGAAAAGAACAATAAACAGAAGGAAAAAAATAAGAAAAAAGGTATAGTTATTGATATTACATCTGACAGAAACTGAATAACAAGCATATTAAGAGAAATAATTGAATATTTAATTTAGAGTCCATTAAAGACTTAAAAGACTAGATTAAGTACGAGTACATAGTTGAAATGAATTAGAATTCAATGGGTTAAGTACTGAATATCTTCAAAGAAGATAGAAGCTGTAGGTGAAGAAGAAAAATCCTGGATGAGAAGTGATGGGCATTAGTGTGCTGGAGAAGCAAGATTAAATGAAGAATTTTGCTTTTGTTTTTATTTGGTTAGGGGTTAACTCTGAAAGACTGAAGACCAAAAGGGACAAAGTCTCAGAGGAGAACAGAAGGATGTAAATATGTTCAGCTGTTCCTTGATTGGTGATACTTAAGTCAGGATACCATGATTTAAATGGATAGTTTGTCCTTTGCATTCTTTCGAAAAAGGAAACATATTTAACAAATTTGAATATGGTTTTAGGTCATTTGGATACAATCATCTTTTATCCTATTTAAAATTAGAATTTTAACCTTTAAGAGAAACTTCCTACTTGGATTCTGCTAAATAATAAGTATGTGAGATATATATTTATCACAAAAGAGGTTCACAAATCACTACACCTATGGGAGAAATCAGTACACGCAGCAAAGACTTCCTATCATCGTTTGCTAATCGTAGTAATGCTCAAGTGCTTTCACTAAACCTTGCTTCAACTTCATGCAATAAAATATTCCTCTTCAAATTGCCAGTAGGACACCCAGCTGGTAGTATCCAACAGGAAATTGGAAATGCAGAATTACTGAGGGAGTGGTTTAGTCTGGAGATGTAGATTTGAAAGATATTTTCATAAAGTGGAAAGCTGACACACTGGGAGCAGATGTTGTTGCCATAGAATATGAAAGAGAAGAACTTGGCAAAAATAATTGAGGAATGCTTATTTTTTCTGAAGCATGAGAGTGAGAGGGTTTGTACTGTGGATATTAAACAGAAGAAGTTACTGAAATAAAATGTGATGTTTTATTTCTTTTTAATTTAAAAGGATTAGAAATCTATGTGGAATATTAAAAATAATGTATAACCAAACTAGTAATCATACTTATTCATGTGTATACTTTACAATATTTATATATTAATATAGCTAAAACTAGACAGGAATATTTTCCATACATTCAATTTATTGAAATTATATTCTGCTTTCTATATTCTTTTTATTTTCAACATTTTAAAAATATTCTTTATATTCTGGGGTTTACCCACATTGATATATGTAGCTATATTTATTCATATTCAATGTTGAATAGTATTCCATCGTCTAATAGATTATTTTCTCTTTATCAATGAACTTTAGATCCTTTCCTGCCATTTTGTTAATATAGACTATGGTGCTTGAACATTCTCTTGCAGGTGCTACTCAAGGGTTCTAAATTGAAATCATCAGTAAGTGGTAGAAATTGGAATCAGACTTATTTAATTTGTTTATGCTTATAATTATACAGATTAATTTTATAGTTTATGACTATGCATACTTCAGAATTATTTAGTTGATATTGACACAGATGAGCAAATTTTATATTATGAAGGTTTAATGCTATGAAATATAAAAATATTTGTTCATGTCTTTCCATGTTTAAAAAAAAAACATTTTTACTATTATAATCAATTTTAACTCTGTTATAAGCAATGTAAATGACCATGACTATATGTATTTGAAGTAATAAAATAGTAAAAGCATGTAGAAGAAAAATAGCTTCTCTTTTTCTTAGTACATATTGCAAATAATTTAGATATATCTGAAAATTTATTTCATTTATGATTGTGGCCAGCTCTCAAAAATGTTCACTAGTACATGAGAGTGGATTTATAAATAATTCTAAAATATATTATTTCTAAAATTTTATGTTTGTCTTTTAAATAAATCTGAAAATATGTTTGACTATGAAAAACCCTGATACTTGGAAAATTCAATGCCAAGAGAAAAATGGAGCCCAACTATTTGCGTTAGGAGGGACTGAATATTATCCAGATTTCCCATCTTAACCTAAGCCTACAATTTTCTGTTACCTTTTCCATGTTGCAGTAATTACTCAGTTTTGGATAGATAATTCAGTGGCTTTGTCCTCCATGTTTATTTTAGATATTTGTAAAATCAAGTAGAAATGGGAGCTACTCAACTGATGATAAGCTATCTAATTGTTTTAAATATTTTACCACTTTGTAGGCAATAAATGGTCATCTTTAAAATTCCACATCTTTATAAAACAGATTGAATTTAGTGTTTAAATTACTAGTAAACATGTGAAGCCATCATTAATTAGTGAGCAGTTTTACTCTAAGGCAGGTGTTGGCAAACTGTGGATCACAAGCCAAACATCACTCCTTGCAAGGCAAATTCAGCTGTGGCCATTTATTTACATGTTGTCAAAGTCTGTTTTCACCCTACAACTGCAGGGTTGATTAATACCAACATATTTTGTGTCACCCAGAAAGCCAAAACCAATTAATCTCTGTCTTCTTACAGAAATAGTTGGTAGCCTCTGCAGTGTGAAGAAAGCTGGTGACTCTACTGGATATAGAATTTTGAGAAATCAAAGATACATTTATACACTTTGCTTAAACCAATTTTGAAAAAACTGTAAACATGAACTACTGTTTACACATAAAATATCTTTATCCAATTTTACATACTTAGATAATGAGTACTAATAAACATTCATAGTGTAAACAATATTCATTGTGGATAAGACATTAATAATTAAGAAAAATATTCTGAACCATTTATTGGCTTTTAATATGCAAATGATGGTTTCAGGTCCTAACTGAAAATGTTTACTTTTCCATCCCAACTTCAGTCAGGAGGGTCAGCTGCTTCCAGTTTGCTCAGGAGTGTCCCAGGTCCCTGGCTTCAGGTAACACTCCCTCTATAGTTTTGTTTCTCTGTTCTTTGGATGGGATGGGGAGAGGGCAGAAATGCTTATTCCACTCTGGTTTCCTTCACTGTACCATGTGGCTTCCCAAATCTTTCATTATCTAAATAACTAATTCTTCAGAAAAATTTTAAGAAAAATCCCGCCAGTGTTTGTTTTGAAACTGGTCTTTCAGGAAGGTAGTTTTTTAGACACAAGTCTGCCATCTTCCCTAGCTGCTGGCATCTAGATACTTCTCTCCTCAGAAAAAAAAGAAAACGAAAACTGGTCTTTGATATACTTTGAAAAAATGCCGAAAATTACTTTAGACTAGTATGCATGTGGAGGAGGTATTGGCTGAATGCAAGGTAGAAGGCAGTTGGGGGTGACAGTGAGTTATAGTTCAGGTGACTATGCCATTTTAGCTGGAGTTCTTTTCTCTCATCACATGAAGATATCATTCATCTGCCCTACTGCTAACAGGTCGACCATTAGTCTTACTGACATTTTTTAAAATGTGATTTTGCCATGTCTTGCTTTTGAGATCTTTGTTTTTCTTTAGTGGTCCACAGATTCTCTACAATATTTATAAGTGAGTTTTTATTAATCCTAATTGAAAGAAGTTGTGTTTTCTGAATCTAAA
This sequence comes from Rhinolophus sinicus, assembly GCF_057876585.1. Lineage (NCBI taxonomy): Eukaryota > Metazoa > Chordata > Mammalia > Chiroptera > Rhinolophidae > Rhinolophus > Rhinolophus sinicus. The sequence goes on along the minus strand of NC_142502.1, from coordinate 78,858,604 downwards.
CATTCGTGTCATTAATCAATTATGCAAAGTCCCATTCAATCACATTTCTTCATTAATTTATTCACATTCCCCACCTTTAGCAAAGGGCAGCAAACTGAACAAATCAGTAATTACACAGCTCAGTTCAACATTCATTATTCTCTTTGGTTCATGTAAGGCCTCTTTCTTCTTTTCTCTTGTTTTATTCCTTTTTAATCTACATTTTCTACTCACATGCCCCTCTTTATATATATTTTAAAAAATAATAATGACATGTATAATATTTTTTGTATATGTCCTTGCCAAAGTTACAAAGACATTTTCTGTGTATAGCATCTTTATTTGTATAAATGGTATTACATTACATGGCTTTATGCTTTTGTATCCTCATTAGGTACTTTGTTTTCTATTATTGATTTGTGGGGTTTAGCTAAAATATTTCTTTCATCTGCTTTATAGTGTTCTATGATGTTTTATTTATATATACCACATTGTACTTATGCAATCTCTCTGTGATTGTCTTCTATTAATAATTACTATAAATATTACCCAATTGAATATACACATGCTGGTCTTTTTATAAACATCTGGGAGATTTCTTCTTAATAACATACACCCAGAGTGAAATTATTGCCACGTTGCTCTGCAGAATGTCTTATCAGGAAGCTTTGCCATCAAATATACATGAACCTTTCTCTATCCTTATATTGCCTCAAAAATTTGGCATTACCAGGTTTTTGAATCTTTACAAGGGCAAAAGATATTGAGTGTTACTTGAATGTTGTTTCAACTGGCATTTTTAAGTTAATAATCCTGAGAGCTTCTCTCTATCTTTAAAAGTCTTTGCCATTTATTTTTCTGATAATGTCTAATTGATAATATTATTTGTCTTTCTAGAGTGTTGCCTTGTTCTTGTTGAGATGCTAATTTTTTATTAATTATATTTTTTGGAAAATTTAGCCTAAAGATAAAACTCATCTCCATGTTTTAGACATTGGCATTTACATAGTATACATATTCCATTATTATTTTAAAGACTTAAATATTTTGACCTTAGAACTCTCAGGCTAATATTTATATATGTATGTTACATTTTTTTTTCTTTTCAAAAAAAGCATAGTTTAAAAAATTTGTCTGACAACTGTAATGTGTAAGTAGATTTCTTCAGTTTTTGTTTCAATTGAATTTTAATGTTTCTTGTTATTATAGAGCTATTATTAGTCTCATAATGTGGGGAGGAAGAACTTTGATTTGTATGGAAGTATTATGACTGTAATTATCCTTAGTAAATATATGATGGTAATTCTCATCTTATAGGCTTATAAAAACATAGTAGTAAATATTCAGAAGTTACATGCACACACACGCACAGGCACAGAATATTTAATCATTATTTATTTTATTTTTATCTTTTTTTATTTTTTGAAGTTGGATAATTTCTTTAATTTTTGAAATTTGGAAAAAAAAATGAAACTACCATAATTGGTACTAATCTGGATATGAGCATATGATGACAAATTCAGCCACTACTTGTACTGAGGTATGTTAATAAGTTATTCAGAACAGTATGTTATTTTATGTAATTTAGATATAGCATGAATATACTTAAAAAATCTATTTGTACTTTGAAATGTTTTTACATATTATATAGTTATATTTAAAGTATTTAAAAAATCTTTTTGGAACAAGTTTTCCCTTATTTTCTCTGTGGAAAATTTCCTACATAAATGTACAGGATGAGCAAGTTGCCCCCTGAGAATTATTACACATTGGCAATGATAATGTTCTCATAATTACTATTCCTGGAAGAGAGCAACATCTTGAGATAACTTTCACTGTTACACATTATAAAAGGGGTAAAACATAAATTTTGTGTACTACAAATGCCATTATTTTTTAAGATAGCATTCATCTACTATGAAACTTAGTATTTTACTTGGGCTTCATGTTTTGAAGTAAAAACTGTGAAAATAATGATGAGACAATTATTCTGTGGTACCCTCCAAATGCCATGTCTCTCTGGAATGTATTCCATTTTAGGCAGATTTTACATAGACTTGTCCTCCTCTTTAGCTTGAAGAAAATTTGAGATAAGTTACTGCATTATCTATCTAAAACTGAGTAATTACAGAAACATGGAAAAGGTAACAGAAAACTGAAGGCTTAGGTTCAGATGAGAAATCTGGATAATACGCTGTCCCTCCTAAGGCAAATTGTTGGGCTCCATTTTTCTCTTGGCATTGAATTTTCCATGTATCAGAGTTTTTCATAGTCAGATATATTCTTAGATATATTCAAAAGACAAATATAAAATTTTAGAAATAATATATTTTAGAATTATTTATAAATCTACTCTCGTGTATTTGTGAGCATTTTTGAGAGCTGACCACAATTATAAATGAGATAAATTTTCAGATATATCTAAATTATTTGCAATATGTACTAAAAAAAGGAGAAGATTTTTGTCTTTGAATGCTTCCAATATTTTATTACTTCAAACACAGCATAGTCATGACCATTTAAAAGTTAAACATGATTATAATAGTTAAAATGTTTTTTTAAACATGGAAAGACATGAAAAAATATTTTCATATTTCATAACATAAATCCTTCATAATATAAAATTTGCTCATCTGTGTCAATATCAACTAAACAATTCTGTGATATGCATAGTCATAAACTATAAAATTGATCTATATAATTATATCATAAAGAAATTAAATAAGTCTGATTTCAATGTCTACCACTTACTGAGGTATCTTCGGCAATTTTATCAATATCTCTGAGCTCCTGGGATTCTGAATGAAGCAGAACACATCTTCAATAAGTACCTTCCATTCCACTAAATACTTAAGGCTAATTTCCGATTTAAATTTGTATCCTAGAACCTGTTTAGTCAAGAAAATCAGAGAAATGCGAGGGGGGAGAAGTGAGGGAGAGAGGGAATAGAAAGCACAGAAATAGAAAATGGAGACAGAGAGAGTAGAGAAAATATGAATGAAAATGAAGAAAGAAATGAAAAGTTGAATAAACATGGATCATGCGAGGTCTGACAATTGTTTGTGAACTGTTGCAATGATGCTGCTAAACTTTTTTGGTATCAGAGGGATTATTCATCATGAATTTGTACCAACTGGACAAACAGGTAACCAAGTTTACCATTTGGAAGTGCTGAAGAGGCTGCTTTAAAAAGTTAGATGACCTTAAGTTTTTGCCAACAATTCATGGCTCTTGCATCATGACAATGCACCAGCTCACAAGGCACTGTCTGTGAGGGAGTTTTTAGCCAGTAAACAAATAAATATTGGAATACCCTTTCTACTTACCTGATCTGGCCCCCAATGACTTCTTTCTTTACCCAAAGATAAAGGAAATATTGAAAGGAAGACATTTGGTGACATTCAGGACATCAAGGGTAATATGACCACAGCTCTGATTGCCATTCCAGAACAAAAGTTCCAAAATTGCTTTGAAGGGTGGATTAGGCACTGATGTCTAATGCATAGCTTTCCAAGGGGAGTACTTCAAATGTGACTGTAGTGATATTCAGAAATGAGGTATGTGACGCTTTTTCTAGTATGAGTTTGTCAACTTAATTGTCTGACCTTGTATAAATAAAGTCCAATTACCTAAATCGATGACTAGATGAATAAAGCAGGCCTGCCTCACTATGTCCATTATAGGCAGATAAAGAACACAGATGCATGACCCCATGACATGGTAAAAGCTGACATAGGAAAGAATAGCTGATTCGTATGGTAGGTGTGTTAAACACGTTAAGGATCTGACAATTTCCAAAGAGTTAGTACTATTTCACATTTTCTCCCAGAATGCATAGTGCTTAAGTTGCTCCACATTCTTGTCAATGGTCTGACTTTTTAATTTAAACATTTTAATAGATAACATAGTTGTAATTCATTGCAGTGTTAATTTACATTTTCCTAATGGCTAATGATGCCAAGCATCTTCCATGTATTTGTTTGCCATCTGTATATACAGGGGTGCCGAAAAAATGTATACCCGTTTTAACAAAGGAAAACTATTAAAATTGTAATACTTAGTATAAAACAATAACAAAAGATGAATGCAAGTCACATTTGACTTCTGCAATTACAAGAGGTGCTCAAAGTGCTTACCATCAGTGTCCAGACACTTCTGATTAGGGCAAATTAGTGCTTGAGCAACGTTGAACAAAGTGTCTACTTGTGTATACATTTTTTTGGTACCACTGGTATATTTAGAATACTGTTTACTCAAATCTTCTGCCCATGATTTTCATATTTTTTTTTTCTGATTGAGTTTTGAGACTTAATTATGTATTCTGGGTAGAAGTCCTTCTTTGAGATATATTATTAATTTCCCAGTCTGTGACTTTTATTTTCATTATTTTAACAATGCCTTTTGAAGAGCCTAATATCTTAATTGTGATTACCTATTTACTTTATTCTTGTTATTTTATATATCATTCTTTTTGGGGTTGTACCTAAATTTTTGTCAGGGTCACAAAGATTTTTTTTTTTTTTTTTCATTACGTTTTCTTATACTTTTTTTTCTGGTTTCAGGTTTTACATTTAGGTATGCAAACCACTTTTTGATGATTTTTGTTATGCTGTGACATATGGGTTGAAGATACTTTTTTGTTTTTTGTTTTTGTTTTTATTTGGTTTTTTTTTTAGCTATGGATGTCTGTTTATTCCAGCCTCGTTTGTTGAAAATATTATTTTTATTCACTGAATTCCTTTTGTACCTTTATGAAAAATCAACTGCTTATGTATGCATGGACATATTTCTAGAATCTTTAGGCTGTTCCACTGATTTATCTATATTGATGCCAGTAATACACTCTGTTGATTACTGTAGCTAATCTGAGTCCTTCAACTTTGTTCTATTTTATCAAAGTTGCTGTAGATACTAGGTTTTTGTGTTTCCATATGAATTTTAAAATCAGCTTGGTAATTTCTGCCAAAAAGCTGCAGAGATTTTGTTTGAAGTTTTGTCGAATCTACAGATTGATTTTGGAAGAACTGAAAATAACCATATTATGAACCTTGTACATTTTGATACTTATTTAGGTCTGAAAATCTCTGCCGTTTTAATGAGTTACTTGAACTAGTTAAATTTAATGCATTTTTAAATATGGTTGACTTTGTATTGTATATCTTGCTATTTATTTTCCATTTGTTCCTTCCATATAGTTTTTCCTTTTCTTCCTCTTTAACTGCCTACTTTTGGGTTAACTGCATATTTTAATTATTCCATATCAACTCCTTTGTTGACTAATTAGATATAACACGGTGTTATGTTATTTAAGTAGTTAGTTTAGGATTTATTGTGTACCTCTACAATTTATCTGTCTTCTTATAAGCCATATTAACTCACTTTAACTGTAGTTTTATTAGTCTTACAATATCTTAATCTTCTCCCCTCCTGGTTTTGTGCTGAGTGTCATACATTTTACTGCTAAAAAAGTTTTAAACTCATAAGCCTTGTTCTTTTATTATTGCTTTAAAAGTCGATTTTTAAAAAGTGATGCTAACAGTGAGACAAAAATATCTTTATATTTACACTTTAGTTATTATTTCTGCTACACAATACCATTTTATTACTCTTTGAAAGTACAAAGTTTAGTCTACAGATCCCAGTTTGCATTTGTTTACAGAACAAGTCTATCTTTAACATTGACTACTTCACTCTCCCTTGTTCAGGTTGCAGTTGACTTGTTTTATTTGATCTTGGACATATATTTCCCTTATTTTTTCTAGCTCCAGTAATATTTTTGAAATTTTGTGTTTTGGGGTTTTTGTTTGTTTGTTTGTTTGCTTGTTTTGCATTTTTTGGAGGGGGTTGATTTTTTGTTTGTTTGTTTTTATTGTTAGTTTATTTAACATCTAGTTGAATTTTACCAGGAAAATCCATAATGTTAAAAGCAAAACACAAAGCAGAATTTATAATTGTATAATTTTAACTCTTTTACACTTAACCTTTATAATATAAATATTATAAACTTTGTGTTAAATTTGTATAAGTTTAATTGATTTGCCTTAACAAACTTATGTCCTTTCAATCTTTAAGTCATGTTAGTTCAGATGTTTGTGAGACATATAGTACTTCATTTTTCTTTGCATTCTCTATATTAATGTACTTATTTTCATTCTAAACTATAATTTATTTTAGTTGTTGAGTTTATAATGTGTATGACCATATAAAATAGACGTCTAACTTAAATTTTATTATCTAATTATTCATTTTTATGATTTCCTTTCTCTTTGCTGCATTTATTATCTATATTTCATATTCCTTTAACCCTTAAAAGATTAGAATAGTCATTACCTACGTATTACTATTTAAGATATCATAGAACATACCTACTCTCTTCAAATGCTTTAAAATCCCTAGTATATGTTAAGTTCTTATAAATGTTAGTTGTCTAATACATCACTATTATTATCACAATGATTAGTCTCAATGTTAAAATACTGTCTTACTTTCCCTATGAGATTGCTGAATCTACCATATGGAGCTATACATGTAAAACTGAGTTTCAAAGCATTGAATCGTCAAAATCAATCACAGACACTGGGCTGTATAATGTTTTTTTGTTGTTGTTGTTGTTTTTTAAATTAAATTTGTTGGGGTGACATTGGTTAGTAAAATTATATAAATTTCCACTGTACAATTTATTTGCTTTTAAGTTTTTAAAAGATTTTTATTAAAAATATGGCTACTATACAATACTATATTAGTTTCAGGGCTACATGATAGTTATTCAACATTTATGTACCTAAATAAGTGATAACCATTATAACTCCAGGAACCATCTGACACCGTACTATGCTATCACAACTTTATTGACTATATCCCCCGTGTTGTACATTACATCCCCATGACTTATTTGTTTTACACCGGGAAATTTGGACCTCTTATTCCCCTTCAACTTAACCCCCTTTTAAAAATTTTCAATTATAGTTGATATGTAATATTATTTTATATTAATTTCAGGTGTACAACATAGTGGTAATACATTTATATAATTTAAGAAGTGATCCCTTGACTATACATAGAGTCCAATGACCCAAAGAGGATCTCAGGGAGTCACTAGAGTGGGAAGAGTTGTGGACACCAGCTTATTTAAATTCTGGTTTGGTGTCAGTGCTTAGCCTGGAGCTACTCAGCATAACTCTTAGAGAATACCAAGGCCAGTTGCCCACTGGGGGCTTGCCAGACTCCAATAGTTTTCCAAGAAAGAGTGCAATGCAGGCAGGTGGGGCTGGCTATTCACAGGGAAAGTACTTCTGGCATTGGGGGAGTTGGGTGGGTCGGGGTCCCAGTGAGTCAGCAGGGTGGAGTGAACAGAGCTCACCAAGCCAATGAGATTCAGATTTGGCTGTGGTGGGGATGGACTCAACACAGGAAAGATGGTGTCTGTCTGTCACCTGCATGGGAGAAGGACCTCACACAGGGAAAATGCCAGCTGTCCTCCAGTCCTCCTGCTGCAGCCCACCCTCCCATATGTCTCCAACACCTCCCGAGTCACTGGAGCCCAAGGTGAGTGCCTGCAAGCAAGTCTGTGCATAGGCTGTTTTTGAGGCAGTCTGGGTTTTCTACATCCTCCCTTCTCACCAGGATGGTCAGAATACTCACTGTTTTTCACTGCCAGATGTTGTGGGGGCACCTCTTCCAGGCATTAGTATTCCAGGCAGCGCAACCTGGTGTGGGGGCCTGGGGTCCCTCACTACTCTAGAGGGAATCTCCATGGCCAAGATATCCCTCCTAATTCTCAACTATCACACGGAGGTTTGGGACCCGTTCTGCATCTCTGCCCCTCCTACCAGTCTCGATGTGGCTGCTTCTTTATATATTCAGTCGTAGAACTTCTGTTCAGCTAGACTTCAGATGGTTTTCCAGGTTGATTGTTCTATCATTTACTTGTAAATTTAATGTGTTCACCAAAGGATGCAGGCATAGTGTTTATCTAGTATGCCATCTTGGATCACTCAAATATACAATTCTATAATACATCATCTATATACTGCATTGTGTGTTTTCCACCCAATATCAAATCTCCTTCCATAACCATATATTTGACACCCTTCACCCTATTCTACCACCCCCTCTTACCATTTGGTAACCAATAAACTGTTGTCTGTATCAATGAAATTTTGTTTCTTTGTCTTGTTTGTGGCTTTCAGTTTTTTGTTCCCACATATGGGTGAAATCATATGGTTCTCGATGTTGTCTGTCTGACTTATTTTGCTTACCATGATAACCTCATGATCCATTCATGTCATTGAAAATGTCAGTATTTCATCTTTTTAATATCATGAAATCATATCGTGTGACTATAAAAGGAAAATTAAAAAAAAATTACATTGCGCATCATTTTTTTTATGTTTATGAGAAATAGGGAACATATAGGCTATTTTTAATACAGACTTTAATTGTCTATATGCACTTCATCTCAATACTCTAACATATTCCTCTGAAGGAGGAGGGTGAAATTTTTAACACATAGGATTTCCCGTACGTGATTGTTTTTTCTGTACTTTCAGAAACATTTTCTTGTATTTTTCTATTAAACAGTGCTAAAGTTTTAAAATATAAATATTATGAAACTCATTTACATGTAATAAAACCTGACCAAAGAAGAAAAATAAAGATACAAATTACTGTTACATGCAAATTGTTCTAAAGTATGTGAGTTTATTAATCTAAATTTAATTGGTTGATTAAGAAGAAAAAAATGCACTATTACAGATCCAAAATTGAAATTTTAATTGACGTTATTATTTCTTTTTAAGTAATAGATTGTTTATTACATAGAGTAATTAAGTGTCTTTGCTCTAGCAAAGCTATAACCTTTCACAGGCCTAATATTATAGATTTGTCATTTCATTATACAGTTCAAGAAGGTAAATGCTGATAAAAATTATGTGTAAATAAAACTACTGTGATGACCTGTAATATGCTTTCACAAAATGTATATTTGCTCCAAATACCTCTATGTTTGTGTGCTGTGATACAGAAATGTCCCAGCATCATCTTTGTATATCTAGCTCCAGGCACTTTGAAAGCCTTACTGCATTAATGAATGGATAACTGATTTTCCCCAATTTATAGCCTTCTTAAATTGGAAGTTATGCTATATAAGTACAAAGTAGTATGTGAAATATTAGATCCATAATTTCTGGGAAAGAAGTGTACAGTGTAATTTTCTAATAGAAATCATTTAGTATTTCTTATCCTCCAATTCAGTGGTTGTAGGCCTTTTAGTCACAAGTCTCTGATTGTATGTGGAAGGGAATATTAAAAGGAACAATCTTCAAATACAACAGCTGTCATAATCTGGAAATAGTCTTCATTACTCATGTAGTAATAATCCTTAGGTATTTATATTGAACTGCTTATACTCCCATTCTTTTCAGGCTTATGTGAATTTATTCTCAGATCACTTTATGAGAATCATCATGACATTTCAATCTTATTGTTAGTGTTTATTTTGTTTTTTATTAATCTGGAGGATTGCCAAGTAAAGCAAATGGACAAGCAACAGGAGACGTTGTCAACACAGTGTCCTGACAGATTGACTAATACCTTTGAGCCAATGCCAGCTATGCTGCCATGAAAACATTTGGCTTTATGATGGATGAGAATCACTAAACATTACTGATAGATCTGCTTTATAAGTCACTTCGGATCTGCAACGTGCACTTTTATCTCAGATCATTTAAATTATCGTCTGAAGGCAAAAATGATACCATTCACCTCTTCTTTAAATAATGCTTTGATTCTTTATATTCAACTCAACTGAGTGTATTCAGTAGTCCAAAAGAGATGCTTTATTTTAGGTTAATAACTTGCAAGTTTCAAACATTATTAGAGATTGACATTTATAGTAATATGTTCAATATGAATAGATAGATAATCACTAATAATAGATACTCACTGCGTAGATAATCACTAATAATAGATAGTGATTTACATTTGTCTTAATCATTAGCTATCTCACTTTTTATGACTACAGTATAAAACCTCAGTAAATCAAGTTTTTGCCTATAATTGCCTTTCAAAATTAAACACAATTTTAATGACAGTATATTAAACATCTTTAATTTATTCTCAATATGATTCACTGTTGGAATTTAGGAATCCAGGTCATTCTTCATTAACTAATACCTAAAACAATTCTTTAGTAAGTCCATTGAAAATGTGCATGTTGCATAGAATCAAGCTATTCAGGCAAAGAAAAAAAAAGTAGAGGCTTACACTCAATAAAAAAATAACCTAAAAATATAATGAAAAAGCTTTAAAGAGATTTAAATACGGTATTAGAAAATATTCACGTAATACAAAGGAAAGCAGTAGAGGAACAGAAAACACAAGAGACATATAGAAAACAAAAAGTAAAACAGCAATTCAATCAAAAGGCACAAATTGTTAGATTCTAGCCATCCTAGTGATGTAACAGATACCTCATTGTGAATTTGATTTTCATTTTCCTAATGACTCATGATGTCAAGTGTGTTTTAATGTGCTCATTGGTGATTTGTGTGTCTTCCTTGGAGAAATATCTATTTAGATAAATATACTATTTTTAAAATTGAGTTATTTTTTAAATTGTCAAGTTATAAGACTGCTTTATAGATCCTAGATAAGGTCCTTTATCAGACATATGGTTTGCAAGTATTTTCTCCCATTCTGTGAGTCGTCTTTTTACTTCCTTCATGGTGTCCTTTGAAGAACAAAAGTTTTTCCTTTTGATGAAGTTTAATCTATGTTTTTTCTTTTGCCATTCATGCCTTTGGTGTAATATCTAAGAATCCTTTGCCAAATCCAACGTCATGAAAATGTACCCCGTATATTTGAATTAAAAAGTCAGATAATAAGAAATGTTGGTGAAGACATGGAGAAATTGGAAACCTTATGTACTGTTAATGGGGATTTATAATGGTACAGTCACTTTGGAAAACAATATGAAAATTCTCAAACTACTAAACAAGAGTTACCATATGACCCATAAAACCCACTTCTAGGTATATACTCAAGAGAAATGGAAATATGTTTACACAAAACTGTACACAAATATGTATAGCAACATTATTCATAATAGAGAAATGGTAGAAACAACCCAAATAGTCATGAAATAATGAATGGATAACCTAATGTAGCATATCAATACAATTGCATATTTTTAGCCATAAAAATAATGAAGTACTGATTCATGCTACAACAAGAATAAACCTTGAAAACATTATTCTAAGTGAAAGAAGATAGTTATATAAAACTAAATATTGTATGATTTCATTAACATTAAATATCTGGAGTGTGGAATTCTATATAGATAGATTAGCGGTTGCTTGGAGCTATGGAGGAGGGTGGAAAGATAGGGCAATGATAGCTAACAGTTATGGTATTTTTCTTTAAGGCAATGAAAAATTGGCTAAGGTGATGGTTGCATATGTCTATATATATACTAAAATCATCAAATTGTATACTTTGGGTGTACATATTGGTGACTTTCATGACATTTGAATTATATCTCAATGTTGTAGTTGGCTCTTATCCAGGGTTTTGCTTTCTGTAGTTTCAGTTACCTATAGTCATCTGAGATCTGTATATACTAAATGAAAAAAATCAGCAATAAGCAGTTCATACATAGTAAACTATGACCCATTCTGAGTAGCATGATGAAATCTTGCACTGTCCTGCTTCATCCAGCTTGAACCATCCCTTTGTCCAGTGTATCCACTCTGTACATGCTACCCATATATTAGTCACTTAGTAGCCTTGGTTATCAGATCAACTGTCCTTGTATCACTGTGCTTGTGTTCAACTTTCACAAGCCCCTTATTTTACTGAATAATGGACCCAATGCCACAGAATAGTGATTCTACTAATTTGGATATGCCAAAGAGAAGCCATAAATTTCTTCCTTTAAGTGAAAAAGTGAAAGCACTTAATTTAACAAATAAAACAATGTATACTGAAGTTTCTAAGATCTACAGTAAGAACAAATCTATCTATGAAATTGTGAAGGAAAAATAAATTCATGCTAGTTTTGCTGTTGCACCTCAAGCTGGAAAAGTTATGACTAGTGTGTGATATGTTTTTAACGTAGAAAAGACATTAAATTTGTAGGTGGAAGACATGAACAGAAAAAAACACCATATATATATACACATATGCACACACACACACATACATTCATACTGGTACTCTCCATGATTTCAGATATCCAGTAGGTGCCTTAGAAGGTATCCTGCAAATAATGTTGTAAAAAAGAAATCCTTTAATTTTACCATATTAAAACAAATAATGGCTACACTGTCTCCTTCACCAAGGCTCACAAGAGCATTTGGTTAATGACAGAAAGGTGGGTGGTGTCCTGCATGTCTAGACGTAAATTCAATTTGAGAAGTGGGTGCTATGATAAAGAGGAAAGATAAAAGGTACACACAATGGAAATGTATCAGATAGTAGGACTTTGAGTGGGATTTAATACACTTGTTATGATGCAAATAGCCTCCGACAACACCTTAGTATATTCTACAATTTTTGTTCCAGTGTAATTTTTGAAATGAGTATTGTTTGTCATGGGGGAAGATGAGCTTTAAGAGATGGCAGGGAGATAAATGAGAAATTGGTAACAGATGAAAAATTGGTTGTTTTCCACTCAGAATAGAACAGAACATTTTCTTCTAAAAGCATTGCCTACCTTAGAAGTTTAGAAATACGTAAAAGATTCAGATAAAGCCCTCAAAATTTTTCATAACATTTAGTAACTACTCAATATTCGCTAATATGTGATGGGGCTGTCATGTGGAAGAGGAAAGAGATGTTCTATTTGGGACAGAAGAAGAGTCAAAAAGACCATGTTATAAGTGTATATTATTGCTAATATCTAACAATGTAGAACAGTTTCAAACTAAAATTTGCTGCCTCAATATCTTAATGTAAAAATATTAAGACTTCTCAGGAATTATTTTAGCAAATTTGTGTATCAGGTGCTACTTAGGCTTGACAAATTCAATGGTTCCTTATGAATCTTGGATTATTTTTATAGCTACCATTCTCCAGTGTACTGCTTTATACTCTATTTGGCTAAGGACATTTTCATTCCAAATTGATTGATTTAAGTGATTTAAATTTCCCAGTCTGACAAGTGGAACAAGAGGAAGAAATTTGAGCTATTATACATATTCACAATATGTAAGAAATTTCTACTATGTTATAAAAATTTCAATATTCATTCATCTCTTACACCTGTACAAGTTTCCCTTCTGGAGTGAGTGTGCAGTTTAAAATAGATTTTAATTAACTTTGAAAAATCCATTGTCTTTCATTCATCGGTTTCAGAATAAGGTGGTCAACAAAGAGTCAACATTTTAAATTCTAATTAAATTAACTGATTTCTGTCAAAATATTTCTATTCAAACCCTCCTACAAGATGTGGCAAGGCTTAACCTTCCTTGAATTATTCTCCCACAGCTTGGTACTTGCTTAAGGAATTTTTTTTTTTTTTAATTCCTGATTATTTTCAGATTACTACTATACAGCCTAGGCATCATAGAAAATGATAGAATACTACTAATTTCATTTTATGAAACTTTCAATATCTGGCTCCTAAGCCTTTGAGCATATGCACACACAGAAGCACAAACATAGCCCCCTTCCCACTCAAACACTTACAGCTATATACTGAGGGATAAAAACAATAATAATTTATTCTCTAAGAATTCAAAGTTGGTTTATTATGATTAAATAAAACATTTTTTTACTACCTCTTTAGTAATGCTGGAATCTTAGAACATTTTATGCCAATTTACAGTCTTTCTGCTTTTTTTTTTTTTTTTTTTTGTCATACGTGTTATTTTCACAAGTATTTTAAATGGCACAAAACATAGAGTGAAAGGAAACTGTGTTACCCTCAAATGTATTAAAATTGAATGGCTTAAATAAAGACATCAATCTTTCCCTTGATAATACACACACACACACACACACACACACACATATATATATATATATATATATATATATATATATATATATATATATATATATGGTTGTTGTTGTCTTATTTTCCCTAAAGTGTACTTGTATTGATTTTATTTTCTCCCCAGTGCAAAGGGCTAATACCTACAAAGGTATTCTTTAACTCCTTTGAATAATAAACTGGAGCAATTAGTGGAGATGATTAAAATGAGAAGAAATAAAGAAGGTTATAGCTACCACCAGCCATCAGTTTGCATGATAATGCTACCAGAGCATTTCAAATTTGGTACTATTGATATTTGGGGTTGGGGGTTGTCCTGTGTCTCCTGGGATGATTAGGAGCATTGATGGCTTCTACCCCAATGATGTCAGCAACACACACTGCTTCTGGTTGTGATAATCAAAACTATCACCATACATGGCCAAATGTCCCCTATACAGGGCAAAGTCATTCCTAATTGAGAATCACTATTCTATACTAAGGAAAAGGTCAGAACAAAGATAAACAGTAAAGATCTTATATGACTTTTTTAAAAAACTCTTTATTTTGGAATTATACACCCATATACAAAGTAAGAAGAATAGTATCTGTCCCCATGCATCCATTACCCAATGTCAACAATTACTAACATATGGCCAGTCTTGTTCCATCTATTCCTCCCTTGGCTTGCTTTTTTTTCTTTTTTTTTCCTTTGTGAATTACTACAGAGCAAATTCTAAACACCATATCATTCCACTCATGGAGATCTCAGAGAATCCTACTATATAGAGATTCAATCCCCTTTTAAACATAACAATACTCATATTTTAAACTGAGTTTTCTCAAAATTGAAGCCTGATGTAACATCTAATGAGTAGGACCTTTATTTGAGAAGCTATTCTGATATACAGGAGTTTTAACAGGAAATATTTATATATGAAAGAAAATCAAGACAAGGCTGCTTGCTGCTCAGTACTATTGTGCCTTCTGAAGAGCCATGCAAAATGATTTTAAAGACTAGGTAACCAAAATAAATATTCATCCACTGGTCACCCTTGACTATTGTAAAACGTGACCTCATGGATCTTACTCCATCACTGCTGGGTTCTGTATTTTCATGTAATGTGATGTCAGAAAATCCCTAGAAAAGAAAAAAAAAAAAATAGTTATGCTCTATTATCCTGGGGTTGGTCACTGCCAGATTATCTTTGTACAAAGATTTTTGATGTCTGCATGGAACTGGTCACTGCACCATTATATAAGTGAGCTGTGGGATTTGCAAACATGTATAAGAGGTATGTAAAAACAAACAGAAAACAACAAAATATTTAAAATAACACATAAGAAATAGAATACATATCATGAAATATCTAGCCATTGCTTAGATTTCCCAGATTGTCTCAGGGAAATTAGTTAATTAGCTATCTATCTATTTATTTATTATAAGAGTAGGTTGTTTGAGTCAGGATCCATCCAAGATCCAAAATTGATGGGCATATCTCTCAGGTCTCTTTAAATCTATAAAACTTTGTCAACTATACAGAGTCTGTTCTGCAGATTTTTTCACACCCTGGATTATGCTGATGGCATGTCATTGGTGTTATTTAACATGTTTCTTTGCTGTATTTACTACAAACTGGCAGTTATATCTCGATACTTAATCAGATTCATATTGACATTTGAGCAAGAATACTTTAAGTGGTGCTGTGTATTTCCTATTTTATTACATCACGATGCACATAATGTTGGCATTTGTGTGTGTGTGTGTGCGTGCCTGTGTGTGGTTAGGATTGACCCACAGGTTCAAGTGTGTCCAGACTAGATCATCTCTTACAATGTCCCCCCAAAACCTTGTATTTATTGGTTTTAACATCCAATAATTATGTGGCCTAGATCCATTATTTCTTTAGGTGCTGCAAATGGTGATAATATAATTTTCTATCACCAATTCAGTATTAACTAAAAGTTTAACATTGAAAAGAATTTCTTTCATTAAAAGTTTAATTACTGTGAGTTACAGTTTCTGCAGGAAAGGCAGAGAAAACACTGGCTTATTTTTCTTTTAACCATTTTCAGAATATTGAGTTGGTGCCTAAGCAACCTTTAAATGTTATTTTTTATGATTTTAGTTTTTTAGAGCAGCTGTAGGCTTACAATAAGATTGAGAGGAAAATACAGATTATCCATAGATTGCTGCCCCTACATGTGAATACCATCCTCATCATCAACATCACTGACTAGAATCATATATATATATATATATATTTTTTTTTTTTTTCCCTCTATCAAGGATGAACCTACATTGATTTATCATATCAGTAGAAATCCATAGATTACCTTAAAGGGTTTAGTCATGATGGTGTACATTATGTGGGTTTGGACAAATATATACTGACATATATTCGTCATGACAACATTATAAAGAACATTTTCACTGGCTTAAAAATCTGTGCTCTGCCTATTCATTTCTCCCTCTGCGCCACCCCTGACAACCACTGATCTTTTAATTATCTCCTTAGTTTTACCTTTTCCAGAATGTCATATAGTTGGAATCATGCAGTATGTAGCATTCTCAGAATAGCTTCTTTCACTGAATAATATCCATTTAATATTCTTCCATGTCTTTTCAGGGCTTGACAGCTCATTTCTTTTAATGCAGAATAATATGCCATTGTCTGGATATACCACATTTTACTTACATATTCACATCCTGAAGGACATTTGGGTTACTTCCAAATGTTACTTCTTAATTTTGGCAATTCAGAATAAAGCTGCTTTAAACATGTATGAGTGAGTAGGTTTTGTGTGAACATGTTTTCAACTCCTTTGGTAAATACTGAAGAGTACTATTACTAGATTACATAAGAGTATGTTTAGTTTTGTAAGAAATTGCCAAGCTGTCTTACAAAGTGGCTATACTATTTTAAAATCCCACCAGATGTGTATGAGAGTTCCTGTTGCTCCACATCCTCACCAGCATTTGGTGTTGTCAGTGTTCTGGATTTGGGGCAAATAGGTGTGTAGTGGTATCTCCTTGTTGTTTTAATTTGCATTTCTTTAATGACATAGGATGTGGAACATGTTTTCATATGCTTATTTGTCATCTGTATATCTTCTTTGGTGAGATGTCTGTTTCGGTCTTTGGCCCATTTTTAAATCAGGTTTGTTTTATTCTTGCTGAGTTTTAAGAATTCTTTATATGTTTTGAGTTACAGTCCTTTATGAGATGTTTCTTTTGCAAATATTTTCTCCTAGTCTGTGGTTTGTATTTATATTCTCTTGATACTGTATTTTGCAAAGCAGACGTTTTTAATTTTAATGATGTCCAATTTATCAAGTATCCCTTTCATGGGTTATATCTTTAGTGCTGTATCTAAAAAGTCATTACCATACCCCAGGAATCTAGGATTTCTCCTATGTTATCTTCCAGGAGTTTTATAGTTTTAATTTTACATTTAGATCTCTGATCCATTTTTAGTTAATTTATGTGAAGGCTGTAAGATCTGTATCTAGATGCTTGTTTTTGTTTGTTTGTTTGTTTTGTTTTGTTTTGTTTTTTTGCATGTGAATGTTTTTCCAGCCCCATTTGTTGAAGAGAGTGTCTTTGCTCCATTGTATTTTCTTTTCTCCTTTTTCAAAATCAGTTGACTGTATTTAAAGAGATCTGTTTCTGGGCTCTCTGCTCTGTCCCAATGACCTTTTTGTCTATTGTTTTACCAATATCACACTGTCTTGATGACTGTAACTTTAAAATAGGTCTTGGATTCAGGAAGTGTCAGTCTTTCAAGTCTGTTCTCCTCCTGCAATACTATGTTGGCCTACTCTGGGGTTTTTGTGTCTCCAAGTAAACTTTAGAATCAGTTTGTCAGTACCTATGAAATAACTTTCAGGGATTACAATTGGGATTGCATTGAATCTATAGGTCAAATTGAAAGGGAATATCCTTGCCTTACACCAGAGGTTAGGTGGAAAAGCTTTGAAGGTCTCACCACTAAATGTGATGTTAGCTGTAGATTTTTTGAAGATACTCTTCATCAAGTTGAAAAGTTCTTAATTTACTGAAATTTTTCTTTTTCATGAATGGCTGTTGGATTTTTACAAATGCTTGTTATAATCATGTAATTTTTATTGTTTTTAGTCTGTTAATGTGATTGATTACATTAATTGAATTTTAATGTTGAACTAATCTTGCATAGCTGAGATATCAAATATTGTTAATATTATTCTTGAATCCCATGTATTGTCATATTCAGTGATTTCCTATATATTATATTAGGGTTTTACTGTACTTTTTGTCTGTTTATGAGCTATTTGTGGTTTTATGTTTCATTATTTGTTTTTTATTTTTATGTTTTTGCTTTGTCTTACTTTAACAATCAAACTTTAATTTTTGATTAGCACCGCCACTTCAAATTATCTCCTGTAAATTGTTATTATAACCTCAGTAGACCTTTTATATCTCTGTTTCTTGTTATATCAATATATCTATTCTTTTTTTGTTGTTGTTAATTTACACACCAGATTTGGAATCTGTCATTGTTGCTAAGCACTTGTGGCTCCTTTTTCTGCACAATATAGGTTCAAGGGGTGTCCATTATTATACAGCTGGTTCTAGGCATCTTCAATGAGAGAGCTACAATATGGTGTTTTTGTTTTATATATAATTTGAAAGCCATCATTAATACTGACATTTTCAATTTTAATTTAATATATAAAAATTTTGAATTATCTTCCATATTTATATTTCTATCTTTGTTCTTTGTTCTTCAGTTTTTAACAAGTTAACATAATTTCTTATTTGGTGTTAACATACAATATACATACATTTATCAAAATGAGAATACTAATACCATCATTATCAATGTTATAAGAATCAGTTAAAATTCTTTGAAGTTCTTTTAGTCCTTAGCATAGCAATCTAACAATTTCCAAATTATTCTGTTTAAAATCACTTGAAATAATTGTTTTTGTTTTATTTTCATTTCTATATCTATGAATTACCTTTTGTCCTGCGCTTTTTTTTATTACACTATTAAATGGTTTCAAAATAAAAAATAAAAAACAATAAAAAACAAGGTACTGTCAGAGAAATTTAGCTTCTGTTTCTGTCCTTGTCAGTATCTCCCCAATTCCATACATACTACAGCTAAGTATTTATATTGAATTTTGACTTTGCCTCCCACATTTTAATATATTCTCCTCCTTTCTTACATAAGCAGTAATATGCTATCTGCATACTTCACCTTTTCTTAATGTAAAAATTATCCTGGGGATCAGTATATAGCAGCCTTTTAAATTACTACATAGTACCCAATTACGTGGATATGTTACAGAATTTTCTACCAGTTCCCAATTAGTGGACATTTGAGTTATTGCTAATCTTTTGTTATAAGAAATGGTATAGAAAATAGATGTGTGCGTACTTTTTTTTTTTTTTTTTGGTCATCTTAATTTAAAAATATAAGAGAAGGGATTTTTGCCTCAAAGGCAAATTCACCTGTAATTTTGTTAGGTATTGGAAAATTACCTTGCATAGATGATGGCTATTCCTTTATACTATACCAAGGTATGAAAGTGCCTGTTATCCTAAGGTTGCAGGAATACACTACAATGTCAAAATTTTATATTTTTGCCAGATGATGTGAATATGTATAACAGTATAAATTTTTCTTATGAAGACACATAGTTTGAGGTTCTTTTCATATGTTTGGGATTTACTTGAATTTTCTCTTTTGAACTGTCGTTTTGAATGGTTTACATGTTTTTCTATAATTTGGTTTGACTCAATTTTTTAAATTAGGTATACATACTCAAATACTTTATGCATATGTACACATAATATACTTAACTATTTAATCATAATACTGTGATATTTAATAAAATTACAGAGTACCAGTTAACTGCTTTAAGAACAATATTTTGATTATTTTTCATATCATATATCTCAGTAAAAATCAAATAGATTAAAATGTCTATTAAAGCATGAATAGCACTATTGAAAATATGGATATTATCTAAGACATTTATAAATTTTCAATCAAAGAAAATCGTCCTAAAGTGAAAGAGAAATTTGGCTCCACACACTTAAACTAAATAGTTATAAAAATAAAAATAGATAATTATCAAGAAGTTCTATCATGAAAGAGAGACAAAAACTCCAATATATATTTATTATTTACTGAGCTCTTTTAAATAAATTTAAAATAAAAAAAATATGGTCATCAAGATTTAAAAAGTAAGGAAAATATGTGAATGATCAATTCATTAAAATAAATTCAACTGACTAATAAATAAATAAAAAGAATGTACCATCATTGCTAACAACATCATGAAAAAAAATTAACAGACAACTTGTTACAATTATAAAATTTGCATAAAAGTAAAAGTTGAAAAAGTAATAATAGTTACTGTTGCCATAGTTATGAAGAAAACATGTTCATACACTACTGATTTGAATGCCGATTTATTCACTCTTTCTGGAGGGAAATTTGGCAGTATATACATTAACTTTTTGAAAGATATATATTATCCTTAGCTTATTTTAAATCTAGGCATCTGTGCTGATATATTAAAACATGTAATTTTTTAAAAAGAATGATGAAAGTATTAAAATTACGTAAATATCCAATAATGGGGTACCATTCTAATGAGTTAGACTATTTCTATGTGACAGTTTTATGGAAACTTCTTCCAAGATGCCCATAGAAAAAATGGGCTTCTTAATTTCCTCTGTGAAATCCTGCTGAAAATATTGTATGCACAATCATTAGAAAAGTCTGACCTGAGGTTATTTGAGAATTCTGGATGATACATAGATGACAAGATTATATTAATGGATATAGTTAGAAAAAGGAGGAATGGGGCGGTTTGATCAAAGGTGAGAATGTTTTATCTCTAAAATGCAGAGAAATCTAACATCAGGTTTAACATTGGGAGGGAGCAGAAGTGGGAAGAGCCATAGATTGATGTATTTATTTGTTGCAGGAATGACACAGAACACAATTAGGAAACAAAAACAAAAATAAACAATTGTCACTATGGTGAGATAGTGAGGGGTGATTCATGGAAATGGAGAGGGGAAAATTGTGACACATTAGAATGGTTTTATTTGTCAGTTATATCTCAGGAAAGCTGAAAAATAAAATAAAATAAAAGATCCAGAGGCAAAATGTCTGGCTTCTTTGAACCATTGTTGGGCAGTGCTATACCAGGGAAGTAGAAATGAATGAGTGACTCAACGATTTTGAGGCCAAATTTCTACAATTATTTTCCTCATATTTGCTGCCTCCTGGAAACAGAAGCTGCTTCAGCTCCAGGCATTAGGTTTACCATTAAGTTAGGAAGCTGCAAGGATGAAGATCCATGTTATTTTTCTTCTATCAGGAAAACAAGCTTAAAAAGAACTCTGGCAGATTTTTAATTATGTAATGGCAACTACCTACCCTGGATGCAAGGAGATTAGGAAGCTAGCCCGTAGCTCTTCTCTCCAAATCAGGGTTATCAAGGAAAAAAGCAAGAATATATATAGGAAACCCAGATGACAATATGTGCAACAAAAATACATAGATTTACATAATTTTCTATAATATCTTTGTAGGGTAAACAAATATTCATGCTTAATTATGCATTGCAGCATAAAATTATATAGTTTAAATTATTCATTATCATTTGAAATGAGAATACATGAAAGATTGAAACACACCATGTTATTAAGAGTGTTATTAATATATGCTAGAAACATTCTCCAAGGACTCTCACACTATTTAAAGATTACATGCATAAATCACTAGGCTGTACAATCCTATGTACTAGATTTATGTAATAAGCTCAGATCAATAAAAGCACATAGATGTTAAAACTCCAATGGAAGCAAGAACCAGTTTAAAGAACCAGTTCTCTATATCCTTTAGCTATTTTCCCTAATAGACTTCATGGGCAGACCATTTTAACTCTAGTAGCAAGCATCAGTTCTCTATTTTTACAGCAAATTACGCTTCCAAAAAAACAAACAAAACAAAACAAAAACAAAAAACAAAAAACAAAAAAAAACAGCATCAGGAGAGATTGAATCAAATATTTTAATTGGCTGACATGGATTGCTTGTTCAGAGACACCTCTGAAAATCATCTTCTATTTCCCTTTTCCTCAGATTGACTGTTTCTAATAGGGTATATACATACCTATAAATTATTTAAATGCACTATAAAGGTTAAACAATAAAAGGCAGCTAAGTAAAACTATTACATCTAGAATATCCTTTAGATGCGAATAAATAGGCATTAAATCTCTTTATTTTCTTTAAATATAAAATAGACTTACATAATAGTGAGCATTTAAAAGAATTTGGCCTCTTATATTACCTGATACATATAATGACCAAAGTAGCTACAACAAGTCTTAACTATCAAGTACCTACGGTACTTTTCCATTAAATTATGAACCTAGCTTGAGAGAAAATGCACAAAATAATTTCTTTAACAAAAATGATTTAAGCACCTCTTGTTAAAAGTATATAATCATGTATTTAGAAGCCATGATTTGTAAAACAGGCAGATTTGTGGAAAGAAAAACTAAACTTCTTGCGTCCAAAAACTTAATGCTGAATATTGGTGGTTTCTTTTTACAACATCTTTATGGCCATTTTTACTCCCCTTCTATATATATTGCCAGTCTTAAGAATTTATACCAAGTTTATTTTAAATTAAATGACAGTGTTATCTGATTATACTACAATTTCTAAAACTTTTTTTAATGTGCTTTTCTTATAGTAACTGCCAATGTAGTTTTTTCTGCAAAGTAATTTTAATATAAATGCACTGTTTAATTTTTCATTAACTTATGAAGAAGTATTTCATGATGCTTTCTTTCTTAGATCTAATATTCTGAATTATATTGTTAGTATTCATCTGTCAATAGTATATTGTTTTACATTGAGAATACCTCAAATATTTTCTAAAAGGGCATGTCTTTTATGAAGTAGATGTTTAATAATTTATTTTGTATTACAACAAGAATCTATGTCTGTTTCACCAATTTTATTCTGAAGAGATATGTACATTTTTTAAATTGATATTTTAGTGTCCCTTTGACATTAAGAAGTCCAGCAAAAAGATAAAGGCCAGAATATATACTGTATTGGCATAGAATTAACCCCTTGTTGTTAGCAGAATGTGAAAGAATTCACAAGACTCAGAAAAGTAGGAAACCAAGAAGAGTTTTACTGAAGGTCGGGCACAGGGAGAATGCCTGCGGCAGTGTCTAAAGACGCTGGCTGTTGCAGTACTAAGGAGAGAAACATTGGCAGGGGTGGTTGTCGGGGGTAGAGTCTTAGAGTAGATAGCTACAGTGGGTTGCTGTTTAGCTGAGGTTTTATATTTTTCTATGCAGGATTCAGGGGGCTAGTCATCTTGCAGTTGTTTACCATAGTGGCTGGCCCCTTCTGAGAACTGTTGTCGCACTTGGCTTCCTCTGAAAATTGTCCTGGTGTTTGTTAGCCAGCAAGTGTAGTGCTAGCCAGGAGACTCAGAGCAAAGTGGTTAATAATCTTTAAGCTTATCCCTGTTAGCTCTCAGACTCATTCTCATTAACTGTTTCTGACTCATCAGTTAATCTTTAGGCTTACTCTTGTCAGCTCCCAGACTTGTTCTTATTAGCTCTTTTTCTGACTCATCATATACCATATACTATTTTAAATTAAATATTATTTAATATTCATGTAGGAATGCTTTAGGCATACTCAGGACATATACATTTATGGGTATGCTCACATAGGGATTTACTGGTGTTATTGTTTTGAATATTTAAAGCCATACAACGAAATATGTATATTCATGACAAGTCTTTTAAAGAAATAATAATGTAGAATGAAAACGTGATGTTTCCCTACCTAGTCAAAAAATAAATAAATAAAGCAAAGCAGGAGCTATACTGTCTTTAAATTCAGAGAAAATACCCCCTTTGAAATTTGACTTTCATTATTTTTTGCTTTTCAATGCAAAATAATAAATAGTCACTGGATTATTCAATAACATTTGGTGAATGGTCATATATTGGCAAAAGATGGGACTATGAAAAATCTTTTTTACCCTCATTTGTGATCTTCCCATTTTACTCTGAAATAAAACTTACGGTTGTTGTTTTTGAAAATAAGTGAGGAAAATTCTTAATTTCAATTGCTCCTAGATATAACTTTCCTGAAAATTATCTTTGAGTATCAATGATCATTGTAATGTTTCCTATAAATATTGGATAAAATTCAATATATATGCACATGTATCACATAGTGGTTAAGATTATAAGTGCTGGCAAAATATTTCTCAGCTTCAAGTTCCGGCTCCACTGTTTAGCTGTGTAACCCTAGACAAGTTGCCTAACCTTTCTGTGTCTGATTCCTTATCAGTAAAAGTGGACTATTAAGCAGGCTTACCTCATAAGATTATTGTAAAAATCAAATGAGCTAATCTATATTAAGTATCTACAACAGTTCCTGGCATGTGTCCTATTGAAATCATTTAATAGATATTATCTGTTACTATGCCCCCATGACACAGACCAGGTGTATATGCTTTGACTAAATTACTGCTTCACATTTTTTTTTTTTTTAAGATTTTATTGGGGAAAGGGAACAGGACTTTATTGGGGAACAGTACTTTATTGGGGAACAGTTTGTACTTCCAGGACTTATCCGAGGTAATTTGATGACCTTTCAATCTTAGTTGTGGAGGGCGCAGCTCAGCTCCGGTTCCAGTTGCCGTTGCTAGTTGCAGGGGGTGCAGCCCACCATCCCTTTCGGGAGTCGAGGAATTGTACTGGCAACCTTGTGGTTGAGAGTCCACTGGCCCATGTGGGAATCGAACCGGCAGCCTTTGGAGTTAGGAGCATGGAGCTCTAACTGCCTGAGCCACCGGGCCGGCCCCCTACTGCTTCACATTTGATGATCAGTATTAGTACCTTACTGAATGTTCTTTTATATTTTCACATTTCAGTGCCATTTGTACTTGAAAAGAATTGGAAGATTTTTTTTTGAGCAGTGTCCTTTGATCTTATTCTGCTTTACTTGGTACAGCTGTTATCATTTACATATTAAATTCACCTCAACTCATTTCTTACTAATTTGTTTCTGCCAGCTTTATTGTAATTAAAAGAACAAATACTGGCACTGAAATTTTGTGACAGTAACATGCTATATTTTTGCTATCCATACAATCTATGTTTATAGTTTTCAAGATTGTCCCAACAGAACATAATATTAAAGCAAAAATTCCAGAGAATATTCTCTCAGGCTTCTGAAAATAGTTGATAATGTTAACTTCACAAAAAAATGTTCGGGAAGAAACTTCGGCTTTTGAATTTTTGTGCAAGTTTCAGAAGTTGGCTTTATTTACTTTGTATACGAAACTGTTGTTACTGTGGTATGACCAGTTAGCACATATACACTACACTTCAGAAGAAACAAATTATCAACACACGTCTAACACAAAGCTTTACCAGTAACTCAAGCAAAATAATTAATATTTTTGATACTAGGTATATAATTTTGAGTACTTTGATAATATAATCACCTTATATAAGAATTTTTATAAATTTTGTAATTACTACTTCAGTGATCTAGACATTTCACTTTTGTCTCACATATAGCCAGTATTTATATATTTTTTAAAATTACAAGAAGGAAAGTGAAAACTATTCACAAGAAAATAAATAAGATCAAAAATAAAAATAATCATTTAATAATGTCTTACAGAAATTGATATTTACTTAATTAGGTATAATAACCTGCATTATTTTTCAATGAGATGTTTTCTATAAACCATTATATAAATGGTGGTCACTTCTCTAAGGAAAGCAGGGTAGGACATCTTTTGATATAATAAAACAAAAAGAGCTGCGGGGAGAGACAGATTCACTACTTTTACTCTGCATAATAAAGAAATGCTATATAAATTTATAATTATCTCCTCTTAATTACCTTGTCATAAAATGCCAGAAGGTTATGTACATAATAAGCTCTTGCCTATTAAGGTGTAATCCACAGCTTATATTGTGCTTGCTCTCTTATAACTCCACTAGGCACTTTCTGCCTTTCAGTAAACACGGCATACATGTAATATACCCTTCTTTCTCAAATAGAGCACTTTCAAAATGTCTCTTTTGTACAAATAGTCTGTATTGTTTTTTCTCTTTTAGAACTAAAAACGAAAATCAGTCTAAACATTTGTGTCCTTTATCTGTTCCCATTCTCTCCCCACAAAAAAAAAACACACAAAAAAAACCCAAAGAAAACACCATACAGAGTAATCTTCAAAAATCCCCATTTCAAAAACTTTAAAGTTCTCTAGATCTTAAGAATCAAATCCAAATTTTTCCCAATGACAGTCACAGCTCTCCATTTTTTAAATTTTCTTTCCTTCCTTCCTTCCTTCCTTCCTTCCTTCCTTCCTTCCTTCCTTCCTTCCTTCCTTTCTTTCTTTCTTTCTTTCTTTCTTTCTTTCTTTCTTCTATCCATCAGCACAAATGTCTGGCACCCCTTCTAGAAGTTTTGATTCAAGTAGGTCTAGGGCCTAATTATATACATTTCTAAAAGTCCCTAAATAATATTTACAGTCTGGGGACCAAACTTTGTGAACCATTGCTCTAAATAAACCACGAGTCACAGCCACTCTCTCTCTCTTCTGAATTGCCATACTTAACACTCCTTTGGTCCTAAGCTACTTTAACCAATTTTTAAAAATCATTTTTTGTACCTGTATTTTAGTGATAAGGCAGGGCAAACCTTATAAACATCTCTTATTGGGGCTATAGAGAGTACCATATACAAATTAGATAAGTAGTAAATAATTGTTCTTCCTACTAATGGTGGTAATCGTTAGGTTATTTAAAAATGCTTTGTAGGCAACATATAATTCTCCAGCATTTTTAGCTTATTAATATCTTAAATTATTTTTCAAATGACTATTTAAAAGGTTTCCTGGAACATTTTATTCATTTCGAAAACCAATGAGACTTTCGTGAGAAATTAATCATATTGTGTATTATTTTCTGCTTTACATCATAAAATTGATGCTTTTAATAGCTCTTTGATGTGTAAAATTGTCCTAATATCTGTGAAGTTCTGTGGATCCTTAAAGCCCTTTGGACATTGCAAGTTTCTCTTCTATGAGAAACAGAAACTCATAGACACAGATAATAGTTTAGTGGTTGCCAGAGGGTAAGGGGGGTGGGGGGTGGGGGGTGGGAGATGAGGGTAAGGGAGATCGAATATATGGTGATGGAAGGAGAACTGACTCTGGGTGATGAACACACAATGGGATTTATAGATGATGTAATACAGAACTGTACACCTGAAATCTATGTAATTTTACTAACAATTGTCACCCCAATAAATTTAATAAAATAAAATTAAAAAAAAAAAAAAGTTTCTCTTCTAAGCAAGGGATCATGAAAATAAGTAAATGTTTTTTTGTGTTTTTTTGGTTTACATTACTTGTGAAGTAATATTGGTTTAAGTATACACAAATTTTGAAATTTTTTTCCTCTATTATAAAGGTCTTTATAGTAGTTGAGAGCTCAGTTAATGAAAGGATGTAAACAACTTAACTATATTTAAGAATTAATGCAGTCTATCAGATGGGATAAAAAGATAAAGAAGGGGACAGAAACTTCATTTCTCTTTTGTCATTGATTCTACATATGAGCTTGGAAAGTCAATTAATTCTTCAGGTGCCCAGATTTATTTAGGAAAAAAATGAGATTGAAGGTGGATTTTTTACCAAATTGATGGTATTAATTAAATCTTAAGGTCTTTAGAATACAGTGATGAATAGCTTCATATTTTATAAGATTAGTCCCCAAATAATGACATTTTTTTCTTATAGAAATATATCCAGAATATGGGAAATTATACTTGTGAAATGGAAAATGCAAATTTGAATTCTGCAAATTTCTCAGTTACTTCAAGGAAGTAAATGAAACTTAACCTTGTAAAAATGCAGCTTGTTAATTAATGCCACATGCTGTAATTATAAATTCAAAATATGGTTAGTTGCAGCAACTACTGTTTATTGAATTTTCTTGCATAAATACTCTGACAACGTGGTATGACTAACCTATCATTATTTTTTGTATTCAAAATCACAATGGCTTACTATATAATTCACTGATATTTTTATGTAAATAATAACGTTAAAATATTTGTCATTTGTGGTAGGCAGAATTCTTAAAATACTTTCTCCTTTCCTAAGATTCCTAACCCCTGGTTATTCAGTCAAGCAGGAACCTACGTTCTGCTGTGAGGGCCTTTGAAGATGGAATTATACTAGTCAGATATCCTTGAAAAAGAGAGATTATGCTGACTATCCAAGTGTGCTCAATGTAATCACAGTATGACTTTAAAGTGGAAGAGGAATGCAGAACAATCAGAGCGCTCCAAAGAGAGAACAAGGGAGAAGGGACATAAGTAGAAGAGGAGATCAGAGATATTCAAAGTATAAGAGGGAGTTAACTAGTCATTGCTGTCATTGAAGATGGAGTAGAAAGGACCGTAAGTCATAAATGCAGGTGGCCCCTTGTAGGTGAATGACCCTAAGCAGTGGCTAGTAAGCAAAGGGGAATTCCAACCCTATGGTTTCAACAGAACTATTAAATAGTTCAAACACCCTGGGTGAACCTGGACGTAGATTCATCCCCAGAACCTTGAGAAAGAAACACAACCCCGCTGACATCTGATTTTCACCTTGTGAAAAAACAGAGTAGAATACCACTCAAGCTGTATTGTGCCTCGGTTTTGCCTTATAGGAATGTGAAATAATAAAAGGATGCTTTAAGCTATTAAATTTGTCATGATTTGTTATGGAAACAATTAGAAAAACTAATATCTCATTTGCTAAGTTTTGTAGTCAAGTTTTTATTGCAGAATACTAGTATATATATATATATATACACACACACACACATACATATATCCGAACAAGTAACTCTAACGCATCTTTTGGAGCAAAAATTAATATAAGACCTGGTATTATATTATATTATATTATATTATATTATATTATATTATATTATATTATATTATAAGACCTGGTCTTATATTATATAAAATAAGACCAGGTCTTATATTAATTTTTGCTCCAAAAGACTCATTAGAGCTGATTGTCTGGCTAGGTCTTATTTGGGGGAAACACGGTATATATTTTTTTTTCTATAGATTTCTGATAAATTACTTTTATTCAGACAGTTAAATAAGTAGAGACAATACATATTCAAATTATTATAACAACATTCAATGTATGTTGCAAGCATGGCTATGAAGTTCAAATCTTGGAAAATTCAAAGGTGTCCCATATATAAGGGGCTTGGAAGCTGCCACTCTATTCTAACAGGTGAAAAAACTGAAAAATCAATAATTCTTAGATACATAAGATACATGATTGGAGATAATGACAAGATAATACAGATCTCTCCTGATTTAGGATGGGGACTTCAGAATTTTTTGCTTTAGGATGGTGCGAAAGTGCTACATATTCACTAGAAACCATCCTTCAGATTTTGAACTTTGATCTTTTCCTGGACTAGTGATCTGTGGTGTGATACTCTCTTGTGGTGATTAGCAGCAGCAGCAGCAACCACAGCTCCACGTCAGCCATGAGATCATGAAGGGAAATGACCGAGATCTGTAGTAAATTGTACTGCTAGTATTTTGGGGGTATTGTGTTCTGTGGTTTCTATCCCATCATGTCTGCAAAATTCCTATTTGTGTCCGCTACTTATGGTGAGAAGAAGGAAAGGAAGACAACTAGTTTTGATATAAAACTCAAGAAAATTGTCCAACTATAGTTGAATGTAAGTTTTCTGAGCATGTTTAAGGTAGGCTAGGATAAGCTAAGATGTTCATTAGGTTAGGTGAAGTAAGTGCATTTTGACTTAGAACATTTTCAACTTACAATGTATATATCAGGACATAACCCCATCATATCTCAAGGATAATCTGTGTGGGGAAATAAAAGACTAGAGCAAAAATGTCCATGAACACCAGTGCTTGGGTAGGAAAATTTGAATTGTAATTGACTAATTGTCATAGGATAGATGTGGACAAGAATGAGTGTTAAAAAATCCAAGGCAACTCAGTCA
Source organism: Rhinolophus sinicus (assembly GCF_057876585.1). Lineage (NCBI taxonomy): Eukaryota > Metazoa > Chordata > Mammalia > Chiroptera > Rhinolophidae > Rhinolophus > Rhinolophus sinicus. The sequence continues at coordinate 78,828,528 of NC_142502.1, read as the reverse complement.
TTAAGTTCCCCCATAATGTGAGATTTACATCCAGGGATTCAACCAGATTCCTACAGTAATTATCAAAGAAAAAAATCACTCGTGAATTTTTCACTCATGGGAGAAGGAAACATTTTGAAATATGCCAGAGTGCTCTGTTCTTAATAAGCCCTACCCTCTGGGGAAACTAGTAAACCAGAGCCTAACCTACTGCATTATTATCAGAGCCTAACTGATTTAGGGGATAGAGAAACACTTGTAAAATGCATAGTGCAGAGGCATAAGACACTTATATACTAACATCTAATCATAGACCCTAGAATACTTCCCCTTCTATACAGCTTGCCACCACATTATTAAAGGCCTATTTGCAGCCATTCCATTTCGTGGTACATCATGTCTGCTATCAAGAAAAAAATATAAGACATATCAAAGGCAAAAACAAAACAAAACCATATAACAGAAAGTATAAGAACCAAATACTGCAGAATGTTAGAATTATCAGATTGGGAATTTAAACAAAAACAATATGCTAAGGATTTTAATGAATAAAGTAGATAGTATGCAAGCACATATGGGTAATGAAGGCAGAGAGATGGACGTCCTAAGAAAGAACCAAAAAGAAATGCTAGAAATCAAGAACACTAATAGAATTGAGGAATGCCTCAGTTGGGCTCATTAGTAGACTTGGACAAGGCTGAGGAAAGAATCTCTGAGCTACAGGATACTTCAAAATAATTTTTAAAAACTGAAAAGCAAAGAGAACAAAGTAAAAACAAACAAACAGAAACAGAACAGAAACAGGACAACTATAAAAGGTATAACAGGCACATAATCATAATATTAAAAGAACAAATAAAGAACCAAATAAATATTGAAAAAATAGTGATTAAAAAATTTACCAAATTAATGCCAGACATGAAACCACAGATCCAGGAATTTCAGAGAACACCAAGCATGATAAATGAAAAACAACAAAAACAAAACAAAGAAAAAAATTACAAATCACACTTAGGCACTTCATTTTTAAGCGTAGAAAATCAATGATAAAGAAAAAATCCTGAAAAAAGCCAGAAATAAAAACAGATCATCTGTGGAGGAAAAAAATATAAGAATGAAATCTGAATTCTCTTCAGAAACCATGCAAGAAATAAAAAAATGGTGTGAAATAAAGTTTTGAGAAGAAAACAAACACAAACAAAAAGCACCAACCTAGAATTCTGTGCCCTATGAAATCAAACTTCAAAATGAAGAACTATTCTTAGACCAACAAGAATTTAGAGAATGTGTTACCTATAGACAAAACTTGCAAAATATTTGAAAATAAGTTTTTAGAGAGAAAGAAAATATATAGATCAGAAACTCAGATCTACAGAAAGTAAGGAAGAGCATCAAAGAAGGAATACGTGAAAGTAAACTAAAAACTTATTATAATTGATGTAACAGGTAACAGTACGTTGAAAATAATAACAATAATGCATTTGATCTTGTATATGTCATACATATGCTTATGCATGCTTATATATAAGTAAAATTAATGGCCGTCATGGTATAAGGAACAAGAGGGAGGAATTAGGAATATTTTGTAATTATAAAGTACTGACACTACCCATGAAGTGGTATATTGTTATTTGAAAGTGAACTTGGATTAGTTGTAAATATTTTTGCGAACTCTAAGGCAACCACTTTATGAAAAAAAGAAGCATAACTAATATGTTGAGAAAGAAGGGAAAATTAATTCATATGTAATAGTATGCTCAATTAAAATCATGAAAATCAGAAAAAGAATGGAAGACAAGAATAGGAACAAAGCAAGGGTAACAAGCAGAAAAAGGGCACAATCTATGAAAGAACGAATTGATAAGTTGGACTTCATTAAAATTAAAACTTCTGCTCTGCAAAAAAAACAATATCAAGAAAATGAGAAAACAAGCCACAGACTGGGAGAAAATATTTGCAAATGACAGATCTAATAAAGATGTTATTCAAAAACTATAAAGAACTCTTAAAACTCAACAATAAGAAAGAAAAACAATGTGATTAAAAATGGGCCAAAGACCTTAACAGACTCCTCACTGAAGAAGTTATCCAGATAGAAAATAAACACATGACAAGATGTTCCACATCATGTCATCAGGGGAATGCAAATTAAAACAACAATGAGGTATCACTGCACGCCTATTAGAATGGCCAAAATCCAGAACACTGGCAAAACCAAATGCTAGCAAGTATATAAAGCAACAGAAACTCTCATTTATTGCTGGTGGGAATACAAAACAGTATAGCCACGTTAAAAGACAATTTGGCAGTTTTTTACAAAATTTAACGTACTTTTATCATACAATCTAGCAACCATCCTCCTACATATTTAGCCAAAGAAGCTGAAAATTTGAATCCACTGAAAAACCTGCACACAGATGTTTATAGCAGCTTTATTCAAAATTGCCCAAAACTTGGAAGCGACCACAATATTTTTCAGTAGGTGAATGGATAAATAAACTGTTGTACACTCAGACAATGGAATATTATTCAGTGCTAAAAATAATTAATTTATCAAGCCATAAAAAGACATGGAGAAAATTCAGATGCCTATTACTAAACGGCATGAGCCAATCTGAGTGGCTACATACTATATGATTCCAGCTATATGACATTCTGTAAAGCTATGGAGACAATAAAAAGGCCAGTGGCTGCCAGGGTTTAGGTGAAAGGGAGGGATAAATAGGAGAAACACTTAGGAATTTTAGGGCAGTGAAAATACTCTATGTGTTATTCTTTTGGTGGATATATCTCAATATGCATTTGTCCAGATCCATAGAATGTGCAACACAAAGAGTGAATCCTAATGTACACTATGGGCTTTGGGTGATAACGATGTGTCAGAGTAGGTTTATCAACTATAACAAATGTACCACTCTAGTGGGGCTTGTTGATAAGAGGGAGGCTACTCATGTATGAGGCAGGATACATGAGATACCTCTCTACTTTCCTCTAAATGTATTTTCTTTTGACTCTTTACAAAAATTGTTATTTTATTTCTAGCCTCAAATTCATTCTCAGAAGGATTATGTGATAGAATATGGATTGTTTATTTGTAAGAAATAGCCTTGTGAAAAAGCAAACTTTTTAGGTTATGGGGCATAACATTATTTGATTATGTGCTTATGTTTTCAAGATTCATTCTCTAGTATTATAAACTGCACAATGTATTGGAAAGATAATTGAAAGAATATGTCTAGAGAGTCAGTTTGTCCATCAGATAGTCATTCATGCAACGCATTCATATACACACACAGCTCAAGCAGCATTTTAAAAAATCGTTGTCAATCAGACTAGCAAACTCTGAATAACTAAGTGTATAGATTGGCAGCAAAAGAAGAAAAACAAAATTAATCTTAAATGTGCACTCACATTTCCTTTATGCTGAAATATATGGTAAAGCAATGGTTTATTATTGTATAAAAAGTGATTTAGGTCAGTATCTGTCTATTCAGGTCAGTATCTGTTCTATTTGCTCCAAAACTCTGACACTGTTTGGAATAAAATATATACCTTCATGCTTTGTTTTGTTTTGTTTTGTTACTAGGGTGCTGTTAATCTCATTTCGTTTTGAAATGCTAAGTAAGAATTATAGCAAAAATGAAAGCGTCTCACTTTCTGACATCGTTTTGCCTTCATAAATAAATAAATAAATAAAGGTCATGACTTGGACTACTGGGTTATTAACAATACTTGACACAAGAGGGGTCATACTGGGTTGATAGGTTCTTAGCATACATAATCGTGACAACTATTCAATTACAGTTATCTGTATTTAGCTGCGGCAAAGTTTCAATTTAAGGAGCAGCCCAGGGCCAAGGTAGCCACATGGTGATGGGATGAGCTGGAGACTTGAGGTGGGGGAGCCTGCTAGGAGCCTGAAGCCAAGAGGCCACCAGCGGCCTTGGCTGCTGCCTGGAGCTGGCAGCCACCAGGGTGACCTGGAAGCCCGAGTTTGCTGGTGCCTGGGTCTGCGGGAGCCTGCAAGGAGCCACCTAAGGCCAAGGGAGTCCTCCAGGTACTGTATGTGACCAGCTCTGGGGTCCCCAGTGACGTAATTCACTCACTTCATTCTCCTCTCACATAGCAGTGGCTCTCTGTGCTGGGCTGCCCAGGATTAGGGGGAGTTATCATGGGTATCTACCTTTCTTTCCTACTTTTCAATGTGTATTATTATTATTTTTTATTCCTGTGCTTAACGTAGGTTCTGTAATCTCTCACCTGAAATCCTTAGTTCTTGTGGCCAGTACAGTGTTTCTTCAAAGCTCCATGCCACAGCAGGATTATGTCTTATAAGAAACAGGAGACTACAGAAGATTTTACTCTGACCTTTAGAGATTTTATACCAGGTCTCCAGCCTCCCAAGCTATGAACTTAGTAAGGACCCCACAGTGATAATTGGCTGTCTACTGTACTCTTCTGGATATTAATGAATACCTCATGCTTTCCTGGACAAGCAACAAAATGCCTGCTGGGTTTTTCTTTTCCTCCAATAGAGTCATTCCAGGTATTCCAAAGCCAGTCCTCAAACCTGAATCCAGAATAGACAAATAATCCAAGGAAAGAAAATGGCTAAATATTATCAGCTTACCTAGGAAACGTTTCTCTGTTCAATTTTTAGCTTATGTAGTTCTCATTTCTTCCACAGCAGTTTTATGTTTTCTAAAATATTAGTATAATTTATCTCTTTTTCTTGTTTTTTGCAGTTGGAGTGTTGACTCATGATATAGTCTATTCTATTCGGAAACATAAGACTACCAGTAGTTAATTTTAATTATTTTTATATATCCTCAAGCTTAGTATAGCAAGCCTGTCTTTGTGTATTCTAGGAGCCAATAAATATCCTCTTAGAGTTTTGAATGATATTAAAGTTGTAATCACTGATTATTTCACTTCAGGAAAGAAGCACTTGAATATTATCTAAGACAGGCACATATGTAAGCCATAATAAAATGTCAAATGAATTAAGAATAATTATAGGTACATCTTCCCAAACACTATCTAATAGTATCCAGTGAGTAAAAATAGCAGCTAAATGTATTGAGTCAATACTCTATTTTTTGATAAACACACATTTATCAGAAAACATTATTTTTCTTTCAACAATGTTGCAAGTAAGTTTGAACTATAATAGGCTTAACCTACTTAAGATTGCATCACTAGTAAGTAAAAGAAAAACATAGGACTTAAAACCAGTTCTTGAAGTTTCCAGTTTTAATTTTGTAACCTCTAAGCTGTAACATGCCCTTTAAAATTGCCTGAGACTTTCATTTCTGTCTTCGATATAATAGATCCCTAATTACATTAGAACTTTTTCATTAAGTCAGTAAAAGTTGGAGTTTCTCTGTTTTAAAAAAGAAGAGTGTTTGTTGATAGACATCAGATATTCTCTGTATACACAGAGATATTGAGACATTTCAGTCAAATTACATTCTTGAAAATATCTATATGACATAGCAAATATTTCCATTGAGAAATATCTATTTATAGATATACTAGATTGGATGATATCCTTTCAAAATCCATGCCCTTTCCAAAACTTCAGAATGTCACCTTGGAAATAATCTCTACATAAAATCCAGTTAAGTCATTACAATGGGCTCTAGTTTAATGGCTGTTGATATAAGATGACAACAGACACAGAGACAGAGACCCATTAAGAATGTGAAGATGTAGGCAGAGTCTAACCACTGTGTTGTCCACCTGAAACTAATACAATACTGAATGTCAACTGTAACCGAAACAAACAAACGAACAAACAAACAAACAAAAAGATATAGGCAAATATATAATACAGCTACAAGGAAAGGATTGCCACCAAACACCAGTAGCTAAGAGAACGGCATGGAATGAATTCTTCTTTTGGTCCTTCAGAGAAAATGGCCCTTCAGACAACTAGATTCCCAGTTCCCTTCATGGGCAGTTTCTAAATTCACACCTCAACCGCTTGCCTTCTCAAACTCTGACACTGCTGGGTTACAGCACACAGATCAACTTCCAGAGGACTTGATGCCAAACAGCTAGAAATGGCCCCTTTTTCTCTGCCACCCTCACCCCACTTACCATGCCTAAGCAGCCTGTAGTTTCAACTTGTGCTACTTTTCTCATGTACCCCTTGGTGTTGTGTGTGGCAGCCTTCTCTCATCTGTAAGTAACAAAGAGTTCTGCATTTCCTATTTCCATGAGTCATTCATTGTGTTATGTCAACTATTATCAGAACCTAATAAATATTAAAACAACAGAACATTTGTTTACGAGGCTGTTGGTTGATATATAGCTGTTTAAAAGCAGTTCTGGTGAGAGCTTGGGAAGAATAGGGAAGAGCAGTAAAGAATGTAAGTATTGTCTTAGAGAATACATGTATCATTATGAACAGAATGTTTGACTGAGGAAATGCCCAAGTATAATGTGGAAGGGGTGACATGATTACTCTTTGCTCTTAGAGTAAAATGCAGGAGGAATGATAAATTAACAACCAAATTGTTAAGTAAAAGGGAAGAAGCACATGATGATTTGGAAAGTCATCAGCCTCCAGAGAGCAGGGTCTGGAAACAGGGCCAAGAGTGTAGCTGGAAAAGCTTTTGATAAAGATATTAGATGAATTAGATGAGTGACTCATAGATCGGATTACGCATTTCATCAGAAGCCAGGGGTAGAGGAAGCAGTTATCATCAGGACAGATCTGTGGAAGGCTTTTGTTTGTCTGATGGCATGGACCTCCACGAATTGCATGAGAAATCAACAAGGCTTTTGAGAAATATAGATATTTTAGATATGGATATGGATGTGGATATCTATGTATATATAGAGAGATATAATTCTCTTTCACTCTCTAAAGAACTAGAAGAATTGAGAGAGAGAGAGAGAGAGAGAGAGAGAGAGAGAGAGAGAGAGAGAGAGAGAGAGAGAGAGAGAATTCAGCTTAGACTGAAAGGAACAGAAATGTATGAAATAAAGAAAGAATTACTCCAGAATAAAAGCCACAGATTCAGAGGCCTGACCTGACAAGTACTTGCTTGGGCTGACAAAGTGGGCCCAGAGGACAGACGATTGAGCCAGAGAAAATTGTTCTCAGGCCTAAAAGATCTAGTGGAATTTACCCTCCTGGATTTTGGGCTTGCCTACAACCCAGTTTCATTTTTTTCTTCCCACTTTTCCTTTTTGGAATGGGAATGCTATTCTATACCTGTCCCACAATTATAATTTGGGAGTGAAAAATTTTTTTCATGGTATCACAGGCCTAATGATGAAGAGAAATTTTGCTGTAGGATTAACCATATCCTGAGTCTCACACATAATAAGCAATTTATACATAAAAATATGTATAATTGTATGGCATATAACATAAAAATATTAATACAATCAATTTATTAATATATAAGTAATAACAATTTAAATGTTCTCAATGTTTATGGCAAAGCTTGCATTTATTTTAGTGCGCACGTTTAGGTTGTTGTCCCCTTGAAACAAGGCAAAGTGATAGAAATAACACTGCAGTTCAAATCAGAAGCCCTAAGCGCCTCTCCTAGTAACATCACATGTTCATCTCAGTTTTCTCATAAACCTTGCATGAAAATGGTGTTATGAGTCTAGCACTGTGTCTGATATGAAAATATAACATCTGTAAATAAATGCTATATGATGCTGAATGCTTATGAAAGTTGGAATATCACTTTTACGGGGGACCATTTTAGCTGGAGAAAAGGGTAATCAGTATGACAGGAACTGTGGTAAAAAGTATAAAAATTGCAAGCACAATTAAAAAAAAATCTCTGTCTTTAGAGAGGTAGTTTGTCACAAAGAAGGTGAAATTATATCAAATTAGTTCCACTCTTTTGTTAACATTATGTTAACATATTAAAAAGTTTCTGAATCTGATATTAGAATAATCAACAAGGTGCATGGAGGGTTAGCAAATGAACTAGAATTAGTGCAAATCACCAGTTAAGATGCAGCAGAGTGTTATCGTTTATAGCATGAAAGTCTGGGTTTAAGTTTTGGCTCTCCTATTTATTACCTTTGTAACCTGGGGCACATTATTTAATCTCTCTGTGACTCAGTTTTCTTATGTATATTATGTCCCATAAAGTTGCTGTGAGGATTAACTGAAGTGATACATATAAAATAACCTCATGGTGTCTGTTCAATGGTAAATCCTCAATAAATGTAATTTATGTGTATTGCTCACAGGTTTTAAGACATTCATGGGACTACTTATAGTCTCTGATCTTCAGTTGACATGTCTATAAGCAAAGTAGGTTAGACCAGGTAAACTGCAGCATCAGTTCAGTGTTTGAGGTTGATTAAATAATGAGGTAGATAAAGGATTGACGTTCCTCCCTTCTGCACGTGGGGCTAGGTCATTGTGCCTGTATTTCAGTGGGTTGTGGAACTGTTTGGATCAATTAAATATAGCAGAACTGAGGCTGTCCTAGTTGTTGACAGCAACCTTAACCAACTAGGAACTTACACTTTCTCGATCTTGGAACCCTAACACTTAGCATCTAGCCTTCATGTTATGAGGACAGGAATTGAGGCCTCCAAACCCACAACATGAGCTGAACTCCTAATTGAAAGCCAGTGCCATCTTGTCAGACTGTATACATACAAGCCTTCTTGGAACTGGGTCCTTCAGCTCCATACAGGCTGCTACTGTTGACACTAGAGTAGCAACTTGGAACAGAGACATGCCATCCCCAATGAATCCTACCCAAATGCAGATTTGTGAACCAAATCAATTGTTGTTGTTTTTAAGCTATGTGTTAGAGTGCTATGTTACACACCGATACATAACTAAAATTTTCATGTTAGTATATCAACACCCTCAGTGTATTTTCTGAATAATAAATTCTGCCATTTAATTTTACTGGACAGAAACTGTAGGTAGTAAGACTGAATGAAGTTAAATAAGAGGCTAATATTCACAACTATTAACAGATTTGTAAACGGGGATTGGATTTCTGTGTCAAAGTCCTCAATCCTTGTTTATGTCATAGTTTAATGCATGATTATGCTCTTCAACAGACGCTCCTGAAATTTGGAGTACAGCTGGTCCTTGAATAATGTAGTTTCGTTCAACATTGTTTCATTATAATGTTGGTGAGAGAAAACAACAACAACAAAATTGATTCCTGGCCGGGCCACTGTCTGTGTGGAGTTTGCACATTGTCCCCATGTCTGTGTGGGTTTTCTCCAGGTACGCTGGATATAGGTTTCTTCCTACGTCTCAAAGATGTGCACGTTGATAATTGGTGTGTCTAAATTGTCCCTGTCTGAGTGAGTCTGGGTATGGGTATGTTACCGAACTCATGGGGTTTGCCTCTTGGGATGTTCTAGCCTAAAAATGAGATGTGGTTGTTGTTAGGTAGTTGTATTTACTTATTGTAAGTAAAGGAGTTGGAATTCACATCCAAAACTCTCTCAGGGAAGAGAGATTTAGCCATTGCTTATATACCCTATTTGGTTAAGTACATGTTGATTTCTTCTTTGCAGTTGGTCACACTTATTCAGTTGGGTCCCTATCAAGTTCATTCTGTTTACAGCTGCATGTACAAAGTACTATGCTACATTTTAACATTTAGCAAAAATAGCAATCGTAAGTACTGCCCAGACTTTGAGATTCTTGTCCTACCTAACAGGTGTGAGTATGCCCTGTGATAGAATGGTATCCTGTCCAGGGTAGGGTCCTGCCTTGCACCCCAAGCTGCTGGGTGAGTCTCCAGCCACCCACAACCCTGAAGTGGAATAGGTGTGGTGGAAAAGAGTTATCTTGTTTGTTTTTATTAATCTTTCTCATCGCTTCTCGGCCTTTTGGCTAAGATCAAGTGTAATCTTTCTTAAATGTATGTATAGCTCACATTTATTTCAATGTTTAATATTAGACGTGTTTGAGTATTTAGAAGTTTAGTGATGCTTTTGTGACCAGAGCTATGCCATAGAAACTTAATTCTAGTTTATATCAATTAGCCCAGGTAACATTGGTTTCATTATTTGTTGTTTCACATAAAGTCACAGTTTACAAGAACCTATTGATGATGTTAAGTGAGGACTTACTGTGTAATACATTGGTGTGTGGATTTATTATATCTAAGCTTATGATTCCTTTTTGTCCTGAAAAGATAGAAAGTGTTGCCTATTTACTTTTGTAGATACCCGCTTGGTAAACTTATGTCGGAGTTATTTCAAATATTGCTTTTCATGTATGATTTGACTTTATTAGCCTAACAACCTATCATCACTCAATGAATGTAGTTCAACGTTTGGAGCCACCAAGGGCAGGAAATACTGGATAGCTGTTTCATTGCAGGTGATTTGAATTATTCATCTAAGTACTTTCAAGGGCCTCCTCTAACTAATACTTCAGAGACCTAACTTACTTTTTGTTCACATCAAAAGCATGACCCTGAGTGGTATAGGGAAGAGATTTCATAGAGTTTGACAACTAACTGAAATGATATATCCCTTTTAGGAAATGCCTTGCTTCATGCATCTTTTAGATAGCTAAGGTCAATTAACTAGAATTAAAGCTGAATTGAATATGTAAATTGAATATATATATATATATATATATATATATATATATATATATGCCTAATTAGATCCATAGGGTGGCACAGCATCTGCGTTGCAAGTCCAGCAGTCATAAAGAGGTTTTGCTGGCACGCTTGGGGGAGGATGTGAAGACTGGCAAGTCCAATCCCCAGTGGAATCTGCGATTCCTCCGGCAGTGTCGGGAGATGGGGGGCAGCTATGAATCTACTGTTTGATCCTAGAGCATAATAGTCACCTCATGGGAACAAGAGCCACCAGGACAGTGGACCTCTATATTCCTGAGTCTAGGAGGGGTTCATAAGCCTGTCATGCAAGAAAGCATCCTGTGTTACTAATCTGAGCTGCTTGTTTTCCTGTTTATTCCTATGAACCAAGACAGAAAAAAAGGTGGAACAAATGATCTGAATGTACAAATTATGCCACATATTTTAATATTTCACCAGTTAAACAGTAAAAAACTGAGTTCCCTCTAAATGTGTTATATAAGTATAGATTTTATAAGGTGTGCTTGAGAAATTTTGTTTACTCAAAATGATCACCAAAAGAAATTTTGATACTTTGCAAACAGTTCTGTTAAATTGAGCATTTGATATCTATTGAAATTTACCTTGAGTTTGTAATGCCACAAACTCCTTCTCTGGATAGAGACACCAGCATGTAGGTCCTTAGTCCAGATATATGAAAATAATAGATCTTATGGGAAAGGGATATTTTAATTCAGTTCTTGCTGTAACATCTGCTATGATTACAGATTATCTTCACTTCAGGTACTGAATGACAATGAACTCCACATTAAAATTTAGCAACTCTAAAGTTTTAAATGGGGTGGGGGTGAAGATGATAGCTAAATCATGAAGCATTGATGTAAGAGACACAGTGAAGGTAGAAAATGTGTGAGCATTAAGTTCCTTTATTACTCATTTTACATTTCATCAGGCACCACATGGCATGAGAATATGCTGTCTTCCTTCATTTCCTTGCTTCCATGACTGAGCTGCCCGACTCTTGGCTGCTGGCTTTTTTAAAAGTCACAATCCTTAAGGGGCTACCTAATATTGTAAGGCTAAGATTGATGAAGATTTTCTGAATAAGCTTAAGATTTTCATACTGAAGATAATTTCACTTTGTTTCATATCAGCTGTGTAAAGCAGTGTAAATAAAATCATTTTATCTTTGTCTATGTATTCTCTAAAGATGCATCATGGTACATTTACATCTGATGCATTTACTATTAACAATAACAAGCAAGAAAAAAAGTATATTTTACAGATCTTGGAGTGTATAGTTTTGAAATAATGTTTGTAATTTTTAAATGTACAAACATATATTTTTAGATTGATATATTTAGTAGGGGTTCTGTATATGCTCATGAGCATATCAGCAATATAAGACACCTTGGTGATCAGCAATATAAGACACTTTAGTGATCATATATAATCAGCAATATAAGACACCTGACATATTGAGTGGAGCAGTGTGTTCCAATTCAGGTAACTTATCTTCCATATCATTTAAGGGCAGAACTATCATCAATTATGCTTTAGGTTTCATAATAGATTATTATGACATAGTCAAATTGATATTCAATTATGCATATTAGAGACAATTATTGAATGTGGTTTTGTTTTTGTTTTTGTTATAATAGAATGATATGAAAAACAGGTTCCATATGTGAAGATTTTTCTGAAAGGCTTTATTCAACAGTAGTCGGTTCTTGGCAGAGTAACATGCTAGGATGATAAGGATGTGGGTCACAGAAAAGAGAAATCATAGTGATGATGGGTGATTTTATTTGAATTACAAGCAATTTTCTCTCCATAATAAGATATCATCTAATTGAGTTGGAAATTTCAATTGAGTATATTGTTTTTATAAGACATATATATATATAGATGTTGAAAGTTCTTAACCAAAGTACAAAAAGTTTTATTTCTTCAAAGATAGAGATAGGGTTATTACCAAATTTAGGAAATGAGTTTATAAAGCAAATAAACATACTTACTTGATAGAATGTATTAGAATTTTCGTAAGAGAAACAGAGTCCTCATAGACAATCTCTACGGAACACATTGTATAGACAAGGAAATATGTTCATGTGAAAATGGATCAGTGAATTTAAAAGGTCCAACGATTTACTATTTGATTAAAATAGATTTATAACCATACACAAGCATAATTTTTAATCTACAAAGCTTTATTTTCATTCTACTACATTACATATATTTTCTTTCTGAATTTTCAATACATATTCAAAAATATGTTTCAAAGTTAAATACACATATACACAGATACCATGTTTCCCCCAAAATAAGACCTAGCCAGACCATCAGCTCTAATGCATCTTTTGGAGCAAAAATTAATATAAGACCTGGTTTTATGTTAACATAAGATCGGAACTTATATAATATAACATAATATAGTATGAGACCAGGTCTTAATTAATTTTTTCTCCAAAAGACACATTAGAGCTGATGGCCCAGCTAGGTCTTGTTTTGGGGGAAACAAAGTATATATAATTATATACAGTGTATATATGCATACACACACACACACAGATACACACACACACACACACACACACACACACACACACGGGGTGCCAAAAAAATTTATACACATTTTAAGAAAGGAAAAAACTATTAAAATTGTAATAATATATACCAATAAGAAAAGATGAATACAAGTCACATTTGACTTCTGCAATTACAAGAGGTGCTCAAGGTGATTACCATAAGCGTCCAGACACTTCTGATTACGGCACACTATTGATTGCTCAACATTGACCAAAGTGTCCACTTGTGTACATTTTGTTGGCATATATATATATATATATATATATATATATATATCATTCTAAATTAAACAATTTCTTGATCTCGATTTCTATAGTATACCAGGCACTGAGCTTGTAATGGTGGATATAAGAGCAGACATGGTAGAACATTGGAGAGCCTTTCTTTTCTTTTTCTTTCTTTCTTTTTTTTTAATTTTAATTTCAGGTATGCAAAACAATGTAATAGTTAGACATCTGCACCCCCCACAAAGTGATAAACCTCTCCCCCAATGTACTTCCTCTCTGACTTCATATATAGCTGTTATAATTCCATTGACTCGATTCCCTATGCTGTACTCCACATCCTGGAGTACATATATATAATATGTACTTAATATATATATTAAGTTATAGTTGACATTCATTGTTATTCTGTTTCAGCTTCAGGTGTACAGTGCAGGGGTCAGGTGTACACCATCCTTGAAGTGGTCTCCCTAATAAGACAAGTGTCCATTGGATATCCTACAAAATCTTTACAACATTATTGGTTATATTCCTGAAATTAATTTTTGTATCCCTGTGGCAATTTTGTGGCTACCTATTGTGCTTTCGAATCCCCTCATCTTCTCCCTCATCCCCACCCACTCCCAACCTAGCAACTATCAGTTTTTCCTCTATATCTCTGAGACTGTTTCTGTTTGCTCATTGATTCAGTTTTTTAGATTCCACATATAAGTGAGATCATATGATATTTGTCTTTCTCTGTCTGGCCTATTTCACTTAGCATAACGTTCTCTAGGTCCATCCATATCGTTGCAAATGGTAAGATTGTATTCTTCTTTATGGTTGAATAACTCCATTATATAAATGTACCACAGTTTCTTAATCCAGTCATTTACTAATGGCCATTTCATGTTTCCATGTGTTGCCTATTGTGAACAGCGCAGCAATAAACATAGGGGTGCATATATTTTTTTAAATTAGTGTTTTGAGTATCTCTCGATAGATACCTAGGAGTGGAATTGCTGGGTCATGAGATAGTTCCATTTCCAGTTTTTTGAGATACCTCCATACTGATTTCCATAGTGGCTGCACGAATCTGCAATCCCACCAACAGTGCATGAGGGTTCCCTTTTCACCACATCTTTGCCAGCACTTGTTTGTTGATTTATTGATGATAGCCATTCTGACTCTAGTGAGATGGTGTCTCATTGTGGTTTTTATTTGCATTTCTCTAATTATTAGTGAGATTGAACATTTTTTCATATATCTGTTGGCCATCTGTATATCCTCTTTAGAAAAATGTCTCTTCATGTCCACTGCCCATGTTTTAATTGGGTTGTTGTGTTTTGTTTTGTTTTGTTTTTGGTGTTGAGTTGAATCAGTTTTTATAAATTTTGGATATTAACACATTATCAGGTGTATCATTGAAAAATATCTTCTCCCATTCAGTAGGTTGCCTTTTGTTTTATGGATGGTTTCCTTTATTGTGAGAAAATGTTTTAGTTTGATTTAATCCCATATGTTTATTTTTTCTCTTACTTTCCTTGCTGAAGGGTTATATCAGTAAAAATATAATTAAGCGTAATGTCTGCAAATTTACTTCCTATATTTTCTTCTAAGACTTTTATGGTTTCAGATCTTACATTTAGTCTTTAATCCATTTTGAATTTATTATTTTATATGGCGTAATGTGGTGGTCCAGCTTCATACTTTTGCATATGTCTTTCCAGATTTCCCAGCACCATCTATTAAATAAATAGCTGTCTTTACCCCAATGTAAATTCTTGCTTCCATTATCGTAGATTAAATTACCACATAGATATGGATTTATTTCTGGACGGAGAGCTTTTATTTTCTAATATCTTGTTTGGGAGAGTAAACAAGTTTCTGAAAGCTTTCTAGATAGGACACCAAGAAAGTTATTCTGCAATAATTGTTACTTGCTACTGTTATTTAAAAAATATTTCTCTCTTCAATTAGTACAGTATCATTTCATCAGCATATCATTAATGAATGCTACAATAATTGAGACTACATATAAAAATCTAATCTATTTGATTTTAAGACTTTAGTCATCAAAGCATAGTCAATCCATTTTTACACACAAAATATTGTAAACTTCAAAGGTTTGCTTTAAAGTTAAGAGGGTAAAGACAAATTTATTAAAAATTTTAACACCCGTATGCGATGAAAATAACAGTTCAAAATCATCATATGAGAAATGATTTAGACCATATATGAAGGAATGGGATAGTGTGTCTGAACAAAACAGCAAAATGGGAGAAGTTGACAAGTACTAAGTAGTATTCGGATGGGCAGAGAGAAAGTTAATGAGTATTATAGGCAAGCAATTCATACACGGGGAAAATGACAAAAATCTGTGTGAAGTGTGGGACATTCTAAAGAGTATTTTTCTTTTGACAATTTTCTAATAAATACATCGATTCTTTTCTTAAATTCATCTTTAGATAACAGTAATGAAACATGATAAGAGTTATGGTAGCCTGCCTTACTCTGTAATAGAAACTGTTTGTATTTTTTTGCAAATATTGATCCATTGATCTCCATGTGTACAGAACTAACTTGCTTAATTCTCAAATAGGAAACCTGTGGCACAGAGAGCAAAACTGGCTTGGTCCAGACCACCAGTTTACTAATTAATAATGGAACAAATTTCCAAACCAGGATATCTGGCTTCAGACACTATACCCTGGATATTTCTATTCCAGCCCAAATCCACTTTGAAACACTACAGATTCTTTAAAGACAAAAACTAATATTTTCTTTATTGTTATCCCTGTCAAATTCACATGCAAGTATAGCATAGCAGGTCTGCAGTTCACAAGCTTTTTCTTTCCCTTGGTTTCTTAACATAGATAATAGTACACACCCTCCCAAGTTCCTATAAAGACAAATAATCGAATAATATGTAAAGGGTTTAGCTCAGTGCATTTAACATTTAACAAACAAGCATTAAACAGATAGTAAAGAGATTGTAAAAGAAGAAGCAGTCACAGAAGGGAAGAATAACATTGAGGTACTATGATAATAGTGAACAGTGAACACACAGCTGCTTCTTACTATGTGCTAGGATTTATTTGAAGTACTTCATATTTATCAACTCATTTAATCTTCAAACACTCTAAGACTTTGGTGCTATTACTATCCCAATTTGCAGATCAGAAAATTGAGGCACAGAGAGGTTAAATAAGTTCCCAAAATTCACACAATTCTGAAGTCCATGTTCATAAACTTGGCACTAAATTGCTTTTATTAAATATGCATTCATCTCTCGGTAAATCAGTGATTTCCAAACTGAAGAGGCACATTCTCCTAGGGATCAAGCTACAGTGGTCCACACAGGCTGTGGGTCAAATCAAACCCATTACTCCTGCTCAAGCTATCTGAGCTTTTGCAAAGTTTATTTTTTCCAAGGGGGTTACAAAGTAGACACAGTCAACATTAGAAAGTGTTGGATTTTCAAAAATAATTGAACTTATTCCTAACTCTGAGACAGAGAGGTAAATTCCAATGTGCCTCCAAAATTACATTTTTGTTAATTTTATCCTTAGATTACGATTTATTTTTTGGATTAGAATATCTTTGTCTGTTATAGCTACTCAAAAAATAATTGCCGCATACCATTGAAGGGTGTTAACACAATGTTCCACAATGCAGCCAGAATGTGCATGTATGTGTGAGTATGTGTGTGTGTGTGTGTGTGTGCATATATAGTATAATTCATGCAGTTTAGTGTGTATGTATAGTTTATATATAAAGAGTATGTGTATATGAGGGCTGACAATTAAGATTACAAACTCATCCTAGTAAAAGTGCTACATACCTCATTGCTGAATATCACTATGGTCACCTTGGAAGTACTCCCCTTAGGAAGCTATGCACCGATGCCAGTGCCTAGTGCACCCTTCAAAGCAATTTGGAACTCTTTTTCTGGAATGGCCACCAGAGCTGTCATTGTATTACCCTTGATGTCCTGAATGTCATCAAAATGTCTTCCTTTCAATATTTTCTTTATCTTTGCATAAAGAAAGAAGTCATTGGGGGCCAGATCAGGTGAGTAAGGAGGGTGTTCCAATACAGTTATTTGTTTACTGCCTGAAAACTCCCTCACAGACAGTGCTGTGTGAGCTGGTGCATTGTCGTGATTCAAGAGCCATGAATTGTTGGCGTAAAGTTCAGGTCGTTTAACTTTTTCACTCAGCCTTTTCAGCTCTTCCAAATAGTAAACTTGGTGAATGGTTTGTCCAGTTGGTACAAATTCATAATGAATAATCCCTGTGATATCAAAAAAGGTTAGCGACAGTGTTCGCAAACTTGTCAGACCTGGTATAAAAAAAATAAATATCATAGAATTGAACACCAGTCAAAAGTAAGTAAGTAAAAGTAGGTAAAATTTTGACTTTAAGTTTAAAAAGAAAACAATATGTTTAATGTTTGGAAGGCTTGACTTGACTACAGTTACATGAATATGGTGGGGGCGGGGATGGGAAGAGTTTTTTCATAATTCTTAGGGAAAACATGGTACATGTGCAACAATACTAAGGGTGAGAAAGAAAAGGAGAAGTAACTAAGTTTTGCATATTCACTTTGTACCAAGCCAAAAGCAGGTGTTATGAAAACATTAAACTCCACATGGTGTTGGTATACTTTCTGTTTTCCACAAGAAGCCAAGTGACTTGGTGTTCTTTTGTGTCTTTCATCTCTGCTAAAGGACTCAAAATCAAGTCTGAGTGAAATCACATGTTTATGCTTACCACCATGAAACATACCTGTGATACAAGAGATAGTCTTTCGGTTTCCTCATCAATCATCAGTGTTGTTTGGATTTCTCTGTGCTGTTATACCTATAGAAGAGACACTAGCAAATGGAAATGTGTGTACAACTAGCTTCACTAGGGAGAAAAAAAGCCTCAAAACCCTAACACAAATTGTTGAAAGGACTGAGGTGATAGAATCTGTAGGAGAGAAAATTAAGCAAGGGAGTTTTTAGCTGGATTGGGCCCTTTCGACATTCATTTGTTGCCTTAAATGGGGAAAAAAAGAAAAATAAATAAAAATTACGGGGAGGGAGGGAGGGACGGAAGGAAGTAAAAATTTACTAGCCTTTTGGATATATTAATTCTTATCTTTAAGTGTCAAGTTTGTTAATGCTGTAGGAAATATTCTGCTAATCAGGCATCCTGTAGCACTCATTACATTTTGATGAATGTGCTTTATATATGCTTGCTTTATTACTTATCTTCCATCCTAAAATACAAGGAGGTATAAACAAAGCGTGTTTTCATCTTCATATTTAATATTTATCTAGCCTCAAGAGAGGGCAGTAGTAATCATGTTCAGAAAGAGAATGAGAAAGAGATAAGGAAAGAGGGAAGAGAGGAGAGGAAAGGAAATGAATGAAGCAGTGTAAGCCCACTCTTTTGGAATTATTCACAGAGAACTAAATGACTGTCAGGAGTGCTGAAGAAAGAATTCTCAAAGTTGTGTTTTTTTAGACTAAATGTCCTCTGTCTTCCTTTAGGATTGAAAATTTGATGACCTTATTATCATTTAAATTGGGAAATAGTTAAAAATATCAAAGTATACTTAAAAGTTCCTTCAATTTACCAATAATTAATGGATTGGCATATGTACCATTTAAAAATGAAGTAACAGTTTGTTCCAGTCTGATTAGTTGCTTGTTAGAATAATCATGTTATCTTCCTCAGGGACTACTTAACTTATGTAACACCATTTATGATTCATTAGGTACTTCATCTTTTGAATTAAAAATCTTTTAAAATAGCAATATAATAAGACATGAACAAATAAACATCTGTTTGCCCTTTTTTGATGGATAATTGGAAGGTAATATGGGAGTTATTTTTTAAAGTTGTAATTCAGTGTTAGTTCCAATAGTTTTTTTCCCCCCATAATTTTTTGTGTTTTATAAATAAAATAGATTTTTAAAACATTTTTAGATTTGAAAAATTGAGGATATATCTATAGTACTTAGGCCCAATTTACACGCACATAAAATATCTCAAACCAGCAATAACACACTTTTGAGATATTTTTAAAGAAACGTTAAATTTTGTTATTATAAAATTTACTTTGCTAATTTAGTACTCAGTGTTTTTGTATAGTATTTACATACTTAACAGAAACTCGAGATCTGTACATTCG
Source organism: Rhinolophus sinicus (assembly GCF_057876585.1). NCBI lineage: Eukaryota > Metazoa > Chordata > Mammalia > Chiroptera > Rhinolophidae > Rhinolophus > Rhinolophus sinicus. Next base: position 78,808,997 of record NC_142502.1, on the reverse strand, counting down.
TATTCAGTCACAGAACCAAATAATTATAATAATGCAATGATAATCAAAATAATAATAAAATAAGTCTAGGCAATGTAATGTTTTCTGTACATAACTACCTTTCTATTATGAGTTTTTTCATAGCTTTCCATTTAAGAACTGAGAATATTCTTATACTGAAGTTATAAAATTACATGTACTCTACCCAGTTTAGGGAAGTAACTGTAGTAACTTACTTCCATTAATTGATGTGATCTTTTTTTTTTTTAACAGAATTCCTGCCCTACGTAAACACTGGAGAAAAGCAAACAAACAAGCAAAAATTTTAGTCTATTTCTGCAAACTCCCCTGTGAGTAATATAAGGAGTCTCTTGGATAACTCAATATTTTTTTATTTAAGATACTCAGTGGGTAGTGACCCAATAGAGGGGACTGTTCAGTGGATCCATAACACCTGGCGTTCTGTTTATTGAGTTGGTGACTCTTGTTTGATTTGCTTGGATTCCATCCTTAGACTTTCTTCTGGTATGATACTGAATACTGCAGAGGGATTCTTCAGGTGTCGGTTGCTGAATTCTGTAAATGCGGTAGTGTTCTCATATTTGTCTTGTCTTTCAGTGATTCTGTGATCCATTGACCATTCTTTTGGACATGTTGGACCTTCTTCAACTCTTACTCTCCCTGACATATTATGCATTGTAACTTTAATTTGGTTTTGCACTTCAGTGACAATCTCAAGAGGCATAGGCTGAGGGATCACTTAGCTACCACCATGGCACCCAGTTCTACTAAAACCTTTTCAGGGTGGTTCCTCTGAGCATGTAGGAAATTTGAGTATATTTTATTCCATTTGGTAAATGAAGGAAAATGAAACTCAAACTCTCACAGGCCTTCTTTCCTTCTGAGTAATCTCTCTCTCTCTCTCTCTCTCTCTCTCTCTCTCTCTCTCTCTCTCTCTCTCTCTCTCTCTCTCTCTCTCACACACACACACACACACACACACACCATATTGTACCTGGATGCAGGTGGTTGAAATTAAAGAAGGGGGAAGGGCAACCTTCAATAAAGTTGCCTTTGAGGTTGCCATCAGATAATCAAATGAAAATTCAGGCAAAAGGTCATCATTTTTCTCTTTTTTTCCTCACTTCTATCTCAGGGACATTCTTCCTGGGTACCCAGGAATATGTGACACCCTGACTCATAGTCTTACTCATGATTCCATCTTCTTTCCACTGTCCCTAAGAACTGGGTGTGGGGAGGTTATTTCTTCCATGTAATGTCCTAATTTCTTTCCTATGTTAATAAAATGCTATATCTAATTAGACAGACCTAACTGAGGATGAGCTAAAATGAAACTGCAGTAATTTAGGAAATTTTTTTCTGTCAATAAGCTTTACTTTCAAAGAGATTGTACTTTCTATACTAATATCCTCTCTTACTAATCAAAAGCTGAATATTGACTATTTCTCTTAGCAGTCCAGTTATATCAGAACTCATAACATTCGGTCCTCACCAAGACTTAAGAGAGATAAATGTTTTGGCTGGCAAGGAAAAATATGTGTTATGGGGAAATGCAAAAGAGAAAAGCCAACTAACCAATTTCAGAAAGTATTGTCCCTATTTTATTCTAATAATTTGGAAAGTTTACGGAGTTCAGAAAAAGAGGTTAGCATTAATTGAAAGTTAATTGGTATTTTAGAGACTGTGTGACTGAAACAACAGAAATTTATTTTCTCACTTTTCTGTAGTCTGGAAATCGAAGATCAACAAGGTGTTGGGAGGGTTGGTTTTCACTGAGGCTTCTCTGTTTGGTTTGCAGATGGCCATGCTCTTCTTACTGTGTCCTCCTCATGTGGTTATTTCTCTGTGCCTATGTGACCATGATGTCTCTTCCTCTTTTGATCAGGACACCGTTCCTATTAGATTAGGTTTCTACTCTTATGGCTTCATTCAACCTTAATTACCTCTTAAAAGGCCTTATTTCCAAGTATAATCACATAGGGAATTAGCGTTTCAACAGATAAATTTGGTAGGCACAATTCAGTCCGTAACAGATCTCATGTTTGTTCCTTATTTTCATCACATATTTTCTTATATCCCCTGTTTCCTTCCCTTCAATTCTAGCAAATTGTTCCAGGTTGCTTTTATCAAATTGAACCTCAAGTGAATTAAGATAATTAGACCCCTCAGTTAATGGCATATTTGAGTCACTGGTCTGTGCAAGTTCTCTCTATAATTTTATTGATTGATTGACTGATGGATTGATTGATTTCATTTTATCCTTCTCCCCACCTCCACTTCCAGTAACACTGATTCTTATGTTTGAATGGGTGGCTTTTTATATGATTTCTTGCAAAATAGTTACACATTGTTTTTTGTGCATCATTTATGTAAATATTGTACTATAGGAGGTCTGACAGTTATGTTCCTGAACTTGTTGCAACGATGTTGCTAACCTTTTTTGATATCAGAGGGATTATTCATTATGAATTTGTACCAACTAGAGAAACAGTTAACCAAGTTTATTATTTGAAAGTGCTGAAAAGGCTGCGTGAAAAAGTTAGAAGACCTGAACTTTTCTCCAACGATTCATGGCTCTTGCATCACGACAATGCACCAGCTCACTCGGCACTGTCTGTGAGGGAGTTTTTAGCCAGTGAACAAATAACTGTATTGGAACACCCTCCCTACTCACCTGATCTGGTCCCCAATGACTTCTTTCTTTATGCAAAGATAAAGAAAATATTGAAAGGAAGACATTTTGGTGACATTCAGTATATCAAGGGTAATACAATGACAGCTCTGATGCCTATTCCAGAAAAAGAGTTCCAAAATTGCTTTGAAGGGAGGACTAGGTGCTGGCATTGGTGCATAGCTTCCCAAGTGGAGTACTTTTAAGGCAACTGTAGGTATATTTAGCAATGAGGTATGTAGCACATTTTCTAGGCTGAGTTTGTGAACTTAGTTGTTAGACCTTGTATATCTTGTCTTTTTTCTTTGGTTTTTTTTTCCACTGAAAATCAGGTTTTTTAGATCTGCCCCTATTTCTATGTTTTCCTCTAATCTTTATTTCTAACTGCTATAAACATTCCATGGTATGTATCCAACACATTGCCTTTAAATTTTGACACAATTATCAATGGCATCTTTTAGTTAGACAGCTGAAATACAGATCAAGTTAAACATTCACAGTTTTGTGAACTCTTACCGAGAATTATCCCTTAAAAAGACCCCACAAATTAAAGAACACAAGTGCAAATAAAACTTAATAATAACAGTATTAATAGAATATATTGATAATTGACAACTGTTAGGTAATTTGATTTAAGCAAATCCAAAAATTAAATAAGAACACATAAGCCTTCTGTAAAATTTGAGTTGTCTTTAATTTTCTATGAGGCTAAGTTATATGTTACACACGTAAAGAACTGAAAGAGATGAACCAATGAGTATAGAATGTGGTAATTTAGTTTGAAATCCCCAGAGACTAATATTGAGTTGAGTGTCCTGCACAAATGATTTAATAAAGAAATTTCTCCAGGAGAAAGTGTTTAGGGAGAGGGAAAAAAAAAAAAAAAAAAAAGGAGAGGAGAGGAGAAAAAGCAAAGCATGAGTTCCATTTCAGGCAAAACACTACCTATGGGCTGTCCCTGCAGGAGAATCCTAGAGCATAAATTCTGCGGTAGGGTTTGTCCCTGTCCACATTTGGCAGGGAGGACTTTCATACAGCACCACCCACTTATTGACTGGGCAGTGAGTGGCTAGGGACTGCCTGGAGCTCTGCACGGGAGGAAACTTCCCAGCCCAGAGCTCCTGCCCTTGTTTGCCCAGTGGCTGCAGCAGTTCTCTGAAGAGAGTCAAGTACAAGTATGTTAGGAACAATAATACACAGAAATGGGAGGATGGATGTGAGGAAATGATAAGTGGGATCAGATGTGATCTGGGCAAATCTGATAATGTCTGTTGCATGTAAAAATTTGAGATTTTTATCTACTTAGTAGATTCTAATGAAAAAAAAAATGGTACCATGTGGAACTTCTGATCAATCAGAAGTTGTTATATAGCATTTAATTTATTTAATGCTGCTTTAGAACTGTGTAAAATTGTCAAGGATGTGACTTCTAAAAAACTGACAGTTTTCTCCTGAGCTCTAGACCAAATCTTCATTTTGCATTTGAGAAAATATGAAACCTGGAGAGGCTAAGGTGATATCTTTGATGTCATGCCAAGTTCCCTTTTAAGATCTGGGACCCACAATTTCTGAACTCCATATTTAATTATGCATTTTATAAAAGTAATCATTTCATACAATAACATGTATAATCACAAAATTTACTGACTGCTATAAAATGAAAAGCTTAAAAATTTAGATATTTTAGCCAATAAAAGTTAGAGGTATATAAATGCTCAGGATAAAAAATATAACTGACACAGAGAAGTGAGAATGAAATTATAATTAAATAATGAGGAGTTAAAAATGAGAACACCTGCTAGATGTAGTACCACGGAGCATAAAATTGATGAATGTCTGGATTATTTCCATTAAATATCGCCACATTTTAAAAGAATGCTTTTTCAATACATTTAATTTTTAGAATCTTTAGGTTGGTTATTATGTCATGTTTTAAAACCTGTCAATGAAAGCACATCCAAAAAAAAAAAAAAAAAAAACAAGATAATCTTTTTTTACTATCCTGTCCGTATCAATTTTCATATTTAAATTATTCTTTACAATTCATCCAATATAACCTTGTTGAACTTAATAGTACTTTTAAATGTCATGCTTCTCATAGCTACGGAGGTGTTTTCACAGCTCTTCTTTCAAGATGGTTTCAAAGTAGGTCAGCGTAATGAAATATATATGGAGCAATGGAAATGAGGGATTTCTGAAAAGTTGCAGATTTCATTTTGAATTGTGAACCCTTCTAAGTTGTTTTAGTTCTGAAAAACATAGATAGCACTACTTATAGTGCAAACCATTTTTACTATCAAATGAGCTTCTTCAGATTTTAAAGGAAAAAATAAACAATTAGAAAATACTTTAAAGATCTAGAAAATGTTTTATTTAAGGTATGGCATTCCTAATAATTTATACTTGATTTTAAAACAGAGTATTGAATTACATTAATCAAGTATTCAGTAGTTCATAATTCAATTACTATAATTTATAACTTTCCTGCTTAAAATATGCAGCATATTTTTAACTTTTGAATTTAGAATTTTCCTTAAGATGTTTAATAAATAACGAATACTATAATTTAAAAACATTTTTCTAAGTTAAGGAGAAATTGAAGATACATAAATTATTCACATGAATTAGAAAACTAATTATATGTGTCTTTTATTTTTATCTATGATTGATTTCCTCTTGTATTATAATGAGAATTCTAGGAAAATTATAATCAGATATGTCAAACAAATGTAATTAACACTCATTTCTTGTGCAAAACCTTCCATTTCTCTTAACTCATTAGTGTTACTGTGGTTTTTCTATCATTATCATAATGGAATTAATGTCAGTCAAATTTTAAAAATTAATTTTATTATTAATACCAGACATGAAACATAATTGACAGAATTGGATCTAAGTTTTGTGAGAGTAATGCTTATATAATTTGTAAGAGCTCTTTTAGAATAAAATGATTCAGAATAACAAATATGAAATTAGTATATGTGAATGCTTATTTTACAGAGTAAAATTCATTTACAAAATTAAGAATACTTTACAGGTGACAAATGTCATATGTATTTTCTTTATATTTCGTTTTTTTGTTTGTTTTATTTCCACTATGATTCTTCCTTTTCATCACATTTGAATTCTGAACATAATTTTAAATTCCAGTAATTCTGAAAATACAAAATTAATTCTAAATTAGTTACAGAAAACAATTGTAACAAATTTTAAAATTAAAATGGTATTGTATTAATCTATTAAGAGTAATTAAAATTTTCTTATGTTGAATTACTGATGAATATGTGTACAAGTTTTATTAGTGGAACACTTGTTTCTTTGGGTCATGTTGATACTTCAGATACAATCTGCAAGACTGTTTCTTCTTTAACCACTCTACCTATCCAAACAATGAAAACATATGTCAGGTACTCTGTAAAACAATCCTGATTACTTGGGTTGCATAAAACATAACTTTATACACCAACATATTTGTTGTCTGTAGTATTGCTCTATATGTATGTACCCTGCTAACCCTGGAAATATCAATTTTATTTCAGGAAATTCCCATAAAAAAGAAAGGAAAAATATATTGTGTCTTCATGATTGTTTATGTTACATTTTTCTTTTTTTTTTTTTTTTTAGTTTATTGGTGTGACAATTGTTAGCAAAGTTACAAAAATTTCAGGTGTACAATTCTGTATTACATCATCTATATCTCATGTGTTCACCACGAAGAGTCAGTTCTCCTTCCATCACCATATGTTTGACCCTGTTCATCATCTTCCAGAACCCCTCTCCCCCTTTACCCTCTGGTAACCACTAAACTATTGTCTATGTCTATGAATGTTACATTTTTTCTGACAGGAGAGGAGTTTCATTTGACTTGGTCTTGTGAGGAACCGAATCTTCCCCTTACAATTTTTTTTATGTCTGAGAATTGGAAAAGTTGCCACAGAATTGCTACTGGGACCATATCTTTCAGATCATATTTCTCCTTCAATTCACACATATTTATAATGTAATTTAGGACATGTTGATATGATTGTACCATTTTTTTCTTCTCTATTTTGTATTATGATGCCAGGAGAGTTGGCTCAGTGAGTGACAAGGGTATTCTGGTAGCAGTCCCTCTACTTGGAAAGTGAGCAATAACTACTCACAAAAATGAGTGCGGACTACATGAGGATCTCTCACTAAAACCAAACTAAATGTGCACCCATATAAATGCCCCTTTGCCATATCACAAAATAGCCTTGATTCATTTAACTATCAAGGGAGAATTAGAAAGTGGAGATATTGGGATAGAAAGAGATAGCAGTCTTGACCAACTGGAGTTTTAAACTCTATCCAAACCCACTCAAGGGCCCTCCCATTCCTTGGAAGGGGCCCCATGCAAATTAGGATTTCTGAACCTTCTCCTCAGTAACTCTTATAAATCCAACTGTGATAAATAAAACACATTTAAGAGTTTCTAATGACTCTCTGATATTAAATTTTCCACTGATGCAATGAAATGGAAACACTTTTTTCCCACATTAAAGCACCTGAGGGGTAACTAAGGCACAGAAGGCTCTTCCTAACAGTATGTGTTCCAAGCCTAAGAACCCCTGCTCCATTCCCTAAAAATTATTTTCATGGTTTCTTACTCATAAAGAGTCATCTTTCTCAGGCCTAAATACTGACTTCTGGACAAGCAATGTATCAGTTCGAATCACTATTGTAGAGGTTAATGTGCTATAGATTACATTCCACTAATTGCATGGTATTTTTAATAGAAAGTGAAAAGAATATGTAGAAATACTCACAAAGGAACTCAGTTATTGAATATTTTTTGATGCAGTAATAGATACAAGACTTTGCTTTGTTTTGAACCCACAGGCAGGAGAACACACAAGTGCTAATAAAGCAGAAGATTATACAAAATCATGGCACAGGGGATCAACATAGAGAGAATGCTTACTGGATTGGTGACATAGGAAAAATGTCTGCAGCAGGTGGTAGTTAATATAAAAGTATAGGACAAACAGATTTCCCATAGATGGAAACATATAGGGTCTCCTACAACTTTGCTAGTTTGCTGAACCAGAATTATTATTCACTACTCAACTCAAGTGTTAACTAGTCTAAAACATTTTTTTCAACATTTATTTTTCTTCCAGGAAAACTGGGGACTTTCTTTTTTCTCTTTTCTTCCCACCATGGTTCTTTGTGATGGCAATAATGCTGTGAATGATAACTACATTTAGGAATGCGTTGTTGGATAGTTACTATTGGATAGTTACCTACTTCTTGGAAAGATTTGTGTCCTGTTAATTTTGCATGCCCAACAATATGTGCCCCTTTGTTTGCATTTGATAAATGTTAGTTGGCTGTAAGAATGAACATTGGACTAATAGGACTGGCCACAGTTATGGCAAAAACAAACAAACAAACAAACAAAAACGTGGGCCATGTCTGATGAACACTAAGTAGATTTTGACTGGCAATTGTGAAATATACACTAGAAGAGAAGTCCATAAATCTAGGCTGTAGCAACATATAGAGAGCTCTAAGTGCCAGATGTAGTGATTTATAGTTAACTTGGTCAATAGCAGATAGGCTTTAGAGATATTTCAGCTGGAAGGTGGCATTCTTGAATCCTAATAAAGGATAGCGTTTTCATAAAAGTAGTTTACAGTGACAATTTTTACAAAAATCTTCCTTTAATGTAAGTTATAGCCAGTTAACTATAATAGTGCTTGTTGATACAATTCAGGATTAATAGTGTTTAAGAGCAGATTGTGCACTCCAAAGATTAGAAGAATGGAATTTGTGTGGAGAAAAAGTTAAGGAATTAACTTTGAACTGGAGAAGAAGGGTATTTTCTTAAACAATGTGATATACTGATATGTACAGACACTGATACTTTTGGGTTCTCAGGAGGAAATTGAGTTCATTTCTAATTGCCATTGTCCTCTAGAAAGTAACACTCAAGGTCATCAGTAGTTGGATGAGCAGTGGAGTTGGGGGAAAATTTGATGAGTTATAAAGAAAGAACAGCTTCTATGCGTCTGTAGAGGGAGAAATGAGATCAGGGATGTAAAGAAGGTGATGGGGACCTACCTAAATTTAGAAACCGTACATACAATGTACAAATGATATGTCATTGTTTCTTTGTTTCCCCCCATGCAGGGAACAGCTAGGATGGTATCAGGTAACAAAACCAAATACAGAACAGGTGAACATTTGTATTTTGTCAGTTTAGCTACATAGGAGCTACTTTTCTCAAAATGTCTTTCTCTGAATAATTTCATGTTAGCATGAATCATGACACATTTTGTACAAGATTTGAAAAGCAGACTAAAATATCTGAATTTTTTTTTTACATATATTGGTATTTAATCATTTATTTTCTATTTTTAACATAGTGTGGTGCTTTATATGTATTTGAGATAATACAGTATTTGTATTTCTCTGGTTTATTTCATTTAATATGGTGTCTTCCAGGTTTACCCATGCAATTAAAAATGGCAGGATTTTTTTCTCTTTTTGATAGCTGGATAATATTCCATTGTTTATATTTAAACCACATTTTCTTTATCCTTTTTTAATGGCTGGTAATAATCCATGGTGTGTGTGTGTGTGTGTGTGTGTGTGTGTGTGTGTAACAACAAAAAAAAAAATGAACATGGTAAAACAGATAGCTCTCTGAGTTAATGATTTTGTTTCTTTTGGGTAAATACCCAGTTGTGGGATTGCTGGTTCCCATGGTAGTTCTGTTTTGTTTCTTCAGGAAATTCTATACTGTTTTTCATAATGGCCCTACCAAATTACATTCCCACTAATAGTGTAACAAAGTTGCCCTGATCACCACACCCTCACCAAATTATTTCTCTTTTTGATAATAGTCATCCTAACAAATGTGAGGTGATAACTTATTGTAGTTTTGATTTTCATTTCCCTGATCATTAATGATGTTGAGCACATTTTCATGTACCTGATGGCCACTGGTATGTCTTCTTTAAAAAAATCATCTATTCAGATTTTCTGGATGCACTCTCTCTGTCTCTGATAATATTCTTTACTCTGAATTCTGCTTCATAAAATATTACCATAGACACTTCTGCTCTCATTTGATTGTTTACTTGATATACCTTTTTCATTCTTTTACTTCAAGCTACCTATATTGTTATATTTGAAGTTGGTTTCTTATAGACACATGGAGTTGAGTCGTATTTTTTAATATGATCTGCTAATCTCAGCACTTTTAGTATATTTATGCCATTGAAATCTATGGTAATCATTGACATATTAAGTTCAATCTACTAATTAATATTTTGTTTGCTGTTTGTTCTGTTTTTTTAATTCTGTTATCTTTTTCTACCCTCCTGTGAGTTACTTGAATATTTTTAGACCTTTATTTGCATTTATTTATAGCATTTTTGAGTGTATTTCTTTGAGTACATTTTTAATTGGCTGTTCTCAATGTTGTATTGTGTATGCATTATTTATCACAGTGTACTCATCATTTTTACAATTCAAGTGAAGTGTCCAAATTATAACATTTTTAACATGGATTTAGTCTCCCTAGTTTATAATATAATTGTCAAATACCTTCTCTACATATAGTATTTACAACAAATTTTAGACGTGTTATAATTATGCCTCGACCATCATATATAATTAATAAACCTCAAGAAATTTTCCTGAATATGTAAATATATATATATATATATATATATATATATATATATATATATATTTATTTAAATTTTTTTATTTTTACCACGTTCTTCCTCCCTTTCTGATGTTCTATGGTTCCTTCTTTTGTTTTCTATTTAGGGAATTTCCTTTATCCACTCTTTGGATGTGATTCTATTGAAAACAGTTTCTCTTTATTTTATTTACTTTATTTATTTTTTTGAAAATCTGTTTTTTTCCTTTATTCCAGAAGGATATTTTTACAGAATATAGGTTTCTGGATTGATATTTCATTAAGCACTTGAAAAATACTGTGAACATCCTTTTGTCTCCAGGCTTTCTGATGAGAAAATTGCTGTCATTCAAATAGTTTTTATGCTATGTATAAAGTGTTACTTTACTCTGGTTTCCTTCAGTATTTTTATGTGTCTTTAGTAGGCAGAAAGTGATGAGGTGTCATGATATAGTTTATCTTTGGGTTACAAATTCAATAACTTTGAATATGTATGTTTATATCTCTTCCCAAATATGGAAAGCTCTCATTTACTATTATTTTGGGTACTTTTTTTTCCACCCTCTTTCTCCTCTGCTTCTGGGACTTTAGTGAAACAGATTTTACATCATTTAATATCATCTCATAGATCTCGATAATCTGTTAGTTTTATTTTCGTCTATTTTATCATTCTTGTCATTCAGATTGGAAAATGTCTTATTTTCTATCTGCCAGTTTACTTTGTCTTGTATTGCCTGTATTTTGCTGTTGAACCCATCTGTCAAACTTTTTGTTTCTCTCATTTGTTTAGTTCTAAGCTTTCCATAATTCTACTTATCTTGCATTTTCTCTCTGGAACTCTCCAATTCACTTCATTACCAAAGGTTGTTGTTTTTTTCCTTTTTTGGTTAGTTTTCAGTGTGTTCAAAATTACTTGTTGAAGCATTTTTACCATAATTCTTTAAAATATTTGTCAGATAATTCTAAAACTTCTGTCATCTCAGTGTTGCATCTATCAATTGTTGTTTGGAATACATTTTGATACTTCCTGATTCTTGGTACAGCAAGTTATTTTTTATTAAGCATAGATACTTCTCTATTGTATTCTGAAACTCTAAATCTTAACTAAATCTTACCTCTTAGCTGACTTTTCATTGATATCACTTTAACAGGGGAAGGGAAAGTTCCACATCGTCACTGCATTATAGACACAGCAGTTTAGGTTCCCCACTTGGCCTCCATTGATTTCTAGGTGTAGGGTATCTAATTACTGCTAGGTGGAGGTTGGACTTCTTATTCCCTATATGGTCTCCATTGACACTATGCTGAGGGTGAAATTACTGCTGGAAAATGGTGAAAGTCCTGACTCTCTGAGATTCCGAGCTACCTGCATGGCCTCCAATAATCACACCACAGATATATATATATATACACACACACACACACACACACACATATATATATATAACATATATATACACACACATATATACATATACATATATGCATACATATATATATATATATACACACGTGTGTGTGTGTGTGTGTATATATATATGTATGTTTTTTTGTTGTTTTGTTTTGTGTTTTGTTTTGTTTTTTTACCAGCTCATGGGGAAGATGGGGATAAAAGTCCTGGCTCTTTACTTTTTCTTATCTGACACTACCCCCTGTGAGGTGTTCAGGCATTTCACTGAAGCTTACTAAGAATGGAAATCTTGGCTTCCATTATGGCCTGTATTGATGTGGTTTGGGATGGGGTCACAGTTTTTCTGTCATGTTTCCCTGATGTAAAACAGATATTTTCTAAAAGTTTCCTGTCTTGTTAAGCTGTCCTTCTCCGGGTCTTTTTGCTGGAGAGAGCATCCTTTGTTGGTGTTTCTTTTACATCTACCTGTTGACATTTTCAGGTTGCTAGCTTCTTCAGTTCCAAGTCTGGGATATATGAAGAAAACAGACAAACAAAAAAACAAAAGCAGGGAACTCTTGTTCCTCAGTACAACTGTTGCTGGGAGGTCTGTTTCTTTTCTCTCAAATTTCCAACCCTCTTTGTTTGTTTTATATACAACATCCAAGGTTTTCAGCTGTACTTAGCAAAGTCTCTGTGATTAGGGAAAAATACGTCTACTATGTTTCTGAAATAAGTCTTAATCCTATTATTCAACATCAGAAAATTCCTTTGCAAATCCAAACCACAAGAGTACACCTTCAGTTTTTATTCACCATTTCCTTTTCCAAAATCATTCAGGGTCCCTGTAACATTTTTAGATATCTTATATGTAAAATACTACACAATATAATGTGTCCAGGTCAAAGGAGTAATTTGGCATACTTATTACAATACTATTTCTAAATTAATTCACTAAAAGTAATATTTATTTTGCTTTTTTCAATTCAATAATCATCCATTGAGGGGAACACAGATGATTTCCACAATTACATGATTTATTATTTGTTAATATTATGCATTCAGCATCAACTTGACACCTTGAAAGTTAACACGAAACACTCTAAAATAACTATGCTAACCATAATGTAAAATTTTCCCAAGATCAAAAGGTCATGCGTTTTAAACATTGCCAATGTTAAATTTAGAAAAGAAAAGCACCTTTCATATTAAAATCTTGTTCTTGACTACTTTTCAATTTAGAGCATCACCATATATGTATGTGTGTGTGTGTGTGTATATATATATATATATATATATATATATATATATATATATATACATATACATATATATGTATATATATATACACACATATATATGTATATGTATACACATGTATGTAGTGTGTTCATGGGCTGAAAGTTTGATCATCAGTGTCATAATTTAAATATAATTGTTTCCTAGTAACCTTTATATGTGATAATTTTCCTTCAAGAATAGAACTATTCAAAAAGTGCTTTCCATGGCTAGAATGTGTATTAAAAAATAGGTAGATGATTGGATAAAGAAGTTGTGGAATATATACACAGTAGAGTACTATTCTGCCGTAAGAAAAGATAAAATAGTACTATTTGTGACAACATGGATGGATCTTGAGATTATAATGCTAAACAAAGTAAGTCAGACAGAAGAAGTTGAGAACCATATGATTTCACTGATATGTGGTATATAAAGCTGAAAACAACAAAGGCACAAAAAAATCAAATGAAGAAACAAAAACGCATAGACACAGACAATAGTTTAGTGGTTACCAGAGGGTAGGGGCATAGAAGGGTAGTAGATGAGGGTAAAAGGGATCAAATACATGGTGATGGACAGAGAACTGACTCGGTGGTGAACATACAATGAGATATATAGATGATGTAATACAGAATTGTACAACTGAAACCGATATAACTTTATTAACAATTGTCACTCCAATAAACTTTAATTTAAAAAAAAAAAATACGTCAGCAACCTTAAATAATTGTAAGATCATGACTATTTTCTCTGACCAATTTTCCAGTCTCTGTAAAATGATTTCCTGCTTATAGATCTTACACATAAGTCCGATGCATACATCATGAAATGAGTCGAGCTCAGACTTACTATGAACTAAAAACAAAACAAAACAAAATAGCAAAACACATAACTTTGTCACTGACTTTTATGTGTATTTAAAAAGAAAAAATCCCTGATTTATCTCTAAAATAAAAACCTCATCTATATTCAGGTAATTGGAATTTGTATGTATCTAGCATTTATTAAAAACAAAGAGACAAGAAAAAAGAAAAAAAAAATCCACTTCCATTCACTATAGTCATCTTGCATATATTAAACTACATTCTAAAAAAATTAACGAACTGGGATAAGGATGTTGTCTTAGTTCATTTACACTGATAAAATAATAGACCACAGACTGTGTAGCTTATACTAAAAAGAAATTTATGTCTCACGTTTGTGGAGCCAGGAGGTTTAAGATCAGGGTGCCAGCATGTCGGTTGAGGGCCCGCTTCTAGATTGCAGACTCCTCATTGTATCCTCACGTATCAGAAAGGGCATGGGAGCTCTGTATAGTCTCTTTCATAATAGTACTACTCCTATTCATGAGAGCTTTGCCCTCATGACCTAATCACCTTTTGAAAGCCTCATCTCATAATACTATCACCTTTGAACTTAGAATTTCAAAATGAAACCTAGGGGAAAATAAATATTCAGACCGTAGGAGATCTATTCTTGAAAAATAGATAAAAGTTAAAAAATTAGACTTAAACAACAAAAATAAGTTTGTGATGTTAATTAAAATATGTTAGTTAAGTATTAATACTTTATAAAATCTCTTTATAATGTTTTTCAATGAAATCACACCATCTATTATCTCGACTAATCTTTTAGATGATGGGTTTAACCGTAGAATTGTTGTAAGGTGAGTAGTACTTACTGTCACTGACATAAGGAATACAGAATACTCACCACAATGTCTAACACGGAGTAAGAACTCAATGCCAATTTTATGTCTATCTTTTAAGCAATCCATTGAGGTGATATTGGTGAGAGTTTGGGGGTAAGGTTTAGTCCTACTGGCTGCAATAAACCTTAAAAGAAAAAACTGATCATAATTAATCATTATTTGACTAAACACTAAAACATTCCATAATACATATACATACATATATATATAATCTTTTGTTCGTCTGAAGAGAAATGAATATCATTTTAGAAGAGCCAATATTCTTTGTGCTACTTGTTCTCTGTAAATCTTCATTCTAGTATCATAAAGTTGCCTTTGAAAACAACATATTTGAAAAATCAATTACTATTATTTAAAAGTATACCAACCTATTCATCTACCATAAAAGGTCAAAGGTCAAGTAGGATTTATATAGAAAATCTCACTTCCTGTTATTAGTGAACTCTTAGTTTCATGAGGGGAATATAAAACATGCAGATATCAATAGTAAGGTCACCTTTATCATTTTTTCCCCTTCTTAGATCATTTATGTCTCTAAAATGCCAACATAACATCAAATTAGTGGGGAAAAAAAAGTCTAAGTAGTTAATAATTTCTCCATAAAACCAAAGTTTGAGTAATTGTATTCCACACATTTTAATATACTATGCGTAAGCTCAGTCAGGTAGATACAATATTAACTGCTAAGTGTCATACAAAGACAAAAATCTAATCTTCACACATTTTGAGAGAAAATGCATTATCCATATGAATTCTCTTCTACTGTCTGTGCAGATGAAATTACACATTTTGTTCCTTGTCTTAATTTAGAACACAGTTTTCTGTTTCTGAAAAACTAAAACATAATTTTAGTCACTTACCATTTACTCTTTTTATAATTGTAATCATGCCAAATTATGTAATTATAAAATATTACAAGTATCAGCAATCGTATACTGACAGCTTGTAATTATGTAATTACCATGTGGACTTATAGTATTATGATATATAAAGATTTCAGAAATATTTCAATATGATTATTAACTCTTTCCTAGTAAAAATCTCATTGAACTATATAACATGCATAGAACTAATCAGTGGCTCATTCCATAATATAAGATAAATTAAAAAAAAATACATACAGAACTTCAGGATAAGTAATTTATATAGAGAATCCTCTGAAATATCAATTTTTATACACACATATGTTTAAAAAAAAGATTTAGTATTTGATATTATTATGAGTATGATTAAAAACCAGTGTATTTGTTGATCAAAATCATATCAATAAAATAATTCAAAATAGTTATATATCAAATATCCATTTAAATGCATTATTAGACAACCTATACCTGACTGTGTATCTATCTATCTATCTATCTATCTATCTATCTATCTATCTATCTATCTATAAAATGCAAAAACAGTTTTTTATTTTTGTTTTTTTTTTTTACTTAGAAGGGGATTTATGTGTAGTCATCTAATCTAGTAACTATTTTAGCATACCTTTTAAAAAGAAATAGCTAGATTATGTTTTTGAGGACTTCTGAATTACCACAGGAAGCCCAAAAGGCATGAGTAAAAATGAACAGATATATTTGACTGCATAAAAATTAAAACTGTGGTCTGCTTCCATCATGGTGAAGTAAGCTCACTACAGCCAATCTCTCCCATTGATTTACAACTAATCACAGAAAGCAACCACATTCTGTGACTTCAAAAAATAAACAAAAATAATTAGATTGTAAAAGGGAGTCAAAACTTAAGAAAAGATGCCCAGAAAGGGAAGAGTTTCATTATTTCTTGTGGGTTTTTCTGTTTATTTTTTAATCTTGTGCTTCACATGGAGAGAAGTCTTGAGTCTTAGAGTGGCACAGCAAAACAGTAAGGTGGATGGCTTATCTCTGATAGAAATCTTGTATTTATGGTCAGCCAGAAGAACCTCATCAAGGAAACTCTGCAGGAAGGAGTGTGGAGGTTATGGTAGAGAAGAAAGAGCTGAGGAAAGGATCTAATTGTGTGTATGAATCTTCATAAGACCCCTGAGCTGTGCATGTATGGAAGAGACCTACATCAGAATATTGGAGACTTTGAGATATAAATATTTTCCGTCTTAAATTTTAAAAACATGTGTCAACGTTAAAGGCACAATAAACAAATGCATGCATTCACTAATTTATATGTAAATATATCTATACATGTGTAAATAAATAATGTAATTTGGCATGACTTTTGATGTACAAGGTCAGACAATTAAGTTCGGAACTCATTCTAGAGACAGTGCTACATACCCCATTGTTGAGTATCACTATGATAACTTTCAAAGTATCCCCATTGGGAAGCTATGCACTGATATAAGCACCTAGTCTACCCTTCAACGAAACTTTGGAATTTCTTTTCGAATGGCCATCAGAGCTGTAGTCGTATTACCCTTGATGTCCTGAATGTCATCAAAATATCTTCATTTCAATATTTCCTTTATCTTCAGGTAAAGAAAGAAGTCATTGGGGGCCAGACCAGGTGAGTAGGGAGGGTGTTCCAATACAGTTATTTGTTTATTGGCTTAAAACTCTCTCACAGACAGTGCTGTGTGAGTTGGTACATTGCCATGATGCAAGAGCCAGTAATTGTTGTTGAAAAGTTCAGGTCGTCTTAACTTTTTCACGTAGCATTTTCAGCACTTCCAAATAGTAAACTTGGTTAATTGTTCATCCAGTTCGTACAAATTCATAATGAATAATCCCTCATATATCAAAAAAACTATCAACATCATTGCAACAAGTTTGAGAAATTACTTGTCAGAACATACTTGTCATGAACATACTTGTTGTATGTAGATGTCAGTATATTGAGATTATAAAAGTTTGCTGATGTGGGGTGGTTAATGGTTGCAAGTCTTCAAAATTGTACGTGAGATCGTAAAATGTTAACTGGAAGTAGATGGAGAATGTGAGCTATTGAAACTGTGATCCCAAGAATAAGGAGTAAAACATTAAATCTAATGAGATATACCTAAGTGCCAATATATAAAACAAAATAGGAAAATCTCCCATTTGGTCAATTGCCTCTTTTTTTTGTCAATGGTTTCTTTTGCTGTGCAGAAGCTTTTTAGTTTGATACAATCCCATTCAGTTATTTTAGCTTTTACTTCCCTTGCCTGTGAGGTCAAATTCATAAAATCTCCTTTGAACCTAAGGTCTATAAGTTTAGTACCTATGTTTTCTTCTATGCAGTTTATTGTTTCAGGTCTTATGATTAAGTCTTTGAGCCATTTTGAGTTAATTTTGGTACATGGTGATAGCATAAGGGGTTAATATACAAAATATGTAAGGAACTCATTCAAATCAACAACAAAACAAACACCCAATTAAAAAATGGCTGAGGACCTGAAGAGACATTTTTCTAAAGAGGACATACAGATGGCCAACATACATATGAAACAATGCTCAACGTCACTAATCATCAAAGAAATGCAAGTAAAAATCACAATGAGATATCACCTCACACTAGTTAGAATGGCTATCATCAACAAGACAATAAGTGTTGGAGAGGCTGAGGAGAACAAGGAACCTCATACACTGTTGGTGGGAATGCAGATTGGTGGAGCCGCTATGGAAGGCAGTGTGGAGGTTCCTCAAAAAATTAAGATGAAAATTACTATATGACATAGAAATCTCTCTCCTAGGTATCTACCCAAAAAACCTGAAAACATTTATCCATAAAGGTATTTGTGCTCCAATGTTCATTGCAGCTTTATTTGCAGTGGCCAAGATATGAAACAACCAAAGAGTCCTTCGACAGATAATTGCATAAAGAAGATGTGGTACATATACACAATGGAATACTAATCTGCCATAAGAAAAGATGAAATAGTGCCATTTGTGACAACAAGGATGGATCTTGAGATTATTATGCCAAGTGAAATAAGTCAGACAGAAAAAGTCAAGAACCATATGACTTCATTGATATGAGGGATATAACACTGAAAGCAGCAAAGGAACAAGACAAAAAAATAAAGAAACAAAAACTCACAGACAAAAACAATAGTTCAGTGGTTACCAGAGGGTAAGAGGGAGGGGGAATAGTAGAGGAGGTTAAAGGGTCAAATATATGGTGATGGAAGGAGAACTGACTCTAGGTGGTGAACACACAATGTAATATATAGATGATGTATTACGGAATTGTACACTTGAAACCTATGTAATTTTACTAACCATTGTCACCCCAATAAATTTTAATTAAAAAAATATAATACTTAAATATTCAAATAATTCAAAAGAAGGCAGGAAAAGGGAAAAGGAGAACAAAAAAAACTGAGAATGTAAATAGATACAAATAATAAAATAGTAGTAAACATCAAAATATATCCCATCAAATCAGTAATTACATTAAATGTGATTAGTCTAAAATGAACAGTTGAAAATAGACAACACCCAATTATATGTTGTCTACATGAATCCCGTTTTAAGTATCAAGACAGATATAAGTAAAACGTAAAATTATTTTTTAATATCATTCAAATACTAATAAAATGAAAGCTGAGTACCTATATTAATATTAGAAAATTAGATTTCACAACAAAGAATATCACTGGAAATAAAGGACAGTGATAATTATAAAAGTGTTTGTTCACAAAGAAAAGGTTGTAGTAATAAATTTTTATGAACCTAATAATAAAGTCTCAAAATACATAAAGCAAGTACATAACTGAGAGAAAAAAAAAATAGACAAATATCAGAGAGTGATTGCAAATCTACCACACACGGGCATATGTGGTGCTATTGAAACTGTTCTATATCGCAGTGAAGTGGTGATTACATAAGAGCATGCATTTGTCAAAACTATTTGCCAGAGGTTTCTGTCAGAAAAGGCAGCATAAAAAAGTCATTTACGTGTAAAATACAATGGGGAACTTGACAATTATATGTGAGGATTAGAAAGAATGGATGGTGGTTTAAGATACTTTGTCTCTAAGGAGAGCTACATGAGGCTTAAAGGAACCAAAGATGATATGCTGGTTTGGATGATATGTGATAAATGTATGTAGAATGGGCTTTCTATTAAAATGGAAACTTAAGTAATAAACCCATTTGCCATTTTTCTTTTTCTTTTTTTAAATTCCCAACCTCCACCCTCCTCGACCCTCCTCTTTGGAAACCATCAACTTGTTCTCTGTATCTGTGGGTTGGTTTCATTTTTGTATGATTTATTCTTTATAAATAAATAAATAAATAAATAAATAAATAAATAAATAAATAAATGTGTGTGTGTGTACACATATATGACATATATATCACATATATAAATTCTTTATATATAAATATATATGTGTGTATATATATACATATATATATCACATATAAGTGAAGTTAAGTAAAGGGTAAGCAGCATATCAGAGAGCTTTATGGTAAATAAATAAATATACTTGTGTTGTTGTTGTTGTGATTGTTTTTAAGCAAAGCTTCCCTCAGATGCTTTAAAATATAAATATCTATTTTGAGTCTTCAGAAAAGATATAGATAGATGATAGATAGATTGATAGATAGATACATAGATAGATAGATAGATAGATGATAGATAGATAGATGATAGATAGATAGATAGATAGATAGATAGATAGATAGATAGATAGATAGATAGAGTGCTTCCCTAAATTACATAACCACAAGCAAGATTTTTTTTTCTTTTCTTTTAGGCATCTTTTAGGGCTACAGTTATAAAGAAAAGTTATTGGAAAAAGTTTATGTAATATAACACGAGAGATATGTAGCTTGCTTGAATTATGGAAAAAGTGACATAGCATTTTCTAAACTCTGAAAGAAATTAACATAGAAGTTGTTGAAATGATGTAACCTTAGCTATATAAAAGAATGATGTAACTTAAGCTGTATGAAAGGAACAAATCTGTAAATTGAACTATATGAATTTCCCCTAAATTATCAGTATATTAATGATAGAACCAATGAGATAATGTATATGTTTTTCAGCACCATATCTAGCACCTTATAGACACACAATATATAATGGTTTTCCTTGAATTGTGCTTATATTTTGCCCCTCCTCGTTTGGAGTTGGAGCTACATATTCCAAATTAAGGGGACCAAGCCAGCTCCTCTGTGTGGTCTATCCAGTAGAATTTGTGTTAAAGCATTTGCGAGAATGCCTCTACTTGTGGATATGAGTGTGCAAGGTATGTATGTGTGTTGTGTACATATGTGTGAATGGTATGGGTGTGTCTATGTTGCATCTGGAATACAAATAAGCATTTAAACTTTAGATTCCATAATAATAAAATATATTAACCATAAAATCCAATACCACAATCAGAGCTTTTAGAATTACTGATTCAAACATTTTTAGCACATTGAAAAAAATATAACAGCAAGACAAATTTTTGTTGCCCTTAAGTATCTGTGTATCTGTTTATTTTTCTCTGATTGTTGACAAATGCTAACAAATATTTTCATTCCACATACTGGATAGGCCAAGATGTGTAGGCAGGTTTTTTCACAGTAATAGGAGCAGAGCATATCTTCTAGTGCATATGAAATATTCTTACACTAGAATTACTTTGCCTTTTTTTTGCTGCCACTCTAACTGCTCATGTAGTATTGAAGACTAATAAGTACTTTTCCCACCACATAATTCTGATGAGGAATCAAGTTCTGCGACTTTCAATTATTCAGTTCCATGTCTCATAAATCCAATATGTATGTAGCTGCCTGAAAACTCCTAATTCAAAACTCTTCATGGGAAATTTATACAGACCTTTTGGGACTTCTGGTTACACCAAGAAACTTGTTTTTTTGTTTGTTTGTTTTTTCCCAGCCCCAAACTGTAAAGACCTCTCAGAATAAATTTTAATCAAAGGAATGGTAATAAATATGAGGCAAATGGCTGAAAAAATGAGTTTGAATGATTCACCAAAATTTGAAATAACTGATTCCATGGACAGCTGTCCTCATCCTATATTTAATCTCTCCCATGAAATAATAATAATAAATTTAAGTGTGACACTCAGAATCATTATTGACAATTATTTAGGCATTTTTATGACGGTTAAGCCCTTTTTATTAGCATTCTGCCAATTCTATCTGCTTTAATTTTCACTCTTTCAGTTTGTTTGCATCTTCTGTGCTTGGGTATTGACAATACCAGTTGATTTTTAAAAAATTTAAACAGTTCTTGTATTAAGAATTACTATCCATGGACAGATGGACATTTTAATCCAGCGGAAACCTTATGTCTGCCCCAATGTTCCCATATTTGTGTGTTTCTTATCCTGAAACTGTATCCCTCTGGAAGTTATATTCTTAAACTCTAGCCTAAAAAGTTGTTACTTTCAATATTTTCCTATCTACTCAAAACATCCATCTTACATCTTTCTTCTTTCTTTCCCCCCTTCCTTCACTATTCATTTCAATTCATAAGTGTAAGAAAATTGAATGAAAGCATTCAGTTTCTTCAAGAAATCCTGGAATTCAATAATATTAATGTTATTATGAAAAGTCTTTTTGCTAGGGTTCTAGTTCTATAAAACAAACTGTCCTGCTTTGTTAAAGCTTACAGACAAAATTTTAAAACAACACAGAAATAAAAACAGGATTATTACACTTTTATATGAGTCTTTAACAATTTATTTTTACCTTTATGAAACTAAAACTCCACAAAGAAGTTTACAAATCCATAAGGTGTTCCAACTTGCTGTATTTTACCTTTGAATCAATGGTTTTGATGACAGATTTTTTTTTTTTTTTTTAATACATAGCTAGCTATTTTCCTAGAGCCCACACTCTATCTGAAGAAGAAGAGTTTTTTCAGGTAAATTTGATATCCAGTACTACACAGAATTTCTTTGTAGCAGGTCTTCCTTTATGATATAGTATCGTTTTAGTTGTGCTTTTAGGATTATACCTAGTTTTGCATTTCCTTTTGGAACATATGCTTTAGGGTATCTTAGAACAAATTTAAAAATCCAATATGATTTAAATTCCTCAGTGCTTTCGCCTACATAAAAATGTGTTTTTATTTGGAGTCAAAAATTTTATTTTATCGTTATATGGTTGTGCTCCATTTTCTCTAGTAAAAAATAAGTATTTATTTTGTTTACTTTTCTTCACATGGTAATGAAGCAAACAAAGGATCCCAGTATGTTAACATTGAATGTAATTATGATCCTAAAAAATACTCTTCTCCGTCATATTTCACATATAACAAGATACAAATCACTTACTTTTTTTTTAATCACTTATATTTTTGCCATATCAATTTTTAAAATTGTTTGTCTCCAAAAAATTCAATACAAAAGATAACTGGAAGAAATAAATTTTTGGTGTATGCTAGATGAGCAATTTTAAGAAATCAACACATACATACACATAAACACAAATCCCCACCCATTATATTACATGCATTGAAATAAAAATGCATTATTCTTTCCAGAGACCCCTGAGATATAAAACTTATAAAAAAGAAATTTCAGATATGAATTTACCATTAGGCATACCATAAACAAAGTTTTGTAAAATTCCAAAAAAGTTGTTGGAAGTTAGAGTATATATGTGGGGCTTGTGTTGGCGCTATGAATATATTGAGTGTATATCGAGTATAGCTGAAGAAAAGAAAATGCATTTGTCTTCATAGCTTGCATGATTAAAGGAACATGTAATAATAAAACTACATATTTCGTTCTATGACAAAAACGTTAAGTAATATATTACAGGAGAGTCAGTAAAATTCTCTATGTATTTGAAGAGTTACTTTAATAACTATGCTATCAAAATTTTATTTGCATTTTTCATGCTGCCTTCTTTAGGCTTTCACTGTCTTCATGCAAACTGATCATCGCTTAGGATTCCCTACATGTAGCAGGTGTGAGATGGGTCCACTTAGAGTTTTCTTTTTCTGTACTTGTTATGGTGTATACTGTAATAACGAGTGTACTAAAATCTGAATTGGCTGTACTTTTAATTCTGTCACTAATAAATATGTTATTTGGGGCTAGTCAGGACATAATTGTAGACTTGATTTTCTTATGTTGTAAAATTTAAAGTGTTATACAATGATATTTTCAGTGTTTGAACTCTGTATTTATCTCCAAAGAGTATTATTGGACAATTATGTTGTCTTGCAGCAGTTTTCTCAGTTTTTAACTTATGAAGCTGACCCTTTCCAGACTCCAATGTCAAGCCTTTGTGTCCTTTGATTTTAATTTGTGTCCCATGTCACAAATTTCTGGGGCCTTCTTTACTTCATTCTAATTTAATGAAGTTGTTTTATTCTCAAAATGAATTTAAAAGTACTAGACTCTAGTATATGTATTTATGATTAGCCAACCTCTATTGCAAGATAAATTTTTATTGATTGGAATAAGATCATTAATCTCCAGTTTCAAAGTGACCAAATATACATTAGCCTATCATATTTGATAGCTATATATACTTTTAATTTGCAGTGGGTACTTATATGCCCCAAGTTGAAATTTCTCTTGAAAGGTGCTCATTTGCTCCAGGTAGAAGTTTCTCTACACATTAATTCTTACAATTGAATGAAAGTATAATGTGCAATTTTACAGCACAGGAGCTATTGTAATATTTTTGCATAACTGCTAATGAATATGTTAACACATTATTTAAATAAAAGTAAATGTATTTATTTTGATTAAATATTGTTGATGAAAAAACTCATATTTAATAGGTCTCAGTATTTAATACCAAGAGACTATTTTTCTCCAAAATTTTATGGCAATTGTAAGCAATCAAACTGAGAAGCACAATATGCAGACATAATTGATTTCTCCTAGTCCCTCAAGCTATTCTGTTCTATTTGCCAACTTATTTGAAATGTAAGATGAACAGACATTTGCCAGGAGGATAGTGGTTCTATATCTATGAAATTTGAATAATGGACATTAGAGAAAGGAAACATCTGACTCTTCCTGTAGACGATTTCTCTGTAAGAGCAAAATCACTGATTACAGCTAACCCTTGACTGCTGGGACTTTTTTTCTACCTAGACTGAGAGGATTGCGTGTCCTTCTGTGGACCAGTATCTGGTAATCAGGAGACAGACTCTTGAGAAACAGAGTAAATTGATATGCATCATTTTCTTTGACTGCCGGACCATTTTTAATTTCAACATTTTAGTGAATTCTGAAACCATCATTTTGAATATACTGTGTTCCCCGAAAATAAGACCTAGCCGAACAATCAACTCTAATACATCTTTTGGAGCAAAAATTAATATAAGACCCAGCCTTATTTTACTATAAGACCTGGTATAATATAATATAATATAATATAATATAATATAATATAATATAATATAATATAATATAATATAATATATAATATAACATAATATAATACCGGTCTTATATTAATTTTGGCTCCAAAAGACACATTTGAGCGGATTGTCCAGCGAGGTCTTATTTTCGGGGAAACAGGCTAGAAGATGAAAGACTTAAAAGCATTTAGAAATCTTGTATAAGCCAAAGCATTCCATATGGAATTTTGTGTCAAAATGAAGAATGAACTTCAGAAGCAAGAGTTTCAACATACAATTTTTTCAAAGACACTTCATTACTATTAACTAGGGAAACCTCTATAGTTAGACATATCCTAGATATATTCCTGATGATGAAACACACAGAATCTTAAATTATGATTGTTATTGGTTAGTTTGTCCTTTTGTTTGAAGCAGTTAATTATGTTTTAATCAAACCAATTTAGATAGTATTTTTTTCAGGTGACCCCCTTTGTGCCATGGAGACATCATGATTCATACTAACCAAGGAGCAGTAAGCATTGATCTGGCTCTTAGCGCTGTCAGTGGATGTACAGAATTCCTCCATACTGATCACAGATATCAAAGTGAAAAAGAAAGAAAGAGGACTTTGGAAAAATGAAGTAAAATCCATATTCAAGACTTACTCTATACGTTACTGCTAAGATTATCCAGATGCACATGAATTTACAAGAGTAGATTGATACATAAGAGAGTATGTACCACATTTAATGCTTTTTAAATATTCCTATTAAGGAAGAACATAGTTCTTAATGATAGCTAAATACACACAAAATAAATATATTAAAAGGTGGTGCTGTATAAGCTATGTCATTTCTTTACTGTGTAAGGCTATGCCTAGAATGTGTGCCTACGTGCCTAAACAGGATATTTTAAACCCTGTTCCTTTACAGTGCTTATTTTTCTGATTTAGTACAGGTCAGAAGAAAATGTAGAATATGCATGAACATGAAGGTCATAGTTGTGAGGCTCTGTTAGGTGATAAAATAAGAGAAAATTCAAAGATGACGACCATGTAAAACAGCTGGCATCCTGTCACCTGAATATTTTTATAACTAAACTGCCACATGTGCTTTTGTGAAACTGTGCCATATGGACACTGCAATTACATACTACACTGAATTACAACTCTTGGAGGAGGACATTTGCATGCTTCCACTTACATCCTCTATGTGCTTGGGATAAGAAAAGGCTACAGAAAAGAAACCAAAGTGAAAGTGGAAAAAACCCTAACCAGCTCAATTTCAGTTTTTATATGATTATTGATTGCATTACATATTAATGGAAAACTATTAGATTGTCAAACTGTTTAATTTTTGTTAATGATGTTGATACTTATCTGAGAGTAACAAAAATTTGATTCCCCTCTGGATACCTTTCCACAGGTGTATCCAGGCACAGAAATATCATGTAACAATGAATTCCTTTCATAAAATTCTTAACGTACTGATTCCCTGTAACTTTTTGTAATTAATTTGAGAAATAGATGCCTGTGTTACAACAGAGATACACGTCCCATACACACAGTAGCTTCCACCTGACTGCATAGTCACTCTGCTTCTTGGTACATGTCTAGATCATCTTCTCAGCAGTTACTGAATGCCAGCAACTGTTTCCAGGTGCTTTGGGAACTTTTTACTATATCTAGTAAAATAACCCACACTCATTTTTTAGACAAACTAATTAGAAAATGTAATCCTTAACAGTATCTAGAAAGTAATTAATGACTTATATTTATTACACATATGCATATATTCATAAAGTAAGATGACAGGACATTATTTGCGAAGGGCCAATTTGTGCCTGACATTTTAAATATATTTTATAATTTAACCTTTTTATAGATAGTTTAAGAAAGGTAACATTTTTCCAACATCACTATGTGGAAACTCAGCAATAAGGAAGACAATTTGAACAGGGGCAGTCATTTTAAGTGTCCATCGATAGACTAGTGATAAACAAGATGTGGTACCAACATATTACTCAGCAATAAAAAAGAATGAAATCTCACCATTTGAGACAACATGGATGGACATAGAGGGAATTAGGCTAAATTAAATAAGTAAGAGAGATAAGTACAAATACCATATGATTCTATTTATATGTGGAATCTAAAATAAATAGATAGATAAATGAGCAAACAAAACAGAAACAAACTCATAGATACAGAGAATAAATTGATGGTTACAAGAAGGGCGGGTGTTTGGGGTGGGTGGGTGAAAAAGGGGAAGGAGTTAAGTTGTACAAATTGCCACTTATAAAAATAGTCATGGAGATGTGGAGTACAGCATAGGGAATACAGTCAATAGTATTGTAATAACTATGTATGGTCTCAGATGGGTACTTATCAGGGTAATCAAGTCATCAGTTATATAAATGTCTAATCATTGTTATACACCTGAAACTAATATAATATTGTGTGTCAACTGTAAATGAAAAATTTTAAATGAAAGCAAAACAAAATATTTTTTTAAGTGGCAAGAGTGAGAAGTAGAGCTAAAACTCTGAATAGCAACCAGATCAGTGAAGTTTTTACAATACCAAATAATACAAGTATAATTTCACAATACTACACTGATACACATATGATTAACCACAGTAACATGGATCATTCATTCTTTCAGGGATGAATGTTTCCATTTTTAGCTGATAACTCTATCAGTGAAGCCTGTGTTTGGTAAAGAAGCTCTCTCAAGTCTGGAATTCAGGATCAGAGCTGAACCATATAATTCTGTTCTATAATCCAGCAAATGAATTTAGAAATTTCTCCCTTAATTACTTCAACTCTATATAAACATTTAGAGTATTACCATGTTATCTTTACTAGTGAGTCTTTTGAGATGAAAAACCCAAGGCTGTAATTTTTCAGGGTGGAAAAAGAAAGTTGTAAAATATGCAGTATCTCAACATTCTTAGGAAAGAAATCTTCAGGGACTACTTTCACTTGCAAATTTATTTTGTAATGGTTTAGTTCTACTGTATCAATTCTAAAAGTGTGAGAAAATGGAATGTTACTTACTAATTCTAGATTTTGTTGGTTGCTGGGTTAATAAAACTGGGGGAAAATGAGTCAGTAAATAGGCAGCCATATTTCATTTCAAACTCACCCATATTTTTCCTATTTACATATTTGCTAAGATGTGTCTAATATTCTTTCTCATAAACATATATCACATCTAATACATCAATTAAAATAACATTGATTATTCTGTTAAATACAGTCAATCATTTCCAAAGACTGGGATCTATCTTAATGTAATAATCCCCTCTAGCCATGTCATTCTAATGAGCTTCAAATGTGAGTAAAGGAATCGGAGCAGGTTGCTTCACCTTCATCAACATTCCCATAAGGTGATCCTTAAGCAAAATTGGTCTAGGATAAACAATAACCCAATCGCTTGCAGCCATAGTGTGCGTATGGCAGCACTTCAATGCATACAATTTTTTCTCTTTCCTGTTCTACTAGTTAAGTTTGCTCCAAGTTAACAGTTGGATGAGATAGATTAAAACCAGTTTCAACAAGTTTAATGATCAAAATTTTCTCAAATAGCACCAAGAACATTCCATAATGTGATACCTAAAAGGATCACGCTAAACCACGCGGGGCAGACTTTTGAGGTCGCTGTCCAATGAGTAACATCTCACACATATTTTGGTTGTCGTATTTTAACATAACTTCACTCCAGGAAAAGTGCTGAAGAAAAAATCTAATTGCATTTTGGTTGTCAATTTGGAAGTTGCAGTTATGTCAAAATAAATAAAATATTCTTTAAATGCATATAATTATAATCACATGGAAGTATACTTCACAATTATGACAAACATGTTTATAGATCAAAGTTTACATTGCAAACCTAGCAACAACAAAATAATTTCTCCTTGGACAAAATATTTTCATAAATTTAGCAATGGTCACAAGTTAACAAAATAAAGGTAAAATATATTTTATAATTTCTTCTAATCGAGGCAATGACCCTTGCCATCCCAATTAGAATAAGAAATTTGTTATGAAAGAAGACTTTAAACCAAAAGAACTGTTAATCTTTTTGCAAGATTATGAGTATTAAGCAATCATGCATGGACATCTGGAATAAACAAGACTCATAATTTATAAAGAATTGGGTTTTTTTGTTTGTTTTTTGTTTTTTGTTTTTTTTTTTCTCGCCCTACTTCAGGATCAGTATTTATTCAGAATTCATAAGTTTCTGCATTAGTTGAGGAAATTATATTCATGTTTCTCTCCAGTGGTTCTATGTAACTGTCCATGTATATTTTCTAAATAATTTATCATTTGAGAAAAAGATAAGAAAAGAAATTTCTCTTGTGCCAAAACATTGGAAAAAAATTCCATTATGTTAGATGTACCAGATAAGTCATGATAGATATTTATCACTTAATAGGTATTATTAAAACATAAATGTGTTTATTAATTACAAAATTACTATCAGTGGTTGTGACAAGTAATCTACAATGTTTATATTAAATCTGATCTTAATGCAACTATTTCATTTCATAAATCTGATGAAAATTGGTAATTACTACAACTTTTAAGAGATTTAAGTAAAACTTGAGAAATGAAGCTGATTAGCTTTGTAACAGTAAATGAGCTCACTGATATTTCAAAAATTGAGTCAAAAAATAGTCTACCTGTTTAATATGTAAAAATTAATTCCCCAAAATATAAATGATGAATTCTACCATATTTGAAATTAACTTCTTATATAAGAAACAAAAGTACAAAATGACAGAACCAAGATTAAGAGTATATTCTAAATCATATATATATATATATATGGAAGGGAATGGGTTCTTGCCATATATATATATATATATATATATATATATATAGAGAGAGAGAGAGAGAGAGAGAGAGAGAGAGAGACAGAGAGAGAGAGACAGAGAGAGAGAGACAGAGAGAGACAGAGAGAGAGAGACAGAGGGAGAGACAGAGAGAGAGAGCAGGAGAGAGAGACAGAGAGAGATGTAGATATAAATATCTACCTCTATATCTATATCATCTCTATCTATATATCATCTCTATCTATACCATCTATATCTATGTATCATGCTATTAGACTTCTTGAGAGAGCAAGGCCCTTGTGGATGGAATGGTGAGAGATAATTTTATGGAGGTAAAGGGACTTACAGGGGTAGAACAATCAGAGTGGGAATTGATTATACAGTTTGAGTTAAGAGCTGGAGATTCACTGTCTATCTGGTACTCAAGAGCTAACCCTTTTCAATTTTAACCTGACAACAAAAAGTTCAGAATTTCCAAAAACACTGCTTTGAGGGACATGTGCTTCCATATGATCATTGCAACATTGTTTACTATGGCCAAGATATGGAGACAAACTAGCTCTCTGTGGATGGATGAATGGATAAAGAGGTACATATATGAGTATACAATGGAATATTGCTCAGCAATGGAAGGGAATGTGTTCTTGCCATCTGTGGTGGCATTGATACACCTAGAGGGTACTGTGCTGAGTGATGTCAGACATAGAAGATGCAGTGTGATTTCTTTATATGTGTAATCTAAAGAACAAAATAAACAAGCAAACAAAAGAGAAACAAACTCATAGATACAGACAGAGAGCATGTTGATGGTTGCCAGATGGGGAGAAGGTTAGGGGGGTGGTTGAAAATGGGGAAGGGATTAAGAAGTACTAATTTGTTGTTACACAGTAGTCTTGGGGATGTAGGGTATAGCATAAGGAATATAGTCAATAATATTGTAATAATTATGTATGGTGTCAGATGGGTGCTAGATTTATTGGATTGATAGATGGGAGGGTGGTTGGAGTCAGGGTGAAAAACGTGGAAGTATTAAGAAATATAAATTAGAAGTTACAAAATAGTCATGGGGATGTAAAGTAAAGCATAGGGAATATCGTCAATAGTATGGTAATAACTGTACATAGTGCCAGGTGGGTACTAGACTAGTCAGGGGTATCACTTCTTAAATTATACAAACATATTACTACTACGCTGAAAGTAATATAAAATAATGCTGTATGTCAACTGTAATTGAAAAAAATTTAAAAAGGAGGAAAAAGGTGAAGGGGACTAGAGGTCCAAATTTCCAGGAATAAAACAAATAAGTCATGGGATGTAATGTACAGCATGGGGAATATAGTCAATAATTTTGTGATAGTACAGTGTGGTGTCAGATGGTTTTGGACTTATGGTGATTACTTCTTTAGGTATATAAACATTGAATAACTATGGCATTCACTTGCAACTAATATAATATTGTATGTCAGCTATATTTTAATAAAAGTCTTTAAAAAATGGAATTCCCAAAGTACAGGATCTAATTTCATGGTATTCTGTTTTTGGAGCTCTGACTAAACCTCATCTTCTAAATGTAATGGAGGGAGATTTAAGACTCAGGTCCCTGAGTTTGTCTTTGAATAGCCTTGAGTAAATCAAATTCAGAGGTTTTGCCCTGCAGATATTCTGAAATTTGCTGGTAAAGCTAGAAATTGTAAGATCAATGTTTGAATACAATAGGGGGAAAATGAAGGCAGAGAAAGAAATTAACTTTCTTATAACTGGCATCCAAATTCATTAACTTCTGTCCTCAGCTTTGTTTCCTTAAACAATCATCTCCTCCTAGTCATTGTATAAATCTAGGTATAGTCCTTTTTGATTCTGTGCATAGGACATTTTATTTACATCAAATTGTCTCTTAAAGTAGGCTTCTGCTTCCTTATAACATCATTATAGCCGGGGAATGCCATGGCAGATGTTGTGGTTGTCAATGTTTAGCCTTATTTTATGTAGAAACCTGGGAAATCTTTTCACTACATTCTTTTTGCCAATACCGTCCATTGATTTTAATTCTTCCGTGAATTTTTAATATAGCCAGGATATTTCTGAATAATTTTTTTCTCATTTTCTTCTTTCAGTAAGCTCAAGGTCACAATGAAGAACTACTCCATAACCAGCAAAGAGTGAGTAATGATCTTTATTCAATTATTTTTATTTCTAAGTCCAAATGGCAATTCCAGGTATGTTCTGTGAAGGTTAAAAACTGAAATCATGAAGGTAATTTCATATTCTGCATTTATATCTTTTGCTTTTCTTTATTGGTTCAATTACTATTTTCTCCATGAGATGTAAAGTTCTAAGAGAGCAAGTATCATGCTTGCTTTATTTAATACTATTACCATGTTTCCCTGAAAATAAGACCTAGCCAGCCCATCAGCTTTAATGCATCTTTTTGAGCAAAAATTCATATAAAACCGGGTGTTATTTTACTATAATATAAGATCCGGGCTTATATTATATTGTATAAGACCGGGTCTTGCATTAATTTTTGCTCCAAAAGCTTCATTAGTGCTGATGGTCTGGCTAGGTCTTATTTTGGGGGAAATACGGTAATACATGAGGCATCTGGCTGTATGTCAACCGTTTTTTTGTAGGCTTCCAATTTTTGTTGAATGCCTCATTCCCAGAGGTAATAATAAAGAATAATGCTCACTGAGTAAGTATGAGCCTTCATTTTCTTTTCAGTTTAAAAACAAACAAATAACCATGACACTAACATCATTGAGTTTATCAGCATACTAAGTATTTGTGCACATCTTAGGGAAACTACCTGAATATGATAATTATATTCATAGAAGCAGGTACCTATACTTTCCACTCTTTGCCTCACCTCTGCCTCAACATGCATGGGTCACTCATAAATACTGCATCATCTCGTAACTGGACATTTCCATTGTTTGTACTCTTGTGGCCTATTTTCTCTTATTTATTGAATATTAATTTTTTTCCTTCAAAATTTTGTCTCAGCCCAAGCCATTAAGCATATACTGGTCAGTCAAGCTTATAATTCCTTTCTGTGAATGGAAACAATTCTTTATAAGAACTAATTACAATGGTAATTTGTGTTTCTCAGTTCAATTTACTCAGGGTTTCTTTAACAACCTCAAAAGTTTTGAAAAATCATTAGCAAATAGGAATCATTATTCTTTACTTCATTTTTCATTGCCCATTCCTGTACTTGATCTAGGACTTATGAATTTCTTTTTATATTTTATGGTATTTATATAAATTGTATTTTAATTGAATTTAGCACCTTGTAATATAACTAGGATAATGTATAATTTTATTGTCCAAAAGAGCATCATTTCAAGAATAAAACAAATCACTTGTAATAATTAGGCAAGAAAATATAGGCATAAACCAGCAGTATCCCAGGCAAAATTATAGTCCAAATTATATTCATATGTTAATGAACAATTTGCCATAATCTAGTTTATGGTTGTCTGTCTTTAAGGAATCCCAAATTTACCACCATTTCCTATTTTGTTTTGTTTTTCTTGTCTATGAGATAAGCATGTACTGGCTATTTATCTTACTTTGCTGCATAAGCATTTATTAACTCTATGCTACATATGAGAATGTACTGTGGGAGACACATTCCATCTTCAATATCATTTTGTGTTTTGGGAGATACAAAGAAAAATGAGGTATAGTTTTCTACAAAGATCAATATAAAATAGACAAGCCTGTAGAAAACTAACATCAACATGACATTGTCAGTAACATTGTAAAGATTATGTAGGGTGCCAAATGGTCAGTGGACTTATCAGGGGGATCACTTCAGAGACTATGTACATGACCAATATCTATACATCTGAAACTGAAGTAGAATAATATGGAATGTCAACTATAATTATATATATATATATATATATATATATATATATATATATATATAAATTTTAAAGTATTATATAGATACATATATATGTATGTGTGTGTGTATATATATCTATGTATATATATATATATATATATATATATATATATATATTTTTTTTGCCACAGGATGTGGAGTACAGCATAGGGAATAGAGTCAATGATATTGTAATAGCTGTATTTGATGTTAGAGGGGCAGTAGAGTGGGGGGGAGGGTTATCACTTTGCGAGGAGTATAAATGTCTAACTACTACATTGCTTTGTATATCTGAAACTAATAAAAATCAAATTAAAAAAATAATTTAAAAAATATAAATGATAAAATGGCAATAGATACAAAACAAAACAAATAAAACCCATGAGGTTGTGTTGACGTTAATAGATTAAAAGTGCTAAGGAGAAAGAACTGATTTTTTTTTAACAAGCAAAGTATTTATATTGGACTTTGAAAAATAAGTAAGAGTCTGATGGAATGAAACATACACAATAATAAATCAAAGAAAAGGAAATGTGGAAACAACACAGATAACACAAACAACAAAATAAAAGCTATATTTGCAGACATGCATTAATCATTCGCTCTCCCTTTGTTTCCTTCTTAAAGTCTGGTTTAAGAATTTCTTCCTGATGCCACTACTTCCAACTTCCTTTTCAGATTCAGCAAGTTTAGGATTAAATTTTGGCATGTTTAAGAATGTGGAACATGTTGGGATTGCAACATACTCCCTGCCACCTTTTTTTCTTTGCAGCCTCATTTACTTGGGGAATGAGTAATTTTTCAACAAGTACAATTTGTCCTTATTCAATTTATTGTTTCATGAACATAATACTTTAAAAAAATTTTTATGCCATCCAGTCAATATACTTTCATGACATGATGCATAAAAAGGAAAAGCAATAATACACATGATCACAACAAATAAATTATGTTACATAAAAAAAAACCTAAAAGGAATTATATTAATACTTTCTTTGCATCGTCATATGAAAAAGAAACCCATTAAATATGATAGACACATTATCCTTTTTTTTTTTTTTTTTTTTTTAGCCTGGGTACTTAACTTGTGTTTTTCCAAACAGAGAGAGAATTTCCAAGCTCCTTGGAGTTGTTTCTCTTAAAAGAAAACATGATTTATAGCTACTGTGATTATTTGTACCACTTTGCAAACCGGAGATGACTTATTTCTTTTCCAAGGAATAATGCTGACTGCAAGGTTGTGCATATTTTAGATTGTTTCAATTCCTAGAAAAATATCATAAGAAGTTATAATCAGGTTATAGCATTTTTAGAGCTTCATTTATTATTGTGTGTTTTATCTTCAAGTTGTTTTCACAGGTTTGTCAGCATTGTCTGCTTTTGTGTTGAGAAAAAGTAGTTTAACTTAGATGTCATTATTTAGAATGTTTACCCCCAATGAGCACTTTTAAACTTTGGAAACAGTTTTATAATAATTAAAACAATAATCCCTTATAATGAATGAGGCTTTAAGTTTTAGGTATACTTTAACAAACATCTGTTTTCAGAGGTAGAGCTGAAAATGAAATGCCATTCTACTAGTGTTAAAAAATAAATTTAAATAGTACCTCCTTTAAAAAAACACTTCCGTAACAAAATTTGAATTATAAGTTTAATACATTACAACTTGATCAAAGGAGATAATATATGTTTGGCACCTTGAAATACAAATGAAAACACTGGAGATTCATATACAAAGAGGGTGCCAAAACAAAACAAAACACAAAGCTTGTACACATTTTAAGAAAGGAAAACACTGTATTAAAATTGTAATACTCAATATGTACCAATAATGAAAGATAGATACAAGTCACGTTTGACTTCTGTAATTACAAGAGGAGCTCAAAGTGGTTACCATCAGCATCCAGACACTTCTGATTACGGTGAACTGCGGCTTGAGCAATGTTAACTGAAGTGTCCACTTGTATACGTTTTTCTGGCAACCCTGGTATGTGATTCCAGTAATTTTCTGCAGGACATTCATTAAGTGAGCAAATGTTAGTTACTATTAACTGTACATAAGCTTATTTTGGGTTTTTTTTTTAGTTCGTTGTTAAAGATGTAGTGTCTTTACAACATAATTTTCTGTGGTTCTTTCCTCTAAAAGTGTGTCTCTCTTAATGGCCAGTCAGGCATTCTTTTCTCCCCATTCCATTCAGCTCAGGATACTTCCTCAGAGTTGCTGGGATAGTGTAGTCTATGAATTTTATCCATTTTTGGTTTAATGTCTTTATCTTAAAGAGCATATAGCATATTTGCTTTAGGACCTTTACCATATCCCAGGTTGTACTGTACTGTATTAGTCTGCTCAGGCTGCCATAACCAAATACAAGAGGCTGGGTGATTTAAACGGCAATTTAGTTTCTCATAGTTCTGGAGGCTGAAGTCTGAGATCAGGATGCCAGCATGGTCAGATTCTGAGAATTCTCTTTCTGGTTTGTACATGGCCATCTTGTTGTGTCTTCATATGAGAGAGAGGGAGAGGGAGAGGGGGAGGGGGAGGGGAGGGGGAGGGGGAGGGGGAGGGGAGGGGGAGGGGAGGGGGAGGGGAGGGGGAGGGGGAGGGGGAGGGGGAGAGGGAGAGGGAGAGGGAGATATCTTTGGTGTTTCTTATAAGTGCAGTCATCCCCACCCTCATAAATTTACATAAACTTAATTACTTCCGAAGGTCCTACATCCAAGTACTGTCACATGGTGGGGTAGGAATTCAGCATAGGAATTACGAGGGGACACAATTCAGTCCATAGCAATACCATCAGGCCTCACACTGCTGTTGCTCTTCCAAATTTCTTGAAGTTGTGTTTTATCATCATCAAGCAATTACAGTATTTCTTTTAACTTTTCTTCTGTCTCGTATTTAACACATTTGTGCATGTGTTCCAAGATTCTTTTTGAATTTTCTGCTTCACTTTTCTGGGCTTGCAGTGTATGAAGCAAGTGGCCCTGCTGTAGTAATATATGTTGCCATTTAATATTCATCACCATTCATAAGATTCTCACTTGTTGCAGGTCTAATTGCTTATTATTCAATACTGTTATTTCCATCTACCTTTCACCTTTAGCATTATTAGTTTTAGCTTTAGCTGGATATTGTACACTGATATTTTTAAATTATGAAAACTAATAATCTGGATTAATTTGTTTAATATAGAAAATACAATGGCATGCTCAGCTACGCATCTAAGTCTAAAAGTTGCACAAGCCTAGTTTGGCCTTACTAATTAGCTGAGGAAGACTACTAGCTAGAGGTATCTTTTAAAGACTAGTTTTTAATTTCATGTATGAGAAGGAAGGAGTGGGTTCTGCAGTGGTTGGATTAAATATGGTTTGCATATAAATGTCTCACTCCTTGATAATGAACTGAGGAGAATACTTAGAAAAAGTATATTACATGTGAGTGATGTAGATTCATTCAGATAGAACTGTAAATGAACTTGAAATAATGGGCAGTTTTCTCCAACAGTCTTAGAATAAAATTGTCAGTGCACTTGTTGAAGAGATTATGGTTCAGTATGGAATCAATATCTGGAAATACTACAAGGCAAGGAGAAACCATTTAGTCTTATATGTAGGAGGATGGCATGGTTCAATTTGCAGATTGTTTGGTCCTCAAGGGCCATGAACCTCCCAGTACTTAGCAAAGAGCTGCCACACAGTAGGTGATCAGCAGATAACTATTCTATAAGTGAAAACTGCATAAATTATTTTCTAAAAGATTCATCAAGAGTGTCATTAAAAGCATGGCAGCATGAGGAGTCCTCTGAGCTCCCACTTGAAGTTACAAGTTAAACGGATATAATTCAACAAATAATTCCCTGTGTAATATACAAACACGTTTGAGAGTTCTGCGTATCCACACCTCTGAAGATGGGTGAATCTCGGTTAAAAGGGCAGGAGGGAAGGGAGAAGAGCAGAGACGGGTATGCAGATGCAGCCCAGAGCTCACTGTAGTTCTCAGGAGAGGGGAGGATTCAGGCTGCAGTGCACTCTCTGTGGCCCCAAGCATTTCTGCCTGAATGATTAGCATATAATACTGCTGAACCCAACAATCGGGGCAGAGAACAAATACAGAGGGGTGACACCTGTGTTCTAGCAGCTGCAATTGACAAGCAGAGAACAAAGCCACAGAACCTGGCTGCCTCCCCACACTCTCCTAGAGTTAACAGTGGACCCAAGAAAAAACTTCAGCAGTGCGTGTAGGGTTACAAAGCAGAATATTGACAGCCCTGCGAACTAGAGAGACAGTTCCCGAGTGGCAGACACACACTGTGGCTAATCCCAGTGACAGGGGTGAAGATACAGAGACAAAACAGTTAAGGTCTAGCAGTCACCATTACTAGATGGAAAACAAAGCCACAAATACACCAGCAACTTCTCCCAGGCTTCCCTGCCCCCACTCATAACAGCTGGTCCCAGCAGGGGCCCCAGGGGACAGTACAAGCAGAGCAGCACCACATCTGGCTACAGGGGCAGCACTGAGATTTCAGGGGCTCAGAACCTCATCAAACACCACATTGTCCCACAGGAGTGGTGCCCTCAGACCAAGGTGACCTGGTCACAGAGGGGATGCCCACGTCTCTAGGGATTACAAGGCACCTTCCACCATAAGAAGCCAGAACAGTGCAAGAGAAAATAAAACACTGCAGCACCACTTACTGGGAAACAACAAAAAAGAAACATTATCAAGATGCTGCAGAGTTCATCCCATAAACACATAGGCAGATAAATAATCTATCAAATACCATGAACAACCAAGGTAATAAAGAAGCTCAGAGAGAAAATGAAAAATCTCCAGAAAATAAACTTAAATACGTGGAAATATGTGACTTCAATGACAGCGAATTCAAGATTACAATTCTGACATTATGTTAGGTGAAATAAGTCAGATGGACAAAGACAAATACCATATGATCTCACTTTTATGTGGAATCTAAAAAATAGAATAAATGAACAACTAATCAGAAACAGTCTCAGAGATATAGAGAAAAACCTGAGGGTTGCTAGATGAGAGGAGGTGGGGATGAGGGAGAAGGTGAGGGGATTAGAAAGCACAAATTAGTAACCACAGGATTGCCATGGGGATACAAAAGACACATTGTGGAATATAATACATAATGTTGTAAGTATTTTGTAGCATATTTCTTGGACACTTGTCTTATTAGGGAGACCACTTCATGGATGGTGTAGATACCTGATCACTGCAGTGTACACCTGAAGCTGACACTGAATAATAATAAATGTCAAATATACATATATATACATATACATATATATATATATATATATATATATATATATATATATATATATATAAAATTATAGTTGTCAGTTGCAGGATGTGGAGTACAGCATAGAGAATAGAATCAGTGGAATTGTAACAGATATATACTATGTCAGAGGGATAATAAATTGGGAGAGGGGGGTTATCACTTTGTGAGGGATATAAATATCTAACTATTACATTATTCTGTACACATGAAGCTAATATAAAGAAAGATTGCAGGTCTGAAAAAAGCTCCACAATATGCAAAAGAATTCAGATAAGCAGTTTAGTGTACTCAGAAATAAAATGAACAAACAAAAGCAAGATTTTATGAAGAGATTGCAACTTTAGAAAAGGACCTAATAGAAATTTTGGAGATGAAGAACTCAATAAAAGAGATGAAGAATGAAACAGTGAGCTTAGGAAATACAGCTGACCAGATGGAGGCAATAATTAGTTGTACTGAGGATAGAAATCTGGAAATATCACAGATGAGAGAAGAGAGAGACTTGAAAGATAAAAGAAATCAAAGAGCTCTACAAGAAACATCTGACTCTATCCGAAAGGGCAATATAAGAATCATGGGTATACCAAAAGGAGAATAGAGGGAGAAGGGCACAGAGAGCCTATTCACACAAATAGTCAACGAGAACTTCTGAAACCTGTGGAAAAAACTGTATCCTTGATTCCAATAACCAACCAGAACACCTAATTATCTCATCCAAAAAGGCCTTCTCCAAGGCATATTATATTAAAACTGTCAAAAATTAATGACAAGGAAACTATTCTTAAGGCAACCAGGGAAAAGAAGATGGTAACCTACAAATGAAAGCCCTTTTGATTTTTTTCAGCAGAAACTCTACAAGCTAGGAGGAAATTGAATCAAATATTCAAACTATCAAAAGAGAAAAATTACAAGCCAAGAATAATAAATCCAGCAAAGTTATCCCTTAGGTATGAAGAAGTAATAAAGACCTTTCCACATGTACAGTAACTGAGGGAATTTTCCACCACAAGGCCTGCATTACAGAAGATACCAAAGGGGGTTATTGTACCAGAAACAAAAAGACAAAAGGATACGAAAATTTGAGTAAGATGAATAACAGACCGAAGCAAGAAATTGCAACTCCTATTCAGAATATGGCACTGTGCACTTAAATATAATGTAAAGGTTAAAGGAGATAAAAACATAAAAATACAAAAAGAGAAAAAAAAAAAAAAAGCAATTGGTTACTGCAACTCAGAAATGAATTCCCATCATAAATAAGGCTAACTTGTGGCAACAAAAACATAAAAGGGGAATGATAAAGGCCTGAATTTGTGAAGGGAAATGGAGATAAGCTTCATGCTAAAGAAAAAGGAATACTTTATATATGAAACTTTCTTTTACACAAACGTCATGGTAACCACACAGGAAAAAAAAATACATAACTGAAACACATAACGTAAAAAAGAGGAAACAGAGGGGGTAACATCATAGAATACCACCAAACTAAAATAACAGATGCACAAGGGCAAAAAATCAATGGAGACACTGAGCTATGAGAAAACGAAAGATGAAATGGCTATAGGAAATCCTCACATATCAATACTCACCCTAAATGTAAATGGACTGAACTCACCAATAAAAAAGGCACAGAGTAGCAGATTGGATCTAAAAACAAAATCCAAACATATATTGCCTTCCAGAAACACATCTCAGCTGCAAGGAGTTAAGGGGTGCAAACACAACCTTAAAGGGAGCAAAATAATACTCCAAGCAAATAGCATCCCAAGAAAAATAGGTGCAGCCAAACTTATAACTTATGAAATAAATTTCAAGATAAAAATGTAACAGGAAACAACATGGATATAGCATTATGATAAAGGTGACAGTACAACAAGAAGACATAACACTGATCAATATATATACTCCCAACCAAAATATATAAAGCAACTACTAAGAGAACTAAAAGAAGAAACTGACAAAAACGCAATTATAGTAAGAGACCTAAATATATCATCAACAGCTATGGATAGATCATCCAAACAAAAATGTAATAAGGAAATACCAGCCTTCAATGACACATTACGCCAAATGGACGTAATCAACATTTACATAGCCTTTCATTCAAGAACACTGGATTATACATTATTTTCTGGTAAACATGGAACATTCTCAAGTATAGACAATACATTGGGATGCAAAACTAGCCTCACCAAATTTAAGAAGATTGACATTATACCAACCCTATTCTCTGACCACGATGCTTTGAAATTGGAGATCAACTGCATAAAGAAAGTGGGGAAAAAACACAAATATGTGGATATTAAACAACAAGCTACTACAGAACGACTGAGTCAAAGAAGAAACAAGAGGAGAGATCAAAAGATACATAGAAACAGATGAGAATAAAAATATATCAAAAGTTTGGGATGCTGCCAAAGTGGTAATAAGAGAGAAGTTTATATCATTGCAGGTCTATCTCATGAAACAAAACAAAAAATCCCAAATAAACAATGTAAAATTATATCTTAAAGAGCTGAAAAAGATGAAAAAGTGGAACCCAAAGTCAGCAGAAGGAAGAAAATAATACAAAATTAGAACAGAATTATATATAACTGAACAAAACGGCCATGGAAAAAAACAATGCAACAAAGAGCTGGTTCTTAGAAAAGATTAATAAAATTGACAACCTTTGGCTAGACTCACTAAGGAAAAAAAGAGAAAACAAACAAAATCAGAAATGAAAGAAGAGGTTACGATGGAAACAATAAAAATACAAAGGACCACACAAGAATACTATGAGAATTATATGACACTAAGTCAATAAACTAAAGGAAATGGACTAGTTCTTAGAAATATGTAATCTTCCTAGACTGAATCACGAAGAACTGGACTATCTGAATAGAGAAATCAACCATAAGGAAATTGAAACAATGAACCAAAACCTTCCCAAAAGCAAAAGTCCAGGACCAGATGGCTTCACTAGTGAATTCTACTAAACATTTAAAGGGGATGTAACAGCTGTTCTCTTTAAACTCTTCCAAAAAGTTGAAGAACCAGTAATACTTCCTAACTCATTTTATGAGGCCAACATTACCCTAATACCAAAACCTGGTAAGGATAACACACACAAAAAAAGAAAACTGCAGACTAATATCTCTGATAAATAGAGACACAAAAATTCTGAACAAAATACTAACAAGTCAAATACAACAATATTTTAAAAAGGTTACATATCACAATCAAGTGGGGTTCATCCCAGGGGCACAAGAATGATTCAACATACACAAATTGGTCAATATAATACACCACATAAAATGAAGGATAAAAATCAGACGATTATATCAATAGGTGCAGTAAAAGCATTTGACGAGATATAACATTCATTTATGATTAAAACACTTAATAAAATGGGTATAGGGAGTAAGTACCTCAACATCATAAAGTCCATATATGACAAACTCTCACCTAACATCATAACTAATGGTGCAAAACTAAAGCCTTTTGCTCTATGTTCAGGAACAAGACAAGAACATCCCCTCTCATTACTGTTATTCCACATAGTACTGGAAGTTCTAGCCTGAACAATCAGGCAAGAGAAGGAAATAAAAGGAATCCAAATTAGGAATGAAGAAATCAAATTGTTACTTTTGCAGATGACATGATTCTCTATGTAGAAAACCCTAAAGACTCCACCAAAAACTATTAGAAATATAAATACATATAGTAAAGTTGCTGGATACAAAATCAATGTATAAAAATCCATTGCTTTCCTATATAATAACAATGAAATTTCATAAAAATAAATGGAAAAAAAAGTGTTTTGCAATTGCAACCAAAATAATGAAATACCTAGGAATAAATTTAACAGAGGATACAAAGGACCTATATACTGAAAACTACAAGACATTATTAAAACAAATTGGAAAAAAACATACAAAAAATGGAAAAATACTCTTGTTCATGAATTGTAAGAATCAACGTAGTTAAAACAGCTATGTTACCTAAAGATATATACAGATTTAATGCAATCCCCATCAAAATCCCAAAGGCATTTTTTAAAGAAACAGAATAAAGAATCATCAGATTTGTATGGATTCACAAAAGAGCCTGAATAGTGAAAGCAATCCTGAAAAAAATGTACAAGCCTGGATGTATCACATTCCCTGACTTCAATTTATACTACAAAGTGATAGGGATCAAAACAGCATGGTATTGGCAGTAAAAAAAGCACACACAAAAAAAACAAAAAAAAAACAACAACAACCAGGCACAGATCAATGGAACAGAATTGAGAAATAAACCCACGTAAATATGGACTGAAAATTTTCTACATTGGGGCCAAACACATACAATGGAGAAAAGAAAGCCTCTTCAATAAATGGTGCTGCCAAAATTGGAAAACCACAAGCAAAAGAATAAAACTAGACTGCTATCTGTCCCAATATACCAAATTTAACTAGAAATGGATCAAAGACATAAACGTAAGATCTGAAACTGCATAGAAGAAAGCATAGGTACTAAACTTATGGACCTTGGGTTCACAGAGGATTTTATGAACTGGACCTCAAAGGCAAGTGAAGTAAAAGCTAAAATAAATGAATGGTACCATATCAAACTAAAACGCTTCTGCACAGCAAAATAAACCATCAACAAATAAATAGGTAGCCAACCGAATGGGAGAAGGTATTTGCAAAGAACACCTTCAATAAGGGGCTAGATATCCAAAATATATGAAGAAAGCATGCAATTCAACAACAAACAAACAACCCAATTTAAAAATGGGCAGAGGTCTTGAACAGATACTTCTCCCTAGAAGATATACAAATGGCCACATGAAAAAATGATCAAACTCACTAGCTATTAAGGAAATGCAAAGCAAAAGCACAATGAGATACCACCTCACACCTGTTAGAATGGCTATTAACAAGACAAGTAATAAAAAGTGTAGAAGAGGCTGTGGAGAAAAAGGAACCCTCATACACTGTTGGAGGGAATGTAAATTGGTACAGCCACTATGGAAAACAGTGTGGAGGTTCCTCAAAAAATTAAGAATAGAATTATCACATGACCCAGCATACCTCTTCTGGGTATCTACCCCCAAAATCTGAAAAAATTTATCTGTAAAAATATATGTACCCCTATGTTCATTGCAACATTATTTATGGTGGCTAAGACATGGAAACAACCAAAGTGTCCTTGACAGATGACTGGATACAGAAGAAGTGGTACATATATATAATGGAATATTACTCAGCCCTAATAAAAAATGAAATACTGTCATTTGCAACAACATGGATGGAACTTGAAATTATCGTGCTAAGCAAAATAAGTCAGACAGAAAAAGTTGAGCACCATATGATTTCACTCATATGTGGGATGTAAAACTAAAAGCAACAAATGGACAAGACAAATGAACAAACATAAACTCATAGACGCAGTTTAGCAGTTACCAGAGGGTGGTGGGGGTAATAGAAGAGGGTAAATGGGATGAAAAATATGGTAACAGAAGGAGATTTGACTTTGGGTGGTGAACACACAGTGCAATATACAGATGAAGTATTATAGAATT
The DNA here is from genome assembly GCF_057876585.1 of Rhinolophus sinicus. Taxonomy (NCBI): domain Eukaryota; kingdom Metazoa; phylum Chordata; class Mammalia; order Chiroptera; family Rhinolophidae; genus Rhinolophus; species Rhinolophus sinicus. Next base: position 78,764,433 of record NC_142502.1, on the reverse strand, counting down.
GTACAGTTGAAACCTATGTAATTTTATTAACCAGTGTTACCTCAATAAATGTAATAAAATAAGGTTAACGGGGAAGGTGGATAAAATATCAATGGGGAATGATGGAATTATAATGTACAGCTATGATACAATGGAATTCTGTATTTGGATGGCAATAAAAAAGAAAAATACAAAATGAATGTCACTGTGTAACTAACTGTTCCCAAGGATTTCCGGCAATCTTTAAGTTTTATATTATACATTGTACTAGATATTGCTTTGAAATGTCAACTATGTATTTTTTGTATTTTCCCCAACACATAGTAGAAATAGACAACCTTCAAACAATCAGCATTATATTTTCAGACTGTTGAAATTGCATTGTTTGAATGACATGTTGAGATGTTAGGCTAGATGTGTGACTTATTGTCATTGTATCACATGTGAATAAATAACCTTTGCTCATAGCATTTCATCTTTGTGGAGCAACCTTCATGTGACCCTCTTGCTATCAGATGGAACACTATCTATTCTTCTGGTTAGAATCAAAATTTTGTACCATCAGTTTGTCTTTTTTCTCAACTAAAGCTGATCTCTACTTAAATGCATATAGATCTTTGCACTTCTCTCTCTCTTTTTTTTAAATTATTACATCATGATTTGTAAGGTAATAATTGTGTATATTGGTCCACTGTGTTTTATAATCAAAATTGTCTTTGATCTTTTTATCTGCCTTTTTTTTATATCTAGTGGTATTCATGCAATGGTCCTTAATTAATATTTATTCAATAAATGAATGAATTAAAAAAGAAAAACATGATATTCTAATAACTCCTAATCCTGTTCCATAATTAAAAGAACTGAGGCAGAAACCTTAGTGTTATAAATTGTTAATTTGATGTTGAGGTTGATTTAGAGTTCATTTTTAATATTTTGCTTCACCTCTTTTTCTTTTCAAATTTTGTCTTCAATAATATTATGTTGACTTAAAACATGTTAATTAAAGAAATAATTCTGTTATTACCTCATATAAAACTTATCCTAGGTTACATACTGATGGAAATTCAAGAAGCATTTTTTAAGGCCAACATGGTGTGACATTCCAAGATTCAGTGACAGATTTGAATAGAGGCTCTAAAACAGTGCAGGTTTATATAATAAGTAGCATATGTGGTAGCAATTACTAATTAGATAATTGGAAGCATATGGCAGCAATTACTGTCAATCAAATTATGCAGTATCCCAGTAGGTAAAATAATACCTTCAGTGCAGAAATGTCTCCTATGTATATTCTCAATTCGATCAAGGGATTAATGAGAGCATTCTATGCTATAGTTTGAGTCACTACCAATGAACAGTGCTTAGAAACAATCTATAACTTTAATTGAGGTCATGGCTACAGTATGTGACAGGAGCTATGAATTGGCCCATCCAATTTGCTGTGGTTCATTAAGACACAAACTGCTCAGGAATTGTGTAGACAGGTCACAACAAATCATACCAAGTGAATTGTTCAGTGAGGTAGAATTTTATTGTACAGATATGGCCAAAGGCCAGGTTTATGTATCACGAGAAAAATGCCCATGATATAGTATATACTGTGTATCCAGGACTTAGCTGGATGGTCAGATGCATCACATTCTCTGGCAGCAATAGCTCATTAAGATCTATATCCAGAAAATAATGGGGCTTATCCTTACAATATGTCATGGTTTCTATGGAAGTCCATAGATATACCACTATTAATCTAATACGAGAAGAAAACCTAGTTTTAGATTGGAAGCCAGAGCAGTCTTCTAGCCCAGGAAAATTAGCTTTGCAGACCACACGGATATGTAGGCTTCACTGCTCACCCTTCCTGATCAAAGTTTGTGCTCAACAATGCATATTGATGTGCTCAGCAACTTTCCAAGTCTGGCTGAAGAGAGGACTTATTATATCTATAATGAAGCTATCAAACCTCAGATCAAACAGTATCTTAGTTATTATTCTAATATGAAGACAATGTGTTTGATAATTCTATGCAACCCTATTATCAGTCTCCATATTGCCAAAATTAGAATGTGCTTGCCTATTTAGATGTCTTTCTTCCCTTTTCCTTTTGCCCTTATATCAACCTTTTTGTCACATATTTATGCTCACATGTCCACGTACAGGTACACATACACACAAACACACACACTTTATCATAACATGAGTCTACTGTCTGCACTAGAAACCCAGAGAAATCAGAACTTCAAAAGGATCTAATAAGAAATAGTCTTCCTTTGTATCAAGAGGTTGTCTTTTCCTTCTGAAAAATCACAGATGATAGCGATAGATAACTGTGGTTCTAATGTCCTACAGCAACTACTTATAATGATTAATATTGTGTGCTTGTTTCTATATATACATAATCAATAAATATTGCACTATACATCAGCAAAATAATGATAGTAATAAATAGGCTTTCAACTACTCTGCCAATTAAAGCTACAATCTGCTTAGGCTATTATTACTTTTCCCTTACACCATAAAAACCTGCATACACACTTTCAGTTTTAACAAATATTCACTGGGTGTTTAATGGATTGAAAGAAATGTTCTAGGTCTTGTATATCTAGGATAGATACAACACAGTGAAAATTTCTGCCCTCAGGTAGGTACAATCTAATGTCAAAAAAGAAAAACAGAATCAACATGAATAAGTAAACTATATAAGTACTAATGAGGAGAAAGAAGCCGTGAGAGGAGATGGGGAGAGACTGGGAGTAGGATGAGAAAACACTGAGCAGTGATTTGAAGGAGGTGAAGTAGCAAGGCCATACTTAGGCGGGAAGAACTTCCCAGGAAGAAAGATGAGTGCTCAAGCCCAGAAGCCGGAGAATGCCTGCCTGGCATATTCCAGACAAGCAAGGCAGTAATGTGTCTCTAGGAGAGTGTGGTGGCAGGGAAGTAAGAGATAAGATTACACCCATTATGGAGGTGTTTCCCTAGGGCCTTTGAGGTCGTTTTAAGGGCTTTGGCTTTTACTCTGTCTGATGTGGGTAGCCACTGGGGACTTTTGAGGAGGAGAGCAATGAACAAACTATAAAAGACTCACTGTGGCTGCTCTATTCACAATACACTGAAGGGAAAAGTTGGATCAGGAAATCAGTTAGATTGATATTGCAAGCATCCAGGCAAGATCAGAATTATGAAAAGTGACTGAATTCTGGATTTGAAGGTAAAGCTAGTAGAATATGATAGTACATTGAATATGACTTGTGAGAGAAAGGGAGAAAACAAAGAGGGCTTCACAATTTTAAGTTATAAAACTGAAGTCCTGGACTTGCCATGAATGCCATGTGGGAGACTGTGACAGAAGCAGGGTTCGGGATGTGTATGTTTGGTTTAGCTGTTTGTTAGTTTGTCTGCTTTCTGGTGAAGAATGGAATGCTAAATTTGGAAATACTGAATTTAAGCTGAGTATTAGACGTGATCTACCTCCATGGAGAGATGTAAATTAGACAGTTAGATATTGTAGGAAAGGGTTAACAAAGCTTTTCCTGCTTGCTTGGTAAGAACATTTGACTTTCTTTAGCTCTCTACGTTTGTTTTCCTGGAAACCTGAGAAAGATGATCTGCTAATGATATTACTAATGACAGCGGATAATATATTGACAGACAGTAGGTGAAACTGAAAATTGAAATCAAAACTTATTTCAAAATAGACTGCAATATGTCACACAAAGCAGATAAATGTACCAAACCAGAACCATGATGTCTGTCACAAACTCTGTTCTCCAATTATTTTAACACCAGCTTGTTCAGAACCATATTTTCCAAGAAAAGACCATGAACAAATTTGTGAATTCACACATTCTAAAGACAAGACCACTGACTGTTTCCAGTAACATCCTAGTTTGTAAAAACTGACAAATCCCAACTAAGATCATCCCATGATTAACTCCAGATCTCAAAAATCCTAGAAGTCCCCCTTCATAAATTCCCTCTTTTGAGAGACCCACTATTCCCAAGTGTGCCCTTTGTTGCAGCAAACTCAGTAAGCTTAGACTTTTCTTTCTTTCTTTCCCTTTCTTCCTTCTTTCTTTCCTTCCTTCTTCCCTTCCTCTCTTCCTTCCTTCCTTCCTTCCTTCCTTCCTTCCTTCCTTCCTTCCTTCCTTCCTTCCTTCTTTCCTTCCTTCCTTCCTTCCTTCCTGCCTTTTCTCTTTCTTCCCCTTCTTCCCCTTCTTCTCCCCCTTCTCCTTCTCCTTCTCCTTCTCTTTCTCCCCCTCTCCCCCCTCTCCCTCTCTCTCTCCCTGTCTTCCTTCCTCTCTCCTTCCGTGCCTCCCTCGGTTTCTGCCTCCCCCCCCCCATAGGTCTATCAACTGTGGGCTTTAGAAAATAAGCTTTAATGCAAAGGAGGGTTGCTTCTGGACAAAGTTGTCATGATTGGTAAACTGTATCTGGACTGGGAGAATTGTTACTACTTTAAAGGAAGACAATACCTTTTTACATCCTTGAGTATAGTGAGTGTGGGAACTGGGCATGCCTCTTATGGATACCCAGAAAGCTATACCTGTTGAATTGTTACAAAAAATATTGCTTCTGTGATATATAATGTTTTCAAAAGTGGGTGATACATGCACCCTTCTGGAAAGGATTGTTTCTTTGCACCTGAGCTATGTGAACTGCTGCAAGGAATGCTACTAGGATTTCTGCAGATGTGGAAACTCAGCACTCCCTATGGGATGGCAAGCTGTGACAGCTGTCTTGTATCCTTTGTACAGGTGAGTGCCAACTGAGGCTTAAGTCAGTCTGGCAAGTATGAAAGTTTAGCTGAAATGAGGCAGAGTCCTTAGTGGGCATTGTAACAAGGCAGCCTGGAATTCATGGGGAAGCTCTTATTTGTAGATAAAAATGTGGATAGCATTAGTGTTTAAGTGATATTGAAAGCTAGGGGGGGAAAGAGAGAGAGATGAGATTTTAAAATAGCAAATGCAAATGAAGAAAAGATATCCAAGGAGGGTGGCCTGGGCATTCTAAATGGAAAGAATTGAGGAGAGAAGGAGATACAGGAAAAAGATGTTGAGAAGAAACTGCCAGTGGTGAGATGCAGGAATTCTGCTTCCTAGAGGCCAAATGAAGAGTGTTTTAAGGAGGAGAGGATAATTAATTTTATCAAAGGCTTCTGTTAGCTCATGTAAGATAAGGAATGAGAATTGAGCATTGCATTTAGCAACATATATATGGGTGTCTGTTGACCTTAACGTGACCACTTTCAGTGAATTCATAAGGTCAAATACCTGCTTGGAGAGGGATTAAATGAAAATGGATGGAGAGGATTTAAAACTGAAAGGACAGACAATACTTTTTATAAAGAGAGAGAAATGGGAATATAATTGAAAAATGGAATGAGGACAAGAAGGAGGTTTTTTATTTATTTATTTTTCTTTCTTTTATTCCTAGAAGGGTGTAAAAGAGCGCACATGTACGTTAGCTGGATGGTCCCTTGGAGAGGAAAAATAATTTTGATGCATGAGGGAAGAGGGATCCATGGCTTTGGGTGGATGACAAGGAGATAGGCACAAAATACAGGGGGTGAACTCACATATAAAAGCCTGATATATTCATCCATATTGTGGTCTGCTCAGAAATGCTTGAAGGAAAGCATAAATATTTCTCTCATTTTAGATCCAACACAGTGAGCTTCTGTTTATTTGTTCATTTAATAAATACGTAGTCAATGCCTTCTTGGCCTTAGGAACTGTTTTAACAGCTAGGCACACAGCGGTAAACAAAACAGATTAAAAGCAGGCCTGTCTTCATGGTGTTTCCCTTTAAAGGAACCCACTGAGTTTGAAAAACAAGTTGAAGAATAAAAACACTTGCTATATTTTTTGTCTTATATCATTTTTTTTAATCACTTCAGTGTAGCCTTGTTGTCTTTGTTGAAATTTCAAAGTAATTCTCTGCTCAGAAAAGAAGCCTGAAAGAAACAGCTTGGGTAATGTTTCTTTTAAGAGAACTCCTTATTCAGCTGACAGAAAAGATTGTGTCTGGTAATCACTGTTTCCAAAGAACTGATGAGATTGTGTCAGCAGAGGTTTGAGAAGGAACACTGAATACTTCCAGATCTAGTCAGTAAGTTCTTTCCTGAGAATGGCCAAGCAAAATCAATATAAAGCCCCCATAGGTTTCTTTTCATGTCCCATGTAAAAATAACTAACTTGGCAAATGCTACATTCAGTTACTTCTTTTCAACCTCAAAATCTATTGCAATGACTAGATAGGGATTCTAACTCATGCTTTGTATAAGGGACAATTCACCATCTATTACTTTAAATGTGGTCAAGGAAAGCTTTTACCACTTGAGGTAATAGCTACAGTTTTCCCCACAAAGATATTGTTTCTTGTTTTTTGGGTGATTTGTATTTCTAAATTAGCTCAGGGACCTAGATAAGAATTTAATTTGGAGGGATGGGATGTAAGCAAAGCCTGTTTGTTTAGAGTTCCTTATATACTGGGGGGGGGGGGGGGGGGGGAGTGAGGATCTTTCTGCCCACTGAAGCAGGGCATTTCCTCTCTGAACCTCACATTCTATCCCACATTTTTTGACTGCAGTAATTTTTATCTTCAGTCTTGATAACTCTTATTCAATGTCTTGAACTCTCTATGCATTAACTTGTTTTGCCTGTGATTCTGTAGATCCTAGCGTTCTACCACAAATGCTCTATTTGATGGACTCCATTGAAAAGCTATTGAATTAGAATTTCTTGGAAATGGGAGTTGGAACATCTTCATTTCAAACCAACCCAGAAAACTTGTCTGTGCATTAAAATGTAAAATCCTAGACCTTCTTATTGACGATGGCATTTAAAAAATGCTGTCAGCCAAGAAAGAATGATGAGCTTGCCTTTAACTGATTTTGCCTTTATTCAAAGACTCTAGTAGTTGTACAATGTTTGTTGTTGTTGCTGTTGTTGTAGGTTTTAATAATACCTCAAGCCATGGTTCTCAACTGGAGTAGGGTGAGATTTTTCCATAAAAGAAACTTTGGCAATATTTGGAGTCAATGTTGGTTGTCATGAAGGGGTTAGGTGGTTTTATTGTGTCTAATGGGTAGATCAGGGATGCTTCTTAACTCCCTACCATGTATACTTCAGGCCCCCACAATGAAAGAATCATCACCTGGACAAAACAAATAAATATAATGGAACTTAAGAAAACTTACCCTAAGGCAACTGTCTAGAACAGATGACAATTTCAATATGCTTCTTTGTCCACTCAATCCAGAGCCCAGAGGCCTTTTTTCTTTTTTTCTTTCTTTTCTTTTCTTTTTCTTTTTTTTTTTTTTTTAACATCTGGAACGAGGATGCTTCTGTTTGTAACCCTGGAATTCTATACGAAAAGAGGCAGACCACTTATAGTATTTTGATCCTTCCCTGCCTCCCACACTCAGTTTAATATACAAGACATTTAGAATTTCTATGGGGTGGGGATTGGGGGGTATGTGAAACAGTGTGCTAAAGGCAACATCATAAAATCTGAATACCAAAATGGAAGATAGTAACTGCATAAACTTCAAGCATTCCTTTAAATTTAAAAAAGTAGCACTAAACACTAAAGATATAATTAAGAGTAGAATTGAATCTTTATGGAAGTTACAAAATAATCTTGTGATTAATTAAAAAAAGGAAACACACACACACACACACACACACACACACACACACACACACACACACAACTATAATGATAGGGCAATAAATGAAGTTGAAAATCGTCTTTTTGACCATACAATTAAAACAAGAATTCTTTGTCAACTTGTATGAAATCTCATTTGTTATGTAACAGTGTTTTACAGAATTAACAATGGGCCTCTGTGCCATCTGAGATTTGCAGCTAAGCAAAGTCAAAACAACATAGGGTAAAGTGCAGTAAAAAGGAACACTGCTTTAGGTCATCAAAATGCACTAACACAGTGTTGGAAATCAATAACATATTGACATTTCAGAAAGCATACTCAGGAGGGCAATTCCAGAACTATAGAAAATCTTATCCCCATAGCACTGGATTGTCTTCTGTATAAAAGTAAAACAAGAAATAAACAAAAGCAAAAACAAAAACATGGGAGAAATTGAGTGAACACAGGCTTAAAGTGCTTGCTTTGAATACAGAATAGCTGTATTAGAAATAAGACATATTCAGTAATGAAACAATTTTCAATTTGACAATAAATTTAAAAAAAATACTTAGATGCTGCATGTCTTTTCAAAAGATTATTGTTTAATCACACATATAATTTTGTTATTACAGAATGAAACATTGGCCTGAAGAACAATTAGCCAAAAAAACTCAGAAAACTATACAACAATAAAAGTTTATCACTCCCAAATTTATATCATGTTCATTTGTATTTACTAATTTACATGACAATTGTTTCAGGAATGCCTACCATATACTGGATTCTGTTTATCTTCTAGGAATAAAGGGGTGAACAAGGAAAAGCATCTTTTCTCATGGAACTTAAATATCATTGAGGAAGAAAAGTATTTAAAATAAGCAAAGAAACATTTTTTTATGTCAAAAAGGAAGTTAAAATAAGTGACAAGACTAGTTGTGGGTGACTGTTACATACATCAGAAGGTTTCTCTGAGGAGGTGATATTTGATATTTTCATTTATCTTCCATACATTGGTACAAATATAATTTTAAAAATTGCCTATTGAAAAACACAAATTCTAAAGACTGTAATATTCTATCATGTTAATATTGAACATAAACAATGTCATATTTTTAATATATCGTTTTATTTCAAATAATGGGTCAAATTGAATAAATAGTTTCAGAGTTTGACACACATTTTGAACTCACATTTGTAAGAGTTTTACCGTTTTTAATCCCATAAAATGTAATTTGTAAGAGTCAAATTTTCACATAATTCTCACCATTTGTATTTTCCTTTAAAAATCACACACACACACACACACACACACACACACACACACACGGAAAAAAGTTGCTTAGTAGTTTTGAATTAACACTTTAATTTACTGGTGGGCTTCATTATTATACATGTTTATTGGACACTTATTTTCATACACATAAATATACTTCATATAAGTACTGATGTTCCTTGATTTTTAAAATGTAAACATTATCTTATGTAATAAGAATATTAAAAGTTTGACAGTTGCTTATGTTACAACTATTTCATACCTTGTTTGTGTGAAGAATATTATAATTACTTTTCAATATATGAACTACCCACTTTTATCATGTGACATTTTTCATACTAAAAGAACATCTTGACACCATTGATTATCAATGATAAACATTCAGGATTTCAAATCCAAATTAGGATTTTCGAAAGCTAGTGTCTGAAACTGTGAACTTGATAGCTTCCCAACACTTTGAAGACTTTCTCTGATAAGATCAGTGGTTATATATGATTGTGAATTTTTGATATTTATAAAGGATGTCTCAACATTTGGAAGATCTCATTGAATAATTAATTAAATCTTATATCCCAACTGATTAATGGTTGGCCTTATAGAATAATGCATGGATAAAGAATCTATTTAAAGTGCAACAAAGATCAAAAGATTTTATTGTAACAGAGTATGAAATATCATTAATAAAGTGATATTCCATCTTGCAACTGAGCTTTAAGAAAATACCACTCATTGGATATTGGTGTAGTATTAAAGGCCAAAATCCAAAATTAATGAAAAGGTCATGGAAATACTGTTCCTTTTTCCAATGACATATTTGTAAGACCAGATTTTTTTCATATACTTCAATCAGAATGAATGCAGATCAATTGTGATCTATGAAGTCAGACATTTAAAATATTTACAAAGCTAAAACAGTGCCAATCATGTCACTAAATATTTATGGAAATAATATTATTATAAATATGTTATTTCTGTTACCATGCAATGGGTTTATCATTATTTTAAATTAATTATTACATATTTTTAATTCTTATAATTTCTAGTGTAGTGAATATGCCTAGATCTATTTCTATATCAACTACCTCTTTGTATATATATACATATAATGTATATATGTTTATATAATATATATTTTATATATCTATATATATATCTGTGTATATCTGTATACACACACACACACACACACACACACACATAATGTAAAAGAGTCATGGATTAAAAGTTTGAGAATTACTGTATTACAGTTATCTGTGGTTAAAAAAAACAACAACAACTGTGAAGTGGTATTTGTAGTAAGTCCCGAGGAGAGAATCACAACAAAATTCCTAAGTTTCTATATTGGAGAAACATACAATTTTCATAAAAAAACTCCTGTCCAGCTATTGGATCCTAGTACAATGCTGCATTTGACCATAGGCTATCATAAAATCATATAAGCAGTGCTACCCATCTTGAACCAGGATCAGGCAGACCTACTAATTTAGAAGGTTGAGTAGACCCTCAGAGCTTTAAAAGTATATCTGAAATCAGGCATAAACAAGATCAAGAATCACAGACGAGCTGTCTGAGTGGGGGTCATAACCACTACATTACTTACCACTTTCACATTAATGTGTCTCTTAGTTCATACCTAAGACTATATGGATGGTCCCTTTTGGCAGCTGACAAAAGAAATAAAGACTGAGCTTGATTCTCAGATAAATCAGATAAGTATTCATGTCTAAGATAAAAATTGATTTTGCATTAAAGCTGTACTATAGAGGGCTCTCCTATGGAAGAAAACCCTTCTGTGGGGCCAAACTTCAAGATTTACACATGATCATCCACTATGTGTAGAGAGGAAAGTGATTCAGTTACGAATATGCATAGACTTATATGCAGTATCAAATAGCATGGCCATTTGGTCAAGGGCCTAAAGAAGAAAATAATTGAGGTCTGGGGAAAAGGCTTATAGATTGACCTGTGGGAATAGGCATGGGGTGTGATCTTGCATTGCATGTTAATAATGCCCATCAGAGATCATGTACCTCAATGAGGCACTAAATAATCAAGTAGATATTATTTTTTTGACATTAACTTATTTTATCAGCCATCCCTGTATGACAAAATGGTCACATGAACAAAGAAATCATGCTGGGAAGGATAGAATGCAGGCAAGGACAACCCACCAATGACCCACTCACCATGGGTAGCTTAAGTACAATAGCTGCTGAATGTCCAATTATCCAGTAATAGAGACCAACACTGAGAGCTTGATTAGGCACCATTTTTAAGGAAGATGACCATCCTGTTGGTGGAAAGTAAATTACAGTAAACCTCTTCCACCTTGGAACAGGTGGTGATTCATCTCAGTTGGAAGTTGCATATATTGTGGGTAGGTATCATTTTGTCTTTTCCACTTACAGAGATTCAGCAGCACTGCTATTCTAGGGTTTATAGTATTTGGTCTCCTGACACATAATCACCTTATCACAATATTTCACAACAAGGGACCATCTCCAGTAAGGAGATATAGCAATTGACTCATAACAATGATATCTACTGGTCCTATCATTATAAAGTACAATACAAAAGTTGCTAGCCTGAGAGAACAAAGGGATAGCCTTGAAATCACAGCTAAGGTACCAGCTTTGAAAAAATATCCCGGCAGGATGGAGTCCCATCGCCCCCAGGATATGACCTTACACCCCTTGAGTAATGACTATTTTTATTGTTCTGGGTGTCTATTAGCTACACACATGGGACAGTGCAAAGAGGCAAAAGTAGGGATGATTCTGATTTCTACTGCACTTATTGACACACTAGCTCAGTTTTTGCTTTCTGAATTTAAAACCTTAGTCTCTGTGGGTTTAAAGTCCCCATAGAGAGTACATTTCTGTCCAGGGAAACAGTGAGAATCCCAGCAACTTGAAGCTATAGCTACCATAGATCACTTTGGCATCTTTGTGCTTAGAGTCTAGAAAGCAAGGGAAAAAGTCCACCAGCTACGAAGAGTTTTGACTACTGTGAGGTCACAGCTAACTGAGTTATAGACAGTTGTCCTCTGCTGAAGGGGGCTTCCTCATCCAGGATCACGCCTCTTTTTGGAGTAACCTGTATTCAGTGGTGGGTCAAAGTAGGCATCTTAACCCCCACCCCTGCCTCAATTTGGACAACACTGAATGGTCATCTCAGCTCCAGGGCTCCTAAAGGGAGCCACTGAGGCCTCTATTGCAATTCTTCAGCTTAATCTTCTTTCACTCACCTCAGGTGTTTTTCCTCTGAACATGCCATGTAATTCTTCTGCACTCAGATATCTTTCTCATTGTCTATTTGCCAGAGAATCTGCTGTAAAGCACAACTGGATAAACAATCTCTATCTGAGTCTTTACTGATTTCTTGTTATGTATTGTGCATTATGTTAGGTATACTTTATATGTATCATGCAACTCAATTTCACAGTCTAACGAAGTTAAAAATCTCTTAGTAATATATTTTATCAAATGGAATTTGAGTATTTATATATCCATAGATACAAACTATGGTTGACCATTAAAACAACAACAACAACACAAAACAAACAAACAAAAAAACTTGTCAATATTTAACCAGTAGAATATATTCACGGTTTTCCAAAAGTGAATGACCTTTTGACATTTTAAAAAATATGTCACTAATGGCAAGGGTGTATTCTAATTGGATAGGTTCATTAAACTGGGTTGGATTTAACTATTAGGCATATTAACAACAATTTTTCATCCTTAATGCTCAATTTTAAAATGATAATTGCCCATAGAACACTGAAGCCTTTTCACAACAAACCTTTGTGTCAATGCCAGTATAGTTCTGCTCCTACTGGTAGAGTGTTAATCTGAGAATAAGTTTGGTTTCCAAGTCTTGTGATTTTTAGAGCCATTTCCATATTTTAAATAAATATTTAAGTAAACAAATTAAAGATGAATGAGAACATAGAATTCTTTCTGTGAAAACTAGGGTAAATGCTTTAGAAATATTCAAAATCATTGAGCTCCTTTAAAATGCTACAAAATTTGGAATGAACGGGACAGATTATAAGGATTGGAGAGGAGATGAAAAGGAATTTTATAAAGTTATGAAATATCTGTGCACATTATTTTCTTATATTGTTAAATCACTACTCTGCTTTAAAGAAAAAGTACACTTTTGAAAATTTCTAGAGCAATAGGGTTGTGTTTTATGAAAAATAAAGATAGGAAATGGCACTTTGACCTTATCTTTGACCTGTGATGAAAGATAAGGCTATGGTCATATGTTAAAAAGAGTGATGGATAAATGCATATACATGTGTCTCAAATTTACAGTAAAGGCTTAAGATATGTATTTATCATATTTTATGATTTACTCATTTTACTAAATTTATTTAACCAAATTTGTACAGTAACCAAAAATATCCTGTTGAGATAGATAAGAAGGCTTTTAAGTGTTTTAATATTATGCTAGTATAACAAGATAGTGAATGTGATTATACTTTTGGGATTGTTGTGGAAGTTCAAAATTGGAGAAAATCAGTGAGAGGTAACACTTTATAAAAGATAACGAGGACATTGCCCAACTTTCTAAAGGATAGCTGTACCACCCACCCCATCACCCACTTCCAGCTCGTATAGAACAGAACTTCAAAGAGGGAATTGAAGAGTAACCAAAGTTACAAAACTTTCAACTCACGAGGATATGCTGTCATAAAGTGGGGAGTGTGGGATTAGAAGCATCCATAGAGAATGAGGGCAAAAATATCATCCTGTCTCCCGGTCTGATGATTTCTACTCTGCGGAGTTCCATAAGCCTACCCTAGCACATATGGAGTGGCATGTATTCAAACAGTTCATGCAAGGTTCTCACATCTGTCTCCAAGAGCAATCAATCCCAAGTATGGTTCATGAACTACTCCTTCCTATGGAGAAGTAGAGAAATTGATCATAAACATTGGCAATTTGAGACTGTTGTAGCTAACAATAAATAATTAGGTTTATACTAATAGATGTGTTATTTTTTTCTGTTTTAAATTTTTCTTTTATTTTTCTAGTAATTTATTTTCATCTTTATTGCATTTTACGTAAGTGTGGTTTGTGATCATTTCAAACAAAAACAAAGAATATACCCTCTTTATTCCTCCACATAGAATTTAAGAAAATACCATTCTAGCATATGGGGGCAACTAATACCCACCTTTAACCTGAAAAGCTGATGGCTGGCCGAAAAGCTGATGGCTGGCCAGAGTATAAAGCAGAGTAAAGAGAGAAGGCAGGAGGGGACAGTTTTTATGTTTCTCCCAGGCCTAGCAGAAGTGGAGGGTGAGCCATCTTGAGCAGTTTAAAATTGTCCTGACAAAGAAGGTGATAGCCTGCGGGATGGGGTGACCCCAGTATCAAAGACTGTGGGGGCCACTGGGACAGGGGCTTGGCAGTATTTGATCGCACAGGGACAGCTACAGATGGTATCACTGTATTCAGGGGACAGTGCAGTGAATAGATAAGAATTCCAAACAAAAGGCATTTAAATTTGAAGTCTCTTAATAACTGATGTTTGCTTGGTTGATCACAAAAACTTCCTAGATGATTTTTTCTTTGATATGTTTGAGTAAAAGTATTGATAGTACAGAAAAATATCAGCAACTGGTCCTGGGGACTTAAAATACCTGTAGCACATTTCACAATATATATTAATTTATTAATCAAATATTTTAGAAACTCTTTGTGCAAGGCAAAATGTTGTTAGGGGAATATACACACAGTCTGTCCTGCTGTCTGGAGAATTCTTTGGGGTAGTCACTGACATTCACTCTGAGACAGCTTTAAAGAAATTTAACACAACATAGAAGCAATGTAGGCATTAGCTGTATTTCACTAAAAATGGGTTTAAGAATATGACTTGGGCATATATTCTAGTACTTTATCCAAAATCTTGATCTTGCAAACTATATGAAGAGACAGAAAGAGGGTGAGAGAGAGAGAGAGAGAGGTTTAAAGTGAAGAAGAAAATATAATGATGTCTTCCAGGTTTTAGATTTATTAACTCTACAAAGGCTCTACAAAATTTTGCCATTTTCATGTAATATAAGCAGAATATGAATATTAATGTAGTCATCTGTGCTTAGCTAAGAGTTCAGGGATAGCTCATTTGGTTAGAAGCCAAGTGATTTTATTTTTCTTTAACTTCTTTAGAGTTACGTTACAATTCTCTCTTCCAAGTTAATTGATGCACTGCTTAGATTGAGTTCGGATGATATACATGCCCTCTTTTAAACTGCTCATTCCTGAGGGAGTTTAATGGAAAAATGTGTTGATGCCTTAATCTAAACTATATGTTCTTGAGATATCAATGTCTTGGGCAGTAATTCCTAATAGGATAAGCCAATTCTTTCCCAAAAAGCTTTGGTGACATACTCTGCAATGATTAATTAGACTTCTCCATGAAATGACATTCCGTATAATCATAACATATCTTCAAAAAACATCAACTGTCTAACCACTGCCAAGTTAAAATAGTAATAATGATGATGATGATGATGATAATAATAATAATAAATATGAGCACATGAGGGGTTCAAACACTCTGAAAAAATGGCTATGTGACAGAGAATCCAATTATGCTAATCATAACTGATTACATGGAATTTTCAAGAATATTTTTGCCTTCTCACGTCCTGGTATATAACTATATGAACAACCTAAAAATTCTGAATGACAATGAAATAAATATTTTTGAGAAATTTGAATTATATTTACACCATACCTATTTGTTTAGTGAACAATCATATCTTACTCATTAATATGCCATAGCATATGTCTACCAATTTGGTCTAGTCAGTTTACCCCCTCAGAACCTCAGACTTATTATTTGTCAAATAGGTTTATTAATAATTTACTTGAGCAGTTGTTTCACACTGCCTTCTCTCAACCATCTCAGCTGTTACAAGGTAAAGAGAAGGAGGAAATTTTGGAGGTCACAGCTGTAGGATTGCTCCTTCATGGCTCCCACCACCAGTTTCATTTACGTTTTCTATATTGGTCTTGGAGGTAGGATCCCTTTGAACGGTTGTTCTGACTACAAAATATGCCTGAAAATCCTTGAATTAACAGTTAATTAAGTTATTTTCTTATTCTAAATACTATGCCAGACTGAAAAGCATGAGATTAATGTTATGACATCACATCTTATTCTAGTTTCATTGAATTGTATGAAATTATAGTTTTTGTAGGCCAAAGGTGGTTGATTCATACAGTTCAGCTTAATATAGTAGCACTATTTTTTACAATCATGCTTTCTCCCCATCTCAAAAGATGTCAGTCCTTTCTCTGCTTTCATATAAATTAATTAAATGTAATAAATGTTTGAAAAGTTTTAGCAGCTGAGGCTTATTTTTGTCACATATTTACAACCCTTCAAAGGAGAGGAATGTAAATATTTCCCAGAATATTTTATTGAAGTAGAAAATTTTACATAAACTCACTCTTAAAAAAAAATGTAGTTATAATTTTAAACTGTATTTACCCTCAGAGGCAGTTGTTAGGACTTGGTGACATTATAAATATGTTAGAGCAGGAAATGTGCATGATTTTGAATGAATCATTTATAAAAGACACTTATAATATTAGCCATAATATTAATATTGTGGCTAATATTCATAGATAATATTATACACATTCTTTAAGTAAAGTCATATTGGTATGTTTCTTAGATCAATGGTTTTTAATGGGTATGAACTAATTGGAGCTAATTTTACAGAAGACATTGAGTGCATACATATTCTTAATTCATAGTTGAAAACTCCCAAATTATTACTGCTAAAATCAGTGAGCTTTCCTGGATAAAAACTGTCACATTCATGGGAAGAATGGATACCTATGCCAGAAGTGTCTATCTGCAGGAATCATACTCAAACAGAATTGTGATCAAAATCATAATGAAACAGAAGGACACCAGAAAGACACAATTTTAAGGTAAAGAGAGAAATGTGGAGGCACAGAAATCAGTATCACAGAAACTGAGAAGAGAATTCTCTGCAAATAGACCAGGTAGTGAACAGACTATTGACAGTTAGAGGGCACTGTGCCTTTCGACACTGTACTTGCAATCTATATTAGTAGTTTCTTCCTGTATTGCTAGGACTTGGGATCCTGTAGCTTTATTTTCAGCATGGACATGTAATCATTTTTCCCAGCCCATAGCTGTCAGGTTTTATATTGAGGTGAGCTCTTTATGAAAAAATTACAACTAGGAATTAAATGATTTCTCAGCCCAGGCACCAATTAATAGAAAAATAAAGTTGAATGGCATTGCAATAGTGATTAAATCAGTGAGTCTCTATTTCTCTCTCTAACTCTGCTTGTAGAGCCTACGACTTAAAAGCAAGCTCTTTGTCTCTACAGCCCAGTTCAGTAAGTCACAGGAATTGTCTTTTTTCCTACCCTGTCAAGGACTCGTCTTTTATCTGCTGTCCCCAGCTCCTCAGTGATGCTTGCCACTAAGTGCTTACACTCCCACTACTGTCATCACTCCCACCACACAGCAGGCCTGTGTTTGTGTTGAAAATTCCACATTCACCAAAATAAGGGACAGTTCTCATATCAAGAACTATAGGTATTTAATTAGGCTTCCCAAAAGTGAGCCTGAATCTTTGCTTATAATTCTCTTTTTGTTGTTGTTTTGGACCTCAAATAAATTCCACACTGTTGATACCCAGTGGCACTCAGTATCATTTCCATCAGCACTGACCCATAGTCTGGAAGTGGAACATAAGGCACAATAATGCCTAATCCTTGGCTTTTTCTCTGACCTCATCTCCAACACTTCCTTCCCTGTTTTTCTTCTTGAAGCTACAGTTGACTGGCTTTCTATTCCTTAAACATATCCAAAACTCCCTCATGTAATGGCCTACTTAGAGTTCCTTTGTCTGCTGTGTGTTTTCTCCAGACATACACAAGAATCCCTTCCTTATTTCATTCTCCTTACCAGTATTACTTTCACTGATCATCCCATATAAATTAGAAATCTGACATAGCACTTCATGCTCTGCTAACCTGTCTTTTTTTACTCAATAGCACTTATCACTATATCATATAATATATATTTATTTTATTTCTTAATTAGCCCTCCCTCCCCCAATAGAAAGCAAGCTGCAATTGTGCAGAGACATCGTCTGTTGGCAGTTATATCACCTCTGCCTCTGATTCAGTGTGGTGACTGGCACATTGTAGGAGCTCAGTTAACATGACAAAATGAATGAATGGCTGTCTTGAGACATATCTGCAGCACTTATTTATGTCCTGTGTTTCTGTATAGAGCTGAAAGTTATCCATATATTTATGTATATTCCCACAAAGTTCATGTGTTGATCTCTTTTTATAAAAGTTTCATCTGTTATTTCAAGCACCAACTTATCAAATGAAAATTAGACTTGGAATCTCTAAAACCATGACAAGTCAATATCAAATCAACTCACATTTGCCTTTGCATTTCTAAATAATATGTATAAGTACATTAAACTCTTAATTTTGTTGATAGAAATATCATTTGTAATCCAAAACATTTTCTAAATTTACATCTTGAAAGTAGATAAAATGTTATTCAAAGTTTTTGTTTAAAGCATTCTGTTTGGAAAATAATTTTCTTCCTCACAAAGTATTTCATTAAAAATTTTTTCCATCATATTTTGGAACATTAAGTAGCCCCGAACTGGTATGTACATTTTGTGGGAAACTAATATGTGTTCTCACTGAGTTTGCTTCTAATTTTGTCTTTATTTTCAGTGATTTGAATAAATAAAGGAGAGTAAAATAAATATATGAAGGAAAAGTTTGGTCAAAAAAGGGGATTTCAATTCTATCAAAAAAGTTGTTAAACATAAGGACATCTTCACATTTGAACTTTCAGGTAAATCTGGATTTGCCTCAGGGGACTCAGGAAATATTCAGGCTTAAAATCTTACTCTGATACTTTTGATTATGACATTTCAAGTAATTGTGCTCCCCCCACCAACAAAAAGACTTTTTTTTTTAATGACATCATTTAAATTCATTTTATTGTTATGGAAATCAACATAAGGAAAGAATAGAGACAAATGCCCCTTAAGGGGCTAAAAGAGGCAGCTCAGATAAATCTTTATGTCCCAACTAGAAATATTCCAAATGCAGTCTCCCTTTTCACTTACGGTAGCTATGACCTATCATATATATCTGGTGTCAGCATTCCAATGTAATCACCTGGAGATTGATTAATCATTTAAGGTTCTACAGCCAAAAGGGAAACATTTAATAAAGGTAATATAGAGCCAGGATGATATTTTGGGAACTTGACCTGTCATTTCTGTTTAAGAAATGATGCTGTCATATTTCTGTAGGAGACAGCATCTGGTATGCAAGATAAAATGTTTCTCTAATATGTCTCAACCCCAAAGAACCAGCTGATTAGACGCTTGAATGTTTGAATAACAAGCTTAGGTATTTGCTTGCCTCTGTGAAAATTAAATTGTCATTGTGCCAAGGGTATACAGAAAATATCCATTAGCAATTGATGTCAGTATGTTTATGTAGAATTTCAATGGACTCTTTATACAGATCAAAATTGACAATGTGGAAAGAGATAGAGATCAATTATACACTTGGAGCCTGAATTATTAAAATAAATATCAAGGCTAAAAACGAGGGAATACGTTAGCTCCTATCTAGTTCCACCTCTGAAGCTCTGAAAAAGGAAATTTATTTTTCCTTATAATAATCACATTATTTACAAAAAGGTTGTAAAATAAAACTGATACTGTTTTAATGTGAAAATCCTCTGAATTATTTAGAGTTGTTGGCAATGTTAATCTAAATCTGTGACACAGGAATAGTTTTGAAGGACTGATTATAGCCCGGGGTTGAATTCAATGCATTCTATACAAGATTTCCTGTCAACACATGTCCTTAGAAATATACCTGTATATGTGGACCACAATATTTGTTAATGATAATTTCCATGTTTCCATGTTCACAACAATGACAGGCTGTTTCTACTTATTTTCGCTTTTAAGTTGGTTTGCGAAAAGTAATATCTCTCCTTCCTTCCCAAGATGGGGAGAGTGCAGACAAAAATAATCAGGATTATTACTAATAGAACCAAAAGCTGAATGGTCAGAGATAACGTACCATAGTTCCTACGTGCAAGGTCGTAAAAGATATGGTTTCCCAGGTCATAAGGAATAAAGAAATGATGATACGCATTAAAATTCTAAATTGTCCTCACCATTGATCAGATCAGTTGATGAACAACTATAAGCAATGATATGCTTATAAATGTTTAACAATTGGTTCACTGGGTGGGAAAAAAGAAAAAGAAAAGCCTAGATTTCCACTGTTTGCTAATTTCTGTGGTATGAATTTCTATAGCATGACAATTTTAAGTCACCACATTTACAAATGGGAAAAGGTAGCCAAATTGGCTCCTGTGAGCTAGTTAAGACTGGCTGGCTCTACTACATCATGGAATAATTAAGGTATAAATTATAGGTGCATCACTTAGTAAATTAGGATAGTGTCATGAAACTTGATGCTTACAAAATGTTTCATGAGTAAAAAGTTTAAAAGCAAACTTGAGGCTATTGAAGTTTGACAGGTTGGTCTGGATGAGGCTAGAAGCAGTGGAAATACAGACTAAACAACAGTGAATTTTTTCTCCAAGTGCTACATGAATCAAAATTTGAAAACTGAATGCAATATGAAAATAAACTTGATGAAATTACACAGATATGTTTACATGTTTTACCAAACTTGTAGTTTCCATGAAGTGAAATTTTGACTAGTTTGAATGATGAACAGGATTGCAATGTTTGATCAAGTTTAGACTTATTTTAAATCGGGTAGACCTGGTATTCCTTAATTTTCTTCAGTTAAACAGCGTTTTAAAAATATATATTACCATAATATAAAAATATGTCAGTAAAAGCAAATAAGTTATGTCTTAATTCCCTAAATGTTGTTATAATTTTTTCGTATTTCTTTTATCCAGGCCACAGTATATTTTATGAAGTGTTTCATACTTTTTTTTATCTTCCATTTTTATCTTTCCAAAATATATTGGAAGAAAAAAAAAAGCTTAGAAAATGAAGTCCAAACTTGCAGAAAATATTTGACAACCATAATGAACAAAAGAAAATATCTGTGCTGATATAAATATGTTCCATTTTTACATCCCCAGAATTGAATAAATGGTGGGTCGGCCATAAGTATGCCTTATATTGAATAAAATTTGATTACATAATGATATTTGCAGGTAAATATGAACATAATACAATTATTAAACATTTTATCATGACTTTTTTGAGTTAATTAAAATTTGATTGCATGACTATATATTATTTGTAATTATTGGCATAAAGTATGAGAAATCATCCCATCAGGTTTATGTTACTCATGTCCTAATTGAATAGTATTATTTTTAATAATAAATAGTCTACTATAGTTAACACTCAAATATAATTTCAATGGAAATCACTACATTAGACTTCTTAATCTTCTAGATGGCCATTATTTAATAAACCATTCATAAAAGCTTGGCAATATGGAACAAACAAAAAAACACAAAGTATTTATGTGATGACATAAATGTTTAATGATATAATTTTGGACTAAGCCAATCAATAATTATATTACTGGAAATAAATTTGTCACTATGTTTGAAAAAGAAAACACACATATACATATTTTATAGCCTTTACTTTCAAGCATTTACACTTTTCTTGAAATATTATCCTTTAAGCCAAAATTTCTCATTCTCATACTCAGCTTCAAGGTACAATATTTGGAAAGGTTAGTAAAATTCCATAAGTCATTTTGAGTTATCTAAAGGTGAAATTTAAGAAATTGTTTAGACAGTTTTAATACACTTGAAGAGTTGAAAATTGTTTTGTTTTTAAAATTTACACTTGGCACATATTTAGTCTTCACTGAAGAATTGATGCCAGAACTTTTCAGGGCAAGTGGAGGCACTTTAAGGGCATGATTGAAAAATCTCTACATTTCACCTGATCCCTTAGTTATAGCAGACTTACTGTAGCTCACATGAGACTGAGATGAAGGGGTGTTTTATTTCTGACCTATTAATATCCTCACAACTTTCTGTCTCTTCTCATATGTTTTCTCATATGTTCATTTGCTTTCTCTGGGCTGTCCTGCTGACAGTCAGAAATGATAATGGATATAAACATTTTCAAATGAGAGAAAAAAAGTTTAAAAACAAACAAACAGATTTTTCTCTTGATATGCTTTAATTTGCAATGGTTTTGTTTATTGTTTCTTCCTATTTACTCATGGGATGATCTTACATGTATAGTGAACCTTATCAAAAATAGTTTGAGTGAGAGGGTCCTGGTCAAGATGGCAGAGTAGGTAAATGCTGTGCTTACATCCTCTCATGACCACATCAAAATCACAACTCAACTACAAAACGACCATTGTTGAAAATCTTCTGAAGTCTAGCTGAACTGAAGTCCTACAATTAAGGGCATACAGAAGTGCCCTCAAGACTGGTAGGAGGGGCAGACATGTGGAATGGGTTGGTCTCACAACCGTGTGTGTTCTTAAAAATTGGGACGGATATTTTGGCTGTGGAGTTTTCTCCCAGAGGAGCAAGGAATTTTAGCCCCACACCAGGACTCCTAGCCCAGGATTCCTGTGCTGGGGAGAGAAGTCTCCATAACTTCTGACTGTGAAAATCAGCAGAGATTGTGACTGAGAAAGAGGGCTGCTGGAGTGCCAGGTGTTTCTCTTAAAGGATCTGTGCACAGACTTACTCACTGATGGACTCACTTGCTCTCACCTACAGCACTGGGGCAGACGTTTGAAAGGCACCAGAGACATACGGGAAGGAACTGAGTTGTATGGCTTCAACATGAGAGCTGGAGGGGCAGTTTGCTTCCAGAACAAAGTGCCGGGAGAATCAATTGTTTCTTTGTTGAGCTCTTCCTCCTCCTGGCTGTAGAAAGAGGTGGCTGCCATATCTTAGTCTTCACCAACCTAGCTAACACAGTTTGTCCGCCCCACCCTGGTGATTCCCTGAGGCCTCACCCTACCCAAACTGCGGGCCCACTCAAGTTGCTTCCAGTGGCTTTTCTATATAAATAAACTGTCTTGGTTCATGCTGCAGAAATTCCTAAAATCTCTCAAATGTTCTCAAACCCCAAATATTCAGCATCTGGCCTCAGCATGCCCTGTACCTCTTGCTAAGCAGAACTAAGCCTGGCATTAACGACAGTCATCCTCAGTTTGCAGCTGGCTTCTTAAGGCACCTCCAAGCCCAGCACTGGTGTCAGCCATCTGTGGATTGTTTTGTACCTCATGCCAGGTGTCCTGGGGCAGGGCCCAGTCTGCGGCTACATTTGGCCTGCAACAGGGCCCTACCCAGGAGGCCTCAGGGCGAGCACACAAAGTGGTCAGCTTTAGACCAAGCTGGATCATCACCCAGCCTCATTCAAGGACAACACATCCAGAGGACAGACTGGGAAGGCACCAGAGCTCTGCTGAGGCAGATCCTGTTCTGTAGGGTGAGCCACTGCACAACAGCTCCTCCAATATAGTTACAGCCAGACCTCATAACCAATCAGCCCAAGGGTCAAAACCTCCCAATGACATTCAAATGGCAACCAAGGCTCAACTACAATAAAAGGGCACATACATGCTTCACAAGTGACACACCTGGAGCTGGTTGCCATAACTGAAACAAGAACATATTAAAGGGAATGAACAGTAAATTAAATGAAGCAGAGGGTGGAATCAGCAATTTGGAAGGTAAGGTAGCAGAAAACAACCAATCAGAAGAGGAAAAAGAAAAAAGAATAAATAAAAAAAGAAGTTACGTGTCCTCTGGGACAACATCAGGCATACCAACATCCACATCATAGAGGGACAAGAAGGAGAAGCGTGAGAGCCAGGAATTGAAAACCTATTTGAATGAATAATGATGTAAAATTTCCTTGAACTAGCAATGAAAATAGACATACCAGCCAGGAAGTGCAGGGAGTCTAAAACAAATGAACCCAAAGAGGTCCACACCAAGACACATCATAATTGAAATGCCAAAGATTAAAGACTAAGATTGAATGTTGAAAGCAGCAAGAGAAGAAATAGTTACCTACAAGGGAGCTCCCATTAGACTTCTAGCTAATTTCTCAAAAGAAGCTTCACAGGGCAGAGGGATTGGCATGAAATATTCAATGTGTTGAAAAGTAACGACCTACAACCAAGATTACTCTGCCCAGCAAAGCTACTATCATTCAAATCAAACGGCAGATAAAGAGTTTTCCACACAAGAAAAAGCTAAGGAATCTTAGGGGGACTTCTTTAAGACAAAAAAAAAAAAAAAAAAAAAAAAGATAAAATAGCAATAACTACTTATCTATGAACAATTGATTTCTATGTAAATTAAATGTTCCATTAGGAGCATTCAGGGTGGCTGAATGGATAAGGAAATAAGACCCTTAAATATGTTGCCTATAAGAGACTCACATCAGATGAAAGTCACACACACAGACTGAAAGTAAAGGGATGCAAAAAAAAATATGTCATGAAGGTTGAAACGAGAAAAAGAAAAAGGTGGCATAACTGTATTTATTCCAGACAAAACAGACTTTAAAACAAAAACTATAACAAGACACAAGGATCCAGTAATCCCACTGTTGGGTATTTATCTGAAGAATCCTAAAATGGTACTTTGAGGGCACATGTGCATCCGTATGTTCATTGCAACACTGTTTACAATGGCCAAGATGTGGAGGAGATTGGATATCTGGTGATGGATGAATAAATAAAGAGGAGGTGGCACATATATATGATAGGATATTGCCTGGCCATGGAAGGGAATGAATTCTTGCCTTCTCTGGTGATCTGGGTGGATCTATAGGGTATTGTAGTAAATGGAGTATGTCAGAGAAAGAAAGACAGATGCAATGTGATTTCAGTTATATGTGGAATCTAAAGAACAAAATAAACAAACAAACTCACAAATATAAAGAACATGTTGATGGTTTCCAGAAGGAAGTGGGATTCGGGGGGCGGGTGGTGAAAAAGGTGAAGGGATTAAGAAGTACAAACTGATTGTTATGGAGTAGTCATGGCAATGTAGGGTATAGCATAAGGAATATACTTTATAATATAATAACTATGTATGGTGTCAGATGGGTACTAGATTTATTTGGTGATAATTGGGAAGGACTTAAGGAATACATTGATAAAAGTTAAGGAATTAAGAAATATAAATTGGTAGTTACAAAATAGGCATGGAGTAGTAAAGTAAAGCATAGGGAACATAGTCAATAATATGGTAATAACTACCATGTTTCCCCAAAAATAAGACCTAACTGGACAATCAGCTCTAATGCATCTTTTAGAGCAAAAATTAATATAAGACCCGGTCTTATTTTGCTATAATATAAGACCGGGTCTTATTGAATAGGATAGGATAGGATAGGATAGGATAGGATAGGATAGGATAGGATAGGATAGGATAGGATAGGATAGGATACGATACGATACGATACGATACGATGAGATACGATATGATACGATACGACACAGCATGACACGATACGATACAATACGATACGATACGATACGATACGATACGATACGATACGATACGATGTGATAGAATAGAATGTTGGGTCTTATATTAATTTTGTCTCCAAAAGATACATTAGAGCTGATTGTCTGGCTAAGTCTTATTTTTGAGGAAACACAGTATGTACAGTGCCAGATGGATACTAGTCTAGTTAGGAGATCACTTCTTAATTATATACATGTCTTATTACTATGCTGTATTCCTGAAATTAATACAAAAATAATATCAAGTGTCTACTGTAATTTAAAATTTAAAGAAAGGGAGAAAATGTGAAATAGAATAAGAGGTTCAAATTTCCAGGAATAAATCAATTAAGTATTGGGAATGTACACTATAGGGATATATAGTCAATAATATTGTGATAGCATGGTACAGTGTCAGATGTTTGCTGGACTTATCATGGTGATCAGTTCTTTAGGTATATAAATATTGAATAACTATGGTGTACACGTGAAACCAATATAATATATGTTAGCTATATTTTAATACAAACCTTTTAAAAAGTAGTTTAAGTGAAAGAAATGACTAATTAAAATGGCAAGAGAGAATGAGAGAGAGAGAGACAGACACAACCAATCAGCAGTGGGGGCAAAAGTGTCTTTAGTCTAATTTAAAACAGAGTAAAAAGTGTTTTATATTTCTAGGAATAATGACACGATAGCAATACATACCTAAGATTTAGTATAAAATGTACATTAAAGATTCAGAAGTGTACTCAATTATAAAACACAGATTATCAATGTATTTTTGTTGAATGAAAAATATTCCAAACAGACACAACCATATATTTTCTAAAGTTTTTGAACCACACAAAACTGAATAAAGAAGGCATATTTTATTTAAAACAGGAGAGCAAATCTGGTCATGTGTGAAAATAAGTATGTACTATGTACAAGTAGGATTTATTCCATAAATGTAAGTCTGGCTCAACATTAAAAAATCAATCGGTGTAATCCACTATACCGACAGACTAAATAATAATATTCATATGTCCATATTAATTAATATAAAACAAGAGTTTGATAAAACCCATCACCCATTCATGACAAAAACTTCCTGTAAATTAGAATTATAGGGGAACTAAATTAACTTGATAAAGAGCATCTAGTAAAAACCTACACCTAAGACTGTACTTAATAGTGAAAAACGAAATGCTTTCCTCCTAAGATCAAGAATAAGACAAGGATATCTCATTTCACAGCTCTTCTTCACTGCTCTTATTCATAAAAATGTTGGAATCTTTAAACAGTACAATAAGTCAAGAAAAAATAAATAAAAGACATACTGATCAGAAAGGAAGGTAAAACTGTCTGTATTTGCAGATGACATTGTTGCATACTAGAAAATCTCAAGAAATCTACACAAAACAAAACCAAAAATCTCTTAGAACCAATACATAAGTTCATCAAGATTATAATATATAAGATCAGTATATAACTTGTATATATACTGACCTTGTATAGTATATTAATAAAATATACTAAAAGTTATATTTTTTTATATATTAACAACAAACACATGGAAAGAGATTAAAAACAAATTATCATTTAAATTGTTTCAAAGAAAATTTAAAACTTTGGTATAATTCTAACAAAATATAGGATCTGTATTCTGAAAATTGTAAAATGCTATGAAATGGATCAGGAAGACCTAAATAGATGGAGTAATATATCATTTTTATAGATTGGAAAAATAAACATAGCAAATATGCCAATTCTCCCCAAATTAATCTATACATTTAATGAAATTTAATCAAAATTCTATCCAAATTTTTCATACAATTAAGTTAACATTTTCTAAAATTTATACAGAAAAGCCAAAACTAAAATGGCTAAAACTATCTTGGCTAAAACTAATGGCTAAAAGAAGAATAAATTGGAATGAATCATTCTACCAAACATTAAGGCTCAAAAATGCAGTATATAAGACAGTATGGCAATGGCAAAGGTATAGATACATAGATAAGTGTTAAATAATATAAATCTGAGATATAGACCCACAAAAATAAGCCCAAGCGTCTTTTGACAAAAAAGCAAACTGTTCAAAGGAAAAATGATAGTCTTTTCAACAACTGATGCTGCAGGAATTGAGTTGAAGTATGATCCCCCCCCCAAAAAAAAAAAAAAAAAAAGTAAACATCAACCTAAATCTCACAACTTTGATAAATATTGACTTACAATAAAACATAGATTTAAATCTAAAAGGTAAAACTTAAAATGTTTGGATAGAAATATACAGGAGAAAATCTTCAGGGTTAGGGTTAGGCAAAGTGTTCTTAGACTTGACAGCAAAAGCACATAAAAAGAAAAAAAAAAAGAAAAATTGGACTTAAAAAAATTATGTATGTATGTATGTATGTATGTATGTATTTGTTGGGGGGAGTGTTAAGCCCTGATAAGAAGAGTAAAAGACAAGTTACAAACCAACAGGAAATATTTGCAAAACACATATAAAGCAGAGACCTAATATCTAGAATATATACAGAACCATTAAACAATAAACAATCCAATCATAAGATGAGCAAAAGTCATACACAGATGTTTTACTGAAGAGAATATGCAGATGGTCAATAAGCCATCTGCACATGAAAAAACTGTTCAACATCATTAACTACAGGAAAATGCAAATAAAAACCACAACAAGGTATTAGTACACACCTGTGAAAATGAATACAAATTCTTAAATAATGAAAACAAAATACAAGCAAAGATGCAGAGAAACTGGGCTACTGATACATTGTTGGTGGGAATGTAAAATGGTAGCGCTACTATGAAAAAGAGGTTAGTGAATACGCAGAATAAGATATCCCTTGTATTCCCCCTCAACAATAATTTGGCATTCATCCATAGGCAAAAGTGCCTTTGTGGTAAGTGTGGGATCCAGTACCATATGGCAAGGGAACTAGCAGTCCACCCATACATTGGGTATTAGATATACACATCTCATTCCCAGATATGGATCCTGTAGTGGCCCATGAAATATCGTTAGCCCTCCTAGCTGTGGTGCAGGAGCCCCTGGAGAACAATGTCTTAGATGATCCCCCATAGGTGAAGTAGTCTTTTTGGAAGTCCAGGAGTTCAGCAGAGAAGTCCAGCAGAAAAGCACTCTATTGAGCAAAATGATACAAGTCTGGATGCAGAGGAGAAAAGGAACAATTTGACTTTACTTATGTTACCCCTCCCCCACAGTGCACATATAAGCACCAAGGGAGACCTTCTCAGCTTGTGATTTCTCCCACAGGGGAAATTGAGAGTTATGAGTGAGCATGTGGCCTCTCTAGCTGTGCAGGATGCTGCCAGAGACCCATTTGTCTCTGACCCTACCCAGAGTGCAGAGTCATGAGCTGCACAAATGAGGGGCAAAAGAGGCTGGGAGAGAGCACATGGGACTCTTAGAAAGCACTAAAGGGATGAGATCTTATGAAATGTGGCAAGGACTCCAACAACAAGCTTGGCCAGGATCCCCCGGTAACACCTTTCACGTGGATTGCCCCAACCCCAGCACTCTATGTACCTCACCCCACCACACACCCCTACTATGTGTCAGGCTCCCCATGAGTGCCCCCGATGGCAGGAACAGTGAGCTTTGGAAGATGGCTCATATTTCCATTTATATGACATTGCTGAAATGACAAAATTGTATAGGTAGAGAAGAGATGGACAGTTTTCGGATTTGTGCTGGAGGTGGGGCCACAGAGGTAGGGGTGTCAGTGTGGTTATAAAAGACCAACAAGCAGGATCCTGGTGATAGAACTATTCTGTATCTTGACTGTGGTGGTGAGCAAGTGAACTTACACAAATGAGAACATTGCGTAGACTAAACACACAAATGAGTACATACAAATTTGGTGAAATATGAATGATTAGAGGATTGTATCAATGTCAGTATCCTGGTTGTACTAATCAACAGTTTTGTAAGATATCATTAGAGAAAACTGACTGTCGGGAACATGGAATCTTTCTATTATATATTATTTCTTACAGATGAATGCAAATCTATAATGATCTCAAATTAAACTTTTAAATAAAAAAGAATATAGTACATTAGTTGCCTACATTTAACAATATGATACAAAGTGAATTCTCAGTGTTTTTAAATATAGAAGCGTAGGAAATTAATGATTAGCCCAAGATAACAAGAATTTAATTGTTTTAAGGATTTCCAGGGTCTGATATCCAGTGGCTTTAAGATCTGAAGATCTCGGGGCAGAAGAAAGCGTCATATGCACAGATATTATCTTTAGGAAAACCTCTAAGGGAAAAAATCTTGAGTGTTGAGGTCACAACTTCTGTATCTGGATGTTTTGGAGTGTAATCTGGATTTATATTAGAAAGATTGGTATACATTCTATGTGTCGCTTCTTGGGCATAGATAGTTGGCATCATATGACAGAGGCTAGAGTTCTTAGTTCAGTTGTTAGAGGTCAGAATATCCAAAAAGCTCGTACCGTAGATAAATATCAAAGGAAATTAAGTCACAGGATTCAGAGATGAAGACAAACAGAATAATTGAAAAGCTGTTTTGAAGGCAAAATATGAATTCTACATTCTAACACACGATTTATCTGCTTTATCCAAAGTACATTCTATAGCCTTCCCAGCATGTGAACAGTCCTCTACCTTTGCAGGAGTTGATTAGCTTCATGTCATGAATAAAATCATGAAAAGTTTCCACTCAGGCTTTTCTTTCATTTGTATTAGTGTAGGTCCACACATACTGATCTTCTGTAGAAGGAAGAATCTAGTAGAGAGCCACCTTCAAAGGCTGGAACTAAACATTCTTGTTCTTTCCATTTAAAAACAAAAATAAATATTTCCCAGTGTCCATTACCACATGAATCAGTCTCGTATGAGATGTATTAATTTAATTATAATAGTTTACAACAAATTCAGAAAACAAAACAAAACAGTGATTTAACTGCAAGGCTATTTCTGTAATGTGAATTTGAAAATTGTTGTAAACATTTGACTGCTTTTAAACTCTTCCAGTCACACAAAAATTTATTTATTGAGAAAACATGGATTCATTTTATTTTCAGTTAACCTCAGGAAATGCCTGATATTCTTTCATTTTTTTTGACAGATAGAAATTGCAATTTCCTCTCTTTCAAACTAATGGAATGTGCTAGGCACTCTGCTATGTAATGGGGTCACTAAGCCAAACAATCATAACCCTTTTCTCCTGAAACTCGCAGTTTAGGGGTGAGATAGAAATGTAAACAAATATTAGTAACTACTGTTTTGTTAGAGTTGAGATGACTAGACAGGACCTGGAGATAATGAGCTTTTCATTCAAATATTAGATTTCAAAATCCACTCTCTCATAATTATTTTTCAATACTCTTATACAGAGAAACATGTCAATTAATACTACCATTTTTGGAGACTATGTTGTGATGGCTAAGGGATAGTTCAGAAAGAGGTGTGCCTCACCATTCTTCCCAATCTCAGTAAATAGAATCAACTTAATTCTGCATTGCCCATGTCAACATGTGAAGTCATCCATCCCATCCTATGAGATTTATGATCAAAATATATTCTGATCAAAATATTTCACCTCCTCCATTGTCACCACATTAACAAAAAATACAATGAGTCTTATGTGAATTATTGCAATAGCCTTCCAATTCATCTCCATGTTCCCAGCATGCAATTCTGCAGTCTGTTTTTCAGATAACAGGCAGATACTACGTCTTTGTTTCTCACCAATCCAAAAGCTTCCTTATAAGATCTAGAATAAAGAACAAAGAATTAGCAGGTCCTATGCAATGCCACTGTCTTACTTCTTCCCTGCACTTCATCTGTGTCGGCTACTATTTTTCTTCTCAAATACTTTCCATTTCAGGGACTTTGCACATATCATTCCCAAGCTTGGAATATTCTCCTAGAAATATTAGCACACTCCCTTCATTTAGATTTTGTTTTTGTTTTTTGTTTTTTTCCAGATGTCATGTTCCCAGAGAGAGTCTTCTGAGACCTTTCTTCTTGAGTAACACCTACTGGTTCTATTATTTTATTAGGATTACCGAATGTAAAATGATACCTAGTTTAATTGGAAATTCAGACAAATAATGAACTCTTTTTTAGTGTAAGTATATCTAAAATATTTTGTGATGCATTGGTATGCTCTGGAACCTACTTATATTTTAAAAAATCATGCTTTTACCTGAGACTGAAGTTTAAATGGGTGTCCTGTATCTTTGTTGGCTAAGTCCAGCATCCCTATATATTATACTCTCATTTTCCTGATAGCACTTCTCCATACGTGACTTTATATTATAAATTTACTGGTTTATTTAAGTTTTGTTTGTCCCACTAAACTGTAAGGTCCATGAGAGGCGACAATTGGTTTGTTGTGATCAAAGGCAAATGATCAGAACCTAAAGTAGGAGCATAGGAAATCCTTAGTAATATTTGTTCAGGCAAGAGGGAAATCATTCTGTGCTACTTGCTTTATGTACATGCGCACACACACACACACACACACACACACACACATGCACAAATAATCAAACAATGGATATATGTATATGTATCACATTCTCAATGAATATCGAGAAGGCCAAACCAGAGTATTTCTTTCAGCACAGACTAGACAGTTTTACAAATGATTTACTGAGCCTGCGGGAATTGAATCATGAGAAAATGTAATTGCAAAAAAACATTAAAAATCAAGCAAGTTAGGAGAAGTTAGGAAACGTTTTTAAAGGTTCATTTTACATAAAATGATCTGCCTTAGTAGATGAAGATATTGAAGCAATATTACCTGTGAAGGAAGATTATTCAAAAGGCTAATGCTGACAAAAATGGTTTCATTAAGAAGTAACCCTTTCTACAATTTGAGAAAGCAATTACAAATTTGCTTTTTCCGAAGTCCCCATATTTATTATGAAGACATAATCTCAACTATCTTGGTTTTGACAATCAACACAATTTTCAACAGTGTTGGGTGGCTCTGCTGATAAGCACAAATGAAATTCTGGCAGCTGATACAGGAACTCACATGTGTTGCCCACATTGAGGTAAAGGGACAAGTGGAAACAATTTGGCACTGGTTACTGAAGATTGGGAGAAGGTGGGAAATTTAAGAAGTGCGTTTGGATTGAATCTAATTATTTTAATGAGCAAAGCCACAAGTGTGAACTATGTATATAACTTTACACCAATGCTATTACGTACAGTAAACAAGATGCACAGTGGTCTCAAAGAGTTGATTTATCTTCCCTCAGCCTCTAGTATCATTTTAATTCAGAAAGGAACTTTGAAGGATTAACTTTGAAATGGTCTTTGAATGATGTTTGAATTTCAAGGTGATTTAAAAATAATCCTCACAATGATAATAATACTGTATGATTCCCCCCTCTTTCATTCATTAAAATACTGATATCCCATGAGAGAGGCAAGTAGAAAGTTATAAATGTATTAAAAATTAAATAAATTGGGAAGCTAGAAGCAAGCTTTAAATGGCTGATAGCCTGTCCTCAACCATTTCTTCTATCTAGAGCCCAAAACCATGACAATACATATCTGAAATATGTTTTCTTAAAAGTTTGTGGCTTTTAAGCTAGTTCTTCCTAACCCTGAAAGCTCACAGTTGCAGGTGTTTGTCAGTTATGACATGCCAACATGGCTTTTTCTCACTAGATGATAGAAACCAATATTTGTATTTATTATCTGAGAAAGTTCAATCTTTAATTTTTAATTTCTAAATCTTTAGAAATTTAAATTAATCAAATATGTTGAAGTGCTTGTTTTCATGGCTATTTTATTGGTTATTGCTCTTATTTCCTTCCTGAAGTTTTAGCAAAGGAAAGAACTCAAATAATTGTTTTTTGTGTGTGTGTGTTTTTTTTGTTGTTTTGTTTTGTTTTGTTTGTTTTTTTTTTTTTTTTTTAACTCCTGGCGTTGTAACAGACACTATTTGCTAGTAAGTTAATAATACAGTAATTTCTTTCCAATAGATTTGTCTTTATGCTATATTCTTCAAAATATATTTTCAGTTTACAAGCCTTGATTTTTAGAAGTTAAATAGAAAAACTAACTCAGAGAACAGAAGAATAAAAAATGCATTGGAGAGATGATATAAAGTACAAGTAATACAAGAAAAAGAGAAACAATTGATATAATAAAAACAGATAAAGTAGATACTTAAATTATCTATGTAAAATTTATTATTATAAGGTCTGGCTTTTAAATCATTCAGTACCAAACATTAAAATTCAGTTAAAAGCAACATCAAATCAACACAAATTTTTGTTGCCTGAAATATGATGATTATTCAAACTATGTGCATAAATGAACAATTGCACGCCAAAACGCTAACCTCATAAATCTACAACAGTTAAATACTTTTAATAATTGATGATTGGCAAATTCTGTATTCAGTGCACACTGTAAATTGATGATATAGTTGCCATAATTTTAGCAAATTTAGTGTCAAAAGCAGATTGATAAAATACTGTACTTCTTCAGTAAGTAAATTGGAAGCATAAAACATGTGTTGCCTTTTTTTTCCCCAAGAAAGTTTAAAAAAATACATATACTTTTAATTTGGCTCCATTGCCTGCTGAGTTATGTTTACCACAACAATAGAAAAAAGTACCTAAATAATTTGTGTTTTAATCAGTCTGTAATAGTTACACTCATAAGATCATTTGTGTAAAATCAGAACTCATGAACAATTTAATAAAGTTTCATAATTGACAAAATGCTTTTATATATTATTCTTCCACATTATCTATTAAAGGTTTCATTTTTATTCTATACTATTTAGATGTGGACTTCATTTAAGTACTAAATTTCCAAACATATTTGGGTCTATTTCTGAACTTTCTTTTGTACTGGCCAATCTACCTACTCATAGACGAATGCTATGCTGTTTTACTTATTGAAGCTTTATACTGTATTTCTATATTGAATGCAGCTTATGCTTACTAATAGTTACAAATTGTCAAAGGATTTACTTTTACACCCAGCTTTCAGGCAGAGATAACAAAACTTCGCTGTTCTTCTACGTGTATAAGTTAGAATTGTTCATTCAAGCTTAATTAATGGTGCAACACTTCAAGTCATTTATGTATTACAAATGTCTCATTTCCAACTCTCATAATATTGTATTATTCCCTGTCCCTATTTGTAAATTAAAACACAGACTATATGGCAAATAAATTAATTAATAAAGCAAATGAATAATATTCGTTATGTAATTACTTATGTAATTATGTAACCAATTACATAACTCATTACAATCGCTTCATTAATTAGAAATAATTAATATTTATGCAACCTTCTCAATTACACAGCAGCTACCTCATCAACTCATATACTCATGGGTAAAGCTCTGATTTGCACATTTTGCTCTCCATTCTCTATTGTAGAAACATCAAAATCTTAGAATTATTTTCAGGAGCCCATAGGTGATTTTTCATGAGCAAGTATTCTCAACTACCATATGGTATGTTTTGTGTCCTTCATAGTTTGCTCACCTTAGT
Organism: Rhinolophus sinicus; assembly: GCF_057876585.1. Classification (NCBI taxonomy): domain Eukaryota; kingdom Metazoa; phylum Chordata; class Mammalia; order Chiroptera; family Rhinolophidae; genus Rhinolophus; species Rhinolophus sinicus. The sequence goes on along the minus strand of NC_142502.1, from coordinate 78,729,432 downwards.
TTACATCTGCCTTCAGGGCCTTTTCTGGTCCATGTAGGCACATAGACACCATAACAAGCCAATACTGGCAACCATGATTGGCACCCCTGAGTCTGGCATGTGCTAATTCCAATGGACTGAATTATGTGTTTGTTGTTGAACTGTTGTTGCAAGCTGACTGGCTGTGGATCATTCAAACCAAAACTTCAACTTTTTGTGCACGCATGTGTGTGTGTGTGTGTGTGTGTGTGTTTATGTGTAATTTTCCTTTGTGACAAAATAGGCATTATTCTTCTTGTTTCTATTTCACTTTATAGATGAGTATTGAGACAGTGCTAGCTTCTTGTGTCACAGTGCTTCACAATTATTTCAGTCACAAGGGCATGTTTAGTATGATATTGTAGCTCCCATACTGCCCTTGAACTTGAGTTTAGAAGAGTCTATACAGGGGCTCTGCTTGGCCTAATTGTTAGATTTTATTTAGACTTCTCTCAATTCAGCAACAATTTAGACATTATTAGTACATTGAGTTTTACATTTTCTGTATATTAGAAGTGTCTTTTAAGCTCCAGGTATATTTTCCTAAGCATCCACGGGACAAGGACAGATACAGCTGAATCTCAGTACTAAGATAACTTAAGCAAGATTTGGGGCACATGCAATTCTGCTTCAGAATTTATAGATTTACTATTTATATAGTATTAATCTAGAAGTTTAAATTTGTATTTGAAATTAAAAATATATTTAATATTTTTATTTTACTTATTTTACTGTATTTTTAGAATGGAGTCATTTAGTGGTAGAGAAGTAAATTATATATATTTTTCCCCAAAACCTGATTTCCAAAAAAAAAAGTTAATTCTCAGGCTATGCAGAAAGAACCTTTGTTTCTCTATACATATTTCATTGTAAAAAAAAAAAGAAAATAAAAAATGACACTATTGAATTATAAATTTGTTCAAAGCTCATTTGGCATTAATTTAATAAGCAATGAAATAAAATGCTTGTGTGATACATTCGGTTTTACATTCTGTAAACATTGATCAGTTCTTAAATTTCTTTTAACCTGAACACAGTATAAAATAATATCTTAATAATGGCAATGTATATTTTACATTATTTCTATAGTAGTAAGAAGTACAAATTAATTGAATGTAAAAAAATTAAGATCTAATTGGAGATATGTCTATTGAATATACATTGTATAATTTCAATTAACTTCTTGATCTAAAGATAGAAATTAGCTGTTTTGAGCACCTATATAAAATTAGTCCAAATAGAAACAGTTAAATATATGTTAAGAATATAGCCACTGGTCCCGATATTTATTATACGTATGACATATCTAATTACACAAAGCACAAGAATGATCAACCTGTAATAACATCTTAAATTGATCAGTAATTTAACATTAAAATTTTAAAGAATTCGAAAAATTAATAGTGTAATTATATTGAAAATATGAGATTAATTTATGTAATATAATTAACACTCAATTCAACTTCATAATTCAGCGTTTTTCATATTTTGATTATTGTATTACTTGAAGGAAATTTAAAATGGAAAGCACTAAATTGCTAGATATTAAAGCAAAATGTAAATGAAGACTTACACAACCATTTAATAATACTGGTGATTAACAATATGTACATATTATTTTAGAAAAGACTGTAATGGAATATAAATAACTTTAATTCATAAATAAAACTTAATTTTCTATTTTATGGCATTACTTTCCTATTTTATTTTATAAGACAAAGGTAATGATTTCCTTGCAGTGAGGCTAAACTCTGGGCTATGGGTCAATGTTCATATTAAAATAATATATTAAATTTTGTTACAATATATTGCAGCCCTCTTCAATGTAACAATGAATTGCTTGCTCTCTGTATCTTCAAAGAATTGCTTTATATATTTTACCCATCTTGATTGCATTTTCCTAGGGATGATGTGTGTAAATTACATTTTTTTTTAAATTTTTATTTTATTAAATTTATTGGGGTGACAATTTTTAGTAAAATTACATAGATTTCAGGTGTACAATTCTGTATTACATTTTCATAAAAATTATATAGTTTCCATTATTGTATCTATTGCCAGATTTGAAATTTATTGCCAGATCTGAAATTTTTATAAAAATAATGTTTGTGAAATGTTCCTTTTGATTATAATTTGCTTTTAATAATTGCTAGTGATGTAAGATATTATACTTTATAGATGATACTAATTGATCATTTAGCCTAACCAATCCATTCTGTGGATTGCCTGTTAATATTGTTTTCAAATTTTCAGTGGGTTGAGATCGTTTGCTACTTCTACATATATATATATATATATATATATATATATATATAGGGGTTACAAATTTAGTAAAATTATATAGGTTGCAAGTATACAATTCTAGTAATACATTATCTATATATCACATTGTGTGCTCACCACCCAGAGTCAGTTTTCCTTCCATCATCTTATATTTGACTTTCTCTTCCATCTTCTATCATCCCTCTTACCCTCTGGTAACCACTAAACTGTTGCCTGTGTCTCTGAGTTTTTGTTTATTTATTTGTCTTGTTCCTTTGTTGCTTTCACTTTTATTTCCCCGTATTAGTGAAGTCAGTGGTTATAGACTTTGTCTAAGTTATTTCACTTAGCATAATAATCTTAAAATGCATCCAGGTTGCCACAAATAGCAGTGATTCATCTTCTCTTATGGCAGAGTATTATGACACTAAGTATATGTACCACATCTTCTTTATCCAATCATCTATCGAAGGTCACTTTGGTTGTTTCCATGTCTTGGCCATCGTAAATAATGCTTCAGTGAACATCGGAGTACATCCAACTTTACAGATAAATGTGTCAGATTTTTTGGGTATATTCCCAAGAGAGAGGTTGCTGGGTCCTCTGGTAATTCTATTCTTAATTTTTTGAAGAACCTCCACACTACCGTCCGTAGTGGCTGCACCTATCTGCATTCCCACCAACACTAGATGAGGGTTCATTTTCTTCACAGCCTCTCCAACCCTTGTTATTACTTGTCTTGTGGATTGATAGTCATTCTAACAGGTGTGAGGTTGTATCTTATTGTGGTTTTGATATGCATTTCCCTAATAGCTAGTGAAGTTGAACATTTTTTCATATATCTGTTGTCCATTTATATGTTTTCTTGGGAGAATTTTTTGTTCATGTCCTCTGCCCATTTTTTTATTGGACTGTTTGCCTTTTTGTTGTTGAGTTGTATGAATTCCTTATATATTTTGGATAATAGGCCCTTATCAGAGGTGATCTTTGCAAATATCTTCTCCCATTCTGTTGGTTGCCTCTTTGTTGTGTTGATGGTTACTTTTGCTGTGCAGAAGCATTTTACTTTGATATAGTCCTATTCATTTATTTTAGCTTTTACTTCTCTGCCTTTGAGGTCAAATTCTTAAAATCTTCTTTGAGCCCAAGGCCCATAAGTTTAGTACCTATGTTTTCTTCTATGCAGTTTATTGTTTCAGGTCTTATGTTTAGGTCTTTGATCCATTTTGAGTTAAGTTTGGTATATGGTGACAGATGGCAGTATAGTTTCATTCTTTTGCACGTCGCTTTCCAATTTTCCCAACACCATTTATTGAAGAGGATTTCTTTTCTCCATTGTATGTTCTTGTCTCCATTGTCAAAAATTATCTGTCCATATTTATGTGCATTTATTTCTGGGTTTTCAATTTTATTCCATTGGTCTGTGTGTCTGCTTTTCTGCCAATACCACAGTGTTTTGATTATTGTTGCCCTGTAGTACATGCTGAAGTCAGGGAGTGTGACAACTCCAGCATTCTTCTTTTCAAATCTGATGATTTTTTTTGTTGTATTTCTTTTTTAAAATGCCATAGGGATTTTGATGGGGATTTCATTAAATCTGTATATTGCTTTGGGTAATATGATCCAATAGATTTTTGTACATTGATTTTTGCAGCCAGCAACTTTACTGTATTCATTTATTGTTTCTAATAGCTTTTGGGGGGAGTCTTTAGGGTTTTCTATATATAGCAGAATGTCATCTGCAAAATGTGACAATTTAACATCTTCATTCCAAATTTGAATGCCTTTTATTTCTTTCTCTTGCCTGATTGCTCTGGCTAGGACTTCTAATACTATGTTGAATAACTGTGACAATAGGGAAAACCCTCTCTTGTTCCTGAACATAGAGCAAAAGGCTTTAGTTTTTCACTGTTAATTATGATATTAGCTAAGGGTTTGTCATAGATGGCCTTTACTATGTTCAGGTATTTTCTTTCTATACCCATTTTATTAAGTGTTTTATTCATAAATGGATGCTGTATCTTGCCAATTGCCTTTTCTGTATCTGTTGATATAATCATACAATTTATATCTTTAATTTTGTTTATGTGGTGATCACATTGATCTATTTGCATATGTTGAACCATCTTTGTGCCCTTGGGATGAACCCCCACTTGATCGTGATATATACTATTTTCAATTATTGTTGTATTCTATTTGCTAGAATTCTGTTTAGGATTTTTACATCTGTATTCATCAGAAATAGTGGTCTGTAATTTTCCTTTTTTGTAACCCTTACCAGATTTTGGTATCAGGGTAATTTTGGCCTCATGAAATGAATTAGGAAGTATTGCCTCTTCTTCAATTTTTTGGAAGAGTTTGAGGACAGGTGTTAGATCCTCTTTGAATGTTTGGTAGAATTCACTAGCAAAGCCATCTGATCCTGGACTTTTGTTTTAGGGAAGATTTTGGATAACTGATCAATATCCTTACTATTGATCGGTCTATTTAGATTTTCCAGTTCTTCATGATTCAATCTAGGAAGTCTATATGTTTATAAGAACTTGTCCATTTCTTCTACGTTATTTAATTTGGTGGCATATAGTCCTTAATGGTATTCTTGGATGATTCTTTACATTTCTGTGGCATCTGTGGTAACTTCTCTTTGATTTCTGATTTTGTGTATTTGTGCCGTTTATTTTTTTATCTTAGTGCATCTAGCCAAGGGTTTGTCTATTTTATTAATCTTTTCAAAGAACCAGCTCTTTGTTGCATTAATTTTTTCTGTTGTCTTTCTGTTCTCAATTTCATTTAGTTCTGCTCTGATTTTTATTATTTCCTTCCTTCTGCTGACTTTGGGTTTCATTAGTTCTTCGTTTTTCTAGTTCTTTAAGGTGTAGTGCTAGGTTATTTATCTGAGATTTTTCTTCTTTCTTGAGATAGGCCTGTAATTATATAAATTTTCCTCTTACTACTGCTTTCACTGCACCTCAATAATTTTGATAGGGTGTATTTTCATTCTCATTTGTTTCTACATATGTTTTGATCTCCTTATTAATTATTTGATCCAGTCATTCTTTAAATCATGTTGTTTAATCTCCATATGTTTGCAATTTCTCCTTTCTTTTTGCAGTTGATATTCAATTTCAAAGCCTTGTGATCAGAGAATATGCTTGATATGATTCCAATCTTCTTAAATTTGCTGAGGCTAGTTTTGTGTCCCAACATATCCTTGAGAATGTTCCCTGTATATTAGAAAAAAATGTATAGTCTGGTGTTCTAGGATGAAGTTCTCTGTAAATGTCAATTATATTCATTTGGTCTCATGTGTCCTTTAGGGCTGATATTTATTTGTTTATTTTATGTTTGGATGATGTGTCCATAGCTCTCAATGATGCATTTATGCCCCCTACTATAATTGTCTTTTGGTCAATTTCTCCCTGTAGTTCTGTTAGAAATTGATGTGTATATTTTGGTGCTCCCTGATTGTGGGCATATATATTGATGAGTGTTATGTCTTCTTCTTGTGTTGTCCCCTTTATCATTATGAAATGTCCATCTTTGTCTCTTGTTACCTTTCTTATCCTGAAGTCTGCTTCATCTGATATAAGTAGGGCTATCCCTGCTTTATTCTGGATACCATTTGCTTATAGTATAGATTTCTACCCTTTCACTTTGAGTTTGTGTTTGTTCTTGTAGCTGAGATACATCTTGAAGGCTGCATATGGTTGGGTTTAATTTTTTTATCTGATCTGTTATTTAATTTTTTTTATCTGATCTGCTACTCTGTTCCTTTCTATTGGGGAGTTCAGTCCATTTATATTCAGGGTGATTATTGATATATGAAGATTTCCTATGTCCATTTTGTCTTTTGTTTTCTGGTATCTCGGTGTCTCCATCGTTTTTTTGCCATTGTGTTGCTGTCTGTTATTTTAGTGTGATGTTATTCTATGATATTTTTCCTCTATTTCTTCTTTTTGTATGTTACATATATCAGTTCTGGATTTTTTTGAATGGTTACCATTACATTTTTACTTCTGTTTATATTTTTAGAAGTCTTTATATATCATATTCTAGAAGTCTCATAAATTGTTAATGTGAATAAGTAAAGACATTCTTAATTTTCAGTATGTTAGTGGCAATGATGCTGTAGATGTATTTAATACCTATATCTATTTTATATACTTTTGAGTTGAGATAGATTGTATTTATCATGTTAAATATGTACAAATGCATTCTATATGATTTAACCATGTTTGAAGGAGACTATTATTTTTTTAATGTTCCACTGTTATGTTAAAATAAATAGATTTTAAAATGGCAAATATACTTTATCTTTTTTAGAATAAAGAATACTTAATTTTGGTATATTTTCATTTAAAATATTTGATATTAAATATGCTAGAAAATTATTTAGGATTTTTCCTGTTTATTCCTAAAAGATTATATTTATTCTGTGCTTTTGTATGTATTCTTTCTGGAATTAGTGTTATTCTACCTTCATACAATAAATTTGTAATTCAGATGTCATTTTCTCAGCTCAAAATTTGTTTTATAATATGGGAATCAACTGTTCTTAAGGGAAAGAAAACATTTTCATGCTAAATAGTCTAAGCCTAGTCATTCAGAGACATTTATTGATGATATTTTTTTACAACAGTTTTATAGCTGTATTTCTACGTAGATTTTTCACATCCTGAACCATTTTTAGAAAACACCCATTTCATTGCAGTATGTTAGAAGATAATTCTATATTATGTTTTTAATCTCCCTATGTTTATGAAATTTCCATTTGATTAGCATCTAAATTTGTCTCTTTTGTTGATTTTTACAAACCACTTTTCTACAGTTACAAACTCAATATTATTTCTGTTAATGACTCATAAATTCCTTCTCTTAGCTTTATTAATTTCTACAGGCTTGTTTCATTTATTTTTCTAACTTCTTGTGCTACTTAAATTCATAATGTTTTATATATTTGCTTCAGGTAACAGTTTTTTATTCATCTCATATGTTTGACATGTGATGAATTTATAATTGTTTTTCTATATTATATATCATAGAAACTTGGTTTATTTTATTGTGAGAATTATTTAATGATTTTACTCATTCTCAAATAGCTTGAGTCCTAAAAGTGGATTCATATTTAATTTTATGCAGCAGAAAGATAAGAATTGCCCCGTACTCTATAATCTCTATGCTAAAATGAACCATGTGCTTGGGGGAATTGACCTTCTATGGGCATTGCTGAGGGCTTAGGAATGGACAGCCTCCATGGCTTCAATAAAACTTAAGTTTTAAAAACACAGTGGAAGCTCTCAAACACTTCTGTTGGTTATTTTGGGGGGCTATGACAGGTGTTCTTTGAGTTTAAAACAAACAGACAATAACAACAAAAATCTAAGTTTAAAAGAATGGTCACTACAGTTGAGAATTTGAGCATGTGGTTCTAAAGAATTCGGAAGAAAGGAGAGACATTTTTGAAAGCAAGTTTGGCTTGTAGAAAGGTTAAACAAAACAAAACAAAACAAAACAAAACAAAAAAAAACTTTACAAAGAAGTAAGAAAACCATGATGGAATAGATGCTAAGGCTAATTCTAAAACACATATTTACTTTGGTAAATTACTGAACTTACACTGAATCACAATTTCTAAATAAAATTCAGTTTCTTGCTTTTGTTATTATTGCATTCATTTGGATTTGAGATTTCTAAACTCTGAATGACATCTTTTTCTTTACTTTTGTGTGTTTGCTTTGGCATATAAGGCCGTAGATTTTAAAATAAGTGCAGCTTAATTATCTTGTCTCTGCTGTCAGCTGTTCTCAAAACCATTCTTACCTCAAAAAATTCTGATCAAAGAGAAAATATCCGTCTCTATGTTTTGATTTCCAACTCCATTGAATGGGTCAATTTCTTCAATAACTCCGTCATCTGGATTAGCTTTATTTCAATGGCAACAATAAGGCAGAGTGGCAAATGTGCTACTTATTGACCATCTGAGAGGATAACAAAATGCTAGTTTTGCTTTCATTGTGCATTCCAGCAAGGGTCTCTACATGTGCGTCTCTTGAGTCATTCCAGCCAAACTCTGAAGGATAAAAATGCTCTCTTTCATCTCAAACATTAAAGTTTCAGAGACTTTATTTCACCCACTCCACTATGCCCCAATCTTTTCTTAAAGCCCAGGTAGAAAGGATTGAACTAAAGTGATGGCCGAATGTATAGAAACATGCATTTCTGCAGGGTGGTAAGCTTGAAAAAATGTGTCTGATCTTCACATTGTCTGTTTCCTGCAAAAGGTGGGGAAACTATCACTTGTTTTGTTTCCTGTAAGTGAAGTCCTTTTTACAGGTCCAGAGAATCCTAATTCAGCAATCAGTCATATCTCCAGCCTGTCAAATTTTTGATCTCTAGTTTCTTTACAAATGTAAATATCCAGCATATAACACATAACAGTTTAAAAGTCAAATGAAGTCACGAAGTTTTGGAAGTGACAATAGAATATTGATCAAAGTTATGTGTAAGTCTATTGACATTTGAAAAAGAAAGATCTATAAAAGTAATATATATCTTATAATTAAGTTGTTTATAAACAGTACACAAAATTAATAATAGTTCAACAGTCAGTGTGTTTTGTATTTAAGAATTAGTGAACAAATGATATAATTGACCTCCATTTTAACTCACTTGAAAGGTGAAACAAACTCTTTATTCTTTCAGATACACTGAGCTTGCAATGAATGATCAGTTGAGCTTTTACTTCCCAAAAATCAATTAGGTCTCCAAGATTACTTCCACTTTTCTATTTGTTATAATAAAAATAACTATTGGATAAGGTCTTAAAATATAAGTGAGAAATGCAGCACATTCCTATAAAATCTGATTTGAGTGTTTTGAAAGTCTTACTAAAATAAAATATATAACTGGTTAATCAAAGTGTTGGTTAGATAATTATAAATGCTTAGAAAAACAATACTGGGGGAGAAACTAGAAAAATACTGTATTTAAATTGTTTCTCAATTGTATTTAAGTTCTCATTCCACTAAAAAATTAAAAATAACATTTACATACAATAAATGTGAACATACATTACATACAAAATAAGTTTTAATGCTTCAATGATAGTCAAGTAGAAAGACTTGGTCAAAATAAAATATTTAAACTACATAACAATTTTTTATGTTTCCCTACCTTAATTGATTCTTCCAAAAGGCTTAAATATCTATCAAGTTCTAATAATTTCCTAATTTGATTCTTTCAACCAACTAATTAGGGGTCCCACACATATGGTATAAGAGGGCTTCTAATATACTGACTATTTGAGCTAGTTTTAAGTAGATTAATTTCAAATGAGTTAACATTTTTATGGTATAATTTTTTCCTAAAACAAATAGTCATACTCTACATATAGTTTTTTAAAACTCCTCAACTTGAAGAAGTTATTTATTTTCTTAAAGAAATAATAGTCCAGTTTCTGAAATAGAAGTAGTTAAGCTAGAAGAAAGGGTTTGGAATGAGGGTTCAGTGCATCTCTACTCCTACATTTCTTAAGCCGTTACTAGAGTCTTTATGCCCATATTAAGCAAAACTCCTACTCCCCGTTACCCAGGGACATTTCTAGATGACTAGGCAGTCATAAAATGGTAATAAGATTATGCTTCTTTTTTCAGGAGTACTTGAACTATAATATGGCAATTCTGGAGGCTTGGTTACTTAAATACTTGGTTAAAAATAGTGGAATCGGACTCCAGGGGAAATAGTTTCTGTGCAGACAGTCTTCCGGCAGTGTCCCTCCAATCACAGTACATTAGGGACTATTTAGCTCTTCTATGTAGATGTAGGCTGTAGAGAAATTCATCTTGAGAGTTTAATGAATTAAATATATCTAGCACTTTATTATGAATGGTTTAATATTATAATACTATTTTAAAATAGTTAATAACATAAAAGTATTCAGCTATGTTATAAAAAGAGGACACATCTATTGTTAAATAGAACTCAAGTGTTAAAATCATATGATAAGAAACTATTTATTTGAATGTTAATTTAAAGATAGGTCAGTTTGCTTCATACTTGTTGCTATGTGGTTCATCTATGAATATTTGCTGTTAAACAATATTTTTTATTCACCCCACTTACTTAGAAATTACTAGAACTGAATTTTATGTGTATTACTCAATGAAACTACGTAGTGGTTTTATAGGTCCATAATAAACCTATCGAGACAAGAATTGTTTGCAAATCATTTAATGCAAGTTTGTCAATGTTGGCAATATTGATATGTGGGACCAGATGATTCCTTATTGGAGGGGAGACTGTTTGGTGCATTGCGGAGTGTTCAGCAGTATCCTGACTTCTATCTACAAGATGTCAGCAGCAATCTCCTTCCCCAGTTGTTATAACCAAAATATCCTCAGTCTATAACAAATATTCTCTTGGGGGCCGGGAGGCAGGAATAAACCCCTATTGAGATCCACTGATCTAAAGTACTTCAGAAGAATAAGAGTTCTGAGGCAATAAATTGTTTTTTCAAAGGTCAAATTCTAAATAAAGAATACAAAAAAAAAAAAAAAAAATTGCCAGCAATGCTGTGTTTTAGAAATAATCGAAAATTTGGAGTCAGAAATCAATAATACTGATGCTTCAGTTTGTATGCATACATTTTTTATTAAGTTTTTGGGGAGACATTTGTTAGTAAAATTATATAGGTTTCAAATGAACATTTCTATAATACATCATTTATCTGTTGCATTCTGTGTGGTGAACACAGTGCAATTTGTGTGTACATTTTAAATGTTCTGAGCAATTAAATTAGTTATTATATATTTAGAAATTGTGAAATCATGGGTATCCTGCATTTTTTTTAATATCTGATTATTCAGAAGACATAATCTCTCTCAAGCTGGAATATAGCTATGAAAATATGGTCCATGATGGACAGCAAAGACTTGTAGATGTGATATTATTCTTTCCCTCCCTCTGTTGTCAGTCATTCTGCTAGCACACAATTGTCTAAGCTGCATGTCATTTCACTGCCATAGAAACATCCTTATAACTTAAATCACAAGAAAGAATGATACCTTTGTCTGACATTTATTTTTTTCTTGGCATGTTGAAAAGAAAAACTTTAGATGTTATTTGACTGTTTGGTAAATCATGTGTCCGTACCCATGTAAAAAATTCTAACATAGTTTTTTTTATTTATTCATTGAGAATGACTGTGTCATAGGAGCAATATTTCATCAGTGTGTTTGTAGTAATAGCTAATTTTATATTCAATGGAATATGCATTTTAAATATGTGCAGTCCCAATTTAAAAAAACAATCCAGAAAAGAAAGTGAGGATGATTTAAATTTATAAAGGTATGAAACTTTATGATGAAGACATGTTTCATTACACAATTTATCAAAGCCAGTAGTTCTCAAACCTGAAAGCATATTAAAACTACCTGGGAGACTTACAACTACTGATACCCAGATCTTTTTGTGGACTAATAAAATCAGACTCTGAGGGATTGGTTTGGACAACTATGTCTTCCAAGGCTTCCTCCTATTCTAATGACAGTCAGTGTTGGGCATTAATTCTCTAGTTCTCACATTGTTGTCCAGGGACCCCTGGGAGTTCCTGAGATGCTGGCACCGGTGCGTAGGTCAAAACTATTTTCATGCTAATATTGAGATTTTATTTTCCATTATTACTCTTGTTTTTTTGCAAGGATAGGGTGGAGTTTTCCAGAGGCTAAATCATGTTCCCTACCACAGGAAATTAAATACAGAAGCAGGTAAAATGATCCAGCTGTCTTCTACTAAGACAGACAGATTTGAAAAAATGTGAAACAATGCCATTTTTCTCCCTAATGTTTAGTTTTGAAAAATTTGTTATTTTTATTGAATATTAAATAATTTATGTACATGATATATTGCGGTTAATGTAATGTAAACTGCAGTATAAATATATAATAGACTAATTGCTTCTATTTTTAAGTGATCATGTGTAAATATGCTAAAAATTCTTAATTTTAATATACATTTTGATAACAATTAATAGATATAACTACATTTTAAAAAGCTTTTTGGGGTCCTCAATAGAGAATAAAATACTTGGAAACCACCAATCTAAGCCAATATGTCTATAAATCTAATCTAGGCATCACACATGATGAAATATTCTTAACTCCAGATTTCCTCCTCGTCTGCATGATTTCTGAACAGTCATTTAGTTTACACATAAAGCTATTACCTCCTTTTACTCCTCGGGCTGGTGAAATTCCATGAAACTAAGGACTTCCTCATCGGTACCTACAAAATTAAGATTACACTTCCTGTGCATAGAACAACCTTCTAAGAAGTGACCTGCTCTAGCAGATGCGGTATTTTAATCTAATATTGCAGTTATTTTTTAGCATTATTTGAATAGGCTACAAATAAATGTAACTAATCCTGATTCATGTGGTATAAATATATAAATATAAAACGTTCCTGAAATTGATAAAATAGCATGGAACCCTTTCCACAATTCAGGTGCCAGAGATATTGAACTCAAGTATAATTAAGACTGAATACAGAAACTTAATCTTTTACTTAAGAGTCTGTAACTTGAGAATAATAAACTTAACACTGCGCATTTTGAATACTAATAATCCTCTGAATTTGGTAGTGACACTCTGATGGTTTTTGTGCACCCTTCATATTAATTGCAATAATCTTATAATTGAATAATGTTATGGAACACATAAAGTATTTTTCATGAAAGCAAACTTAATGTGAAATTAATTATAATTGTCTATTTAAATTATACATTTTATTTCATCATAACACCTGTTCTGATTTAACATTTAATCTAGAAAATCCCATATAAAGTATTAAGAGTTCTCTTATTTGTTTGGTTTTTATTTGTTTGTTCCAATTAAGTTTTTCTTTGGCCACCTACTTAATGCCTTTTGTTTCATTTTAGACATAATATTGTTTTATATATGAAGATTACTAAAACATTATTTACTATTTGCACTTTTAGTAAAGATGTTTGCTGCTTACTTTTAGAATGTTGTGTCTCTTGGTACGTAAAGATGCATTTTAATTTTTAAATGTAATCATTCTATGCCATTTTATAACATTGCACAGTAGAGATTGAATTCAAAGATAACTCGATTCTGAGTTTTAAAGTTCTAATGTAATAACTGCACAGCTGGGAGCAAACCAAATTTTGAGACACCAATTTAATAGGAAACTGAATCAGCTATCACTGTTAATAAGCACACTCCCACTGAAATAAATGGTGCAGAAATCCCATTCACATCATGGAGCCTTAGAACAATACAAATAATGTATAATGAGATTGTTGCCAAACATTGATATAAAAGTTATTCAATAAATTTATATTGAACAATCAATGTGCTTCATGCTTTAGGGATTTGGAAATAAATAAAACACTGTCTTTACCCTCAGTTTACTTTCTTTGTAGTGATATGTTATATAATCCTACAGATACAATCATAATTCTTCCCAGCTTTCAATGATTTTTTTAACCTTGAATGTAGACCAATGATTTCAATTCCTTATTATATACAGAAGAGGCATTTTGCTCATGCAAAAGGGGAAACACGTATCTTCTCTCTTGATTTTCCTTTTGCTGGAAAAATAATGATTATCAATGATGGTTGCCAAATAATGATTATCAATTGCTTTCCAAAACTTTTTGCTTCTGTTCCCAATTTTTTTAAAGGAGATTAAGAAGTCAAGGAACTACACAACTAAGTCAGACAACTTCTAAAGTTTTTATTAGCTATTGTAATTAAATAGATGGTAGATTAGTTGGTAAGGCAAAAAAATACTATTTAGTGAGCATGCAGGCTTTGCAGAAGGAGTAACAGAAGTAGTAAAGGTGGTTAAAAAGTGAAAAAGAACATTAAGAACCACTAATTAATTAGATTTCAAAATTGCCCAATTATCTCTCAGGCATTGTTTCCCACAAATTTTCAATGTTTAATCAAGAAATATCTGGCTATTTTCAAAATTCTGTTAACTTCCATAATTTTGGGATGGGATATATATTGGGATATATATATATATATATATATATATATATATATATATATAATTTTAATAAGTTATTGTTTAAAGAGAGTGAGATTCATCACCTGGAATTGCCAGTTTGAGTGGCAGACATTGTTCCTGGAACCAAAATCACTTGTGTTTTTTACAGTAAGGCAATAGATTTGATGAGGTAAGGACTTGGGGACAATCCTGTGTTACAAGATGGTCCCGTGTACAATTCCCGGTAGTGAATAAAGCTATCTTCCACTTCAGATGGACTTCACACCTGGTTCACAGATTTACTCTCTAATCCACAATTTGATATTACCTGAAGTCACCAAAATGTCTGTGGGGATGAGGAGATAGTTTATCTCTTTTAACTGCATTATCTTCACAGCCACTCTTATTCGCTGAGACCTGATAATTGCCTGGAACTACTACTGTTCTTCCTTTGCCAGCTTAAAATCCAATGTTCATGTTTCCTCCCACCAAATAGGCAAATGGGGCTAAATCACAGCGTACAAAGAGGATAGTTTAGAATTAGGTGAGATAATAAGCCGGGGCCAGACTATGCAAGGCCTTGCAAGTAGTGTTAAAGATTTTTGAAAGTGTTAGGATTGTAATGAGGAATCATTGAAGGGTTTTGAATGGGAATATCTCATCATTTCACCATTTTTAAAAAAGAAATTATATATATATATATATATATGGCTTCACATTATAATGCTAATTTAATCATGTCAAAAAACAGCTATATGACCACAGTAAATTTCAAGATAGATTTTGTGACACTAGGTTATTCTCCTCTAACCCATCCCACACACTGCCAGCAAATTAATCTGTCCACAATGTAACTCTGACCTTGTTGTTATCTGCCCATTTCAAATCCATCAATAGCTTGCTATTGCCTGCAGAATGAAGTCAAGACTCCTTTGTATGGTGGATTTTTCTGAGTTCGATCAATTCTAAGTTACATAAATCTAATACAAACTCAAGACAGTGATTGTAATGATACTATTTGTTTTTATAGGTATCTTTTATAATAATGGTAATGATGAAAAGAATATTGACTATTTTTGATGCTATTTTTTTTTTAGACTTTTGCTTTGTACTAGGGATAATGTCTGTAATTACCTCTGAGATAGCATCTTTATAATTTGTAATTCATGAAGTGGAAAGGTACTTTGCTTAGTAACTGAGAGGGAAACAATTTGGCATGATTTTTCTGGATAAGCTTGGGACTCCACGATGACAAGCCGTGGTACACAGAGAGGAGGAGAAATCTTCTAAAAGAAAGACGGGTGCTGTCATTAAAAAATGTTTGGGGGTAGGGCAAGAACAGATGTAGGACAGACAGAAATTCAGAGGTCTAACTTTACAAGAGAAGATTCCTTATAATTTATACTATGCCTCCTATTACCACATATTGATATTGAAATATTATTTTTTTTCATGTTCCATTTACTTAAAATTATAGTGAATCTACCTCCCTCCCTCTCCTTACCCTTCCCTCTCCCAACATGTCTCTCTTCTCTCTCTCCCTCTCTCTCTCTCTCTCTCTCTCTCTCTCTCTCTCTCTCTCTCATTTCCTTTCTCTGATATCTTCCCTCTACTCCAGTCTTCCATATCCATAATTTAGAACTCCATCTTATATGACAAAACTCATGAAGTCATTGCATACTCTGTGAAGTCTCTCCCAAACATCCAACTGTCTGAGTCGCCTTTCTCCTGAGCATATTCTACCTCAGAATTGACGTTAGCATTCTTATTGTATTTTAATGAATTGGTTCTTCTCACTCTACCTCCTTCATTTCATATAGGTTAGGCATTATGTTTTTTTAATTTTTTCATCTCAAATAGCTTTCAAAGTATGAGTAAATGCTCACCCATAATGTAAAGAATAGTAATGAGCAGCTGAAAATTAGTAAATGGAGATTTCTCAAGGTTCTCTGTGGACAGGCAGAAATCACTGGGAAAAGGAAACGGCTAGAATTAAATGGATATCAATAGCAGCTGTGAGTATACTCTGGGGTTATTGTGTGCATGTCATCACAGGGAGGACTACAAGATTTGGTAGCAGTTTCAAACCAGATAGACTGTCTGTTGTGGCACTAGACTTGGCCCACATCCTACTTAAGGAGTGGTAAAACTGAGGAGACACTTTTCCCTCAGGGAAGCTTGCAAAAGGTGGCATTTCTCAAACTGCGTTTTTTGTTGTTGTTGTTGTTGTTGTTTTTCTTTTTTTCTTTTTTTTTTATAAGTGTGACTGAGTATTCTGTGAAAATAAGCACCAAATTAAGTAAATTGGGAAACTGATGTGTAAACAGATTAAGGAAGCCTTTTACTGTGGAACTTGTCACAGCTCTGCTATGGGTATTATGGATCTCTAAAACAGTGAGATGACGGGCACAATCTTCACAATACACTTTGATGGTAAAAAGGGGGGGAAAAAGCAAAAAACATAGTAGCTTCCCACAAAAATGATGTTGTGCAAATGCCCTTTCAGAAACGCTAATAGGGTTCAATGACAGTGGGCTTTGGAGTCAAATAAATCTGTAAACGGAACTTCGCTCTGTTAATACAAATCAATGTAAGTTTTTCCAGCAATTTTACTCTAAGAAATTCAGGTTTCTCATTCAAAAAATGGGCACAAGATATGTACATTTCAGAATGGTGGTGATAGTTAATGAGAGAATATACTTCATATTTGACAATCAATAGTTAAAGGACTGGATGCTATAAGAAGTGAATTTTCTATCTTACATACCGGTGTCAACTAATATAGGCCTTGGGCATGACAGGGTTTTCTATCCAGTGAAGGCTCAGCAATTTCTAGACAACTATTCCGTAATCTCTACCATAACTTCTCAATAGCCTCAAGAATTTTTTTCAACAATAAGCCTGTCTTTTTAGTTAACCTTGCCAATATCGCCTAAGTCTCTAGGGCTCCCTTGTCTCATGTCTCATCACCCCCTCCCCCAATAAGTTAATATCTATATCTTCATAATTCTCCCCCAGAAATATTATTTTCTCCTCATTTCCTTTCTCTTTATATACTTATTAAATCTGCAGCCAAAAATATTGTGCAGCCAAGCACATGGACAACAATAACAAACAACTGAAAATAGAATTCCCATTTCTTAGAGGCAAAAGCAGAATTGATCTTTAAATCTTTCCAAAGGATTGAGATTATATATGAAATGTGTGTGTGTGTGCGTGTGTGTATGCTATCTTCAAGAAAGAAATAAGTCCATATATCAAATAATATGAAAGTTACTATTCTGCCACACTCATGAAAATAAAATGGTTATTGAGGTAGGACTCGTCATATGAATATGAATGAAGGCTATTATTCTGTATAGATAGGAAAAGTTAAAAAAAAAAAAAAAAAGAGTTTGACTCTAACTTTTGTTTCCTAAACCAGCAATTCTCATGTCTCTTTAAACATTGAAGTTAAAGAACCTATGACACTTTTAAAATATTAATAGTTAGGACCCAATCAAAGTAAATTAAATTAGAATTTCTAGAGATGGAATATGGGTGTTGGTATTTTTAAGAAAGTTCGTCAGATATTTCTCTCACTGATGGTACAAGGAAACCATTGCTATAAACTAGGTATGCTGTGACTAACTCTCAAGAATTCCTTCATTTCCAGCAGGTTTATTTTAAGGGTGGAGACTTGTGACGGAATTTTAATGTTACACTTAACAAAAGGTAATATTAAGTTTTGTAAGTTTTTTTCTTTGTGTGTGGAAATTAGAAGTTATAGTCCCATGATCGAAAAAATAAGATTAATTTCTTAAATCTTCTGTTAACTAGTTGTTTGAATGTGGGTAATTGTTTCAAGTTCTGGAACTAAATTTCTTCATCCATGAAACTAGACTAATAATAATTATAAAATCACCTTCTTTACTGGATGATCTGAGAATAAAACTAAATCATACACATGTGAAAATATTATATTATCTTAAAGCAATATGTAAATATTATTGTTTTAGTGAAATACATATGTCTGTAGTTTGTGTGTATGGCTACCACATAAAGTACCTTTTTTAAACTTTTTTAAATCTTTTATCTGCAGTTTGATCTTTCAGTTAATGACAGTAACGAGATAACATATTTTCTAAAAATGTTATGGATAACAATAATATTCTGTACCTCATACACACTAGACCTAACATACAATAGCAATACAAATATCATCAGGAGCATAAATTGAAATAAGAATAACTTTATTTGATCATCACAAAATAACTGTGAACTTTTGATACAACTCCCAAACTTTCAAAAGCTTCACAATTCTCAAGTTCAGAGTAGAAGTTTTGAGAACCTGTTTCGTTCTGTTCAGTTCTTCTTCTTGTCTGCTAGGGTGGGTTCAATTGGTAGGTAGAGATTAAATAGCTCTAAACCGTTCATTTAGTCCTTATTTGCTTGTCTCAGGAGACATGGTTTTAGATCATTTCAATCCCTATTCTGACAATTCCTCACTATGACCTTGTGAAAACTATGTAGCCTGACTGGCCCACAGTCCCATGCATTAAAATGAATATAGTAATACATGCCTTTTATTGTTTCTAACAGTAAAATAAAATGTTGTATGTGAAAGTGATGGGCAAACTCAAAAGTGACACATTAAAGTGACATTAATATTATGTTAGTTTCTGCTTGTCTTTTCCTTTTGTGAAATTAAATAAATGTCGTTATGGACAGATTTTCAAAAGGTATTAGCAGGGAAACAGACAAATGTCTTCTGTGGCTGTCATGTAATGACATTTTCTTATTAACATAAGTGAATTCACTATGTAAACCTTGTTTGAGCATTTGTTTTTAAAGAAATAATAACATGTTACTCCTAAATTTATATACATTTACTTTTTGATTACAGAACTCATTTCAATAGGTTTCCTTCAGTTAACTACATAAATTTATGTATTTCCTGATAGTGTAAAGAAAGAGCCCTTAACATCCACTAGACTTATTGGCTTTAAATAAACAATTATGAAAAGAAATTGTTTTGTGATTTTGCTTGATTTTCACTAAGTGCATAGCTGCCTCCCCCAACATCTGAAAGTAGGACAGCATGACAAAAAAGCTGGGCTGGACTAGAGAACAAAGAAAGTATAGTGAAGAAACAATACTGACAGCCTGGCAGGAAAAAAAAAGCATGCACTTTTCTGGGAAGTAAATGTTATTTACTCATCTATAGCTCTTTAAAGCACAATTTCCAGCATTCAATAAACAATCCAATACACTCAATGGATCAAGAAAATGTAACCCAAGATGAAAAAACAACTACTCTGCAATGAAGTACTATTTCATACTCAATAAAGTAGCTAAAATAAAAATAACTAACAATACAGATAGATGTTGGAGAGGATGTGGAAGAATTGGAATTCTTATACATTTATGGTGGTGGTATACAATGGTTCAATCACTTTGGAGAACTCTTTGGCGATTATGTATGTATGCACTTACTCCAAATCTCCGCAAGTCCACTCACAGGAATTTACCCCAAAGAAATGAACGTGCTTTCACAAAATCTTTGTACAAGAATGTTCAAAAGTTCCTCATATAAAATAGCTGAAAAACTAGAAACAACCTAAATGATCATTATCATGAAAATGGTTAAACAGGTAATACATTAATACAATGAAGTACTACTCAGTAACCACAGCAAAAGTGGATTGCTCATGTGTGCAACGACATGGATGAATTTCAAAAACATTCTGAGTTAAAGACGTCAGACACAAAAGCCTACACACAATACGATTCCTTTTATATGAGGTCTAACTATAAGCAAAATTAATCTATATTGGGAAAAAATAGAATGCAGTTCTCTCTTAAAGAAGATTAATTGTAAAGGGGCACAAGGGAATTATCTGGAGTAATGGAAATTATGTATATTTTTGTGTGGGAGTTACATGGATAGATACAATTGTCAAATCTCATTAAACCAAACAGTTACCAGTTTAAAAAGGCGTAATATTTATATGATTTAAGACATGTTTTTTCTTTGTTTTGTTTCTTCTGACATATATATGTTGGAAGAAATACCATACATTTTTTGTTTGTTTTTTGTTTTCTTTTTTAAAGGCAGGTTGTAGGACCATAATTAATGGTTAATTCTGAAAGCAGAGAGGAAAATCATCCCTGGGAAAATTAAGGTATAATCAGTTCAACAGGGATCACATTAAAGTGGGCCTTAGCTCTTTTATCTTGGTTATTTTGTTAATCTGCACATTCTACAGTCAATGGATAGGATTAACCAAAAATAGAAGTACCTCAACTCCCACAATTGGTCTGAAAGTAGATTAATTTACATTGAGAAAGATTAGACTTGAGAAAGACCTAATGCAATCATAATGACTCAGGTGTAACTGCGGGGGGGGGGGAAGTATATATATATTTAAGTAAAAATTTGAACTTTTATCAATGTTATTGCAATGACTTGAGGAAAGTTTATTAATAAATGGGTGCTATTAAATCTAGAGAACCTTAATGTATCTCTGTTGCTATCAGAGGGAAAGACTTTGCTAAGCAGACAAAAAATGTTTTATGTATATCTGTATTAAAAAAAAAAAAAGCATCAAACTATGACGACTTCAGGTCAATTGTTAAGATTTCCAGTTCACTTTCTTTGCTCTGATCCTACAGTTATCAAACATTCTGAATGTCTTCTTTCTTTCCCATTAAGAATGAGCTGAAGAGAGACACACATTGTTTACCTTTCAGTTATATTTCTCATTGTAATTTAATAATTCGGTTTTCTGGTTGTGCATTTATCCATTGTATGTCTGATGATGAGTCAGTTCCCCTAAATCTATTTAACTCTGTTTCAGTGAGTTTGTGAATATGTTTGCTTTGAATGACTCAAACTAAAATCTCCATCCCCTAATAAGTGTCTAAGTGGCCAGCCATTTTATTCTGTAAGAGCTCCATGAATTTACGCCTCTATTTTAACATAAGGCATGTTTAAGATTAAAAGGTCAGTGACATGTTACCTCAGTACTACCCAGCATTCCTGTTGCGACACAAATAAATAACTTCAGCATCAGGAGGGGCTTTGAACCAGGAAATAAGCAGACTGCAGTGTTTAACAAAAGAATGAGGATATTTAAAGTAATTACAGATGAGCAAAAGTCTAGATATTGACAGTGGGGGCAAGGAAGAGAGCCTGAAATAAACAAAATAGAAGGAAGACAAGTGTTAAGAAGTGTAGGTCTAAGAGGCTCCACCCTGTACATAAAAAAAGAAAGTGGTTATAATGAAGCATACAGTCAGATCTGAGGCACGTGTGATAGTTATCAGATCAGCAATAAGAAGCCTGGAAACTGAGCTAGAATAGGTCATGTATGAAGAGAAAAATTACATTAGACAGCGGATAAGTATTGGGATTTATAATGGACAATATTGGGTGGGAGATAATCTGAGTCTGAAAAATAAGAGATAATGGTATCAAAATATCTAATTTGTTTATTATTTTTTTTTCCTGTGCAAACCACTCATTCTTTGTACTGCAATGAACACCTCTGAATTTCAATGTTGTTTATGAGAGGAGAGTATAAAGTAAAAAGATAATATTTTACCTGTTGTATAAGCAGTAAATAACAAAAAATAAAACTTGCCTTTGAAAGAGAAAAAAAAAAAACTAGCAAATAAAAACAACTCAAAATTAGATTACTGAAAAGAAAAAAAGAGAAAATCCAATTACGTAATCTGCCAAAAGGAATGATTCCTGCCACTCATTATGATACATTTAATCTTTGAAATGTAGCTCTCTTTCAATTTAGAGTAACCTAGCTTTAGTTTGATTACTGTATTTACAACCCAAGATAACAGAAGTTTATTTGCCCATTTATTCAATTAATGATTAACTCTATGATGCCAATGTCTATGACAGAGGTTAAGGATACAAATGAGGAGGAAAAAAATTGAGATTTTTGGAGTTTGAAATTTTTTGTTTGTTTGTTTGTTTTTTTGTTTTTTTTTTAGGATTTCAGGATTTGGTACAAAGGGGAAAAATATTAACTTGAATTAACATTAACTTGAAATTAATTTTAAAATATTATTATTAACTTGAATCTGCAGTTTTTCTTCCATTGTTCTAGCTAGTAAAGTGACTATTTTGAGATCTTTGCATTATGAACAATTGGATGGATGAAATAAGCCGTTATACTCTTTTTAAAAATTACGTATGTTTTATGTGGTGTCTTAGGCAATAGACTATAGTTGCTACATATCCTCTCCCTTCTCTAAATAGGCCATATCATGTTTTCCTAGTACGAGTCAATTCTTTCTTCCTCCTCTCTCCTGTCTTCCTTTTTCTCTCCTTTAATGATTAGCGATTGTTTCTGTACAATGTGTTCAGTGCTGACTACATAAAGATAAACATCACGTTTGCTGTCATAATGAATCTTAATAATAAAGCCTTGAAGTCCTAAAAATTAGGTAGATAAAATGGGGGACACTGAGAGAGTGATTCTTTCCAGTTGAGAACCCAGGGAGGTTGCAGCTTAGAAGAGATTATAAATCAGCTAAACATAAAAGATGAAGAGATTTCACCTCTGAAATCTTCAATGTGAGCGAAGTTAAAGAGCAAAGAAAGCAAAGTGAGAAACAATGTGTTAAGGGACCTGAGAAATGAGGTTGAAGAAGTAAGTGTGATCATAGGAAGTATTTGTATCCTAATTGAGAATTTCACTTACCTTTTAGACCTCACAGATTCAATAACAAGTTTTAAGCATAGAAATATCATCCTTATGCTGGCAATGTCTCAAAGTTAATTCGGAGGCTGTATGGAGGGTATGTGAGAAGAATGTAAGTCTGAGATCAGGGTTGTACTTCTGAAATCCAGGGAAAAGATAAAGGCTTCACCTAAAGCAGGACTGGACTTTTTTGTTTGAACGTCATGTTCATTTATTTCAAATTTTAAGTGAATCTTAGAAAGACTATTTCAACAATTAAATATTCACTGAAATCCATGTCAAAAATAATAAGATCACTATTTTACTACTGAAAAGAAAATATATGTGGGGGAATGATTCATTAACTTACAATGTTTGTAGCTTTCTAAATCTCATAACAATTCTTGGAGATATTTAGATCAGATCTATCGTTCAGGACTGAATGAAAATCTGTTTGATCAGGTGACCCTACTCATGGTGGGCCATTTTAGTGTAAACTAGAACTCTCTCTTTACCTACCCCCTTAGCAAAATACCAAGATAATAATAATGGTAATAATAATTCTAATTCACAACTATATTGCTATTTTAACCAATCTGTTCACCAAAATCTCTAATATATTAGTGAGGATGAACAAATCACATTTTCCCCAGTGTCTACACAAATTCACATATGACTCTAAGAAAGTGAATCTAAGGTTTTGACTATGAGGAGACAGCATACATAAAATACACTTCAGGGAATACACATTTTCTATAGCAGTTCTATGAAAGACATAACTTTAGTTTTCCATCTAATGTAAAGATACCTGTGTGCTAGGGAAAATCAGGTTAACACTTGACTATAAGCTAGATGTTTTGCAGCAGATAACCTTACTCTAAGACAATCTCTGGCCACAGGGTGAAAAAGACTCAAAGTGCTGAGAACTTCTCTGTTAATAATTCTATTAAAAAATCAGGCAAGTGACAAGAAATATCTTTAAGTGTAAATTTGACTTTCTTTATCTGAATTTTTCATAACATCGTTAGGTTAAATGCATAATAGGTTTATGTGTCACAAAATACTTTTAACATAGTCTATCTTACAAAGTTAAAAAGGTCAGGGTGGATGAGAGAGACAGGAAGAAAGAAAAAGAGATGAGAGAGAGAGATATAGACAAACCTGGACAGAGAAATAGAGAGACAGAGACACTATTCATTCTGATTATGTTTATGACCAGATGGTGAGCAGGAAATTGGAAAGTTATAGAAGTTCCACTGTGTTAAATTGTATTTAACTGATCCACTCTGTTTAAATGTTCCATATGATGTGTGTTGATGAATTGGAAGTGTTATTAACTAAAATAATGTAATGTTAAAATG
Source organism: Rhinolophus sinicus (assembly GCF_057876585.1). Classification (NCBI taxonomy): domain Eukaryota; kingdom Metazoa; phylum Chordata; class Mammalia; order Chiroptera; family Rhinolophidae; genus Rhinolophus; species Rhinolophus sinicus. Next base: position 78,705,092 of record NC_142502.1, on the reverse strand, counting down.
GAAATATGGAAGTCCAATACCCTTCCAAAATAAGAAAACATTCTGTGACATCCCGGAGCAACTGGAAAACTCCTTTTCATGACATTAAGTTGAAAAAGAGAACAAAGGAAGGAAGGAAGGAAGGAAGGAAGGAAGGAAGGAAGGAAGGAAGGAAGGAAGGAAGGAAGGAAGGAAGGGGAAGGGAAGAAAGAAAGGAGGGAGAGAGGGAAGGAGGAAAGGAAGGAACATACATGCATACTTTATAATAGAGGTCCTGAAATTTAGTTAGAGCTCTTTAGACTTAAGTTTGATGAGAATGAGGATGAGGATAAGAATCACCAAATAACTTATTTTGTTACAATTTAATATTTCTAATTTAAACGTTTATATTTTTATGGCCTGAAATTTTCTTTTTCAAAATTTCCACATATCTGTTATAGTTCTTTTATATGAAATATTCTGAATATAAAAAGCCACTTATAAGATGCAATTTCTGAAAATTTAAAAACCCACTGTGTGTGTTTTACTTTTCTTTTCTTTTTTTAATTGCTTTAGTTAATTTTCAGCAAACCTATGCTATATTTCTCACAAATGGGTAATATAATGGCAATCTGGTGATTTCTTCAGAAACCTCACTGTGGAGATTTATCTATTTTAGGCTCTGAGTAGATCTTAGAATTTTATTTATTCCCTCCTCTTCAGAACACAAGTTCAACTTTTCTTTTTTTGAGGCCCATCCAAACCAAAACCATCATTATCATCATCATCATTATCATCGCAACATATCATTTGGGAGATTAATTTACTTAAAAAGATATTTGTCACAATAATATTATCATACTGCTCACCTGAAATATAATATTAAATGTCAATTATCATTGAAAAATAAAGACTATATTATGCTGTTCCAAGAGAATTTAGTTTGGGTTTGCAGTAGCAAATGCTTTGGATTTTGTCAATGATCCCAGAACTGGCCACCAGAGTTCAGCTCAGAAAAATAAATCAGAAATCAATTCTTATGTAGTAAAGATTATTAATTACACCATAAAGACTCATATCCCTGAATTTGATCACTACAATAGATAGACTGGATTGTTGCTTGACTCGTAGTTTTTTATAGAACTGCAAAGCTCACAGGCACTTTCTCCTTGGTCAGACTAAGCATATGCTATAATGTTTCACTAGATTTAATCAAGAGTGAGGGAGTGGTAAAATCATTTATAGGCTTAATTTCAAGCATCAAGGAATATCTAGCATTTACTGTGACCTTTGCAATGTATATGGGCACTATTAAACGAGAACAGGGAGTTACATATACTGAGAAATGATAGATTAAGGGATGTGTTAAAATGTGGCCCATAGACCACTTGTATCAGAATCATCTGACATCCTTATTACATTTGCAGATTCTTTGGTTCAATGACCTTAAAGGTTTATGGTAAAGCATAGGAATATGCATTTTAAAAAGCTAACTATTATGCTCACTGAATTGTTTTCACTGAATTATGAGAAAATGCATGCTTTTGTTAACTGTATTTAATCTTTGGTTCAGAACTCTCTGAAATAATTATGTATTAAGAAATATCATCTTCACACTATTTAGATAGAGCCTGTCTTGCTTGCGAGAAGCTTAGTGTGGAAATGCTATCAGAACAGACTGTAATAGCCCATGCCTTCCTTTACCATGTGTGGCCATATACAGATGTTGATAATGGCTAAATAATTCTATAGAACACGAATTGATCCTGAAGTACTTTTTTCACTTGGGGTGATAGAATAAAGGAAAACAAAATTCACAGACCAAAGAGGAGACAATAGAAATTGTTTGCAGAATTCTGATTTACATCTTTATTTTTATGTTTCTAACACCTGAAACTTCTCATCGTATATGGGGAGATTTTACATTATTTTACATAAGCCAAATTAAGCACAAGCTACACTAAATATAGCCCCTTTATTAAGTTGATGTTTAAGTTACAAGAGGGTTTTTGGTAGACTCCATTAATAAATAATTACATATTCTGAAAATATTTGGAAAGATGTGCTTAGGCATCCATTTTAAACTAAATCTGGATTTGACCTACTGTTGAAAGGAAACTTGTACCAAAATATTGAGGTTTAATGTTTATTATTGAAGGATATAATTTTTTTAAGCTCTTTTTTTTTAATTAAATTTATTGAGGTGACAATTGTTAGTAAAATTACATAGATTTCAGGTGTACAATTCTGTATTACATCATCTATAAATCCCATTGTGTGTTCATCACCCAGAGTCAGTTCTCCTTCCATCACCATATATTCGATCCCCTTACCCTCATCTCCCACCCCCCATAATTTTGAACATAAAATCATATGTTTATAGTGTTGCTAACAAGGTGATTAATTTTATTTTTATTCAAAATATTCCACTCTATTGCTTAATTATTCCTTTCAGAAACAAATGCATAGTGGTTAAGAAATGAACTCAACTTATTATTGCTGGTTCTGAGTTCTCACATCCTTACAATTGAGGAAATGGTGGCATCTAACCCCGGCGTTGGTTAAATTATTATATTTAAAGTGGTTGGAGACATGCCTGGCCCATAGTAGATGCCTTACCAACATCAGTAATTGTTATTACTATTATTGGTATTAATAATTTATTTTCAACTTTATTATCTTTTCTGAATATAAAGAATAAGTGTACCTTTGCAAACAATACATGTGTAAATGACAAACAGAATAGTGTATCCATATTATCATTAAGAAAATAATTATGTTACAAGTGGTATCATTTCATCCTCTTTTCGTTTTAACTAATTGTATAAACCTTTTCATATACTGTCTAATGAATGAAAGAAATGTGAAAACATTTCCTCCATATGGTATTGCTACAGAACAACTTCTAGAAAGAGAGTTGTTCAATAATAACACAGATGTTCCATTCTTAGTTTCCATGAGATGCCAAGATTTGTCTGCTGGGAACAAAACCAGGGGGTAATTTGCGTAAATCATAGTATGTTAAGAGTATTATGTATTAAGTGTTTGTCTATTAGTGCTGGAAAAATAATGTCTTTTAAACTTCTGCTTCCTGTTGTCTACCCCATAGCAAGAGAATTGAATTACCCTAATAAAAGACTAATGAGAAACATGCATTCTGTGCCACACATCAACAAGAGGTTTTACAAGATAAATGTTATCTGGAATTCAGTTTCCCCTAAGAAGCAGAGAATTTGAATGTCTCTTCTTCTCTTAGAGTTTGCATAATACATAATGCTATTTCAGCTTGAAGCAACCACATTTTCTGCTCTCCTCACCACATGGACTACTTTTATGTTGTGACATTTGGCTATCAATTCAAATTTAATATTAAATTATACAGAGTAATGATGCAATCAAACCTCAAGTCTTCATGAATTACCATATCAGTAAGTCTTCAGCAACACATGTTGTGTCAGAGGATCATGAACATTAGACGTATTTGTTCTTTAGGGTATTACCATGTTAACCATCAATCTTCTTTATACTCCTACGCCTAGCAAGTTTCTGAACTTGCATAACTAATTACAACAAAATACGTTCTTGTATTTTGGGACTATTACTCATATGTGTTCAATTCAAATATTCACCTTGTCATTCCACTAGCTAAACACGAATGTATTTCTTGTATTATATGTCCTGCGGCTACTAATCTGTAGATATCCCATGCTGCTGTAAAATTATGCATTTGCTGCTTCTTTTGTTTTCTGTCTGGCTTCCATTTCTAGTTCCTAGTCTTAAATAATAGACTCTGCCAGTCATTTAAAAAGTCACTTGCTTAAAGAAATTGCCTCCCTTTTTCCTGATTTTGTTTATTTATTTTTAATTAGTAAACATATAAGACGCCTTTCTGGAGAAGACTTCTCTATCTCATATGTACTTTTTGCTCGGTAGATATAGTTGTTGCTTCATGCATCAGATATGTTTGTTCAATTTCTTTCTTTTTTTGGGGGGGGTAAGGGGAACAGGACTTTTATTGGGGAACAGTGTGTACTTCGAGGACTTTTTTCCAAGTCAAGTTGTTGTCCTTTCAGTCATAGTTGTGGAGGGCGCAGCTCAGCTCCAGGTCCAGTTGAAGTTGTTAGTTGCAGGTGGCACAGCCCACCAACCGTTGCGGGAGTCGAACCGGCAACCTTGTGGTTGAGAGCCCATTGGCCCATGTGGGAATCGAACTGGCAGCTTTCGGAGTTAGGAGCACAGAGCTCCAACCTCCTGAGCCACCGGGCCGGCCCCACTTTCTTTTCTTTTTTAATTAAAGTTTATTGGGGTGACAATTGTTAGTAAAGTTACACAGGTTCCAGGTGTACAATTCTATAATACATCATCTATATGTCACATTCTGTGTTCACCAACAAGAATCAGTTTTGACTTACAAACTTTTAGTAAAATTCTGCTTAACAAAATACCTTTCTACTCAGAGTGATCAATTAAACTGTCATTTCCTGGTAAAAGTTGAAAATTATATTGTATCTCTCTTAAATCCTTTGTTTGTTAAATGAGAATTTCCAATATTTTGCATGGGCAAAATGTATTTAACAACACACCAGATTGCTATTAAATATTTGTTTATTTTCCTATTACTTTTTTCTCCTAAACCTTCTTCTGGTAATAGAAACTAGTTTTGGAATCAATGGATTCCTCAAAACTTGAGAGGTCATTTCTTCTGTTCTTCTTTGGGTGTCTCCTCAGGCTTTCTTAGCTACATCATCAGGTCAGTATTATTTTAACTTCTTTCTCGAACACAAGTGGAGAAGGGACATGAACTGGATTTTTTTATATAGAATGGAAACTGCTCAGTTATGACATGTTAAAGATGCCCTATTATTTTTCTCTTATCTCAAAAATAATTATTGTAATCCAGGCACTTCCATTCCCTTATTGAACGATATACATATTTGTATGATATGTGTACTGCTAATTCCTAATACTTTATTACTTAGAAAACTAATATATATATATATTTGTTAAACTGATATTTATCTTAATTTTTTTTGAAAAAGTATGTTTCTGAAATCATAATTGGAAATACATACGGGGTGCTTGCTAGTGACTTTGGAGTCCTTATTATTTTTTTTTTTATTTAAGTGATGTGCCCTAATGTTCATTTTATCTATCTATCTATCTATGAATTAAAAAATAATTTACATACTAATTTTCTCCCCAGATATTCTTTGATGATTTGAATTTTCATGTTTAAATTATATATTCCAATGTCAAAGTAATTCTTTTGCTCTGCATGTCTATTTTCCTACTCTAAGTGTGCACAAATGAATTATGATGAACAAAATTGTGACTCATTTATCTTATTCATTCAGTAACACTGTTCTTAAATTGAATATTTCCTTGAGCAATAATGGATATCATGCATTGAAGTTTGAACAAAAAGACCTGAAATAGTTCTAATCATGCCATTTTATAAGAATTTCAGTGAGATGCTATGTGATGAATATAAGATAATGAGTAGTGATTAAAGTTGCCACCTGCCTCAATTTAATCAAAGAAAAAAGAATACTCAAGTCAGAAAATTAATGTGGGTTATATCATGCTGGAAATACATCTATTTTTGTTATACTTGAAAATTTGTGAAGTATCTCTAATTCAGAGATTAGTCTTTTGGAAAACTTAGATTTCCAGTAGGATGCTAGCTTCAGAATTTAAAAGAAAAAAAAAAAAAAATCAAACCAAAAACACAAAAAATATTTTCAATTAAAAATGCAAATTTTGAGGAAACAAAGTATAAAACAAAAAGAGCCAATAAGCTAGAAGCTCAAATATCACCTATTGTAAAGTATAAAGTATGGGAATCCTTCATAGATAAAAACAAATACTACAATTCAATACCTACAAGAGTTAACCCTTTACGGTGAAAAGTAACAAATACAAGGAGAAGCATCTAGGGATGGAGATGCAATTAAAAAATACAAGAACAAAAAAAGAAGCCTCAAAGAAGTCAGTGGAATAAAGAGACAGGATTTAGTAGCTACATAATGCCAGCGTAGCTAGTCACTAACCCAGAAAATAATGGATATGCAGGTAGATAGCCAGACAGAAAAAAAAAGGATTGTTCCTGAAAAACAAGATGAAAAATTTTGTATTCATGAGGTGTGAGGATACAACCCATAATGTTTTAAATCATAGAGTATTGCTACTGTGCATGAGCCTGGGAGAGGACGATAAAAGGACAGGTTGGTGAAGGCCTATCCGTGTCACCTCTGTGTACATGGAAACAGTGAGAGTCAGTGCTCATTTGTACTTCAACGCTTTCTTCAAAACTCTAAAGGTAGTCATGTAATTTAATAAAAAAAAGTTTAGCCGAGGCTATGATATGAGTTTTATAGTGCCAGACATACACAACTAAAAAAGTGTGACATTGTAGTGATCCTTGAATACTAATTTTTTGAGAAAGGAAATGGGTGAAGCCGGATGCAAACAAAATCCTCAGAATAGCACCAAATCTGTCTTATCTGTTTCGTGTGGGAAAAAAAAAAAAAAAAGTATTTCGACCATAACAGGCTTTTCAAAAAATAGTACTTTGAGGAGTCACTAAGCTCTTCTCTTTTGGTGCACATCACATTTAGAGACTACATGAAATGATATCTTTCAGTCTCAACTTAATTTTTCTTATCTGCTGTCTTCTTGGACATTAGACTTTAAGTATAGTTATTCATAGCAGGACAAAAGAAAACATTAGGTGGTATCATTATTTACATGATGAAAGCTGTTTAGATACAGATGGTGATAAAATGAGGGTCTGTGCACAGGGTGTTCCTGTACCAATGCAGTCTGTATAGTTTATATTTTGAGCAAACACATAAAAAGAAAATCCACAGGGCACAGAGTGTTTTGTGACTTTTTAAAATACGTTTTGGATCCCAGAATTTAGTTTATAACATAGCCTATTTCAAATCACAAAGAAACTAGATCCCAAAGCAGAGATCCCCTTAGAAGGCAGTGGTATCACAAAGAGATTTTGTTGAGGAAAACAGTCGCACCCATCATGTTGTTCTTTGCTGATGGCTCTGTTTCCCCAAGCATGGAGCATTCTGAAGATGAGACTATCTGGAATTTTCAGACCTATGATTGGAGCCTTGGAGAGGATCAGAACAGAAACAATGTGAAAAATTCTCATGACCTGAGTTGACTTTGCTGAGATCAGTGAAAAAAGAGGGTGAAGGGTTCAGCATAATTGAACAAATATAAATTACCTGGTAATGAACCGACTAAGCTTTGGGTTGGTGTAAGGACTAGCTAGTTCTAGGTCAAGTCTGCATCTGATGTTCAGATACCTCCTAACTACATACCTTAGCAAGATGGGCAACTTAGAGAACGTGGATACAGGTTTATAACCTTGAAGAGACAGTGACTAAAACCTGACACACATGGAGTCCCAGGTACTGTTTTGCTCTGACATAGCCTAGTTAAATAGATCTCTGAGGAAAATAAAGTTGTCTCTCTATTAAAAAAAAAAAAAAAAAAAAAAAAAGAAGAGGTCTAATATATGGTGATGGAAAGACAACTGACTCTGAGTGGTGAACGCACAATGTGAGATATAGATAATGTAATACCAAAATACCAAATTGTACACTTGAAACCTATGTAACTATTAACAATTGTCGCCCCAATAAACTTTAATTTAAAGAAAAAAAAGAAAAAGAAAAAAGTACAGAAATAGTGATTGTAGTAAATATTGGACTACAGGACTTACTGGATTCTGCAGCCTCCCATGACACGTCTACTGCAGTGATTTCAGTGGAACAATAAAGAGCCTTTCATCAAACTGTTACATGTTATAATTTTGGGTTTCCTTTTCTTTTCTTTCTTTTTTTTGCTTTAGAATAGAGTATTTGGCCAAGAGAAAGAGTATATGACTTCTTCTGTTAGACAAGAATAACCAAGGCTATTTTTGTTGTTGTTGTTTTCGATGAGTATATGTGTCTGGCACTCCTATGCTGATCTAGGCACAGGGGCATTATGGCCCATTATAATTGAAATGTTTATCCCAAAATGACAAAGTTGAGACAAGTTAGTTACATGTCTAATAATAGTGATGTCATTATTTCTACACAGTGCTATATCTCTTTCATTCATTTTGTTAAAAGGTGTTTGTAATTTGGATTATTTTACAGTCATAAATTCTAACAAATGGATAATGCTAATTATGTTTCTTTCCTTAATCTTTTCTAGCTCCATATTTGATAAAAAATATCACTCTTTAGGGTCTTTAATGAGAACTATTATTTTTATTTTGTTTCTACTATAGTACTTGATTTTAAACGTGTATTTCTATACATTTCAAACAAATATAAACCATTTCTTCTTTCCACTTATGTAACATAAATGATAATTTCTATATTAAAGTTGTTTCAGACTACAAAAAGTATTGATTTTATAAACTTTGATCTGGCTTAGAATAATCTATTAAAAATAAAATTTAAAAATCATATTAAAATTGTTCAACTTGCAGGTACGAAAGTATATATTTCCTGCTTACTAATATATACAAGTTTTGTGAAATTTTAGGCCCATCTGCTTGACTTAGAATCATGTTTTTATTTCCAACTTATTTTGTGGTATTTTCATATATAACAAAAAGCACATTTTTTTTCACATTTTATCATTAATAATGTTGAAATACGTTTTATAATTAATGATGTCTTAGGTGACAACATTAAGTAGCAATGATATTAAGTTCTTATTATTTTGTGCTTTCTGTATGTCAGAAACTTCTATAAGTATTTCATTTAATAACAACTCTGAGATGTAAGAATTATTGTTGTCCTTCTATGGACCTGAGGAAATTGAGGATGAGAGCAGTTACAGAATTAGCTTAAGGTTACCCAGCAGGTAAGTGAGAGAAGATGATGCGCTGCGACACTTTTGAATACCTTATACTGTCACACCGACCGACCTTATGACTAAGACTCCAGCTAGTTAGAATCAATGAAACTGCATATTCAGAAATCCCTTTGTTTTTTACTCACAGTTGTAATAGAAGAAAATAGAAGGTGATATCTTCATAATCTTAATCCCTGGTATAGATAACATTGCTTTACAATTTCACTATAAAAATTCTCAAAACCCTATTTTTTTTTACTAGTTCTTACCTCTCTCCCACCCTTCAAGAGCCAGTGTTTTGCTAAATTTCTTTCTCCTCATCCAATGCTCACTTTTTTTTTCTGCTGCTGCTTTTTCCTAGAGAATGTACATTAGATTCTTCCCCCACCCCCAAAGTGTGTTCTGTCTTCCCAAACTAGTTCTTTACTAGCTCTAATAAGCAAGTAAAAACTATTTTATGGGACTTGTATCTTCCTCAGAAGGATGGGATTGATATGAAAGTTAAGCATTTATGAGCCAATCGAGTCCCACAACAATTATTAACAATTTGTTCCGAGTACTCTGGCTTAATCTTTTATTTTTTCAAGGGATTTCTTCATTTTCTTAGGGCAATTGAGCAAAACTTCTATTTTCATGGTTGAGTCTATATCTACATGATCCAAAACAATCCCTCATTTTAAATTGGACACTAGACACGCACAGATGATCAGTACTCCTCATGTTTGGTTTAGGGTTGTTTGAAATTATTTGATCTTTGTTCAATAGCTTATTAGAGGTTTTAGGTCCAATTTGTATTGAACTATTCCGCAGATTTCTGAGAGGATTTTTATTTTCAATATACATGCTCATTAAAGTTTTCCAGAAAAAAAAAAAAAAAAGTTATAGCTTTGCATTTTTACATTTACTTGTATTTGAATCAGCATTGAGGAAATCATTGCAGTATACTTCACTTTCAGGTTCATTACTAGAATCATCTCAGTTCCCAATTTGGATTTGTATAGCCAATAAATATACTTTTGCTTTTATAAACATAGCTTACAATATTGTAAATGAAGGCTTATCAGTAGATTTGCAACTCGTTATGGCTTTTATAAGGGCATGACCAAGAGAAAAGGCAATTTCTTTAAATAAGTCAATAACACACCTGCAGGCAAACTAACAAAATTTAAAACGCATATTGTTATTAACTTCTGGAGAGTACCTCTGTATTGTCTGCTTTTAGTAGTATGTGCTTAAATCTATGCTTTTAAGATATACTGCTGCCTGGAAAACACCACACAAGCTAAACTTTTGGAGTATAAAACAAACGTAACTCAAGCACGCACACACACACGGAGTAATCTTGGACAGGAAGAAACGCACTGTTTATATTTCTGTAGATATACAGGGTGGGGAACAATGGAAAATGTTTTAATTTTATTGATTCCTTCTTTGAAGTGGGAAGCATTGAAACTGCTGAGAATGAGCAAGGAAAAGGGAGATTGGATTTTTGAGGAGTGGGAATAGGCATTGTGGAGAGTCGAGTCAGAGAAAAGGAGCAGATGAGGGATAAAAACTTCTTAGGCAGTAGTGATAATCTGTCTGAAAAATACAGTGTGAATTCATATATTTTTTCACCATCACAAATGAATCTTTAGCTGTATGTCAAGCATTGCGCTAGACACTTGGGGGTATAAATATGAATAAACCACAAATCCTAATTTTAAGGTGTGTGTGGTCTCCATGAGCTGTACAAAGATACAAAAAGATAAAACATAGAACATGCACTGAAAAAAAAGTTTTATAACTATTTCAGAGGGATTTAAGCAGAAGTTGAAAAAACATTTCAACTCTGGTTGTTTTTGTGGGAATGCAAACAAGGAGAGGGATCCGAACTGAGGTGCGTGATCCGCACGCTATGGAATTCACCTGTGCACTGCTTTCTATTACATTGTTGTGGAAGCTAGCTAGCTAGTTATAGACCAGAGTGCTTCTAGAAGAAAAGGGCACATTTTAAATGGCTGAATCCTCATACTCCTGGATGGTGTTGAGTTGAACAAATAAAGGATTGTTATTCTCCCTGCTGCATGTCCCAAAGAAGGCAGAATATGAATCCCAGAAAGTAATTTCAAGAACGACTTGTTCTCATCTTTCTCAGGTTTTGCTCTGGTATCGTAGGAGGTATATATTACAGACATGGGAATTCAAGTGCTCAATTTATGTACACAAGACCATATAGAGTTATTCCCTAAAAATATGAGTGTGACAAAGAAAGCAAAGTTATTCTTTAGATAATAAAATGATTTGCTTCCTGGTGACTGGATGGAGGAGTGATGGTTAAAATAATCATCTGTTCTTAAGTCCAAAACACCCATTATTATATCAAAAGAAAAGATGTTTCTTAGAATTTAATTGAATTAAAAAGAATTAAAATAACCATAGACAGTAATTTAAAATAGCAAAATGTCTTCACCCATTAACAGTCAAAGGTAAAAATTGCCCAGTATCAATTTACTTGCATAAACTGTTGCAAGCCAATCAGTATTTGATGCCACAGAACTTGGGATGATTTAGGGACAAGTCCCTGCAAATTCTTCTCTATGACAAAGTAATTTCAATTTAGAAAATATACATAACACAGAGACTTTCATAGTAATTAGTTGCGGGGAATTTCTCTTGCTCTTTCTTTTGAGTGTGGGGACGAAAAATAATTTAGGATTGCTAATACAAAATGATTTTCTTCTCCGAAATTTTCAGGCTGCCCAAGGTCATTTACATCACCTAGCTGAAATTCTCTTTCCTATAAATGGATGTGGTGGAATGTGTTCGTCACTTTATGCTCAGATCCTCACTGCATGAGAGGTGTCTGAATGTAAGGCATTTCCAACAGATACTTTTCTTTGTGCTAATTCAGTGTTAGAAAAATCTGTCATCAAGAAGTGAAGTAGGCAGCCTGTAAGGTTCATTCCTGCCATAGCAGTTTATGAATCTATAAATTGGTACTTGAGTGATATTATCAAAGTCCACTGTAACAAGAGAAATGGAAACAAAAAAGATACATCTTGGAGGTTTGTTCTGGAGCGTAAGGATTGATAGGCTTGAGTAATTGCATTACCTCTTATTTTCACAGGCCCACGTATAATTTTTTTATGGTATGTATCATACCTTGGATTATGTTTTGTTTTTAATATATATAATTTTCTCAACAAAGGTGCAGTGCCACATTGAGTATTCAACTCTATTAGTTTTTACATCTAATTCAGTTCCTTATACACACTGAACCCTACAGTTTTGTTTTTTCAAATTCATAAATTAATCTGAAAACTATTAATAAGTATCTGAGTCTGCTATTCTTAAGCCACAGCCATGCTGCAGCTAGTGGTTACTGATCCATTTCTACTAGATTGGTGCAAAAGTAATTGTGGTTTAAAGGTTAAAAATAATTGCAAAAAACACAATTACTTTTGCACCAACCTAATACATAGAAACAAAGTATCTCCCTTTCTGTACACAGATCCCATTCAGCCATTAATCAAGTTTTAATAGGTTGGTTTTACTTTCCACAGAAGTTTGAGCCAGTTTCCCTCATTTTTTGCCAAATTACCTAAATTTCCAGAGCTCTCTAAAGGATCCCCATGGTTAGAGCTTCATTCTTTCTCATGCCTGAGGAACTGAATTTATTCACATAAGATTGAAATGAATAGGCATGCCTCATTCCTCTCATCGTCATTTAATAAAGCTGCCAAAACTATTTCCCTCATGTATTTTATAGACGCATCAAAGCCTTCTAAAGGACTCCAATAGCTGCAACGTCTTTCCAAATCCAAATTAAGTTTCTAAACATTAATAAAGGTCTCCTTTAAAGACAAGCCTGAAGCCAATAGAGCCAAACAATTCTAGGATCATATTAAAAGTCACTTTCATTTAAATCAGTCTACCACAAATGCAGGCTCTATGACCTTGCTTTTAAAAACTGAAAGTTATGTTTACAAAGACCATTCTTTTATTCAGTCATTCATTTAGCAAATATTCATTGAGCTCTCTCTCTCTCTCTCTCTCTCTCTCTCTCTCTCTCTCTCTCTTTCTCTCTCTCTCTCTCTCTCTCCCTCCCTCTCTCCTATCTATCCTTTCTTTAAATTACTATCACTATTTAAAGAAAAATTCAAGAAAATTATAATTGTGAGTGCGTGTTCAGTGCTCAACATTATGGTAGGAATTAGGAAAAACATCATAGAAAATAGACATGGTCCCTGACCTATTAGAAGTGTCGTGTTTTCTTAAGAAATGGTAGCAACTACATCATAATCAACTAGGCATGTTTTATAAATCACTGGGCCCTATCCTGGGCATGCTCACTCTGAGTCACTGGCACTGGGGCCTTGGAATCTGTTTTGAAAAAGCATTTCCAAATACTCAGGACAATACTGGAATCATTGTATTAGTATAAAAGTTATATGTGTTAAGGATTATGGCTCTTATAATATGGTTTTCTATAAACTTTAATGTAATCTAATATTTATTGACTGGTTAAATAACATTAATAATAACAATTATTTTATTACTGCTATTAAGCATCACAGGGTGCTCTAAGATACTTATATTTGTTAGCACATTTTATTCTAACAACAATCCTTTGATATAAGTTGCTATTATCAATCACATTTTAATGACAAGTATACTGAAACAGAATGTTAAATAACTTGTCCAAGATTTACTCAACTACTGGTAGTGAGTAGAAGAATGCATTTTCAGTTCAAAACAATCATGCATTTTACTTTTATATAAGTAATAAATCCCAAAATATATTGTTTCTATTTTTTCTTTGAACCCTCAAGTATCTTTTACAGCAATTAAAGTAAGAAAAAATATCTAATGTTTATCTGAATTATTTTACTTTGTAGTGCTCTTTATTTCTTTAAGTAGATCCAAATTTGTTGGATGCCCATCTTTTTCTGCTGGCAGAACTGATATTTAATATTTCTTATACTTCAGGTCTTCTGGCAATAAATGTTCCTCAGCATTTGATTATCTGGACAAACATATAGCCATCTCTTATGAGAAATACTTTCCTAAGTATAGAATTCTAATTTGACAATTTTCTTTTTCTTTCAGTATAGATATCACTTTGTTGTTTTCTAGCTTCTGTTAAGAAGTCAGATGCAATTCTTCTCTTTGTAAATCACTGCATATAATATGTCTTTTCCCCCCATCTGTATACTTCCAAAATGTATTTTTATACAGTTTTTAGAGAATTACAAAATTTTCTGTTTTTATCATATGCATTGAAGAAATGTGTGACAGTAGAGGCTTTCTGTACATACTATGTTTAATTGTTTTGACCAATTTCCCAACTTTCACTGTCTTCCCTGAAGTGATCTGCCTTGTATGTGAACAGAATGAATAACACCTTAAACTCCGTGTGCTGGACAATTTTCTACATCAATAAAATATATTCAATCTATTTACCTATTCTAACTCACTCTTTTCTGTTTCTTCAAGCCCACCTGGCTTACTGTGTAGATGTTGCTTCCAAGTCTTATTTCAGATAGGCCCTTACTTGATAAACACATTTGGTGTTTCTCTTCCAGTTTGACCTAACGCTCCACCTCGGGAAGAACCTAATATTGATATTCACTCTGCATTGACATTGAGCAGGTAAAAAAAGAGCTCTGTGGGCTCTCCCACTTTGACCCACAGAACTGAACAAATAGTTCCACTTTATGGGTTCTTTCTTTAGGAAAACAGGTTAGACCAAAGATTTAAATTCCTATGAAGATTAGTCTCAACGATTTATCAGTTCAGCGTGTGCATAAGATTCAATTTTTTAAATTGACAAAAACTGGAGCTGTTTGCTAGTCTCCTAAATAAGAGGAGACGTATATGGTTTATACACTAGTCTAAGATTTTTTAATGAGACTACCAGTAACATATTTTAGAGTATTTTAATCAATTTGAGGTTACACATTTTATCTGAATACTTGGTACAATGCCGATTTGGGGATACACTGATGACTTCTAGTCTTAAAATTTCTAAGGAGGGATTCCCGTTTTCTTCATGATGAAATGCTTTCCACATAATTAGTATACACACTAAAATTTGAAGCTCAATGTTATTTATTTATACATATCTTAATATTCTAAATATAATATTTACCTTCTATTTTCTGGTATTTGGGATCATCTTTTGATGGTTTTGAATCTGGGTACATTGTGAAGATATACGAAAAAAATATTTTGACAAAAACAAATGTTTGTTTTCATCTAAATATCTTACTGAAGTTAACATGGTTTATAGAAGCAGTGACCAAATATGTCATCAGAATAATATCACTGGCAACAATAGATGATTGAGTCTATAAATATGTTATAATAAAAGCTAAGTAACCAGTTAAAAACAGCAAATTGCCAACATAACATTTGCTTCAGCAATACAAATGGGGGGGGGGGGAGTGGTCAAATATTATTTATATAGCTTTAGGAGATAATTATTTAAAACAAAAAAAATGAAATGTCTTCAGTTCTTTAGGCAACAAGAAAAAAATACAATGAAATTCTCTTTCAAATGATATAGGAGAACAATATCTTGTGAGTGTATTAAAGGTTTTCAAATAAATGCAGTCATGAATTAAAAAATATTCTAAGGTACAGACTAGAGAACTCTATGCTACTACTTAACAATATCTAATACTACTTCATATGATGTGTGATTGTTTACAAAAAATTTGTAAAATATCCTATAAAGATTAAGTCAGTTGGCATTAAAGATCTACCTAATTTAATTAACAGTAATCAGGAACAGCAGTAGACTCTTTTATAATGTAAACTGTATTATAGTCTAATAAGAGAGCCTTATGTGTAGTAAACAACTATATTATATTATGTAGAATAAAATAAATGCCAGAGTTTTAAAGGTAATATCATAGTCTAAAGGATGGAGAGATAAAAATCATAAATGAGGGTCATCTCTATGGAAATTTTTAAGACACTACATAGTATACATTCTCAATGTGCATTAGCAACTGCCCTCATAAACAATTATAATAAAATCAGGACAGAGATATGATTAGACAACAGATTAAAGACCAGAAGATTGAATTTGGATTGACTTTTTTTTTTAACTTTAGTTGTAGTAAGAAAAATTATCCCTAACTTGGAAATAAAATAAAAAAAAAAAAATACGGTATGTCCTTCCAATGAATACTGAGGCAGTGCTTAACAAGCATACCATAGGTCTATTTAATTATTCGGGAGTAGGTAGGGAGTATTTCACATTGCAGTTTACAATTTAATCAGAACCCAGATGGTATGAAGTTAAATGTTAACTTGTACCCAGTTTCACCAAAAATAAGACATATCCGGACCATCAGTTCTAATGTGTCTTTTGGAGCAAAAATTAATATAAGACCTGGTCTTATTTTACTATAATATAAGACCGGGTCTTATTTAACATAATATAATATAATATAATATAAGACCGGGTCTTATATTAAGTTTTGCTCCAACAGATGCGCTAGAGCTGATTGTCCAGCTAGGTTTTATTTTCGGGGAAACAGGGTAGACTGCAGTCCTATGGACAGATAATCATAAACGTTATGATTGTCCCATAGGACCCAAACCAGTTTTGTATGTCAGCTAGCATCACATTCTTTGACATTTTTTTTTAATGACTTTCTGAAGTACTACATGAGGGCCGTCAAGGTTTTCTTGTATAGGTTCAGGTAATAAATATTTTCTGTTTTGCAAGATATGTCTCTGCCTCAACTACTCTGTCATTGTAGCTTAAAGAGTGCCATAATCAATATACAATCAAAGAATGCGGCTGTGTTCCAACAAAACTTTGTTAAAAAAAGAAAAAGAAAAACCTGGGCAGTGGCTGGAATTGACCTATGGTATATAATTTGCCAACCTTTTTATATGTAATGTCTTTTCTGAAGTGCTCTTAGAAGTAACTATGCCATCATTTTGGCTTGTTCATACATGTCCATTCTGTATTTATAAGTAAATTATATTTTTACCTTTGGGAAATTATACATTGACAGTAGCATATAGCAAAATAATGAGGGAGAGGATAGCCAAAGAAAGTTCATTTTTCTTCCTATATCAATCAAGACAAACTAACTGCTGTATCTCAAACCTGCACAACAAATAAATTTGGGACATTTCAAGATGGACCATTTTTACCCAATAACCAGGATAGTTTCAGTGTAATAATGTTAATTTAAATAAAGTACTGTAATACATCTTATTGATGTATTATTTTTTCACTTTTCAGAAAATTAGAAAAAATCTTAATGCTTGCAAATTTACTCAAAATATTTTAGTTTAATTATTATTTTTAAAGCTTAATGGATGTTGAATATTATAAAATGTATGCACATCCCTTTTTCAACAACATAATATAAAGCCATTGTGCATCTTCTACAACAGTAATAATTAAATCACCTTGATGATAGCAGCCTTCACATTCAAGTGTCTATAGCATATTACACATTCACTTGGCAGACATTTTTAGTGACATATGAATATTTAAAGTATTTAAATTAAGATTAAGAAGATTAAGAAAAATAATTAATTCACTATAAAGTGTGTTTTGATAGATGGTTTCAGGGCCCAGAGATAGCCAACTAGTAAATGGGAGATGAGGAGAAACATGAATAAAAAAGAAAAAAGTGTCATGTTATAAATAGAAAGCAAATATGTGACTTTCATTTGGTGAATGAGGAAAGGGTGCAACAAGGGAAAAAAGGTAGGTGCTGAAGCTATGACCCAACAGCTCACAATAGCTTATGCTTAGAAAAATTCAGAAAGTTGTCGGCAAGATAGGAAGGGCGTACGGTGTAAATTCAGGGTCACTAGAGTCCAGGGTCTGAACAGATTCATTCAACTCAAGAGCCTCAGAGGAATCATCTGTACAATGTTGCATTTAATACCTACCTCAGGAAAAATAAATGAAGTGATTTATGTGTGGAAAAAAATTATAGGTCTCAAATAAATTGTTTTTGATTTGTGTAAAATGTTCATTTAAATCACAGGCCTTCTAGTGAAATTTTCAGAGAAGAATTTATTGACCCAGTGTTTTCTGAGATTGAAAATCTCTGGACTACTATTAAAGAAAATGAGAAGATATTGGCATGTCATTTACTTTAAAATTTTAATTAAAATCACGTTATATATTTCTTCACTGTGAAATTAAATTATGATCTCGATTTACTAAAGGCAAGTAGATTAGTTTTTAAAGTTACCATTTAAACACTGTTGAGTTTGAAATTATATAAGTGTTCAAATTCTCATGGTAGAAGACTGTATATATCTCCTCGTGGTGAAAACTATGTCAAAAGTTTGTGGGGGCAAAAAAACAAACTACTGATTATGAATGCAGTAGCTTTTCTATGATTAATCCTCCAGACATTAGAACAAAACAAAAAACAAAAAAACAGACAAACAAAAAACCTATGGATCTTCTTGAATTTAAAATTACAAATGAAAAGCTTTTTATTGACTAGGTTTATAAAAGTAAAAATAATTGATATATATTAAAAAGGATGAATTTAAAATAATATTAACTATATTTATTTTGACCTACATACATCGGGTTTGACATGGAAATACACACAATAATATTTTACCTCTATTTCTCATCTTCCACTTCCCTGATTGTATAATTTCATTCAAGAATTGAAGCACATTTTGTGCTATGTACTTAAAGAAAGAATGGGAATAATATAAGAGAATAAATGGTCTCCTATTCTGAAAAAAAAAGTCATCAGAGAAACAAAACAAACAACTATTGCTAATTTTCATCTTTCAGTTTCGTGTCTCAGATCATATTTTGTTAGGATTCAAATCAAAATATATGCAAACCATAAATCCTTCCTGACAGATAGGAAGTCTAGTTTTTCTCTAAGGCTTTCCTATCATAAGTAATTTCTGTGAAAGTTTGACCACTGTGGTATGCAAAATAGTGGCACCCCAAAGATGTCCACCTCCTAATTGTGGGAACCTGAGTCTATATTAACGTGCATGGCAGAAGGACTCTGCAGATCTGTCTAAGGATAAAGACCTTGAGATAGGTAGATTATCCTGGGTTACTTAGATGGGCCAGTCTATTTACATGAATCCTTTAAAGGGAAAAAATTTTCCAGACCCATATCAGAGGAAAATGCAACATTTCAGTGTTTGAAGCTGAAGGAAAGGGGTCATATTGCCAAGGAATGTGGTGGACTATAGAAATTTGAAAAAACAAGGACACTGATTTCCCCCTAACTTCTTCAGAAGGAACACAGCCCTGAATTTGTGGTGATTTGTTTTGACATCACTAGAAAACGCATACTGGAAGTATCACACACCCTGACTTTAGCTTGTACTACAGGGCAACAATAATCAAAACAGCATGGTATTTGCAGAAAAACAGACACATAAACCAATGGAATAGAACTGAGAACACAGAAATAAAACCACATAAATATGGACAGATAATTTTTGACAAAGAAGCAAAAAACATACAATGGAGGAAAGACAGCCTCTTCAATAAATGGTGCTGGGAGAATTGGAAAGTCACATACAAAAGAATGAAACTGGACGGTTATCTGTCACCATGTTCCAAAATTAATTCAAAATGGATCAGAGACTTAAGCATAAGACCTGACACAATAAACTGCATGGAAGAAAACATAGGTACTAAATTTATGGACCTTGGGTTCAAAAAGCATTTTATGAATTTGACTCCAAAGGCAAGGGAAATAAAAGCTAAAATAAGTGAACAGGACTATATCAAACTTAAAAGCTTCTGCACAGCAAAAGAAACCATCGACAAAATAAAGAGGCAACCAACTGAATGGGAGAAGATTTTTGCAGATAGTGCCTCTGATAAGGGGCTGATATCTAAAATATACAAGGAACTCATTCAACTGAACAGCAAAAAAACAACCCTATTAAAAAAATGGGCAGAGGACCTGAAGAGACATTTCTCCAAAGAGGACATACAAATGGCAAATAGACATATGAAAAAGTTCTCAACATCACTAATCAGAGAAATACAAATAAAAATCACAGTGAGATATCACCTCACCCCAGTCAGAATGGCTATCATCAACAAGACAAATAGTGACAAGTGTTGGAGAGGCTGTGGAGAAAAATGAACCCTCATACACTGTTGGTGGGAATGCAGACTGGTGCAGCTGCTATGGAAGGCAGTGTGGAGGCTCCTCAAAAACTTATGAATAGAATTACCATATGACCCAGCAATCCCTCTCCTGGGTATCTACCAAAAAATTCTGAAAACATTTATCCATAAAGACACGTGTGCTCCAATGTTCATTGCAGCTTTATTTACGGTGGCCAAGACATGGAAACAACCAAAATGTCCTCCAATAGATGAATGGATAAAGAAGTTGTTGTATATATACACAATGGAATACTATTTGGTGATAATAAAAGATTAAATAGGACCATTTGTGACAACATGGATGGATCTTGAGATTATAAATCTAAGCAAAATAAGTCAGATAGAAAACACACAGAACCATATGATTTCACTGATATGTGGTATATAAACCAAAAACAACAAAAGAACAAGACAAACAAATGAGAAACAAAAACTCATAGACACAGACAATAGTTTAGTGGTTACCAGAGGGTAAGTGGGGGAGGGGGATGGTAGATGAGAGTAAAGGGGATCAAATACATGGTGATGGAAGGAGAACTGACTCTGGGTGGTGAACACACAATGGGATTTATAGATGATGTAATACAGAATTATGCACCTGAAATCTATGTAACTTTACTAACAATTGTCACCCTGATAACCTTTAATAAAAAAAAAAAAAAAAGGAAACGGATATAACACCTATATATACTGCAAATCCATCTTCATATTGCTTATTGCCTCTCCTTTTCATACCCACTCCACGTTGTTAGCTAAAGCTACCGAGTCACTTAGCCGAGCTTCTTAACCTTTGACTTCAGCCCATTAGTTCTCTTTGTACCTATTCACTTCACATATATTAGATTGGTGCAAAAGTAATTGTGGTTTAAAAGGTTAAAAATAAAGGCAAAAACCAACCACAATTACTTTTGTACCAACCTAATAAATGCAGTAGTTTCACTGAACTTCCTATCATTCTTATTAAGGTCATAATATAAACAGATGGAAACATTTCTGAGAGAATAAAAGGTGAAGAGTGCAGCGTATAACTGCCTCTCATGGCCCACAGGCAGAGGCCAGTCAGAGAGTCACAGGCATGCAGAAGCCCCATTGGTGGTAAGGAATAAGGCATATAGTATAGAGGTTAGGCCTTGCACTGCAGAGAAGGGGAGCAAAAACATCTGGAAGGTTGTTGCTTCTGAAGTTTCTGTAAGTCAACAAGGAAGCTGGGCATGAAATGGGCAGAGAAAGGACACGCTGGAACCTGCCAGGAGAAACTGAAACCTCCATTTGTTTCTCAATGACTCCAGTGTTGATGGAACAGGTGACCCACCGTGGATGCTGCTGACCGAGCTCATAGAGCGCCACACATGTCATTTAGGACTCAGAGAAGACGACAGAAGTGAGCTGGTACAACCTAAGGCAGCTGCGTATCCTGCAGCTTCCCCAACCCTGCCCACCAGTCAAGTTGGCATATCAGAGACAACTTCTGCAAACCTCAGGGAAATTCTGTGCCCACTCACCTTCACAGCATAATGATTGTCAACTTCTTCTGCCTTCAAAATCTCACACATTTTTCTTGTGTGAGATTCTAAAGCAGAACCATTTAATCCAGAGAATTTATGTTGTCGCATTAAGTTGACAGAGTCCAATCAACAAAAAGGCCCTAAAATCTTAGGCTCATGTATTTTAGAGGTTCCCATCCAGTACTCAAACATGACGGCTAACTCACTCCCCATCATAAGAAATATCCAGGGCCTTTTACCGTTTATGTAATATCCACCTTCCAGAAGTAAAAGGGTCCTCTTGTCCTCCAAGCTGAGATCTTGCAAGAGGAACAGTAGAGAATGACAGTGCTGACAGCCAGGAGGCAAGGAGAAATACATTCCAAATACATATGGAACATTCTTATAGTCAATTATAAGATGTGACCTGAACTCCTGGCCCCAAATAAAGTAAACATAAAATTTGAGAGTAAATTGCTCAAAGTTCTAATTTTCCAAAATTAAGGTAAATTTATGTTGCGGAAACCAGTAGTCTAACCTAAATCCTCTCTGGGGAGAAACATGTCTGTAATGTTGTGATGTCAGAAATTATATGTAAACCCAGTTGATTACATTAAACATTAACAATGAATAGTTCATTTTTCAGCTCTAAGATTAAGAAGGCATTGCATTTTTTCAAGGAAGAGATTGCTTTGCTTTTGTGTTTCTGAAGTATAATTTTGCCAAAACAAAGTTCCAAAACTAGTCAAGTTCCTTCCTTCATAAAGAATTTATGACAAAATGAACCAACAAACTATTCATCTTCACAGGGAAATCTGCAGGAGAAAAGGAAAATATTCCAGGGTTTTTCATGAGCTTATAAGTACCTTAAAAGTGGGAGTAGAAATTGAAATATAAAAGTAAAACGTATATGGCAAAATTTATTCATTTGGCATTCATTCTGATTTGGACAAAATGAAAACTCATTAGCGTATTTATACATATTTTTTTATACCAAGATCTTTCTAAGAGTGTTTTTTTTATTTTTTATTTACCTACTGGATATCAAAAATGTTGATGTGTAGTTCATTGTAATGGATTAAAGGAAAAATTATGAAGACAGAATGGCTAGACTAATTTACATTTTTCGTAGGGCTCTTAAAGTACACAAAATGAGTAAAGAATAAAAAAGACAAAGATTGAGAAAAAAAAATCCAGTGTCAAAGGTTAACCAAGGAAATAGAGATTGGTATTAACACTTATGCTATGTGAGAATTTAGGAAAAATAGAAAATACTGCTTTTTAGAAAGCTTACTGCATTCTGTACTGTATTATCTCCTTCCTCCTAGTCTTCAAGAAATTTCATCAAAGACATAAATTTCAGAGTTTCTTTGTTTGTTTGTATTTAGTTTTATATTTGGTTCAGGCTATAACATCATGCTAAAGTTAAACTTAGGTAGTCCAATTTTAAGGAGCTTAACATCTATTTATTGTTTCATTTGATATGCACTTATTGAGCAGTATTTTTGTGCAATAATCTTTTGATGATTAGTAAACATTGACTCTTGTCAAAAAAACAAATGAGCTAACAAAACAGAACACAAAAAAAACAGACAAAGTGATCATTATAACTCAAATTGGTTAAATGCCTTAATAAAGATAAACCAGAGTTGCTGGGGGAGCAAATAGAAACAGGAATGAAGATACTACATTAGTTAAGAAGTCAGTCTTTTTTAAATTATAACCAAAGTGTTAAAATACTTGCTAGCAGATATATAGAAGTATAGGCATTTGTGATTTTAAGTGAATCAGCTAAATTAAGATCACACCATTTAAAAAAGACATGTGGTGAGCACCTTCTGGCATACTCTCTTCTAATTTGCCTCTAATACCTGTAAAAATATGCACAAAAGTATATGAAGTGTGTGTGTGTGTGTGTGTGTGTGTGTGTGTGTGTGTGTGAGAGAGAGAGAGAAAGACTTATGTGACATGTAGATAAAATGTCACAGGCATGTCTTCTGTGCAGAAAAGTCTACTGTACCAAGTACACATACCTACTTATTTTTTATTTCCTCTTTATGGAAAAAGAGAAGCCTTTAAAATTAAATATGACTTAATTCACATATCATTTCAGCCTCATAACTGGCACTGTGATCTTGAGAAAAATAGTAAATATCTCTGAGGCTCAGTTGTTATCAGAAAATAGTAGCCAAACCACAGGCAGTATTTTATGTCACCAAAACCCCCAGCAATTGAAAATTCACCATTATTATATATGCCATTAGAAAAGGAAGAAAGAAGCTGCTGTATTATAATTTTAACATGCATCCTTAGTTGAGAAGCACTAAAATAGCATAAAGTATTTTTTGGTAAAATACAAGCACTCGATAAATTTTATCTCTGGTATTTGCAATATAATATTAAAAAAAAAAAAAGTGCGAGCAGAACATCAATATTTTCTGGTACCAAGAGACCTAGAGTCAAATGTTTTTTAATTTTGTTTTGAGTTGTTTTGTATTTGTTACTCTGCACAATTAATTTCTGCTCTAATAACATTAAGCAATATTTCATATTACTCCACTGATTTCAGGCCACTGTTTCTTAGATTTCTCCTCCTCCTTTTCTTTCCTCCTCTACCTCCTAATCTTTTTTTTTTTTTCCCTACATGTTTGATAAATCTGAATCCTCCAACTTTTTAGGGAAGGATACAAAAATATGTTAAAGCACAAAATAGAATGTGGCGAATCAGGTGGTGCAGTCCATTCCAAAGACAGTTTTGTATTTGAAAATTTCAGTCTCTTAATCTAGCCTATATTTGCAATAATAAGTACATTCACCATAGTACATGGATGAGCATTTCAGGAGTAGTCAGGTATATCCTTCAGTGGGCCAGGTATGGTCAAGACCACCGATGGTATTTTTAGCACTTATGAGCATCACTGAACATTATTAATACAATTTAGAAGATTAGGCTCAAAATCAGACTAAAAAAGCAAAACAGAACTTATGCTGTTTTTTCAGTTTATTTATTTATTTATTTATTTATTTATTTATTTATTTATTTTTTACATTCTTCGCACAGAGTCCATATATTATTGGAGTTTTTTCCCACTGTAAATTTTAAATCAATACATACCAGAGTGGAGATTTTGGAAACATCTGTAGTACGTGTTTCTATAATTCAAAAGATGATATTTGGCAGCTCAGGTTTCTGAATTTTTCATAAACTGTGATTGAAATGACTATATTTTGGTATATATGTGTGTTTTTCTGGCTTATGACTTTTAGATAGTGATGTACACTTTTCTTTACTGAGATGCAGAGCTGAAAACATAGAAAATACTCATGGATGAAACAATTATAATAAACCTAACTTTCACAGGTAACCTAAGTTATTTTTTGCTCAATAATATATCCTTCATGATTGTTGTTAGCACAGATATTCAACAAATTACTAAAAAATTATTGAGACAAGAGGGAACTAAAACACATCAAGAACCACTAAACAATTCAAAAAAAAACAAAAATAAAAAACAAAGGTAAAATGAACAGTAGAAATCAATATCTGGGTAATTCAGGCATGTTACTTCATTTTCTAAACATTGCAAGGGATTGAGAGAGAAATAGAGGTCTGTTTCATTTGGGCATATGGACTATCCCTTTAGTCCTCGTCTGGACTTTGAAAATATAGACTCAATAGGAAGTACGTTAAGGTTTTCTATAAATGTGTTCAAACAGAATTGCAAGTGCAACATAGAATGCAGAAGGTGTTTACTAATATTTTATCAAGTCTTGTAAATGAAAACAACAGTAAATAGTGAAGGAGGCTTCTATTAGCATAAGTAATTAGATCAGTGATATTACCTACCAAGAATAAGAGGATTGAATTCGAGTTTCTTAATTTTAAATACTCTTAAAAATAAACAGTTTTTATTGTATTTAGTCAAGTATTTTATTTTAAAAGCCATTAATGTGTTTTATTCTTTGCTCTTTGTATTTATTAATTTTGATCTCATTTTAGTAAAACTCTTTAGCAAGGATTGTCACAGTGTTTTAAATAATGTAAATTTTCAGTCTCTTTTTTGCCAGCAAATGAAACCAAGTAGAGAGTAAACAGACTACGGAGAAAAAGCAGCACATTTTGCCTCCTTTTAGCTGCATTATTCTCAGGCATTAATGTGTGTTAATTGAAAATGGGCATCATCTGTGTTGTCAGAACCACAGATAACTCTAGCCGTACAATTTCTGATATAGATGTGTGTCCTGCCTTCAACATCATGTATTCATTTATTTGGGTTTTCTTTTCAAAAATTTGTAAAGCTCAGATGAAACCATAGACATATTTTCTTAAGCAAAAACAATCTGAATATTGTTCCTTACAACTAGAAACACAAAGCTGTTCGTATATGATAGAAATGCTGGGAAATGTGTTCACAAATTTTAATTTTGGTGGAGAGTTGTTAAATATAATCCCTCTTCTCCTCTAATATGAAATCCATCATTTGATATCAGAATATCTGCACAGAGAATTAAAAAAGTCATGAAATACTTCTCATACTTTCACCTCTCTTCTTATGAATCTTATTCATGCTTAAGGTCTCAGTGCTAATGTCTGTTCTGTAGGAAACCAAATGATTTAATTTTATAATATATATAATATATACGTATATTATATATATATATATATATATATACATATATAATACACATATATGCATACATACATATATAATATATGTATATATTATATATATATGTAGTTATTACTTTTTGTGTATTTATTCGCTATCTCTAGCTTCCCTAGACTATTATCTATCTGAGGCCAATGAATGTATCTCTTACATTTTCCTGGTATTCTGTGGACCTGAAAATGAGTTCACTAAGTGTCTGTTGAATGAATCGATAAAAATAGATTTGAAAACATAATTACTCCCATAAATTGTAGCCATCAAAGATACAATGGTTACAATGAAGATTTACCTTGAAGAACTTATCAGTACAGTGTTACTGACTGAATTAATGTCCTCTAAAACTCTTCTAAAATATGAAATACTTTTGAAGTTAGTCACAAACACGTGTGTTTATGCACACATACAACATTGGCAGTGCTCTCATTCCTGTTCTGCTAAGCAATAAAAGCTGCAAGTTTGGCTAATTGAAGAAATAGTAAAGATTAAAAATAAACTACAAATTGTCATGCTATGAATAATGTAAGATACAATGCCTACCTCAAAACATCTACAGAATGCATGATGTCGTTGAGATCAACAGGCTCAAAAATACCATTTAAAAGAAACAGAACAATTGAATGTAGACTCAAAATGCAACTTCTCAGACATTCACAGTTACAAATGTAGAAGCTGCTTCATTCAAAGGAACAATAAAATCCTGAAGTAGCTGATTTGACATGAAACGAGCATGACGCCCTGTTTTATCCACTGTTTATCTCAGTTTTCCTCTTTGCCAACACCACTTAAGGATGACGAAGAAGCTGTGTTCCATCACAGAATTCTAGGTCTTGTTCAAGTGTTAGGAAACCCAGTCCAATCTAAATCAGACTTTTTTATCTCACGTATCAGTGAAATCTTCACTCATCCTTCTGCTTGAACTGACCCATGCTCTTTAATTTGTCCTGATAATGAATATCACAAGACCTGTCCTCTTGTCTTGTTCTTTCAGTCCCATCTTCCTGCTATGCAAGCTGCTTCTGGTTCCCCCAAGGACACAATGGGGACAGAGATAAAAGGAAAAGAACAAGGTCTCATTTGACAAATGGAGCTGTAGTCTAGAGCCGCGCTCTCTGAGTCACACATACCGAAATGTTACCTTTTGCTCTCATGGGGTGGTTGTGTTTCCTCAGAGACTTCCCAGATGGGATCAAGGAATACTTGTGCCATTCCCCGAAGTGGGCGAACTATGGTGTATTCCCTCAATTCCTCTTCCAATGACGCAAATCACAAAAACATTATTTCTGGGGTTGTCTCACCACATCAGGCAGCCCTTTATGTGGGTCCTTTTAAGATGGCTTGTGCTGGCTTCCTTCGCTGGTGTCCAGTAAGACTATTGTAAAACTAATGACATTCTGGAAGAGAGGCATGTCTCTTTCCTGACTTCTCTTTAACCTGGGATCCCTGGCAGTTCTAGCCAGTTTCTCATCTTTAGGCTTTTGTCATTGAGAGTCATTTGTAAGTAGGTTCCTCCTGTAACTTCCCAACTCCAGCGGAGATAGATTGTATTCTCAAACCTCTCTCAGCTCCTCAGGTAGGGTAGTAGTTAATGTAAGTCATGATTCTGCAGCTCAGGTAACATCCAGACAGAGGCAAGAAGCCAGTCCCTATGGACTGAAAAATCCAATCTTTTTGAGTTACACTCTAGAATCCTCCCCTCACTTGTCTAAAGATGGAAGGGAAATGTACCCTTTTACTACAGAGGAAAGGAAAATTGATGCTAGTATTCTATATCAGGGCATTGACCGTGCTTGGTGAATCTTTTAAACACTCCTCACTTTGAATTTTTCATTCCGTTTTTCTAATAACCAGAAAGTGGGTGAAGGGCTAAGAATCAAATAACTTTTCTGTGGACCCTTGGGATCACTAACAATTTTCATGAAAATGAGTGGGACCTTACCACTCATTGTCTTCAGCTTGGGAACCTCTGAAATTCATCTGCAATAATAAAAGTCCCATAAATCATCCCGTTTTAATTAAATGATACAGAAGCAGTCATTAAAAATAGGTACAATCTTCAATCCCACTCTTCTGCCCTCCAGTTCTACTTGCTATGGAAATGATTTTAAATGTTTTCATTTTTAATTCTTTTGATTTACCCAGTGTCTTAAATAATATGTTGGTCTTTCTTATCAAATTAAAAATAGCTATTGTCCCTCACTATGAAAAATGCTAAGATTTTTTCAATATACACCATGTCATCTTTATTCCTATTTTGTTCTTCAAATTGATCATACTTTCTATGTTAATTTTTAGTTGGTTATCTTTGTGGCTGATTTATACCTTTCTTTCTTGTTCTATTAAAGGCAAGCACTATTTTCCATTCTCTAACATGTACCATATAGATATTAATGATTTTCTTTCTATTTACTTTACCCATCCCCTGCTCTCTTTCATCTTGACAACTATGATTTCCCCTTTATATCATAGAAGTAGTTTTATATCACATTTTACTTTAAAATTCAAAATAAGCCATCTTTCCATTAGCTGCAGTGTAAACAATAAAGAATGATTATCTTATTATGGCTACAATAATACTGGCTATGGCAGATCCAATAAATATGCTAAGATTAATTTTCTTCTCTGCAGGTTCAAAGCTAAATTCTCTGTAGCGCTTGCACAAAAATGTTTGTGTCAAGGTCAAATTGATTTTCATGTTCTATACTCTGTGTTGGAAGCATTTACTATTCACTGAATGTGTATGTGCTCCTTTCAATTCTCAGATCTTTTACTGTCAGGGTTATGAAACCAGAGCCTGCCAATGAATGGAAGTGGTGTCTTTTCTAGACCAACACTAATGCATCACCCTCCAGCTCATCCTTCTCCTGTTGCAGTGATCTGTATCCCATGTCCTCCAGTTAATATGATGCTTAGATACCCGCGACCTGAATCCCCAAATCACCAACTGCAAGGCAGCCACAATCTAGAACCACCAAGCACAGGACAGACCCTGACTGATGACATATAAGCCTCTACTTGTCAAGCCACTGACATGTCAGATATGTGCGAACTGCAGCATAGTTTAACCTTACCTGAATAATTAGACCCTGTAACATTTGTTCAAAATTATGCAACATTTTTATTTGCTTTCTACTTGTATTTGGTATTCTTTACAACTCCTGTTCCTTTTGAGGTTTTCATTTGGCTTTTATTTTCCCTTTGGATGAATAAGCTATAATATAAGCTTTCAATACAACCTCAAAATTAAACAGTGTTTCCAATCATTCTTTTTAGTATTTATAATTGCTGTCTCCCAAGGGACTTGCAATTTCTGCCACAATCTGTGCAGGTTTTTCTCTTGGCCTACTACAGATCTGTTATACTATGATCTCCCTTCAGTAGGCTCATCAATTACAACAAGAGTTCCTGGCAGCTATAACTTCTCTCTGATTCTCCTCTTTCTTGTACTGAACATCATCACCCCAATGAGCGAACTTCAGGAAAGGTAAAATGGACACACTATTTCTGGTTATCTGTATATCTGAAAAAATATCTTCACTTGTTTATTGATAATTAGCAGAAAATGTCTATTTGTATTGTTACCCTATGGAGTACAGAATTTTGCAACCAAAATAATTTTCCCATCCTTCATTTTCTGTTTTCCTCTACCACACACTATTTTAATAAGATAAATAAATGCTAGTATGATTTCTTTCTAAATGGCCTGCTTTTTTCCTCAAAGATAAAGGATCTTTTTTTTTTCCATCTTCTTGAAGTCTGATTGAAGTACTTGAATGAAGTACCTAGATACGATTCATGTGTTTTGTTTTTCATACTATATAGGATTTAATGAGTACTTTCACGGTGAAGATTTTCATCTTTTTAGATACACATTTGTGTGTGTGTGTGTGTGTGTGTGTGTGTGTGTGTGTGTAAAATGACTGTCATTTAAAAGTAATCTATTTTTTTGCATTGATTTCTTTTTCTTTTTTTAATTTCTAAGAACTTTTCTCACCCTCTGATTAAACCATTTGTTTCTCGTTAATATTTTATTCATTTGGGGGAGGGCAATATCTTTTTAAATTCAATTACATTTTTAATCTTGTTGTCAATGAATAATCTTTGCTTTTACTTAATTATAATTGTGTAATATTAACTGAGAGACTATGCTGATTACTCTAGCTAATTCTTATAGGTTCCCTTTGTTTTTATGTATTTATGCCATTTCTTACAATGGATCGCTGACTAAAGAGAAGGCTGACCAAAGCTGTAGTGCTTGTGGATGAGACAGATGACAGAATCTTTGGCTCTTCTTTTGGGTGTGTTGATGGGGAGATGACCTTTGGGTCCTTTCGGATGTCTTTTCTCTGGAATGATCACTTTTTGCCAGAAAACCCAGTTCTGTCTTCACAGTTCTGTGAAATTATCCTCAGGCCTTTTGCAAATCCTCAGGGTTAGATACAAATGCCTGGCTGCCATACTCAACGGTAGAGGAGAGGAGTGGGCAGAGAAGACGACGGGCTGGTGTAACTATTCTCAAAACAGTTTTGGTCTAACATGCAGCTATTTCATAGCTGACTCATATGTCCATTTTTAAATCCCAATTTTTAGCTGCTTTTTTATCTTTCCATTTTATGTATCTACAAGGTCAGAAAGCAGAGTCCATCTGAGTTCTCAGTAACACTGGCCCACTCCCACTGCAGCACTTTCTTTCACATAACATCATCTCACATGCTCTCTTCTTCAATCAAAAAGGTCTCATGTCTCTGTATTTTATTAATTTGTGGAAATCACTCATCTGGTGCAATTTCTCTTTATCCATTACTCTGCTAGAATAAATCTATTCTCTTTCTTAATTCTGTGCTGTCACTTCAGTGGATTCCTGGGCTGGAGAATACTAATGTACCTGTGCTCAGTTGCTTTTATGGAGCTCATCCTTCCATGTCCCACAGATCCTAGACATGGGAGTAAGGGTCAGCTTCCTCCCTGCTCAAAACCACTTTCAGATCCACAAACTTGCACCCTTTAGTAACATTCCAGAGATGTTCTTTACCATCCAACTATATATTCTGAACACAGCCCTTCATCCTTCCATTTCTCTATTATACCAAATGCATTATTTTGTTACAACATTGAATACTCTTATTTGACCTTACTTGTAAATCCCCGAATATCTTCCCTTCTATCCTTATATACTTCCAATTTTAGGGTTATTAAAATTGAACCATAAGCTTGCCAGTTTTGGTATCTCTCCTGCTATCCTGTCCCTGCCCTCATGTTATTTCCTCATGTTCACCTGGGAAAACACCAATACTTCATCAAATCAATGTTTGTCTTTTCCATGCTTACCCAGGGGTTACTGAGTGAGGGTTAACACACACACACACACACACCACATACACTCACACATGCACACACCTGTTCATATACACACATGCTTACACACACACACACACACACACATCTTAAGATAAAGGTATCTCCATAAATTTGGAGGCTTGTATTGTGGTTGTTCATTCAGTAATAAAGGACCATTATCCTCATATTTTTTCTATTTAACTGTATCCTCTTCTACACAATAACAATATCCCTATTTTCTACTCTCTTCAAATGGTCTAGGCAAAAACTTTGCTCTTCCCTCTCAGCAGAAAACTTCATCTCCTAAGTAATGAGAAAATAGGGTTTCCTCATTTTCTTACAACCAAACATTATAAATTGTGTCCGTTATAAATTGTGTCTGTGTCACTTTTTTTTACCCCAAGTTATTAGGAAGAAAAAATTCTGTTAAAGGACAGATTGGTTAAATTGTAATAAGAAACAGTCTTTGAATCTTAGTTGCTTAAAACAACAAAGGGGGCTAAAATCTGCATCCTGCATGCCTTTTTTCCCCCCTAGACACAGTTCTTAAGCATGACTGTTTGCTACTTTTGGCACAAAGTATTTTTTCACTCTGCTTGAAAGCAGTGCTTTTGTGGACATCTGAAACAATAAATTTCGGGAAGAAGTTAGAACTTAGAATTTTGTCCAACTGAAAAATATAAATCAGTGTTACCATCTCATTTCTTGCTAGTTGGTTTCTAGAAGAAATTCATTTTCTAAACAGAATTTCTGGCCCGTCTCTATTTCACTGCAGTTCTGCTAACAAACATTTTGCCTTAGCTCATGTCTCTCCATAATTAATGGGAAGCAAATAATGTATACTAATTTATGGCTTCCAACTATTTCCCCCACAGCTACACATATAGTAGGCACTTGGTCTCACATTATTGTAGGCATCAGTTTTACTATGTATCTTGTATGGCACAACAATGCTCTTTCAGCCTTCCATCCTGTGAGATCTTGTTCTTCAGTAACTATTACTTGACTTCCAACCAGTGCCATATGCATTAATGTTTTATTATGAATGGACCTCACTTCCAAGTAGTAAACCATCTATTAGTTATTTTAATATATGCTGCAGTACCAAATAAATTCCCAAATTTCAGTTTGTCAACAATCTGAAAGTACATTGCTGATTCATCTAATAGTCCAATATATGTTCCTGTTTAGTGGCAGAAAGACTGCTCACAGTTTGGACTCTGGAGGTGCTGCAGTCTCCCAGGTGTATTTTCCTGTGTTGCCCTAGCATTTTTTATCCCACACTTCTATAAGAAAGTATGTGGGGAAGTTTTTATATGTCAGCTTTAGAACTTGCCCGCATAGATCAGACTAACATTCTGGTGGATTAGGAATCAGTGATGTGGCTACGTATAGTGAAAGCAAATCCGGAAATACTGTCTGTGACCAGGATCTGCTTCCTGGGAATCTTTGTCCTCTGTGAGCAAACACCTTGCAGGACAGCTAACAGTTTTCCTAAAGCATAGGAGTAATGCTTTGGTATGTAATATGCTTTGGCAATATTAAATTTGGTATTAAATATATTTGGTAAATTATTAAATATATAGATGTAAGGCCCAAAATTAGCAAACACTTCAAGTTTCTAGCACTGTGACTGCATGGAAGCTAGCCCTTGTCAATCCTCCCAGAGCAGCTGATAAACCTGCAGAACAGGTAGTCTTGGGTCCAAAGCTGATGCTGGAGCCTGGTACCTGAATTATCTGGGAGTCCTATGACCAACTTGCAGGAATCCAGGAAATAGAACAGAACTGCTGTGAGGCCAGTTTCCCTCAACTGTAGCTTGTCAGTCTGACCTAAAGTCGCCCTCACCCGAGGGCTCTGGTTCTCCCTCCCTCACTTTTATACACCCACTCACCGTAAATTAGAGAATAAAATGGATATCAGTGATAATTATTTCCAAGGTAAACACAAAGCCAGAAGTTTGTTACTTTCTCTGTAAGCTACTATGGAAGAAAGTGACAAGTGAAAAAAATAAATGGGAACTACACTTTGAAAATATATATTTTTTAAAGCTCTAACTCTTCCTTTGTTCAATTAGACTACATTTAAAATTTAAAGGTTTTTATAAGTATCATACTATATATCCACATAACACATTATATAGAAAATACAGAAAAATAGAAATAGGAGAATTAAAACCATCTATACACCTCTCATCAAAAAGCAACTGATATTAGTATTTTGGTCTATTTTGTTGATAATATTTTATATATGCGTTTTTTTCCTCTTATGTGGTTAGGATCATATCACATACGGTAAGACCATGTATTTAATAATTGTTCCTTTTGTAAATCATCGCCATGATACTAAGTATACCTAAATAAAATAATTTGGGGACAAAAACAGATGCTAATTGATTAATCAGTAATTTGAGAATAAAGGATGGTATTTGGAGATAGCATTTTACAGTGAAATTATGATGTATTGTAGAACCAGATGGATCTGGCTGTTTGAAAATTTCCTAGGATTCAAATTTCTCTAACACAGGGATCACAGAAGTATGGTTTGTAGGCCAGATCTAGCCCACTGTCTGTGTTTATAGCATGATCTTTATTTAAACACAGCCACACCTATTCTGTTCTGTATTGTCTATGACTGATTTCACACTACCATACATGAAAGAGGTGAGTAGTTGTGAAACATGGATGATATGTTTCACAAAGCTGAAAATATTGGTTGTGTATCCCTTTAATAGAAAATGTGTGTAATGTGCCCTAGGAGGTTAGAGGGGAAAAAAAATCTAAAAATTAAATGAGAACACTAAATAATGTGAAATACTTAGTCTTGAGTGTTAGATGGGGAAAGTGAAGTTTTCTATGACTAAGTAGAATTGGGATGCGACTCAGGCAACTGACATTACAGCTTAATCATTAACCAAATTCTCATTGTAGTCAATGTTTGATTCCAAAATGCTTTCACTTATTAATTGCCCTAACATAATTGTCTATTAGAAGGAAATCACAAGTTGTCACTCCTTTTTTCATTATCTTCATTTTAATTCCTAAGGTATTTTAGTATTGTGGATATTATTATTATTATTATTATTTTTATTATTATTATTATTTAGAATAGCTTGTTTTCAATGTTTCCTTAGTAGTCATTGGCTTTTTCTAAGTCCACATAGACAGTTCTCTGGTACTATTTTTATAATAGTATATGTGAAGTTAATGAGTCTTCAGATTCGCTGTTTTTCTTCAGTGTATAAACCTTGATTGGTCTGAGTTTATTGTCTATGAACTATTTATTTCCACCCATTGAAAGAGAACTTACATTATCCAGTAATTTTTCCTATGATAGAATTTCATGGCAATTTGTGCATACTGGTATGATTATTTCAGTCGTAGGAACATGCTATATAGAAGTTTTCTGTTTATGGTTTTAAATGATGAAACTGCTAATTAAATTAAGCTCCACGAAGCCACGTTTTCAGTTTATGTAATTTAACTCCTGAATTATTTGGTGTAGCTTACAATGGAGAGATTTTGCAAATGTCAGATTTCACATGAAAGCTCAATTAATCCGAAATGCTATCTACTGAAAACTGACAAGCATTTTGTACCGTCAGACTGTCAGAATGCAAATTCACGAAGAAAATTAAGGTAACAAAAGAAAACTCTTTGATTTGTAAAATGCAGCTCTACTTTTTGTGACCTATTTCTATCACAAATGTTTGTGGTAAATATTGACACATTTGTAGGTTGTTTATACTCTTTGTGGAACTCTGGAATTTATATGTAGTAGATTGAGCTGTTGTATCTGACTGGATTCATTGTTATAACCTAATTATATATCTATGCTCTTGGCTTTGTGGATTTGCAGTGCTTCCTGCTAGAATACCCAGAGTAAATATTTTGCCCCATTAAATGTTGAGCTTGTGATTTGCTTTCTCCAACAGAATGTGAGCAGAAATAACACACACAAAGGCTTTCAACGTGCATGAGTGATTTGGCTTGGTTTTTCAGAGCTTCTCATCTCTGCCTTGAAGAAAAGTATGCCAGAGGGAGCTCTTCACTCTGGATCATAGAATGAAAACACACGAACAATCTAAACTTGTGTTTCTCCAACTTTATTATATTATTGACGTCCTCTAAGGAAAGTTTTTATATTTGTTTTTTCTAATTGCCTCCTCACACACATACAATTTTCACACTGCAGGTACAGTATTTTTGTTTCCATATGGTGGCCCTTTGGAAGAACATAAACCATTGTACTAGGTGAAAATCACGCATCGAGACACAATTTTTATCCCTTCAGCGATGATATTGCTGCATTTGCGATGCTATATTTAAACCCTACCTTAAGCCAAGAGTCAGGTTTGCCTATCCAAAACTGACAGGCTCAGCCAAACCATAGCTGTCACACAGTCCAAGTTCGTGAAATAATGTTTTCTTATAGGCCACTAAAATTTGGATTTGTTTGCTATTCTGCAACTTGGCAGGTAACGTTAAATAATATGTTGCCTTCTATTACACAGATATTCATTTGTTCAACAAATGTTTTTTGAAAACTTGTAGAGCAACAGACATTATGCCTGACAGTGGATATAAAAGTAGAGCTTATGGCTTAGAAGACATGTAATAATCAAACAAGTACAATGATAACTGCTATATTGCTCAGATAATGAAAACAGAAACCAGTCTAGGAAGAACTTTTTAAACAGAGGACTTAGTAAGATACTGGAGCATTCTGAAGTTGAAAGAGAATTATGGAATTTGGGAAAATTATGTGTCAAGTTTCTGAAGTTAGAGTAAGGCTCATTTGAATGAAGAGGAAAGTAGTGAGAGGTGAGTTAGAACAGAATTAGGGACTTATTAAAGCAAACTATGGAGTTGTGATTTTATCCCATAGCCATGGCAAGCCATTGAAGAAGTGATTTTTAATATGGAATCTGTATGTCCATCATAATATGCCAATATATGAGCCTCAGTTTGATTTCTTTCCTGAATTTTTATATAAAAAAATGTATGGCTTATAAGTATTTTGTTGTTGTTGTTGTTGTTGAGAAGATCCAAACTTTTAAAACAGATTCTGAAAGAGTTCTGTGACCGAGTGAAGATTAAGACACATTTAATCAAGAGTTTTGGGGAGGAGATATCATATTCAATTTTGTGTTTCAGAATTATTTTTTGGCTATATTGTGTAAAATGAGTTAAAAGGATTAAAATATAAGACAGATAAATCAATAAGCAGGGAGTGAGTGTCAAAGGAAAGGTGAAAATGGCAGAAATGATAGAAGTGCCAGTAAGTGGACTATTTATAGAAATATTTAGGAAACAGAATTGATAGGACTTACTTTATGTCTGGGGATGCTGGCGTAAGTTGGATACGATGAATAGATAATTCCACATTTCAGATTTGGGAAATTGGGAGAATGGTAGTAGTTTTGCTGTGTAAGGGTAGAATTTGAGACCAGGATATTAATGGCATGGCTGCAAAAAAAGCCCAAATTTAAGTAGACTCAGGAGAACTCCTGCCTAGCCTCATTCGTCTCCATATGAGTGACAGAAGCTCATCAATCCCAAGAGAGTGACGTTGAGGAATAAAAAAGGCACTGGGACTAGTGACATTGAGCATCTTTTCATATGTCTGTTGTCCATCTGTATGTCCTCTTTAGAGAAATGTGTCATGTCCTCTGCCCATTTTTAATTAGGTTGTTTGAGTTTTTTGGTGTTGAGTTGTATGAGGTCTTTTATGAACTTTGATATTAACCCCTTATCAGCTGTATCATTGCAAATATCTTCTCCCATTCGATGGGATGCCTTTTTGTTTTCTTAATGTTTCCTTTTCTGTGAAAAAACTTTTTAGTTTAATGGCTAGACCTAGAGAACATTGTGCTAAGTGAAATAAGTCAGACTGAGAAAGGCAAATACCATATGATCTCACTTATATGTGGAATCCAAAGAACATAATAAGTGAGCAAACAAAACAGAAATATAATCAGAGATACAGAGAAAAAAATTGATGGTTGCTAGATGGGAGAGGGGTGGGGATGCGGGAGAAGGTGAAGGGATAAGAAAGTACAAATGGTTGTTACAAAATAGTCACGGGGATGTAAAATAGAGTTTGGGGAATATAGTCAATAATGTTATAATGACTATGTGGGATGTCAGTTTGGTGTTGAACTTATCGAGAGATCACTTTATAGATTGTGTAGATGCCTGATCACTGAGCTGTACACCTGAAGCTGAAGTAGAATAATATTGAATATCAACTATAATTAAGTATATATATATATATGATATGTGTAATATATATAATATATATACACGCACATACATATATGTATGTGTATATATATACATCAATTATAATCAAATCTATATATTATATAATATATAAATATATATGAGAGATAGATGTTATATCTCTTATACATAATATATATAAGAGATATGCATCTCTTATATATGATATATATAAGATATATAAGATATATAATATAAAATATACATGATATATATATACACAAACACACACACACACACACATATATATATACACACAATACCATTGACTATATTCCCTATTCTGTACTTTACATGCCGTGACTATAGATAGATATAGATATAGATATATACATATAGATAGATATATAGATATATATATAGATATGTATATATGTATATATAGTCATATATATTTATATAAGATATAAGATATATAAGAGATATATATATGTGTGTATATATATATATATATATGCAGACACATATATATGTATGCATATATATAGTCACAGCATGTAAAGTACAGCATAGGGGATATAGTCAATGGTATTGTAATAGCTATGTACGATGTCAAGGGGGTAGTAGACTTGGGGGATTATCACTTTGTGAGTGGTATAAGTAATCCTTATGTTGTTTTGTAAACCTGAAAGTAATATAACAAAAAATTTTTAAAGGCATTGGGAGAATTATGTGTGCTTTACCACCAAGTGGAGCTTTTCCCTAAAGTAGCTAAATTGTATCGCATCTCAAGTTCTGCTGACCTACAAGTTCCCCCACCTTCCTCTCCCATCTTGTCTCTAAAAGCCACGTTACTTAAAATCTCTAGTCTATTAATATCTTAGGCTTTTTACACTGCTTACTATATACTGTGATATTTCTGAACTGTATATTTACTTTTCAGTTCCCTCTGCCTGG
Organism: Rhinolophus sinicus; assembly: GCF_057876585.1. NCBI lineage: Eukaryota > Metazoa > Chordata > Mammalia > Chiroptera > Rhinolophidae > Rhinolophus > Rhinolophus sinicus. Next base: position 78,666,448 of record NC_142502.1, on the reverse strand, counting down.
TGTGTGACTAAATGTAGTTAGCTTTTATACTAATCCTCTGAAAATCTAATTTGTCAATGTCAGGCTTGGCTATGAACTTCACCCCTATCCATTAATCATAAATTGTTTGTATTTTTATGGCTGAGTGAAAATGTTGTATTGCTAATTTTCAATTTGTCTGCTATTCTTTCTAAATTGTGCTCATCTGAAGTTCAGATACCTTGTCTAATGTACTTGTCTTTGCATCTCTGGTATACACTATATTGCCTGGGAAATAGATATTTCCTATTTGTTATATTAAGTGAATGAAGACATGAGTTGCTGTTAACAAAATGGCCTAATATATCCTTTCCATCACATTCACCTTCTGAAATTCTATCCAAACTCAACCTTCTTGAAGTGGCTTTCCAGTCCCTCTTTATCTCAGTCCACTGTGGTGCTATAATGAAATTCCACAAGACTGGATAGTTTATAAACAGAAATAATTCATTCCTCACAGTTCTGGAGGCTCACATCCCATATCAGGTTTCCAGCACGGTCAGGCGACGGCCCTCTTTAGTCAAAGACCTCTCATTGTGTCCTCACATCTTAGAAGGAGATAGCAAGCATCCTAGGGCCTCTTTTATAAAGGCTCTAATTCTATCTAAGAAGGCTTCACCTTTATGATTTAATCATCTCCCAGAGGTCCCATCTACTAATATCATCACCTTTCTGGTTTAAGATTTCAATACATAAATTTTGGAGGCATACAAACATTCAGACTAGAGCTGTCCTTGTTAAAATCAACCTCTCCTTAACTATAATCTTATAGCAAATTTGGACTCTATCTAGGAATTATTATAATCTGACTTATAGGCTTATAAGAGTCTGACTTGTTAGAACATATATACATTTTTTTTACTCATCTAGAATGTAAATTTAAATCATTTTTGTTCACCTTTCCACAATGCTTAACATAGAGTTTTGCAGATTGTACTTACTAAATAATCAAAGCTCAATATACATGAATGCATAATTTCCCTGTGAGAATCAATATTATATTGCATATATTTGAATTATTTATAACATTATTTTGGTTAACTCTATATGATTTTTGAAACCTCTATTATTACTTTGAAGAAATTTTGATTTATTTACCATTAATAATCTGATTCCTGCCATGTTATTGATAGTGTCTCCATTTTTATATTAAATTTAAGTTTTGGTGCAGTATATTTTTACAATAGAAACTAAGAATCAAGCTGATGATTTTGTTATTTCAAATATGCTGGTTATCACAATTGGTCCCAATATTTTTATATGCAATAAACTTGTCACAGAAAATTTATTCCAGATACCTAAAATAAGAAAATCTTAATAGAAGGCAAGGAACATATGAAACATTCTAACAGTTAACTCTAATCATCCTAAACTTTGCTGAGATAATTTAATTGGTGCATTTCTTTAAAGACTATCTTTTACAGTTCTGTCTGTCAAAATTTTTCCTCTTTCTTTGGCGCATAAGTCCACATTCTCATGCATTACTTAAATTTGGTACTTTGAAAACAAGTGAATTTCTCACAGTAGGAAGCTGAGTTTTCCCAGAGTAAAGGATCTATTGTACAACATAAGCTTTGTGAAAACGCATAACTTCTTCTACAAGCTCAAACCACTTAATGAATAAAACATGAAGCTCGTAAGGAACAGTACATTGTCTTTAGGTAGGAACTTCAAAACGTTTGTTTAGAAGACACTGCTATTTTTTCTCTAAAATTTTGGAAAAACTTAGTTCTACAAATCCATGTCCTCTCTATCCCCTTACATATTATTTCAATCACTGGCTTGTTTAATTGTATTTCATTGTCTCAATAGATCACAAATGTAGTTATTACTGTATTTTCAAACTATAAAGGAAAGAGGATCTTATTTATATCTATTAAAACTCCTAGAATTCATAGAAAAGTATGCTTTCTTAGGGCCTCCCTGAGCATGGTTTTGGGACCTATACAATATGCTCAGTGACAGAGCTCTCCCTTCTTGTTAGTTACTTTGCACAGTTAATTTTTTTAAAAAGATTAAAAACAAAAATCATAGTTTTGAGATACCATTACAACAAGGGACTATCATTCCAGACACTGATTAAACTTTAAGAGGAGATAAAGGACGCTGACTTTAATGTGTATTCCTGCACAGACTCTCCCTGGGCTCATCAACTCTGACAGTTTTACTAGGCTCCATTAACCATTAGCTAAATTAGCCATAACTTTTTAACATTATTTGCTAATTGCTTTGTGATTCTGAGGTAACTCCAGAGTATACTAAAACTTCCTACCATACAATACTCTTTTACTTCACAGTGTGATATCCCACAATTTAAATCCTGATCAGCGAGTGGTCTTCAGGGTGCCAACAGACCTTCCCTGCAGAATCAGAGAGCCAAGAACTAGAGAATTTAGTAAAATAGTTCATTATTTGGTTAATGTGTACATGCAAATATTATTCTTAAAGATTACTAACATCCTGAAAAACATTCTTTTGAAAGCATTCTATGATTACCTGATGTAAAACAGCTATTAATGAGGGATAATTTTTCTTTGTATCTCTATTGAATTTAATTACCTCCTTTTAAAATCTATCCGTCATGTGGAACTCTATGTGGAATGAGTAATTGAAGTAGAAATTAAACTCCTGTGAGTACAAGGAGAGAAATTATACCCATTTTTTTTTCATTCATGCATGAGTTTGCACATTTGTTCTACAAATAATCATTAAAGGCATACAATACTACAGATACTTGTTTGAACCCTTCAGTTGTACTCATCTGAAAAAAACAAGGTACTATAAATACAACTGTACCTATTTAACTATTTGAGAAAATGTGTAATTCCTAGTGTATATCTGCTTGATAAATTAGAGCGTTATATATACAAATGGAAAATAATTATTATTTTTAAGTTTTAAATTAATTCTGTTTCTTAGTGATTTTCCAGTCAGATCAATTCATGTGTTCTTTCACTTATACATTCAATAAATATTTATTTATTTTTCCAATTTTATTGAGATATAATTGATACATAATAATTATTTTCTTGTTTTTTTTATTAGTTTCAGGTGTACAAAACAACATAATGATTAGACATTTACACCACTCATAAAGTGATGACGCCCCAGTCTATTACCCTCTGACATCGTATATCATTGACTATATTCCATTGGTAACAATACCATTGACTATATTCCCTATGCTGTACTTTACATCCCATGACTATATGTAGTACCCATCTGGCACCCTGCATAATCTGTACAACATTATTGATTATATTCCCCATACTGTATATCACATCCCTATGACTGTTTTGTGACTACCAATTTGTATTTCCTAATCCCTTCACTTTCTCCCCTGTCTGCCAGCACCCCTCCCATCTAACACCCATCAGTTTTTCTCTGTATCTCTGAGTCTATTTCTGTTTTATTTGCTCACTTATTCTATACTTTAGATTAAGATATACAACATGATGATCTGATACATGTATATATTATGATATTATTACCATCCATCACCTCACTTTTAACCTTTTGTATGTGATGAGAACTTTAAGATCTATTCTCTTTGCAACTTTCAAGTATATAATACAGTATTATTGACTATAGTCACCATGCTGAACATTACATCCCCAGAATTTATTCATCTTAACTGGAAGTGTGTATCCTCTGATCAACAAATCCCCTTATCTCCAACCCCACCAACCAGCCCCTTGAAACCGCTAATCTACTCTCTGTTTCTATGAGTTTGACTTTTTTAGATTCTACATATAAGTGAGATCATACAGTAACAATAAATATTTGTTGATTATATGTTACATGGCAGAGAACATTCTATGAACTAGAAATACATAGCAGTGAATAAAATAAGTTTTTGGTCTCACAGAAAAATGGGAGAAATAAATGAATACACACATAAATAAAGTTCTGTTTAGATACTGACTGGCACTATGATGAAAAATAAAGAAGCCTAAGTATGTAGTATAGTGAGTGCTAGTGTGGTTTTGGAGGGAAAGGTATATTTTGGAGGATGGTCAGGGAAGGCCTACATTTGAACAGGGACGTGCCAAACAGATATGAGGAAAAGCACCTTGTGGATTATTAAGGGAAGAAATTCCCAAACGGCAAGTGACCTGAGGCCTGAGCTTCTTGGTTTATAAATAAATAAATAAATACATAAATAAATACATCAAGGGTATTTGTTGAGCAGATTGATCAAATAAGTGAAAAGAAATGAGGTAAGAGGAGCTGGGGAAAAGCAATTTGAGAGAGGCGGAAAGTCAGGTACACAAAAATACATTCTTTTTTTTTTTTTTTTTAAGTGAGATCTGAAATGCCGAAAGGACTTTTTTCTTTAATTTTATTTTTAAAATTAGATTTACCAAACAGTTGTAAAGATACAATTGAGTGTTTCCATATACATTTCCCCAATTTTCTTTAATGCTGTATTTCCCCGAAAATAAGACCTAGTCAGACAGTCAGCTCTAATGCGTATTTTGGAGCAAAAATTAATATAAGACCCAGTATTATTATATTATATTATATTATATTATATTATATTATATTATATTATATTATATTATATTATATTATATTATATTATATTATATTATATTGCATTGCATTGCATTGCATTATATTATATCATATTATATAAGACCCGGTCATATAGTAAAATAATATTAAGTTTTGCTCCAAAAGACACATTAGAGCTGATTGTCCATTAGAGCTGATTGTCCAGCTAGGTCTTATTTTCAGGGATACACGGTGTCAACAACTTAAATAACCATGATATATATATATATATATATATATATATATATATATATATATATATATATTTTTTTTTTTTTTTTTTTTTTTTTTTCCCCAATCCTATCAACTGAATTACAAACTTCATTCAGATTTCCTCACAGACTTCATTCAGATGTCCTCATTTTTCCACTAATGTACTTTTCTGTTTCAGGATGCAACCCAGTATACCATGTTGCATTTATTTGTTATGTCTCTTCCAATCTGTGATAATTTGTCCATCCTACATTTTCTTTCATGACCTTGACAAGTTTGAAAAACACTAGTTAGGTAATTTGTAGAATGTCACTCAGTTTAAGTTTGTCTGATATTGTCTCATGATTAGACTAAGGTTATGAATTTTGGGGAAAATACTAGAGAGGTAGTGTTCTATTCTCCTAGCATCATATCAAAGGAAACATATATCAATATGAGTTATTACTGGTGTGATGTTAATCTTGATTTTTAGTAGAAGAGTGATATGACCTGACCTGTCTTTAAAAACTATCTGCAGGCTGCTGTTTGAGAATTGATTGTAGGGGGAAAATGCATAGCAGGGAATTAGGATGTTTTTTGTGATAATCAAAATAAGAGTTAATTGTTGTTTATACAGAGATGATAGTAATGGAAGTGAACTAAATTGGTGTCATAGATTCCAAAATGAATTATTCATGGATCCTTGAAAGAATACCAACAGAATATGCTGAGTCTTATATATGAGGGGACAAGATTAACACCAAAGATATTATCCTAGAAAAATGAGGTTGCCATTCAATGATATGTGAAAGCTTGTGGGAGGAACATGTTGGGGTATCATAGGAGTTTGTTTTTGGGCAAGTTAGTTTTAAGGAGCCTACTCTGTGTCCAGGTGGAGCTATTTTATATAATATTTGGTAGGACTTTGGAGTTTGTATTTTGGGTGGAAATATGCATTTAGGAGTGTATTATGTATAAATCATACTTAAACCAATTAAACAACATGAGATTACATAGACAGTGAATAAAGGGAGGAAGACCAAGGACCAAGACTCAAAACATGCCACATGCATATTCCTGTTTATTATCTTCTTATTAGCAAATGCAATGCTGTTATATCTTACCAATTCTAATAGTAATTAGTTTATTTAACAACTGTTGGTTGACTGCCTTTTGTGTGCCCAATACTCAATGGTGAACAAATCAGAAAAAGTCTCTGTTCTCACAGCACTTGCATTCTAGTGGTAGAGAACACAGAAGATGGTCAACTGACAATGGCTAATATATCAAGAAGATATATCACTTAGTGGTAAGTGCAAGGATGAACATAAAACAAAGAGGAGAGAATTACTATGCTGTCTATGAAGTCCTGAGAGTACAACATTAAGCTTAGACCTCAATGTCAAGGAACCCACTATGAGAGGATTAAAATGGGCTAGACAAGTGCAAAGGCCTTTACAAGGCACATAATTTTTGGCCCCAGTTAATCAGCTTCTAGGAATATATTCTATGGATATGCTCATGTGCAAGTATCTTTACTGAATAATTTATATTATTGACAGGGCAGCGGATTAGAAGCACTTGAATTTTATCAATATGGAACTAGATAAACAATTATGTATCACATTGTAGTGAAATATATGGTAGCCATTAAAGAGGATAAGGTATATCTATATGTGTTAATATGAAAATATTATTTAGATAGGAAAAAAATGGTCCCTGATGTTATGAATGTTATAATATCATTAACATTTTTGTTTTAAGAATAAAGATGATATACTCATTTAGTATTTCTCAAGGATACAAAAGAAACTGTTAACAATTATTATTCATGGGGAAAAGAAGCCAAGTTTTACTTTTCCTTTGAGAGCCTTCCAAATACTTTTGAAGTTTTCCATGTGCATCTATTATGTTTCTAAAGTAATTTCAAAAAGTTTAATTTAAATAAGAAATACTATTAAAACAACACAATGTGGACACCCCCATCTTAGCACTGACAATTTCTTTATAAACTCTTTTTTTTTATTTATTTATTTATTTATTTATTTATTTATTTATTTATAATCCACATTCACAAGGCTGCGTCTCTGAAGTGGCTTGTAGACAGCCTCTTATTTTTACATTCACCTCTCCCACCCAATCAAACAATATTGTTATGTTCCTATTTAGATCCAGTTTGTATCATGTCAATGACGCTGGTGGGCAGCAGTTTGTGATTGGTTGGCAAGTGATGAGGTGAGCTGGGGATAGCAATCCAGGATGTCAGGGAGATCAAGATTGACCTAGGCATACATACTGACAACAGAAGTAAGAGGGGTAAGGAGGAGATTAAATTTTTTTTTTTAAATTTAATTAGGAGATTAAAATAATTGAGAGAGAGAGAGAGAGAGAGAGAGAGAGAGAGAGAAGGCTTAAATTGACAGTAAGTATAAACAAAAAGTTTAGAATGAATGAGGACATGGAATCGAGAAAATGTATTCCTACTGGTTATTGCTAGAAAAGTCTGAAGGTCAAAGTTTTGAAGGTGGAAATTTATCAGGGAATATTACAATTCAAGGTATGCGAAGGTGTGACTGCTGATGTGGAATGGGAGTAATTTTCTCTATAAATTCCCCACAATTCTCCATACAGGAATTCACAATGCATATATTTGTTACAGTTAATTCCTGTTGTTTAGAGAACTGAAGAGTATTTTGTGATTGGAACTTCCCAATGGGGGCAGTGGGTCCTGATATAGGCACTCTTCTGGTGATAAGTTAGTCAAGCACGTTCTGCCACCGTAGACAGCTAAGTGAGTTCTGGAGTTCCCTAAGATGCTCTGCTGATTGATGCATATTGCCATCCCTCAACCCAAGTGCCTCGGCCAGGGTCAGAAGTATACCTAAGGAAACTGAGCTCATGCTGAGCTCATCTCATAAAAGATGTGCATAAGGTAGCTGAGGTTCCTTTATCACTTCTAGTGCAGTGGATCTGGGTCTTCAGAGGTTTATGCTTTTATTTTTTCCTGGCTTCACTTGTTTCTAATGCTAAAGAAGATATGAGGACTGGCATGTCCATAAAGGCAATTTTAAACTGTTGATTTTAAATAGTTGATTTTTAAATAGTTGATTAAGTTTCTGATCTTATATATTTTTCTAATATTCTTTGTAGTTCATGATACTTTGCTCAAATTGTATTATTTCTGCCTATGAAGAATTTTGAATGACCGTCAGTGCCTCCTAAAAATAAATGACTAGATATTTGATGATATTGCAAATTAAGATTGACCTTTTAAAGTTGCCATTTTTAACTGGGAACTATTTTTTAAAATACAGCCATATAGCAGTTCTAATATATCCCACAATGCATATGTATTAGAATTAATAATATATTATTAATATTTAATAAGCATTAATAAAAATTCTTGAAGGATTGAACAAATATCTATATTTGACTGCTCTGGAAAAGACAAAAAACTAAGGTTTGCCACCAAACTAAGGGTACAGCCCATAGTCAGAACTATGGCTAAGATTCCAATGTCCAAAAAGTCAGATAAATACAAAACAAGACTAAGATACATCCTTAAGTTGAGGAGTATGGAATCCCAATACTTAAAACTCACACCAATTAAAAAAAAAAAAAAGCCTGTATTCATGGAAGAGATTATATGTGATTTAGCTCTATGGCAGCTTTGTTACATGAATATGTAGGAATAATTTTACTACAGTTAATTTTCATTTCAAGAAACTAGAATTTTTCACAGTAAATTTTTGTAAGGAACTCTGGGTCTCATCTTTGAAACCTAGAATTTGTAAATGTAGAAAATTATTTGTAGGCATTTTGATTTATGTACATATTTTTCTAATACACAATGTACAGTTTACTGAGTTTATTTTTGATCTGAAATAGAACTTAACATTTCAAGTGGAAATAAAATGCTACACTAATCCACTAATCCTCCTAGTTTAAGTATTTATAAAAAACATATTACCTACTAGAGCAAACACAAATTTGTATTCTTTCGAGGTGCTGGAGTTTCACTAAGGAATTAAAAAATAAATGGTTTTGTTTTTAATCTTTTTTAATTTATTTTTTAAATTTATTGGGGTGACAATTGTTAGTAAAATTTGTTTTTCATTTTCATATGGTGTATTCTCTGATTGGTTTTATATTTTGTGTACTATTTAATCAATTAAAACCCGAGTATCAGGAACTTTTTTCCCCCTTTGTCAGTAGGACATATGATTTATTTCAATAGCATTTAGTTACTGTATTTGCAATCTTAATGTTTCTTAAATACTTAAATAATTTAAATCATTTAAATCAAACAAGAGAGTGTTTTTTTTTTTATATGATCGAACATTATAAGATATCATAATTACTAAAACCAAAATTATTCATTACATAACACAGGCACATTCATAGTTTAAAAATACTGAATGATAATACTTTGGGAATCTATAACAGAGAAATGGTGATTCTCCAGGTCAGCAGTGTTAGCATTATCTGAGAACTTGTTATAAATACAAATTCTAAGCTCTACCTCAGGCTTACTGAATCAGAACTCCTAGAGGCAGTCACAGCAATCTGATTCACTCTAAAGGATCACTACAGTTAAACACCTAAGATAATTCAGATGACAAAACCAACTGGGACTCACACAGATAGCTATCACTAGCAATCTTCCTTCTGAAATAACCCAGGCGGTGTAGATCTGTTGGGATCAATGTAGGTAGTTCAAAGATTTGACTCTGCAGCAATCAAACGAGTGCCAGTGTTCTACCTGTGTCTCCTTAGATCTTTTTATCAATTTTTTAGCTTTTAGGATGTGTACATTCCCATTAGCCAGCACCTGTGCTTTGTCGGAAGGTAGCCTTCAGGCTGCCAGAACTTCTCTGCCTCATCCCACTTGGGCATTTATGGGAATTTAGAGCACCTGTTCTCACCTTGAGCTGGCGTAATCAGTAACTGAGGTGTGTAAATATTCCATCTCCCTTGCTTTCCTAAAGATATTCTGAAAAATGACTTACACTGTCTCCAGATCACCCCTGTGAGATCCAGCCAGTTTACCTTTCATGAGACTTTACTTAGGACCCTACCATTGCTCTTTCTTTACTCTGCAGTCCCACCACTCCACTCCCTACCAGTTCTCCTACGAGTAATTCTTACTATTTCTTTATCACATGAGCCCTCATCTCAGGATACACTTCTAGGGAACCCATCTGTGGGGACAGAGCCCCAGAAAGTAGTTTACAGGCTCTCGGCCTCACGTGGAGGAGTGCTGGCTCGGGTAGTAGATGGCCGTCAGCTGTGGCTGATTGGCCGTCAGCTGTAGCCAGTTAGCCAATTAGCCGCTAATATAACTGCTGCGGCTACGCTAGGAGAAGGAGAAGAGAGGAGGAAGGATGGGGGCTAGCAAGAAGATGGCGGTTGGGCTGGCAAGCGTGGATGGCGATTTGCGGACAGTGTGGATCCAGCCTCCAGTGAGAGTATAGTGCCGCCAGAGAGAATACAGTGGTATGACTCCCCTACCTATGGCTCCGTGGGTGTTACTTTTGGCCTCACCATATCCTGCGTTCTTATGTGGGGAGCGGGAGCAGAGACCCCACAGGCCGTCCCACACGACAAATGGCGCAGCGAGCAGTGTCCCCTGCATGACACCATCTTAGACAATATTCTTATCTCCCTCAGTAAAAACATAAAGTTTTATACTGCAGTGGTTGGAGACATTCTCAACATCATTTGATCCTTTACCGTTACACTGTATTTCCAACACTGTTTTTTGTATTTTTATATGACATTTTCTTTTAAATAGACATTTTAGATGAGTTTCAGATATACAGAAAAATTGAGAGGATAGTACAGAGAGTCCCCATATGTCTCACATCCAGTTTTCCCCATCATTAGTGTTTTATGTTAGTATGATGCATTTGTAACATTTCATGAACAGGTAACGGTACATTATTATTATTATTATTATTATTATTATTATTAATATTAAAGAAGACTGTGTGTTTGGTTAAATTCTACTCATCCTTCAAGACTTAGCTCATGCCCATTATGGATTCTTTATATGTCCTCACTCAGTCATTTAACATTCAACACTTTTTTGAGCACTTACTGCATGTCAATAATTGTTCTAATAATGGGGGGCAAGGCAGTGAACCAGACATACCAGGTCTCAGCTTTCATAAAAATTAGATTCAAGTGGAGACAGTCAAATAAAAAAAGGAGTCAATACATAAAAATGTAATTTTGTATAGAAATAAGTGCTACAAAAAAAGCAAAACAGTAAAACACAGTAGTCATTAGAAAACTGGACAACTTTCAGAGGATGATCTATATAAATTCTTCTGTGCAGAGATATTGGAGTTGACACCTGAATTGTAGTGTGAGGTAGCCACAGGATAATCTTAGGAATGAAAGTTCCAAGCAGGGGGAAAAGCAATCCCAAAGGCCTTAGGTATATCTAATATATCTGAAAACAACAAGAGAAACCCAATGTGTCCAGAGGGCAAGGAGAAGAGTAGAGTCAAATGAGGAGGTAGACCTATACAGAAGCAAATTCCATGAGTTTGGCTGTCAGGAAAGAGAAAACAGCACTGAATTAATTCTAAACTGAATGAGAAATCATAATATACTAATAACTAGAAGATACAACGCAGGAGTATCATATGAGGTGATTAGCTTAAAAAATGTTGTTCTGAAGAATGGATTGGGCATATCGGGATGGAGTGAAAGTCCAGACACTGGATGAATGACCCGTGTTAAACTTCTCAAGTACCTACAGTGGTTGGTTCTAATATCTAGGCTTACTTCTGTATGTTTTCTTAGAATGAGTGTTATTTATGTACATAGAACAGTGTAATGATTTTTGTTCTCCAAGTGATAAGCACAGTGTTTGATATACAGTCGATACTCATTGTTGAAAGAAGGAATTAATGATTTCTAAAATGCTCAGAGTTATTTAGGACCAACTCCAATTGTTTTTATTTTAAAGTTCAGCAAATCAAACTACCATTTCTACTCATGTTCACCAACCCTATTATATCATTAGATATTTAATTTCCTCTCAGTCATTTTTTTTCCTAATAAGTTAGAACAAAATCTGATTCTTTAATAATTTTCTATTTGGTTTTATTTCTTAGTTGTTTCATACTCTTCGTACATTTTTAGTGATCTCTCTGCTAACTCATCACATAATTTCTAATATGTACATCTCAGAAGGAAATTAACACGCTAAAATATTTGACAGGGTATAAGGACAATTGCATTGAATGAGGGTTCTATATTTATAGTCTACATTTGCATTTGAGAGTCTTGATTTTATTCTTTCATTTCACAATAGCTCTACATTGTTGATGTTAAATTAAATGATTAATAATTTATGATCTGGAGTTTTGTACCTTTATTATGTATTTATATTTATATCCACTTATATTTAATTTATATTTTTAATCTTACCATCTGACTGAATATAAGCATTAGAAAGCAGAGTATTATTAATTTGACTTATTTTTAAATGGCAAGCTAATAAATGGTACAAATGTTAATTGTATTATAGGCTAGAGTACTTAATATGTATTTTTTAATGTGCATTGATTTTCAAGGTCAAAAATTATTTTAAAAACAAAAATCCCTACTCTTGATTTATTCCATTTGGATTTCCACATAGATTAATGTAGCTGACTTCAGATACATTCAAAATAGTAGAATACCAAGACTCAATAATGTACTAATTATCTTTCTCCCTTCTGAGGTAGTTTACTTCCATTATTCATTAGCCACGGGACTGAACTTTGCATAAAGTATGCACTTCTGTAGACAGAAGAATATGTTAGTAAGAAGATAGTCATGGCTTAGTCCCTTTCCTGAAAGGATCTTGACAAAAGAGTCTTTTATATTACTTGCTGAAATATAACTTTGAGTGTTAATGACTCTTTTTGAAATTTAAAAATATTTGGTTGACATGTTTTAAATATAATCTTGAAAGTTTTTGATCTACAGCCGCCATAATAGAAATATATGTATCCTCAGATAATATTAGAGTAGCAGAGGCTTTCTATTGTTTGCCAATGATTCCTATATAGGAACAATACTGTAAATAAAATTTCCATTAAAATTTACAGTGAGAATGACCTTTTGAGATAATCTTGCCTATTTTCTTTATGAAAGAAAGTAAGAATTATGATTCAGCTAATTTTTTTTTTCATTTTACTGTGGCTATCTAGAAACACAGGCAACATTTTCATATTAAATTCAGTTATTTTAGCATCCTTTGTTCTTTCTAAAATTATTTTTTCTAAATCTGTGTAGACTCACAAATTGTTCTCTGATCTAGGTATTTACTCTGTTCTGTATTTAAATATTTCAATATAGTAAATTGCCTAAAGCCCTTTATCGTCAAGTATCCCTTACATTATAAACACATCTATTAATTAAAAGCATAAGTCCACCAAATACAATACATTGCTATATCTTTGCCTCAGACTATATGTCAAATGTTTAAGCTTTGAACAGCTTTGTATATATTTGCCTAAGAGTAGATGTTAAAAAAAGCAACCGTGTACTTAGAAAAAATGAAATGCCACACCAACATCCCCAGCCCAAGTTTCCACTGCCAGAGAGAAGTCCCCAAAACTTCTGGCTATGAAAACCAGCAGAGATTGTGCTGAGTAAGATGAGGGTGACTAAGGTCCCAGACGATCTTCTTAAAATGCCCACATAAGGAATTAGAATTCACTGATGGACTCACTTGCTGTGAGCTCCAGTAGTGGGGCAGCAGATGGAAAGGCATCAGAAATATATGGTGAGAATCTGAGCTGTTTAGCATCAGGATGAGGCCCGAGGGAGCAGCTTTCTCCCAGAAGCTGACAGAAGCCATTTTTTCTTACTTGAGCCCTCCCCGGAACACCCGGCTCTGATGACCATTGAGACCTTACCACTGGGCCCCACAGGACAATTACTACATAAGGCCTCTCCACTAAGTCTGGGAGACATAGCAGCTCTACATAATACATACTTGTGGGGAAAAAAATAATAAATAAATAAATAAATAAATAAATAAATAAATAAATAAATAAATAAATAAATAAAAACCACAGGGAGGCAGCCAACATGAGAAGATAAACATGTCCCAAATAAAAGAATGGAATGAAGCTCCAGAAAAAGAACTAAGCAGTATGGATACAAGCAATCTAACAGTCAGATTTCAAAACACTGGTTATAAGGGTGCTCAATGATCTCAGGGATAACCACAACAAAGAATAAGAAACATAAAAATGGAGGTAGAAGACATTTAAAAAAGAACCAGTCAGAAATGAAGAATACAATAACTGATATGAAGAATACATTAGAGGGAATCAACAGTAGATTTGGTGATGCAGAGGATCAAATCAGCAAATTAGTGGATAAAGTATCAGAAAACACCCAAGCAGAACAGAAAAAAGATTCCAAAAGAATGATGATAGTTTAGGGGCTTCTGGGACAACATCAAACAAACCATCATTTATATCATAAGGGTACCAGAATGACAAGAGAGAGAGCAAGGAATCAAAAACCTATTTGAAAAAATAATAACAGAAAACTTCCCTAACCTGATAAAGGAGATAGACATACAAGCCCAGGAAGCACAGAGAGTTTCAAATAAGATGAACCCAAAGAGGTCTACACCAAAACACATCATAATTAAAATACCAAGGTTAAAGACAAAGAAAGAGTCTTAAAAGCAGCAGGATAGGCACATTAGTTACCCACAAGGGAGCTCTCATAAGACTTTCAGCTGATTTCTCCACAGAATCTTTGCAGGCCAGAAAGGATTGGTATGAAATATTCAAAGTGATGAAAACCAAGGACCCACAACCAAGATTACTCTAGCCAGCAAAGCTATCATTTAGAATAGAAGAACAGATAAAGAACTTCACAGACCAAAAAAAAAAAAAACAAAAAAACAAAAAAACAAAAAAAAAACCAGAGACAGAGAGAAAGATAAAAAATGATAATAACTACATATCTATCATCAATTATTTTAAATGTAAGTGGATTAAATGTTCCAATCAAAAGACGTAGGGTATCTGAATGGATAAAAAAACAGACCTTTACATATGCTACCTAGAAGAGACTCACTTCAGATTGAAAGGTACACACAGACTGACAATAAAGGGATAGAAAAAGATATTTCATGAAAATGGAAACAATCAAACAAACTGGGTAGCAATACTTATGTTAGACAAAACACACTTTAAATCTCAGGCTATAACAAGAGACAAAGAAGGACTCAGTAATCCCACTTCTGGGTATTTATCTGATGAAGCACAAAACATTACTTTTAGGACATATACATCCATATGTTCATTGCAGCATTATTTACAATAGGCAAGATATGAAGACAACCTGGATGTCCCTGAATGGATCAATGGGTAAAGAAGAGATGGTACATATTGACAATGGAAAATTACTCAGCTATGAAAAAATAATGAAATGCTGCTATCTGCAACAACATTGATGGGCCTAGAGGGTATTGTGCTGAGTGTAGTAAGTCAGACCGAAAAACAAATGTCATATTATTTCACTTATAAGTGCATCTAAGAACAAAATAAACAAACAAATGAAACAGAAACAAACACATAGATACAGAAAGCATGTTGACAGTTGCCAGATGGGAGGGGATTTGAGGTTGGGAGAAAAAGGGGAAGAGATTAAGAAGTACAAATTTGTTGTTACAAAGTAGTGTTGGGCATGTAGGATATAGCATAAGGAATATAGACAATGATATTATAATAACTCTGTATGGTGTCAGATGGGTACTAGATTTATCAGGGTGATAGATGTGAGACAAGCGGGGGTGAAAAAAGTGAAGTGATTAAGATATACAAATTGGTAGATACAAAATAGTCATGGGGATGTAAAGTAAAGCTTAGGGAATATAGTCAATAATATGGTAAAAACTGTGTAGCGCCAAGTGGGCATTAGAATAGTCAGGGTAATCATCTCTTATATAAATGTCTAACCACTATACTGTACACCTGAAATTAATAGAGAATAATATTAAATGTCAAGTGTAATTGAAAATTTAAAAAAGGGGGGAGGAGTTAAAGGAGAATAAGAGGTAAAATTTCCCAGTATAAAACCAGTAAGTCTTGGGGATGTAATGAAATATAGTCAATAATATCATGATAGCGTGGTACGATGGTTGTTGGACTTATGGCGATCACTACTTTAGGTATATAAATGTTGAATAACTATTGTGTACACCTGAAACTAATATCATATTGTATGTTAGATATATATTAATAAATATCTTTAAAAAAAAGATACTCAAAATGTTCCCTGAGATTTCTGTACCAAAACATTGTGGACAGGCCAAATAAAATGATGTCTGCAAATTAAATGTATGCTGAGTATAATATTATACGTGGTTGTCTTAGGACAGTAGAACATTTATTTAAAAAAATAAGAATTTAAATTATTTTCTAAAAGGGTACAAGGAATAGAGTTCCACAAAATCTTAAGAATTTAATTCTAATCTTTCTCACATATAGAATGTTTCTCATTGTGTGTTCTTTGATATTTTTCTTCTTGTACCATGTTGATTTTCTCTAGTGATTTTTTTCAGTGAAAAAATCATCACAGTTGATCAGTAATTTTGTTTTAAACATATGTTTTAAAAATTGGTGATGACCACAGGAAGGTAAATTTGGATACAAGGTTTTTTCATGCAGATGTGGAATATCCATGACTATATATATATTAAATATTACTCTAATAGAAATGTAGCTACATTATAAATATATGAAATTAATAAATTTACATTTGCCTTGATAGTTATATATCTATTTATATAGTTTTAACTAACAGTGCATTTAAAATATGGTTAAAAATAAAATTAAATTGATTATGGTTAAAGCCATTTGTGTCACTTTTTTAGAAAAACTAGATTCTGTCTATTTAACATTTATATCAGTGTAATTTGAAAAAAATGTAAAATATACACATTAAATTTGGACAGCTAAGACTGAAAATTTGGTATATTATTAATATTAAAAATTTTAATGTAATAGACAATTCTATGAAATCAAATCAAAGAGCACTTTAACATTGACAGACATTGTAACAGAAGGCTTGATTTATAGTAAGACATATTTCACCAGTATTGAAGTTAACAGAGCTTATCAGTGCTTTCTAGTACAATTTTATATTTATGTTGCAATAAAAATGTCATAGAGTTATTGCTGAATAGAAAGTTTCAAATAAGATTTCAAATTATTTCTCAACTCTCTTTAAAGAATTATTAGACTAATACTCGGGAAGGGACTGTTGATTGAAAGACTTAAGATAGTACCTTTAGAATGTGATTAAGAGAAAAAAGGAATAAAAGTAGGAGACTAGCAGTCTAGTGTTTGAGACACAGACACAGATAGCGAAGAATTCAGAGGTAGCAGAAGCTGCTGCCATTCTCTGACACATTTACTCTAAAGCAAGGGAAAAACAAAAGGGAAAAAAATATATATATATACATACATGCATACATACATATACATACACACATACATATTTGTATATATGTATATAAGTGTGTGTGTGTATGTGTGTATATATATATATATATATATATATATATATATATATATATATATATATATATATATGAAGAGAGAGAGAGAGAGAAAGAAGAGGTCAGACAATTAAGTATGCAAACTCATCCTAGAAAAAGTGCTACATACCTCCTTGCTGAATACCAATACAGTCACCTTCAAAGTACTCCCCTTGGTAAGCAGTGTACCGATGCCAGTGCCTAGTCCACCCTTCAAAGCAATTTTGGAACACTTTTTTCTGGAATGGCCATCAGAGCTGTCACTGTATTACCCTTGCTGTCCTGAATGTCATCAAAATATCTTTCTTCCAATGTTTCCTTTATCTTTGGGTAAAGAAAGAAGTCATTGGGGGCCAGATCAGGTGAGTAGGGAGGGTGTTCCAATATAGTTATTTGTTTACTGGCTAAAAACTCACTCACACAAAGTGTTGTGTGAGCTGGTGAATTGTTGTGATGCAAGAGCCATGAATTATTGGTGAAAAGTTCAGGTCGTCTAACTTTTTCACGCAGCATTTTCAGCACTTCCAAATTGTAAATTTGGTTAACTGTCCAGTTGGTACAAATTCATGACTAATTCCTCTGATATCAGAAAAGGTTAGTCACATGGTGCAACAAGTTTGTAAACCTAATTATCAGTCTTTGTACATATATATGTGTGTATATTTTTTTTTAATTAGTTTATTGGGGTGACAGTTAGTAGTAAAGTTACATAGACTTCAGGTGTATAAACTTTTAAACAGCATTCGTACAGACACTGAATATCCATAGAAGAAAAATTTTCAAATGCATATAATATACAGAGTATATATAATTTTTCCTTGAAAAATGTGATAGTCTAAATGAAAGAGGAAAGTCTATACCCTTGAAAGAAAAACAACAGTATGCTTAACTTTTATTTTATTTCAATTGAACCATGGTTTGATTTGAAATATACAAGTATCATTTTCAGAATAGACATTTATCTTTGGAGAAACAAATAAATAGGAAAATTTAGATCTTAGGTGGATATTTACAAGAATGGATATAAAGAGCTGATTGCATAGATACACATTTAATTCAATTTGGTTAGCTATTTGTATAAAAGGAATATAAAAACTAACTGAAGATACTTCTCTCTTCTAAGGTTTTCAATAAAATCTCAATGGAAAAAAACCTCTTTTGACATCTTAGAATGAGTGATCCCGTGTGTGTGTGTGTGTGTGTGTGTGTGTGTTTGTACAAGCAACAAGAGGAAATATATTGTGAGCAATTTCTTTCTTGTGGAAGATACTGTCTTTTATCTAACTTACTCACATTTTACTTAGCCTAACTTACCCCTAATTTAAACTCTTTAAGGGCATTGAAGATAAGCAATTGTCTCAATGTTATGCTCTGTTTGTTCACCGGTTTTCCCTGCCTTTTAGTCAATTAATTTTCCAAGTCTAATCTCTTGCTGTCATTTAAACAGTAGGTCCTAGTCTCTGCTTCTATATGTCTCAGTATGCTGAAGAACTTGATCCAACTTTGCTTCCTTATTATGGTAAAAGCTCCTTATAATCAAGAGTCATGTATTTTTCCTCACTATGTTTTCCATGGAATCTATTTACTATTATGAATGGCAGGTACTTCATAAATATATATTGAATTAATCATCTCCCTACTCCTTTATTCTGGCTTTCTGAATCTTAGAACCTCTTCTCAGAGCTTTTTTTCTTTCTTTTTTGGTCTGCTTATTTCAAGAGTATCAACTTGACCTCACCATCATCTCCACCCTGATTTTAAGTCACTCTT
Organism: Rhinolophus sinicus; assembly: GCF_057876585.1. NCBI lineage: Eukaryota > Metazoa > Chordata > Mammalia > Chiroptera > Rhinolophidae > Rhinolophus > Rhinolophus sinicus. The sequence continues at coordinate 78,647,340 of NC_142502.1, read as the reverse complement.
CTCTTAAAATCTGACTTAATTTTGGTATATTTTAAGTATCTTTCTTTAGCTGCTTAAAATTCTGGTCTTGACCCTAGCTATTGCTCTCTATCATGTTGTCTCCTGAATTCTGAGGAGATGCTGACTAATCTACAGTATATGTGTAACAAGCCCTTGGTTATTATGTAGCTATCAATGATTTTACACCTTAGAATTTGTATTAATATACTAGAAAATCACTGTAAGCATTTAGAAAGCCACGTGACAACCATCACCATCAGTAGTACCAACACCAATGGCATCTTCTTTGTCATAACAATCACCCGCTACCATTAATTTATCATTGGCCATTGGCCAGGTGCTATATTAGACATTTTAAACACAAGTACTTTATTTCTCATAAATCTTCAAAGCAGGTGTATTATGAGAGAAGGAAAGGCTATGAGTCCCCGAGCATATAAGTGATTGGCACTATCACTAGTAAGAAACATAAACAGGATTCAAAGCCAATGAGTCTCGCAAAACCCATGCTGATTGATTCTATGTTATTATAATGCTTAAAAAATCCAGAACTTAAGTTAAAGGGTAAAAAGGACCAGTTTAAAAAAGTTTAATATAATTACTTAAATGAGGTTACCTGCTTTGATTTCATAAATTAAAAAAAAAAAGACTAATCATTAAAAATGTTTCATTAAACATGTAATTAAAAATGTAACAAAGCCTTCAGTACTTTCTAAAACAAAACCTCAATTAAGTAATAAATTAGAAACTTACAAGATGAAAAATATTAAGTTGTAAAGTGGTATATAGCATTTTTTCTCCACAGAAATTCTTTAACTTTTACTGTGTTCTGAAAAATAAAGTCATAATATTTGGAACTGTGTTATTTCTTGAGAATTATTTTAATTATATTTTATTTGATGCAAAAATATGCGTGTAGAATATATAATGGATTTAACGTTAAAATTTGTCTACCTGCATCATAAAATTTATCTTCTGAGGTAATTGGAGTGCCTTAAAACAGAAATTTTAAGTTTTGAATGGAAAAAATATGCTCCTTATTTAATAGAGGGAGGATAACAATTAATACAAATATAATAATAATACTGAGGAGGAGGAGGAGGGGAAGAAGAAAATACTATTATTTTTGTAAAGATTATGCATTTTACAAGTTATTTTTCTTGCAGTTATATAAACATATTTCCATGAATGGTACAATTCAAGTCTTGTGAATTAAGAACAATTTTTTTAGTAGAATCCAAGTCTAAATTTGTTAGACTCAAATAGTGCATCATTTAATTTATAGTTTCAATTGATAGAGTTTCAAATATCTATCCATGAGTACCAACTTGACCATTTAAAGATTATTTGGTTTATGTGTATTTTTGTTGAAGAAAGGACTGGTGTCATTTTATAGAAATTTTCTAGAATCACATATGGTATACCAGTGTTTTACATACTTATTTATAACAGATGCTTATTTATAATAGAAAAATCCTATTATATTGAACAGAAATAGAATAGTTTCTTATTTTATGCAAGTGTGTGAGTGATAATTTTTCAAATGACTGTCTTCTTCAATTTGATGTGGGCATAACTTTGAATGGAAACCAGTTTGGAAGAATTTTGTTTTGTATTTTTTGTTAGTTGGTTTATTTGAACGGCTATTTACTTTATTTTTACAAAGTAAAGGGATTATAGATAAATGATGATAGATAATGCTAGCTAGCTAGCTAGCTAGCTAGACAGACAGACAGGCAGGCAGGCAGGCAGGCAGGCAGGCAGGCAGGCAGGCAGGCAGGCAGGCAGACAGACAGACAGACAGATAGGAAAGAAAGTTCATTTTACAGTTAACATGACACTGAAGATACCCTAGGAATTTCATGACAACACAGTTCTGGTATGAAAAATCATGAGTTAAAACATTTCTATTGAATTTGTGAACAGAGATTGCCGAATGGACTCATTTATATCAAGGGAACTAAAATAGAGCCAGGAGAACATGAAGAAGTTTGTCTTACACACATTCCACCCAGCATGTTTCTCCATAAACTTTTGAACTTTTCAGCTGTGCCTGAATTTAAGCTCCTCCTCACCATGACAACCAGATCTTCTGCTTTTCTCACTTTGAAAAAAGCCAACCTCTTTGGCCAGTCAACATCCTTTCTTTGTACATTAGGCTCAACCAATCCCTACTGATATAGCCAGAATCATTCATTTATGTAAAAAAGACTGGATTTAGGACAATATATGCAGCCCAAGCCTTTATGAACCCTGTGTTTTCTGTTTACCTCACAGCACACTTTAGGGTGCTACCTAATTCTGTGTCTCTGGTTGTAATCTCTGACTTCAAATAAATGTTTTTTTATGTTTTTTGTTTGTTTGTTTGTTTTGGCTTAAACCTCTTTCTTGGTTAATAAATTTTATGCAAAGATACAACTAGAGTATTATCAAGTGAAATAGTTTCTATATTTTTAATTCTCATCAGTCTCATAGATCCATTAGGTGTAGGCCATTTATCATGAAACTGAAATCATATTAAATTTAAATAATTTGTTACAATAGTGAACAAAAAGTATTATTTGAGGCCCAGAAGTTGTTGCACAGGCTTTGTAATTAGAATACCTGAGGTCTAGACTGTCTATGTCTTTCACCTCCTTCTGAACATTTCAAGATGAATTTTCCATATTTGTTGAAAAGAAATTGAATTACAGGAAGTACATAGATTTGTGGAGTTATTAGGTTGGTGCAAAAGTAATTGCAGTTTAAAAGGTTCAAAGTAATTGCAAAAACCACAATTACTTTTGCACCAACCTAATATTAAATGGACTATATTTAATGGACCCGGCTTTGTTTCTGCTATGATAGTGTTTACAGCAACAACCCATTCCTCTTACCTATTATAACAAGAAACTCTGAAAACAGTAAAAAACAAAACAAAACAAAAAAAACTGCTAAGTATGAAAATTCAACAAAAGCATGTGAATTATGGAAGTCAAACTAAGAAAAGTAGTGTGTATAGAGGTAAATTTTCTTTTTAAATTTGTTTCTTTACTGTTTATTTGTATTTTGTAAAATGATTATCATTAGATAAGCAGAATACTACATTGCTCTGCCAATGGATCCCACACATATTTGCACATGCATTTCCCCTTAAAGATCTTTAGAAATGGCATTTATCCAGCCTGCGCCCCATCCCTGGGGATTCCACTCTAATAAGCCTATGGTCAGACTTGGAAATCTGAGTTCTTTGTTTCTAAGCTGATTCTAAGCACAAGTATTTTCAAATGACTAATTGAAATAAAGTCATTTAAAAACATCAGTTTTGTACCTATTTGGGTATGGAAGATAAGAGTAGAAGATGGAGTGAGAAAGAAGTAATCTGAGGACAGGATGGTGATGAAGACTAGTCTAGCACATAGTGGTTAAGGACAGATAGCTGTTTCTTCCACTTGTTGACATTGGAATAGCCTGTTGTCCACTTGTTGACATTGAGATGGTCAGTTGTTTCACTGTTTTTAAGAGAAGCCCAGAATTTAAAATTGTATGTAACATTTCTACATTCTAAATGCTCGCTAGTAACCCCCTTTCCTTATTTTATTTCACACCTCTTCTTTCCCTTTTCTTCTCCCTCCCTTCTGTCTGGTCCTTCAGCACTGATAACCACTTTTCATCTGACGGATAACATGATGCCTACACGCTCAACTCATATAAAAAAGTGATTGGCATTTACTGTCATCATCACAGCCTTTAACAAAATTGTAAGAACAATTACTTAAATAATTTTCTTATTATGTTAATTACCCAATATTGAAATTTCTTAGCGATTACATAAAAGTGTGTGGTATTTTATTCGTTTTACATTTGTGGGCTACAATTTTGTGTGTGTGTGTTTGGCTTGGAAAATATTGGCACGTATGATAAATAAGAATAAATAAATAAATAAATAAATAAATAAATAAATAAATAAATACATAAATAAATAAATAAACAAGAGAAGGAAGGGAGGAAGGAAAGAAAGGAAGGAAGGAAGGAAAGAAAAAGAAAAAAGAAGAGAGATATGAAATGAAAATAAGGAAAGGAAGGAGAGGAGGTTACTTGCCAGTATTTAGAATCTAGAATGGTTAATAAAATTTTAAATTCTGGCTTCTCTTGAAAACATTGAAACAACTGGACATCCCAAGGTCAACAAGTGGAAAAGGAAAGAAATAGCTGTCTGGTCTACAGCTCTGATAAGCATTTTTCATGACTCCATAAAGTTGTTAGTTACTTCTATTTCCTATGTGTATGTTCCAGTTTGGATAACACGATGCACACCTGACCTCTTTTTGTATTTGTGTTTATGAATCATGATCTCAATAAAATCACAGAGAATTTTCCTATTTGTATTGCTTTATAAAAAATAGAGGCATATATAAATCCTATCTTCCACCTTGAATGTAATGATCTTGGTCTCTTGGGTTTATTCTCTGAGTTGAGCAAAGAAGGAAAATCATGCTTTCTTGATTTTCCTCACTTTCCTTTTTTAATGTTGATAAAATACAAAATCAACCAGTGGCATGCTTAAATCAAATTCGATTTAAAAAGAAAGAGTAACAAGGCTACAAGAAAAAAACAAAAACTCCGTTTTACTAGTTCAAAACAAAATTCTAGATGAAGCAATGCAGTGTGAATATTACATTAACTCTTCCAAGCTAGAAGCAATTTGGTAAATTGCTTTTGCTGTGCTCTTATATTATAGAAGGTTTAATTTGACTTTGCTGAGTATAAATTTGACTGCCTAAAGGAAGTCAATTGAATCAAATCTATATTTTAGAAACTTGGTCCAAAATTTGACATACTCTAAACAAAACAACTCATGTTCAATCATCTAAACATTTCAACAGATTTGGTGTGCATAGTGAAACTAAAACTATTACTTTAATCAACTTAATTACTTTAATCAGGACATATGAAAGCAAATTTATGGCATATGATTATAAAATTGGGTATAAACATAAACAAAGCAGTTAGTTTAATGAAAACTGAAAAATTTCTGGTGTCAGCACTTTTATGAATCACTGACCTATGTGTGGGAATAAGAGATAATCTTAAGTGATACTGAATAGGAGTCTGATACACAGTTTGCAAAATCATAAATAATCATGTTTGTCTCAAATTTCTAACAACCGGGGAGAAAATAGTCATTATGTAGGGAGAGTATGACATGAATAACTGGACGCTGGCATTACATCCTTATACATTATCTGGAAGTGACATTTAAAAAGGGAAAGTGTGGTTTTAATTGTACAATGGATACTTCAATCATATTAAGTTCATATTATTTCTATATTTCAAAAAATGTTGACTGTAAAAGAAATGCATGAACTATACTGGACAATTTTGTGCAAACTACTCAACCCAGAATCTATACATATGAGACCTAGGATCACAGCAATGGGTCTGGATTGCAGCAATTTTGTGTCATCTACATGACCCAATCATTTGATCCATAGTTGACCTAATGGAGATTGAATAAGTTATTCACAATTAGCCAATAAGGTTTTCTTTCCTAGGAATTTGTGTTTGCTTTCTCAGATTTGAAACATTTTTTTTCCCCTATTAATTATTCAAACTATAGATATGTAAACTTGGGAATTACGGGGAGACCGATCTAATATTTTGTGTGGATAGAAGCAGGAAAATTTAGTTGCTTATGAGTTCTTTCATAAATTTCTGGATATGTTAATTATCTTCTAAAAACTGTTGGTTTCCTATCTCTTGAAATTGAGTGATAACTTACTCCAGTTGGATCATTTATGTCAAGATTCTCCAGTATGCCCTAGGTCTGGATCAACTTTATTTTGTTTTATTTCTTTACAAACTAGTTTTCTGAAAGAGAACATGAGCAGGGAGAATTACCATACATTTCTACAAGCCTTCTAGAGTTCTTCAGGAAATGTCACCACCAGCTGCTCAGCTTCTCAAGTCATAACATGAAAGTCATTAGCAATCCCTTAAGCACACATCCAATGAATCATAGAGCACTTCATTAATATCTCTCCAATCTGTCTTCTTCTTCCACTTCACCTTGTACTAATTTTGATCAATTCATCATTAGTTTTCACTTGTATTACTGGAATACTCTGTAATAATTTCTGTGTCTCCATCTTCTCTTGCTGTAATGCATTCATCATATTAGTCAAAATAACCTTTTAGAAATATAATTTTCTCCACATCACTCCTTTACAGAAAATTATTTAATAGTTTCCCATTGCTTTCATTATAAATTCTAAAATGATATGGTTAACTACCTAACTGTCCAGTCACATTTTATATTTATATTCCTTTAACTCTGAGCATTCTAGATTGTGGTTGTACAACCTCGGAATTATTGAGGTTTTTTACCAGATAATCCTTTGTTGTGAGGGGTTGTCTTGATATTATGGAATATTTAGCAGTATCTCTGCCCTGTACTCACTAGATGCCAGTAGCATCACCGTAGTTGTGATAAAATATCCCCAGACATTGCCAGTGTCCCCTGAGGGGCAAAATCATCCTGGTAAAGAACCACTGCTCTAGATACATTGTTGTTCTTTTGTATTTCATAACAATGCTCTTTTCTACCTCAAGTCTTTTAAAATTATTGTCTTCCTGGAATGTATTCCTACTTATTTTTTCACTGACATAAAGACTCTTCCACCTAAGGCTGTATACCAGGTTAGTATACTCTTTTGATTCATGTTTTAAAATTATTTTAATACCCACATCACCTTATGAGTTTCTCCCATGTGTTATATTCCTGTCCATCACAAGGCCTTTGCTCATGCTCTTTCAAATGTTTTCTGACAATTGCCCTACCTTTGCCTACTCAGTGTTGGCAGTCTGTGTTGCTTCCTTCAAGAAAACGTTCTTAGCATCACAGACTTCATTGGCCTGATTTTTGTTGTTAATATGCCTGCATAAATAATTTTACTTGGAACACTCATCTCAGTTTTCCTTTTGGGCTTATTTGTGTAACAATATGGCTAATATATTTCTCATCCACAAATCTTTGTGCTCAATGAAAACAACTATGAAAGAACAGTATTTTTTGTTTGTTTGTTTGTTTCGTTTTTGCTTACAATTTTAACTCCCTACCACAAAATCTGTCATATAATAGACACTCAATATATAAGTATATTTGATGAGTAAGAATGAATTAGGAGCACTGTCCACATTAGAATTGGATAATTAGTGTGTAATGAAGCTTCCAATACAGATTGTAACCTTCCTGAGACCTTGTATCTTGTTGTTTGGAGCCACTATGTCCACAGTGACTAACACTAATTCTCAATATTTTTTGCAAGGTAATGAATGTTTACTAGAAAAGAAATCACTTTTAAACAAAATTTAAAGGTGCAGAATTTTTTCTTTTTTTCTTTTTTTAATTTACAAAATTTTACATTAAAAATGGACCTGCACAGAATAGTATTCCATTTAGGCCCCCTACTATAATTGTGTTTTGGTCATTTGTCCTTTTAGTTCTATGAGTAGTTGCTTTGTATACTTGGTGCTCCCTGATTGGGGGCATAAATATTGATGACTGTTTTGTCTTTTTGTTGTATAGTCCCCTTTACCATTATGAAATGTCCATCTTTATCTCTTTTTGCCTTTCTCATCTTGAAGTCTGTTTCATCTGATATCAGTATAAACACACCTGCTTTTCTCTGAATATGATTTGCTTAGAGTGTAAATTTCTAACCTTTCACTATGAGTCTATATTTGTCCTTGTAGCTGAGATGTGTCTCTTGGCGGCAACATATGGTTGGGTTGTGTTTTTTTGATAAAATCAGCTACTCTGTGCCTTTTTATTTGGTAAGTTCAGTCCTTTTACATTTAGGGTGATTACTGATATATGTGGATTTCCTATCATTTTTATCTTTTGTTTTTTTGGTAGGATAGTGTCTCCACTGTTTCTTTTCCTTTTTGTTGCTGTCTGTTATTTTAGTATGTGGAATACTATTCTGCCATAAAAAAGATGAAACAGGGCCATTTGGGGCAACATGGATGGATCTTGAGATTATTATGTGAAATAAGTCAGATGAAAAAAGTCGAGAAACATATGATTTCACTGATTTGTGGGATATAAAACTGAAAAAAAACAAAGGAACAAGACAAACAAATACAGAAACAAAAATTCATAGATACAGACACTATTGTAGTGGTAACTAGAGGGTAAGAGTGGAGGGGAGTGGTAGATGAGGGTAAATTGGATCAAATGTACGGTGATGGAAGGAGAACTGACTCTGGTGGGAACACACAATGGGATTTATAGATGCTATATTACAGAATTGCACACCATTCTGAACCTATGCAGCTTTACTAACCATTGTCACCCCAATAAACTTTAATGTAAAAAAAAAAAAAAAAATGGACCTAGACATATGCTGGACCATTTTTATATGTGCGTTGTTCAATTTATTTGTAGGCAAACATGCACATATTCTCAGCTCAATGTAGGATAATAATAGGATAATACTAGAATCTGATCTCATATTTAAACATTTATTTTAGTTGCTTAATCCTGTCAGGTATTTTTGAAAACTATGAAATTCTCTGTGGTATATGTGTTCAAGACTCTAATATACCTATAAAACCCCTGAATTATTAATATGCATTACTTTTCTATTTACTTTATCTTTTACTATTTTGCTTTCCTATTCAGTCTCTGTAGCTTTAAGTGAAATTTCTTTAATAACTCCTTTTGCAATAAGTTGCTATCACATTAGTATCATAGAACTAACATATAGATTTAATAAAAATGTAACTTTTGTAGTTATTATTATCCTGTTCAAGAAACGTACTTAGACAATATGAATATAGACTCAGAGCTAAAACTCCACAGAAAAATAAGGGGCTTAATATTTCAAAATAATATCACTGATCCACAGGGTCCCTCAATATACAGAAACCATTTGCACTATGTAGAATACAAAGCAGAGTGTTATCAGCCTAAGTATTTTAGACCACCATACTAATAACCATTTACTAAAAGAAAGTGGGAGACCTAAAGAAAAATTTCACTAAAAGAAAGTAGCTTTGACTTAGCCAATCTGAAGTATTCTAGGCAACCAAAGTCACATTTATCAAGAAAAAGGTTGTAACTTATTAACTCAAAAATATTAGCATAAAACTGACTCAAATCCTAAGTAAAACATATGTAAAAGGGAAAATTAATTACTTCATATCTGCTGTATTAAATGATGAAAAGCGGAATTTATAAAGCATGTTCATAATGTCCCTTGCACACAGAAGATTGCATGGATTAAATAGTTCAAATACCTAGGTATGTTGCACTTGACGAGCTGGTGTAGGTGTGACATTTTTAGAAATAACTCATTAGGTTTGGCAGGGTGAACCACTTTCTATTTTATTAATCATAAAATTACGTGGTTCCTATCCCATGAGGTGAACTATGTCTGAGAAAAAACTGTCTCCTAGGCTTCACAGGCCTAGGATTAAAAACATGTCTCACATCAACATTTCATTTCTAGAAAATTGGTTTTTGCTTTAGCAAAAGTTTTGTGTTTATCAGATCTTGAGGTCCTTGAATATATATGTCATTTTACAACCTTTGTTGAATATTATATCTAGAAAGAATAGCGGTCTTTCAATAAAAATTTTTCCCAAAATAGAAAATAATAATACCCTACTTTCATTGATTTATGTGAGCACCCACCCTCTACAAAAGATGGGTTGGAAAATGCCAGCTGTGATTAAAAAAAATATGTTTAAATTTTAAAAATATATATTACAGTAAAAGACACATTGCCATTAATTCCCCTAAAAATACCCTTCCTCTCTTCGAACACACTTTTCCCACCATTCTTGCCACTTTCTGAAGCAGTTTTGGAAGTCCTCTTTCCTGAGTATCTTTAGTTGTACTGTTGTGGCTGCCTCGATGTCCTGAATCATTGTGACTTTGGGGAAGACCCAGAAGTCGCACTGTGCCACATCTGGTGAATAAGGTGGATGAGGATATACCGTAATGTTTTGATAGAAATTGCTATATACCAGAAGTGATGTGTGCCAGGGAGCGTTTCTGTTGTGATCAAAACATATGGTGAATGCTGCTGCCGAGTAACATTCAACAGAAAGACAGGTATCTTTAATACGGGAAGTGGTGTATGGAACTTTAATAATAGTGTGTGACAAGTTTCAACTTGTTCAGTGCAGTCAGTTGGGTGTGAGCTATGGTTGAGAAAAGGTGTGTTTTAAAATGTGCTGTCACCATAAATCATCCTCCATCATGACAATGCTCCGTGTCACACATTGCTTCTGGGATACGGCAGTTTCTATCAAATAAAAACATCATGGTATATCCTCATCCACCTTGTTCACCGGATCTGGCACAGTGCGACTTCTGTCTCTTCCCCAAAGTCAAAATAATTCAGGACACCAAGGCAGCCACGGCAGTGCAACTCAAGACTCTCACAAAAGATGACTTCCAGAACTCCGTCACAAAGTGGCAATAACGATGGGATAAGTGTGTTCAAAGTGAGTGGGAGTATTTTGAGGGGATAAAAGGCAATGTGTCTTTACTGTAATTTTTTATTTAAACTTTCACAATATTGTTTGATCATTCTAAATACCAGCATACATAAAAAGTAAGTCTTAAAAATAAAACCCTATTAAGTGCATTATCATTAAATTATGACAATACTAAGTTACTCATTTCTTCAAGTCCCATTTTTGAAAGTTAAATATACATATTTAATCAAAGAAAAACTATTTTTTTAAATTTCTGTAGTTAGACATACATCACGTAATTTTTAATTTTAAAAAAGATCATTTATAAATCAGGATTATTGAGTGATTCAAATAAATATGTTGGTTATAAAGAACACAAATATATTTTTCATCTTTCTTAATTTTCCTGTATTTCAAAGGCCACACACACACACACACACACACACACACACACACACACATTGCAACATGGAATTAGAAGTCCCAACTTATGAATTAAAATTTCCCAAAAGACCCTGAATAGCCGCATAAATCCTGAGAAAGAAGAACAAAGCTGGAGTTATCATACTACCTGATATGAAATTATACTACAAGGTCATAGTATTAAAAACATCATAGTTCTTGCATAAAAACAGACACATAGATCAATGGAACAGAATAAAGAGACCAGAAATAAGTCCATGCCTATGTGGTTATTCAATCTATGACAAAAGAAGCAAGAATTTACATTGGGGTAAAGACAGTCTATTTAATAAACAGTGCTGGGAAAACTGGACAGATAACATGCAAAAAAATTAAAGTGGACCACCTTGTTACACCATAAACAAGAATAAATTCAAAATGTATTAAAGACTTAAATGTAAGACACACAACCATAAAATTTCTAGAAGAAAATGTAGGAAGTAAACTATCAGGCATTACCCTTAGCAATAATTTTACTGATCTATCACCTTGGGCAAGGGAAACAGAAGAAAAAATAAACAAATGGGACTACATCAAACTAAAACATTTGTTTTTACAGTAAAGGAAACCATCAACAAAACAGAAAGACATCCTACTGAATGGAGGAGATATTTGCCAATGATACATCTGATGAGAAGTTAATATGCAAAATGTATTAAAAATGCATTCAACTCAACACCAGAAAAATAAACAATACAATTTTTAAAAATGGGAGGAGGGCATGAATAGACATTTCTCCAAAGAGGGCATACAGATGGGCAATAGACATTGAAAGATGTTCAACATAACTAATCTTCAGAGAAATGCAAATAAAAACTAAAATGAGATACCACCTCACACCTGTCAGAGTAGCCATCATCAATAAATCAACAAACAGCAAGTGAAAGGGAGGATGTGGAGAAAAGGGAACCCTCATGCACTGTTGGTGGGATTGCAAATTGGTGCAGCCACTAATGAAAACAGTATGGAGGTTCCTCAAAAAACTAGAAGTAGAACTACCTTATGACCCAGGGATTCCACTCCTGGGTTTTATCCAAATAAATCCAAAACACTAATTTGAAAGATACATGCACCCCTGTGTTTACTGCGGAAGTATTCACAATAGCCAAGATATGGAAACAACCAAAATGCCAATCAATAGATAACTGGATAAAAAACATGGTATATATACAATGGAGTATTACCCTGCCATAAAAAAGAATGAAATCTTACCACTTGCAATAAGCTGGATGGACCTAGAGGATATTATATTAACTGAAATAAGTCAGACTGAGAAAAACAAATACCATATGATCTCACTTATATGTGGAATCCAAAGAATAGAATAAACAAACAAAAACAGAAATAGACATAGATACAGAGAACAAACTGACGGTTAATAGCTAAGATGGGAGATGGGGGGGTGAAAGAGAAAGGTGAAGGGATTTTATATACAAATTGGCAATTTCAAAACAATCATGGGGTTGTGAAATATGGGTAATATAGTCAATAATATTGTAAAAACTATGTATAGTGTCAGATGGATTCTAGACTTATCGGGGTTATCACTTCACAAATTATATAAATGCCTGAACACTACCATGTGTACCTGAAGCTAATACAAAAAATATTGAATGTCAACTATAATTAAAAAAAATATATTGTCACGGGATGTAAAGTACAGCATAGGCAATATAATCAATGGTATTGTAATAGCTATGTACAGTGTCAGAGGGGTAGTACACTTGTTTGGACTGTCCTTTTTGAGGTGTGTAAATGTCTAATCACTATGTTGTTTTATACACCTGAAACCAATAATAAATTAATACATGCATGCATACTTACCTACATACAAACATACATACATATATGTATACATACATACATACATACATACATGAAATTCTCCAGTAAGTAGCTATGTAACTTTAGTAGCTACTCACTTGCACCTCAGCTAGTTAAAAGATTGAGAAGCTTTCAGTGAATTATCCCAAACTACATTGCTAACTCCTTTATTATAATTAATAATCAAATCACATTGATCTGAATGAATGACAATGAACAAGAGACAATATTATGTCTCAAATGTTGTTTTTAGGAATGAAAAGTATTGATTTAGCAAAACTAATACAGAATTCTTGATGCAGGTGTGCTTCCCACAAAGGCAGACTAATTCTCCCTAAATGGTTCAGGTGTTTGTTGTTTGTTTGTTTGTTTGTTTTCTGTTAAGATCCAGGCTTCTTTTGCCTTCCTAGTCATTTGAGAGGCAAAAAATCATCTTTAGTGGAAAGCTGTGACATCCTGCAAACAATGGCTTGATGCCTGCTTTTGTAAATCTATCTTTAGTCTCTTCTTGTTTTCTTTTATTTTTTAGAGTTTGTTTATGTCAATCCAATTAAACTTGTCCCACCTTAGAGACTCATTTTCCTTACATCTTCATGTTCAGTCTTTAAGTTTATCTTAGTTGCTTCAGTTCTGGTTTTTATATTATTTTCACATATATCTAATCTGTGCTCATTTATAATTGCCATTTCTACCCTATATTTTATTTCCCTACAACAGAACTCTTGTAATATGTACTTTTAAAATTTGCCATGTTTACTTTATTTCAAATGGCTTTACAGTAGGCATATACTCTAAAGCTGAATTTTAAACACAAATTTTTCTCCTTTGTTAGTCATTGATGCTTTCCTAGGTATTCTCACCAAGTAATGAAGCTCCTCATATGTGTGCAATTTTCATCGCAGCTCTCACTTTTTTTATGTCTAAAGGAATTACAAACCTAACAGAGCTCAAATAGAAGTCTATTTTCTCTCCAACTTACTCCTTTTTCTGCCTTCATGTATCAGTAAATGGCACCACAATCCACCTCAGTGCTAAAGACCAAAACCTGGAAGTCATTTATCACTTCTCTTCCTTATCACTCGTATTGAAAACAATGATGTCCTCTAATTCTAAAACAGATATTAGCACCATTCACTTTTTGCTTCCTCTGTTTCTATTACCCAGTTTACACTAATCTTCTTTTGCCCAGATTGCCATAGTTTAGCTGCTTTTCTGCTTCAATAGATTACTATATTCGTGTATTTAAATACAAATGTGTATTCTATTATATATATTATAGATAAATTGGCCTCTGCTTATTGCTCTTGATATATTTCCTGCAATTCTTAGCCACATGGTTTTTTTCTTTTGTTTTTGTTTTTACTATTTTACAAAAAGTATCAAACTTATTCCCACTGTTGGGTCTTTAACCTTTTTTCTATTTCTATCAGGGCTGTGCTGTTCCTAATTTTGCTTGGTTGGTCCTTTTTCACCATGCCTTACATTGGGGTATCTTCTTCCACTGTCCGAACTACCAAGTACTATTCATATCCTCACCCTAATAAATCCCAATTACTTTGTGCTTATTTTTCACTATTTTAATAATAATGTAAGTATTTGACATTTCATGTTTTTTTTTTTTTTATATGCTATCTTTCCACAATAGACTAGACATTCTAAGTAAAGAGGGAACTTAACTGTGATATTTACCTTGTCCCAGAGTTGATAATCAATAAATACTTGTAAAATGAGTGAAGAAATAAATACACTTTCCAAGTGATGACTCTTTTATATACTAAACCTAGAGAATCATAGCTAGAAAACATCTTAGAGTTATGTATATTTTCCAATTGACTCATTTCACAAATGAGAAACCTGAGGCTAAGATAGATTATATAACTTTCTGAAATTCACATAGGTAGTAGAATAATTAAGACTGTATTTGTATTTCCTATAACTCGCAGAAAAACTGAGACAAAGAAATAAATGATCAGAAGTTTTTTAAATGACTTTTTGTGTCACATCATCTGTTTCTTTCCGTCACCTGTTACTCCATTAGATAATTTTATTTTCTTTCTAATTTATTCCTACAAAATTATATCATAGTAATCAGGTAGTCCAAAAGATAAAAAGTTATGTCACCACTTTGTGTTTCAGTTCAGTAAAGAGCTTGGAAGTCATCAATACCATTCATACAACAAAAGGTGAACAAACATCCAATTAAAAAAAATGGTCAAAGGACTTGAATAGATGTTTCTCCAAAGAAGACATACAGATGGCCAATACACATATGAAAGGATGCTCAACATCATTAATCATCAAAGAAATGCAAATAAAAACCACAATGAGATATCACCTCACCAGTTAGAACAGTTATTATGAACAAGACAAATGACAAGTGTTGGAGTACTGTGGAGAAAAAGGAACCCTCATATACTATTGGTGGGAATGCAGACTGGTACAGCTGTTATGGAAGGCACTGTGGAGGTTCCTCAAAAAATTAAGAATAGAATTACCATATGACCCAGCAATCCCTCTCCCGGGTATATACCCAGAAAATATGAAAACATTTATCTGTAAAGATATATGTGTTCTGATGTTTACTGAAGCTTTATTTATGGTGGCCAAGAAATGGAAACAACCAAAGTGTCCTTCGATAGATGAATGGATAAAGAAGATGTGGTATATATACACAATGAAATACTACCCTGCCATAAGAAAAGGTGAAATAGTGCCATTTGCAACAATATGGATGGATTTTTAGATTATTATGCTAAGCGAAATAACTCAGACAAAAAAAGTCGAGAACCATATGATTTCACTAATATGTGGTATATGAAAATGAACGCAACAAAAGAACAAGACAAACAAAGAAACAAAAACTCATAGATACAGATAACAGTTTAGTGGTTACCAGAGGGTAAGTGGGGAGGAGGATAGTAGAAGAGGATAAATAGCGTTAATAATATGATGATGGAAGGAGAACTGACTCTGGGTGATGAACACACAATGTGATATATTGATGATGTAATACAGAATTGTACACCTGAAACCTATGTAACTTTACTAACCATTGTCACCCCAATAAATGTTAATTAAAAAAATGTGCCAAGAAAATGAAATATTGGGTGTAATCTACCAAATATATTCAGGATGTATGTACTGAAAAGTACAAAATTCTGTGAACGAAGTCAAAGAAGACCTACATTAATTGAAAGAGATTAATTGCATGTTCGTGGATATAGAGATACAGTATTTTCAATATTTCAGTTCCTCCTAACTTGATCTAGAGATTCAGTGCAATTTCAGTCAAAATTTCAGCAAGCCTTTTTGTAAATATTAACAAAATGATTCTAATGTTATAATGGAAAGAGAAACAACCTTGAATAACCAATAGAATACTGAAGAAAAATAGCAAAGTAGCAAAAGTTACACTACTTGATTTCAATAGTTTTTATAAAGCTACAGTACTGAAGATGGTATGGTTTCTGTGAAAGAATAAAAACAGTTCAAGGAAAAAGTTATACTTTACAAATCTGTCCTTCTTTACTCATCATCTCTATCCACCTCTTACGTATTTTCGGTTTTATCTATTTGGCCATTATGTCTTCAATTCTAGCTAACATGTTTATGCTTCTTTTTCTTGATTTTTCAATCTTTGGTATCAGTTGGTTGCTTGACTTTGAACAGAAAGAATTCAAAATTGAAAAATAGTAATAAAATAATAATATAACTTGAAATATAAAAACCTCGTCTTTACTTCCTTCCCTAAAAAGGAAGCAATTGCAGTTCTGCTTCTTATATTATGTATAGCGCCCGGTCATATTTTTATTTCTTCTTATACTTTATTTTATTATAATGGTATAATTATTTCTTTCTTTTATCCCGCCCTACATGAATTAATGCATAGGCCTCAAAGGTGTATTTTGAATATAATCAGTAATATGAAGCTATCAGATCAAAGAGGATTAGATCAAACTACTCACTTAAGAACCACATAACCAAGCAAAGGCAAATGGCAGGAAACTTCAGGTTACTTTTTGCGTGGAAAGCTTAACAACTAGAAGTGAAATTTCCTCCCTTCCCTTTCTTGTTTCCAGAAAGGTAATCTTTGTAACAGTCCAGAATGAGGAGAATTTTCTGGAAGCCCCAGAGAGTTAAATAAAACAATGCCTGCTGCAAAAAAAAAAAAAAAAAAAAAAAAAAAAAAAAGCAGCTTTTTTTTTTTTTTGCCTGGATTGTTTCTTGCTACCAAATACAATGTTTCAATCACAGTAAAGCTCTGCCAGCCTAGAATTCCTTGGTAATTAGTAAACTAAAAGAGAGAATTTTTAGTAAAAATCTCAGAAATTGAAGACCTTAAGTAAGCCAAGGACATTTGATATGAACCTTAACTACTAGTATTCATGATCTTCATTCACTTTCTCAGGAAAAGATTCAAGATCTTGACATTGCTTTGGATTCAAAAAGACTAAAATAGAAAAAAAAAAACAAAAAAAAAAAACTAATGAAGATTCTGGGTTTCTGTCAATTAACGAAAGGTTAATTTAGTACAGAATACTTCCATTTCTGATAGTCACCTAAATAAATTACAAGTGTAAAATCCAGAAAATAATTATTTGCTCAAAAATTTTAACGTAAAGGAGTTTTGGACTAGCATTACCAAAAGGGCTTAGAAAAGAAACGGTATTTTAACAAAGAGAATCATTGGCTTAGTGTAACTGTTTGCTTAATCTATAGTATCTGACCTTGCCACTTGATATGGTCTTTTAAGTTAAACATCAAAAAATTTTTCTCCTGCCTTGATTATTATCAGATCTTAATTAACAACAAGGTTTTCTGTTTGTTTGTTTGTTTTCATTTTCAGTTATTTCTAAAAAAATTTGGAAAGATCAAAGGAATGCAATAGGACCCCTTTTCTATCCTACCAATGGCCTTTCAATTCACCTGAGAGTTGTGTTTGCATATTCTAATGATCCCAATATGATGATATCAGCCACATTAGAAACAACACTTAAATCTAACTTTCAGAGGGGGCCTTTTACCCCCACTGTAGTCCGTAAAGTATTCACTGTGTTTGTAGGTAAAGCAGCCAAAATCTATTTAACTGCCTTATTTCCATAGATGCACTTAAATCAGTTATATCCATCCTGTAATTTTGATTTGCTTTAATCTGTATGACACATAATTGATCATTCCTAATGTTTTGCAGCAGAGAAGAAATGCATTTACTATTTCTTCCTTCCATGATAATTCAGCATTGCTGTGTTTAAAGAGTTCAAAGTAAAACAGATTTGACAGATATCTGGCTGTGATTGAGAAAATGGGTTATTTAGTACATGAATTTCCCCATTGCCAATCCAGTTTATTGAGGCACTTTCATAGATAATTTATTTTAGCTTTATAGATCTAAAAATTGTATATCATAAAATATTCAAGAAAATTACTTTGGGAAATCAAAAGTCACCACATTTCAAAGAAGTATTGGTGTTTGAAAAATCATGTCTCTTAACATGTACTTATATGAATGTATAGCTATATTCATAACGAATCTGAATGACTTATCTTATTTACATAGCCATGAAGCTTATTTCAATAACACAACTTTGAAAACATAAGTTAAAAGTAAAATGGTAAAGAGAAAAAAGCATAAGTGCAGAATTAACACAAAACAAAGTAAACATCTCAGAAAGACCAATTTGAAAAATCTTGAAAAGAGAATATGTGAGTACCCATAAATCATTCTTTTTTTTTTTTTTTACTTTCAGTAGAGTATTCAATAAATTGCATGAGATATTCAGTATTTTATTATAAAACAAGTTTTGTGTTAGATGACTTTGACCAACTGTGGGCTAATGTATGTGTTCTGAGCACTTTTAAGGTAGACTAGATTAAGCTATAATGTTCCATAGGTTAGGTGTATTAAATGCATTTTTTACCTACAGTATGTTCAACTTATGATGGATTTATTGGGATGTAACCACATTGTAAGTTGAGGAGCATCTTTATATTTATATATTTTTAATTTATATAAATTTTTCACAGATAATTTTACAGGACTATAAGTTGCACAGTTTATAAATATGTTTTGTTTTAGCCTTTTGAGAAATCTCATTTCCATGTAAACACAACTATCACAATTTTAGAGTCATATTATTGAATGCACCTTATAGTTACATAAACCAGAGAATCAAGCAAAAATTACTACAAAGAAAGGCCAAGATAGACATTTCTCCCATTAGTCTACAAGCCTAAGCAAACAAATGAAAAGAAATTTTGGTCAATGACCTTTCTATTATATCATTATTTTAAAGAATGCATGTCTGTTTTTGAAATGAAAGGCCACAAGAAAAAGGACTCAAATATTCTTGAAGTGTTTATGCCTTAGTGGACTCCAAAGGTCTTTCTCAGAAGTAAGTTATAATTTAGCCAAATTCTATCTTTGATTACGTATAGCATTCTCTCTGGTGGCAAAAAGAAAGAAACTCTTTTCGTCTTTCCTATTTTAATCAAGATTTTTTATTTTTCTCTGTAGTCAACACAGCTATGACATATTTTAAATAGTTCTGAAAGCACAACAAAAAAAATTTCCCAGAAAAACGTAATAGCAGTACTATGTTCAAGAGGGTACCAACAAACCTATCCACTCACTGAGTACAATAAAAGAAGATAAGTACTTTTTATGCTACCACTCTACAATAATGTAAAAAAATAGAAAAAATAGAAAAAAAATAAAACTACATTTAAAGAATTCAAATTGGTATCTGATTACCAACAATTCAAACTTGTTTAGAGAAAAATAGAAAAATACAAAAAATACACCTCATATTTTCAAAATGTCTTTATCATATATGCATAAAAACATTTTAATATTATGAATTGAATATGACATTAAATATTATGTACAGGCATAATAGCAGTTTAAGGACTAACATTTGACATGCCTTTCTATTTTGTTATACTATCTTATTTATTTTGTTTCCCATATTTTATTCTTTACATTACCTATATTTAAAAGAAAATAAAAATTATTAAATAAATTATCTATTATATGCTACAGTATTTCTTTGAGAATCTGATGGCACCTATAGATTCTTTATTGCTAAAAATTCTGATAATTATTACCAACTTACCTTCAATTCTACAATTTCTAGAGATTCATGAACACTCTGCTTTACATCCATTTGCCTTAGTTTAAGAAATGCAGGATTAGCTAATTTGATTTTTGATGTGTGTGGTGTATCGCACTCTGAATTGTAAATCTGGTACTTCTGAAAAGTGTGTCCTCTCTTAATTTTTTGCCTAGTTCCCCCACCATGTTTATTAAACTACATGTGTTTTTATGATAAGCATTTTTTTTTTTTTTTTTTTTTTTTTTATGATTGGTTGTGTTTTTACCATTTTCCAGTCTCTCAGCTTTTCAAATCTATATACCACAGCAAGCAATGCAGTTAAGAGTCTGGGATCTTAAAAACACAGTTTATAGATTCCAATCCTTGTTTCAACACTTGCTGAGTAAACTTGGGGAAACTTTTTAAAATGCGTGGCCTAAGTTTCAACAACTAGAGAATGTGTTTAATGTTAGTAACTATGCCGTAGGATCAATGTGATTATTAAAATATAATATCAACATTAAAAACTTAGTATAATACCGACCACAGAGGAAGTGTGCAATAAATATTAGCCATTATTATCATCATTAACACTAAATACCTCAGTTCTCATTGACCTTCAAGTTTCTTTAAGACCTAATAATCACACTTATTTATTTATTTACTTATGTATTCCCTAACTTATTCAATACAGATTTTTAACACAAGTCTGGCATGAGCACTTTGGTGTGTCACTTATACCCTGCATATGGACATTTTTCATCCAATCTCTAAATTAATACATTAGCCATTTAGCTGAATCTTTCCACTGAACTTTTGATTCCATTTTAGGTTCTGTCAGTAAATAAAATGGATTGATTAACAGATTTTTAAATCTAATTTGCATAATAATAGCTATAATATATATGAAACTAAAATGCACATTGTAACACTCCCCATTGCATTATAAATTAACTGATATCCTTTGTTAGATTTTAAAACTATAACAGTCTTGTTTTTTTCTACTAACAAAAAATTGTGCCATTTTATTTCACAGTAAAAAAACCTAATATATGTGTCTATTTTAGCAATACTTCAGGTCCTATAGTTTACCTACCCTTCTTTCTACCTTGGACACAGTGAGGAAAGATATCCTTTGGCATTGGTAATATAAAATAACTTGAAAAGCTATTTTGCATAGTTGATCATAAACAATTTCAGAGAGAAAACCACATTGTGTGTTTTTCTCTAGAAGATTAAGCCACAGTGTTGGCATCAGAGATGCAATGGTTTCTATTCTAGGAATCATATCCCGTCCACATGACCTTGTATAAATCACTTATACTGAAAATTACCACGCCATTCTGTGCATTAATAATCAGTGCCTAAAACAGTCCATTCTTCTCAGTATGGTTCCCGGGTTGGATGACATTGAAAAACTAGGTGTTTACAGTGATTTTTACGTTCATTTTTCCCCCCACTTATTTTTCATAGAATGCTCTAATTTCCATGGTTAAAATTGGTTGTATTAATGTCCTTCTGAAAATGGGATGTTTGTGGACACTAGCTAGTATTAAGCATACTCTCTAGTAGCTGAGTATCAAATTCTTCATCTAAAGCTATTATTATAGCCCCTAATATTGGTAAGTTTACTACATTTTATGATTGTTTCAAAGTTGTTCTGAAGGAAGTGGAACTAATAATGGCATGCTATAAAAATGTGAGCTTCAAAATATTCATATGTGGGTTTTTTAAACATTATACTGTGGTGAGAATTCTTTTAACATCCATTAAAGATGACATCAATAGATATGATTTCATATAGTTAGACCATAGCAAAAATAAAGATCCTATATAACTCCAAATGATTCATCTTTGAGAAGTTTACTATATTTGACATAGATGTTTCAAAATTAGATAATCATAGTAATCTAAAATCTAGAACACTGAAAAACTTTACATTTAACTGAAAATAATGTACTACATTACAATGAAGAATAACTAATGCAGAATCATGGCAGTGTGAGAAGGACCCTTGATCTCTCCCCTTGAAGTTACAAGTTGAATAGATGTAATTCAACAAAAGATGCCTTGTGCAACACACAAACATGTCTCAGAGATCCACACATTGAAACATCTGGGTGAATCAAGCCCAAGGAAAGAGGAGAGAAGGGAGAAGAGCAGAAATGGGTGCCATGGATGCAGCCTGGAGCACATTATGAGCACATTATGGGAGAAGGGAGGAATTAGGATGCAGGGGCACTCTCTGTGGCCTGGAGCATTTCTACCTGAGTGACCAGCATGTAATGGCTGAACCCAGTGCAAAACCTTGGGCCAGGTACTGAATAGAGAACTGGGACAGCTGTGTTCTAGCAGTTGCCATTGAGAGGCAGAAAACAAAGCTGAGGAGTCTGGCCACCTCTTTCCACTCTCCCAGAGCTAGCAGTGGGCCCCAGAAGAAACTGTAGCAATGAGTGTTGACTTGCAGTGCAAAACATCTACAGCCCTGATAACTAAAGAGACAGTTCCTGAGGGGCAGATGCACACTGTGGCTAATCCCAGTGATAGGGATGGAGATACAGAGGCGAGGCAGCTGAGGACTGGCAGCCATCGTTATTGGAAGGAGAACAAAGCCACAAACACACCAGTGGCTTTTCCCAGCCAGCCCCGCCCCTACCTGTCACCACTGATCACAGTGGGGCACCTGGGACAGCTCAGGCAGCACAGCACAGCACCAGGATTTCAGGAGCTCAGTCCCATTACCCACCACATTCCCCCATAGGAGTGGTGCCCTGAGACCCAGGTGACCTTGTCACAGAGGAGACACCCACCTTCCCAGGGAATACAAGTCATTTTCCACCACCTGGCAGAGATCTGTAAAACCAGAATAGTCCAAGAGAAAATAAAAAACCTGGGCTCCATCACCACTTACTGGAAAACAAAAGAAAAACCTCTTCCTATCAACCTGCTGCAGCGTTCACTCCCATAAATGCCAAGGCAGAAAAATAATCCATTAAATACCATCAACGACCAAGGCAACAAGGCAGTTCAGAAAGAAAATGAAAAATCTCCAGAAAATGAACTTAAAGATGTAGACACATGTGACTTAAATGACAGAAAATTCAAGATTGCAGTTCTGAAAAAAGTGGAAAAAAAAAAAGAAAAGAAAAGAAAAAAAGAAGATACAGGAACTCAGTTTAATGAACTCAGAAGTAAAATGAATGAACAAAAGGAATGCTTTATCAAAATCAAGTTTAAACTTTAAAAAAGAACCAAAGCCATTAGAGTTCTGAGAAGGCAGAATATAGAAGCCTAACTGATCTTCTCAGCATATAATTGCGATGCCGCCAGAAGGCTATTGTTTTGAGTATGGGCCTAAATAAGAGGTGATGGGATCGAAGTGATCCATAGTAAGTTAGCTTTTCAATTGGAAAAACAAACAAACAAATAAACAACTCAATATATATTCAAGGAAGACAACAAATTAAGTATCTCAACAATAAAGCATCTAAAATATTCACTATCCAGAAACAAATAAACACACAAACTACTAAATGTAAGACTAGGAAATTGTACCCCATAACTAGGGAAGGAAATCAGTAAAAGCAAACTTAAAGTTTGACGGAGATGTTAGAATTAGTAGGTAAAGACTTTAAAGCAGCTAATCTAAATATACCTAAATATTTAAATGAAAATAGAAACCACTGTTGAGAGCTATGAAAGGTGTGAGAATTTATTCTATTTGCAAGGAAATACCCTGCTGGCTACTTGGCTTCTGTCAGAGACATGAAACTCCTTGGTCAGGGATGACTTCATTAGTCATGGCACAGAAATTAGAATTAACTTCCTGTTTGTGTCAGTTCTTCTTATAAATGTTAATGTTTCAGTGCATTTCTAGTGACACCTTTTATATATGGCACATAACTGTAGCGAACATACATGTCACCCTTATGTATTTGTTACGTTCTTTGTTATATGTTCATTAAGTTATGAAAATATTCTAAATATTACATTTTTATTAGGCAAATTAATAGTTTTTATTAAGTAATGAGAGATTATCAATAAGCTTAGAAATAAAATTTAATTTTATATTAGGTCTGTTTTAATGAAAACAGAGTTATAGTATCTGTGATTTGACTTTAGGTATTTCATACTGGTACTTAAGTATTATGGGTAGTATTTTTCAGTCTTTGTATTCTTAAAAAAAGAAGAAATTGCCTCTCTAAATTATACAGAACCTAATAAATGATGTATGTGAGGTTATATCACTATAGCAGTATCAAAGATAAAAAAAAAAAAAAAATGGGAATATATAAGCCTGAAACAAAAAAGAATGTTAATGTGTAGTTCAAACTTCTGCAGTGTTCCTTGTTACACCATGGATTTGATTGGAGTGCCAGGAAAAATAAGCTTGCTGTATTCATAGCAATGTCTTTTGAATATTGATGATGCTGTTACATAGAGGTCATTTAAGCAAATACAGTCATGTAATGTTAGCCCTGAATGAGACCTCAGAGATTATCCAGCCAACTTCTTAATTTTGTTCATGAAGAACCTGAATACTTCAGAGATCACTTTACTCAATCAAGGTAATAGCTGATTGGTGATTAAAAATGAGACCAGAATATAGACTCAAGATATCTATTAAAGGTGCTATCCTACTTGCCCCTCAAATAAGAGTTATGGTTGGTTTCAGCTTACATAATAGGATAAGACATTTGTGGCTAGATATTTTATAAATAAATCAGTTATGAATAAAGCCACACACAAAAATTAGATAAAAAATGTATATTCATATTTCAGTAGTTAAAGGAACGATAGTACATAAAACTATTTCCTTTTATTCATAATCAATGTATGACTGTATAAAATATTTTGTGAACTAGTGGCACTATCCAAATACCTACATGAAAATATTAATGTAAATCTGAAACTACTTTTTCTTTCAGAATCTATTTTTACTTACTATATAAATGAAATAATAATAATTAAAAAAAAAAATCCCTGACTTCTCAGATTCAGTTTTGGTTAGCTGGATGTGTCTGCTCTCTTTCATTAGTACATAGAAATATACAACAATTAAGAAAAGAATATGTTTGGGCCAGTAATAAAATGTTCATCATTGTCTTTCAGAACCAAACTCTCAATATACGTCATAAAAGCCAGATTTGAGTGAAAAAAGAAATTGAGGCACCTTATAATAGACAACGAAAGAGAACAGTTCATTGCTCCCACTGAATGTTGCCCCATAAGAGGCCTGAGGCCTGCGTTGTTGGCTGTCATCTGGATTGGCTTTATAGGTGGACCAAACCATATATATTGCTACTCCTTGCTCCATCTCCAAAATGACATCTCTTTTGCAATTACGTAGAAAGAGTGAGATGAGTAATGCATATAGAACCCTAAAATACAGTCAGCTGTCAGTAAAGGCAGAGAAGGTAAAATTACTGTTAGCAGTATATTCTGTATACTTTATTTTCCATATTTCAATTCAAACACATAAACTGCAGGCTTTTTCACATCATCCACAGAAATATGATTTCCATTTCCTCATAGATTACCAACAAAGCAAAGGAAAAAAGACCTACTGAGCAGGACAGGTTTAGCAGCAGGCCTGCAGAATTGATATTTTTCTGTAGGTAGGAGGAGGGATATTAAAGGATAACATCAATATTCCTAATTTTCTTCATATAATAAGAAACACAACTGTCTGCTGTGAATGATAGAACGGAGACTGGGTATGGCACTTAGGAAGATTCATGAGAGTTTAGAATAATCACCACGGGGAAAGCACATCACGGCTGACCAAGGAAAAGTAAATAGGTTGATGATTGGCATCAGAGGTCCTGCTAATGTTTGAGACTGTGCCTTTGTGGAAACATCAGTCTATCCATTTGGCTGCATTTTTACATCATGTAGGAACAGAGGAGACAAACAGCAGTGTTTGGCATGGTTTCAGAGTAGAGGTTTTGCTGTGCTTCTGAGGTGGAGAGTGACTCCAGGACGCTGGTGTAACTCAGAATCATGTTAGAAGTTAGAGCAGAACATAGGCTGAATAGAAAGGGAAGAAAATGTAACAGAAGCCAATAACATGAAAGAACGTATAAAAAGGAAATTTCAGTGACTGAAAAAAATGAGTCTAGTGGGAAAACTATTAAGAGAGAACTGTTTGGAGGTGAAGATACGGACATAATATTATCGATCTAGATTGTCATTGGATCTAGATTTTTTAAATGTGTAAAATGTGGCCATAGGGAATTGGTCCCTGGGGTTGAAGAAATAAAGTAACTATGAAGAAATGGTTCTATATAGGTCATCTACATGAAATGACTCAAGCCTTAGAAGGTACCCTGAATAGTGATAAACGACAATTGCAGAGCCCAATATCTATAGTGAATGTTGAGGTGCATGAGAAGGCTACCATTAAATTATGGATTTGAGAAAGTCACAAAACATACATTGCAAGAGAACATAAAAATTGAAAAGAAGTAAAAGAGCAGTGTTTAAAAAGTGACTGTGGAATATAACAAGAAAGCTAATCCCAAATCTTGACTCTGAAGTAGATCAGGGATTATCAAGCGGATTGTCAATTCCTCCTTATTGCAGAAAGCCTCAGGAAATAATACTTCAAAGATTTTTTTTTTCCTTTTTTTGTCATCAAAGCAATGGTCTGCTTTCCTAATTCTTCTCTCCAAATCTTACAGTTGAATTCAATAATTTTATCTCTCAAAGTGCCTGTTTGTGTTTCTTTTTCTTTTGGTTCAATAAATAAACACCCTTGGCAATTTAGAAATTTCAAAGTTTTGACTAGTAATTTAGCATTTATCCTACAGAAATAAAAATACATAAAGAGGTATGAATTATGTAGAAGAATGGTTTATGCCTATTTTGTGCCAGATATAATGTAAAATGTAAATGTATGATTTAATTTAATATGATAGTTTCAAAATATTTTAGTGTAATGCAAAATGAAAAATATTATGTAAAAAATAGAATGCTGCTAACCTACTAAAAATAAAATATATGTTTTCCTGTATGTGCATGTACTCAAGGGATGAGTGATTGCCCCGTAACTATAAAGTTGTTGACACTGAATGGTAGAATTATGGAAGACATTTGTTTTTCCTGTGGACTTTCTAATTTTTAAAAGCATAGATGGTTCAAAATGAAAATATCAAGATGATAAAATTAACCTGTCTTTATCATTATCACATTCAATGCAAATGGTCTAAACTCTCTATAAAAGACAGATATTTGTCATATTGGTTAAAAAAGCAAAAATCAACGAGATGTTTTCTACATATGATTTAAATATAAAGACAGAAATGGGTTTAAAGGATGCAAAAAGATACATCATTTTAACACTAATCAAAGGAAACTTAGAATGCTTATTTTAATACTAATCAAAGTAGACTTCAGGAACTACTTTCATAAGTGAAAGTAGGAGCATTACTTGTAGTAAAACACTCATATCTGATGATAAAGGGAGCAATTCATCAAAAAGATACAATAATCCTAAATGTTTATGGACCTAGTAATAGCTTCAAGAGATATGAAGCAATAACCAAGAGAAATGTAAAGGAGAAACGGATAAATCCAAAATATTTTGTGACATTATAGTCAACACCTTACCCTCATTAATTAACAGAAAAATTAGGCATTAAATCAATAAGTACAATATAGATAACTTTGAAAATACTATAGACCAACTTGAATATTCAGGTTCATATGGAACACTCACCATAATAGGAGATATTTTGGGCAATAAAGCAAGTCTCAAAAAATTTAAAACTATTCAAATTATACAAATTATCTTCTCTGACCTAACTGAAATTAAATTAAATCAATTTAGGGGGATTGCTACAAAAGCACGTAAAATAGAAACAAAATAACACTTTTCTAAATAATCTATAGAAAAATTAGAAATTGAAAAGGGAATTAAAAAGTATGTTGATTTCAGTGAACATGAAAATACAGCATATGCAAATTTGTGAAATACTGCTAAAGCAGCACTTATGGGAAAATTCACAGTATTTAGCATCTCTATTAGAAAATAAGAAAGGTACAAAATCAGGGACCTTAGCTTCAACAAAACAAACAACAACAAAAAACCCTAGAAAAGTAACAAATAAAATAAAAGTAAGCAGAAGAAAAATGAATAGTAAAGATCTGAACAGACAAAAATTCACTGTACCTGTTTTTGGATTTTTTTTTTAGAGAACTTTGCTTCCAATATTTTTTATTAAATATTTTAAATTAATTGTTACCTACATGCATAAATCATTGATGATTTTCACACTTGTATAACTACCATTCAAAAAATAATGCATTATCAGCTCCATTAAAAAAAAAAAAATCCAAACAGAAACTTTTGAAACTGAAAATAAAAATTATTGAAGAAATTTAATGAAATTCAAAAGTGACAATGATTAGTAAAGTTACATAGGTCTCACGTGTACAATTCTGTAATACATCATCTATATATCACATTTTGTGTTCACCACCAAGAGTCAGTTCTTCTTCCAGCACTATATATGTGATCCTGTTTACCCTCATTTACCACCCCTGTACTCTTACCCTGTGGTAACAACTAAACTATTGTCTGTGTCTATGAGTTTTTGTTTCTTTATTTGTCTTGTCCCTTTACTGTTTTCAGTGTTATATCCCACATATCAGTGAAATCATATGGTTCTCTGCTTTTTCTTTCTGACTTATTTCGCTTAGCATAGTAATCTCAAGATCCATCCATGTTGTTGCAAATGGCACTATTTCATCTTTTCTATGGCAGAATAGTATTCCATTGTGTATATATAACACATATTCTTTATCCAATCATCTATTGAAGGACACTTTGGTTGTTTCCATTCTTGGAGAGGCCGTGGAGAAAAAGGAACCCTCATATCCTGTTGATGGGAATGTAGATTGGTGCAGCCACTATGGAAGGCAAGGTGGAGATTCCTCAAAAATTAAAAATAGAATTACCATATGACCCAGCAATCCTTCTCTTGGGTATCTACCAAAAAAATCTGAAAACATTTATCCATAAAGATACATGTCTTCTGATGTTCATTGCAGCTTTATTTATGGTGAACAAAAATATTTTGAATAATCTACTTTAGAAGGAAAGCAAACATATATTTGGTTGAAATAATCAGGGATAGATTTATTGACTAAAAGAGGAATGAATTCAGTTTAGATCATTTGTAGGGTTTGAATAAGCTATTGGGGAATGCAGGAATAAAATGTCATTGTTCTTTTTGGGAACTAACATATTAATTTATAGCTATGAGTTAAGTCATAAGTTGCATAGCTTCCTTTTTATTACTCAATAAAATATAAATATCATTGGCATAGTCAAATATAAAAAGAACTCTAATAAATCATTGAGATATGTATTAAATCTAATAAAAAACTGTTGAAAGAAAGACAAGGAGTCAACATACAATTAAATCTATTAAGATGTTTTTATATGAAATGCTTTGATCCAACAAACATCTTGAACACATTTTCTGAGCTGAGTACTTTGGAAGCACCAAGGATTCCTTGAATTGAATTTGTTGTTAAATAAACTTAGCATTGAAATTTTGTTGCTTTTGATATGTTATATGTTATTATATCATATTTATTTTCATTTATACACAGAAAAGTATATGTTCAGGGACATAAAAATACAGACAACTGAACATTACATTTTAAGACAATATGCTGAGTTTGGGAGTAAGGTGCTAGAGGATCACAGTTTAATTTTTTTAGAAATGCTTTATTTTAAGTTCCAGTTATTGAGTATGTAAACGGAAATAAAAGCACCCAGGATGATTTTCAATCAATCACTTTATTTAGTCATTGGAATTTAAAGCATTTCTAGAAATAAAATAATGGGTGGTATATAAATGTCTAATCACTATGTTCTACACCTGAAACTAATATAATATTTTATGTCAAGTATAATTAAAAAACAAACTTAATGAAAGCACTCAGATAAATGACTCGAGGGAAGGGATACAGGATTATGGCTTTCACTGAGACTATGAAAAAGAGGGGAAGGAAGGGAGACTTTGGAGAACGAAAATAAACAATTCAGTTCTGGTCCAGTTAAATTTCAGGTACTGTGAACCTTCAGGTAAATACATATATTAAGCCACTTGGTGCAGTGTTATGAAGTGCAAGTAAGAGACTTGGACTAGAGTCTTAAGGTCAAGATTCTTCAACACACCTGTTAAGTGAAATAAGAAGACAGTATGAGTTTGCTCAATAAACTCTTTTAGATTAAGAATAGAAGAGCACATAGGACAACGCTGACAAAAAAAATGTAAAGATGGAACACAACAGGTAGAGATGGCAAAAGAGACTGAGTACGGATGATTAGAGAGGTAGAAAGGAATGCGTGTCTTCCAGAACACTATACAACTACAAATCATTTGTATATTAAGGTATGCTATATATACTTTTCACAGTTAAACATATCTAATTAAACATTTTAACTATAATGTGTATGTGTGTGTTGTTGTAGTTGCTGTTGTTTAACATAAAATCTAACTTGCGTGGATATATCTATGGCACTTGATGAGTATGTGTAGAAATATTGGACTTTAGTAGAAAGTGAAACTATTTCCAAAGGAAAAAAAATAAGACAGATTTTTAAAATAAAATAAATACTATTAGATTCAATCCAGTTTTTTGAGAGAATTACAACGTTTTGGATTTTGAGCAAGTCAAAATTCACTTAAGTTTTTTAGATATATAATTAATGTTATATTTGATTTTTATAGTTGTTGATATCTTAAATTATTATTATGGTTGCAGTGCTGCAGATTTTATTTGGAAACATGCTTTATTGAAGCTGATTTATAAAAGAGGACTGGTTACCCTGAGCACGCCACATACTCATTTTGTCCAGCAGGGGTTTAGAAAAGAATGCTCATGTGATAATTATTATCTGCTTCCGGTTGCCAGGTACCCTATTTCAGAACACAGATTTTGTGATGTCCCATGTGACATTTTGTTTTTCTTTTTGATAAAAATAAGAAAGGGAGAGAGAGAGAGACAGAGATAGAGAGAGAGACAGACAGAGAGAGAGAGAGGAAGAGTAAACTGATTTAAATTAAACTTAAGGAAATAATTATTCAAAGTTTAAGATCTGTATGCCAAGTCTCAGGAAAAAGCAAATAAAAACAGCCAAACTATAAATCATTCAAATGAGGAGATTTATGATGGGAACAACAAGCCAAATTTCACTATATCGTCTCTGCTGGGTGCTGCTCTATAGAATTATTATAATAAATTGTGCAATGGATGAATAAAGAGTAGAAGTAGTTTAACTTCCTAAGGATGAACTCCTGAGACTTACTTCTCTCTGGCTTCACGTACTTAGGCATGCACACCTCTTTTTTTATTACAGATATTTCACACTGTATTGACTGCTCCATACTTACCATATTCCAGCAAACAAATTAGACATCTGTATATGATCAGATGAGTGTTTGTAGCCTATTTTTCCATTTTAATTGGGTCGTATTATATATTTGCCCATACAATGCCAGGGTTTCAGTGTGCCTAGCTGTAAGAAAACCTATTACTAGCCATCATTGAAGAGGCTATCCATGTTTCATATAGTTGTAGCTAGAAATGCCGTTTGTAATTTTATAAATAACAGGAATATTATTTAAAATATATTTTCCTCAAAATTTTAGAGTTAATTTTTAGGCCTATTAGAAGTATTCTTCCTCTCTAATTATTGTTATTAAATCCATCTTATGAAATAAGTTTGCTTGAGACCATCTAGGATAGGCCTGTACATTTTTTTTTTCAACAACTAATGTTGTTGTTTTCCACTTCCATTTACATTAATCAAAATCTTGTAAGTTTTTAGGGAAAACTGTTAGAATTAAGCAAATAAAGGAATTGGTAAAAAAGAGAGAAGATAGGAAATATGGTGAAAGAGGAGATAAGGTGGAGGGCATACACTGGCAAACAGATGAAGACAATAAATTAAAATAAATATAAGGAAAACACATGATATTGTCTTTCACATATACGAATTTTGGTATTAAATCGTCTGGATACTGCATGTACATTTACTACTTGAGAAATTGGAGGAGATATAAAGAAGTTTAGGAAAGAAAGACAAGAAAATAATTAATCACTAACAACATTTTTAAAGTTCACATATATGAAGTATTTCACACAGATTTAACAATTACTCAGTAGTTTGGCTAGCTTACTAAGATTAAAAGTACCTTGAAAAGTAAGCTTCTTATGAAGTACCTTGGATTCAGAAAGTTATAACAACCTTGCCACTTACTTTTCAATTTGTAGAGCTTTATACTAGTTAACCAGGAATAACTATTTTCAAATTAATTTGGTTCAAATTTTCCATTAAATATATATATAGTGCTAAATAAAGAATGTAAAAGAAACTTCAAGCAAGAGCTCTTTATGCTTATCCTTAGAGTGGTGGATGAAGGACAAAGCATGTCAAAAGCCATTATGTACTTTCTGAGAATAATGCTTCCTCAGAGTTAAGAGGTCGGGAAAGGACATCTGCGCTACCTGTATGCATTTCAGAAGTTTGCAGCAGAAATAATAGAAAGAGTTTTGGGAAATTCACCAAACTGTTTTTCTCTCCCAGGGCTTGCTCATGAATATGAGGATAGGAAGTAGAGAGAGAGCTTAATGCTAGGGTGGTAGCAGAAAAGAGATAGTGTCACAAAGGGGAAATATCATATTATTCTCAATTTCAGCATGTCTGTGATATTTAACAAAGAACAGAACGTTGTAGGCAGGAGAGAAGGGTGCACCCTGTACTAAGCTGTTGTATTAGGTTCAATGAAACACGTTTCACTACATTCATAGGCAATTATGTATTTTTGAATTGAGAACTGGATTTTATTTACAACTGACAGCCTACATAATTAGAAAAGACTGAATCCAATCTTTCCATTTGATTTAGTTGGTAAACAACATCCAAAACTTTGTTTTCTTTAATGATATTGACAAAAAAATTTTAAAAGTTAGTAAAACAAAATCACGGTTAATTATAAGGTGCTTCTTCACATAGCAGAACTTAACTTTTGACCTACCATCAGCAAAATGTACAGCAGGTGAAATGGAAAAAGCAATGGACTAAAAAGTCAAGAGACCTGGCTTTTCATCTTGTGGCCACTAATTAGCTGTCTGACGAAGAGCATCTCAGTGTCTCTGAATATGACTTTTCTCATCTATAAAATGAGGCAGTTGTGATTTCTAAAGCCCTTTCTAGTGCTAAAAATCTATATACATTGCATTCTCTTTTCTGGCATTGTAGATAGATTTATGCTGACTATCCATGTGTACTTTTCCACTCTTTTGTGAGTAATGCTATGCTCCGTTAACCTTGACTGGCAATGTTTATAGGTACAGTCTGTGTGACAGAGGGTCTCAAAGTGATTCATTCAAGAATCAAAATCCCCACCACTGCCATTTAGCAAAGGCCCCAATCAATGAATTACCCCAGTGATACTGTGATGCCAGTGATTGCTTGGGGATTAGTTTCCATGGAGGTCTGTTTGACAAAGAATGAACTGCAAGCACAGTGAAATAGTCAATTAAAATTTCAGTAACAATTGGATAAGACATATTATCTTGGGAGCAAAATTGCAGCTTATATTGATTCAACTGTATATTTATGATAGAGATAGAAAAGATAGAAAAACGTCAGTAAATTAAGGAGGTTATAAATCAGCACCCATGAAGCTGAGTGGTTCTGTGAGCTAATTCAAAGTCCATAAATATGCTTAGATTTTAATAGTCCTACCTAATAGGACTATACATCTCTTATTATTGGTATATATTATTACAATTTTAATACAGTTTTTAATACAGCTGAGAAAAAGAGAAATTAAAATGTACATATAATTATATGTAATGTGTATAATGTATACAAGTATATGTTTATATGTATGAAATGTTTATATAATGTAATTTCTATATATGTGTGTATATATGTACGAAACTTCAGACAATTAAGTTTACGCACTCTCCACTGTGTAAGTGCACGGTAGAAAGTTTGTGTACTTGTCTGGCTTTTTTCATATATAATTGTGTAGATAGATAGATACATAGATAAATGATAGATAGATAGATAGATAGATAGATAGATAGATAGATAGATAGATAGAATGAGTACATTACAGAGGACTGGGTCCACTGTAATTGTCACAGATATTGCACAGACCACATTATTCCAAGTCTTTGTTCAGTCACATCTCAAAATCACTGGTATGTCTGTGCCATCATAGCTTCTGGAAATGTTCATATATTGTAGTTATATTTTAATAAATGTTTTCAATTTGTAATGCATTCAGTGATCTGAAACAAAATGGTGAGTGGCAAATGAATGTTTTAATAATACCTCTGCAATAATACCTCTTTTTAAAAGGGCTTTTTGTTTTTTAAAAAAAGAAGATACTATGGAAGAATGTGAATAAATCAACAATAAGCTTACATGTCCTTTATGAGTAATAATAGGATAATAATAGGTTAGTAGTGGCACAGAGTTCAAATTTACATGTATAAAAGACTGAACAGACTGGTCCAGTCAGTCCTTCACAACCCATAGTCTGAGGACCAACCAAAGCCAATTGTTCTTCCCTTTTGTCTCCCTTTATTTTCTGCTTCTCTCCTAGGATCTCTGTAATATAACGTAAAGCATTTACCACTCTGAAATACAACTTGACTTGAAAAATACTATTCCAGCCCAATTCTGGTATTGGGGTTGGGCCCCTACTCTTTAGGTTGGATCCCTACTCTAGATGAATTCATAGAGTTCTAGAGAATTAAAGTGACTCTCTAGAATCAAACCATTCTTTGGTAGAAGAGTTGGAACATAGGTCTCTTGACTTCAAATGTAATAATTATATTTAAGCCTTCAGACATTCATCTTTTAGCCTTTATATAGACTAAAATTAATACTATTTTTAATGTGATTTTCTTTTGGAATTCAAAATCTTGAGTTCATTTAGGAAGTTAACACTCATGTAATGTTTCTGGAAATTAGGTTCTGGCTCAGGAGATGAAATTAGCCAAGTGAGAAAGGAAAAGCCAGCATATATAGAAGATCCAATAGTTTAGAAACCTTCACTGGACAGGTGTGAAGGAAGCACTAAATGGCAGGTACAGGTGTAGCTATCCATCTTAAGTCAAGTGCAGAAGGTAGCACCTTGACCTAGGATCACATGAGAAAAAAGTCTCCATATAATTACCTGTTCATACTTCCAAGAAAATGTTCTCAGGATTTTTCAAGGAAGGAGCAGCAGAGTCACTAGTAAACTTTACAAAGGCAAGTGAGAATTAGTGTGTCTTTGCCGTCCCCAGGCCTAATGTATGGCACCAATGAATGGAGAAATAGAGATGAGCCTATAAGGAAGTAGATACAAGGACAATAGGACTTCTGAATTTCCACCAGGGTGTGTCTATGTAAAGTTCACAATTTGAAGAGTCAGAGAGAAGCCTGATATTAGAAGATTTTAAATGAAATAGTCAAATTAAACCAATGGAATAGATTTGACCCCCCCACACACAAAAAAATACCCAGACTGGGTAACTCTCAGGAATCCTTTCATATTGGCCTTTTACCAATTTAGCACAATCTAGAGTGTGCCCTACTGTCCCCTAGTGACTGTTCCCAGACATTTTGGAGTATACAGAGTCAGTCCATATAAAATACATTTAATTAGGTCACTTAGACTAAAATGCCTGCCCTTTGTAGGATATCAACATGAAACAAAATATAATTAAAAACTTGCTTTATGAGCATATGAGGATATCAACATGAAACAAAATATAATTAAAAACTTGCTTTATGAGCATCAGACTGAGTCTCTGATGATATACAGGGGGTGCCAAAAATTGTACACAAGTGGACACTTTGGTCAATGTTTCTCAAGCAGTAGTTTGCAATAATCAGA
The DNA here is from genome assembly GCF_057876585.1 of Rhinolophus sinicus. NCBI lineage: Eukaryota > Metazoa > Chordata > Mammalia > Chiroptera > Rhinolophidae > Rhinolophus > Rhinolophus sinicus. The sequence goes on along the minus strand of NC_142502.1, from coordinate 78,611,570 downwards.
AGTGTCTGGATGCAGATGTAACCACTTTGAGCACCTCTTGTAATTGCAGAAGTCAAACATGACGTGTATTCATCTTTTGTTATTGGTATATATTATTACAATTTTAATATAGTTTTCTTAAAATGTGTGCACATTTTTTTGGCACCCGCTGTCTACTTTAAAATTGTTAACAGTTTATTTTGAAGTAATCTTACACAAAAGTCACAAGAGGTAAAATCAGGATAATGAACTTGATACATCTGTCTTCACACATGATTGGAATATCCATAGTCTGATGGCTTGAAAGAGATATGCCGAATTTTGCCTCTGTGATTCTCATGTTGCTTTTAAACCAAATGTATTTATAAAGAACCAATTCTCAGCGTGACATGCTATGTCTTTTGGATTGTCCAGTCTCTGAGTTGATTCATGTTTTAATCCTATAGAGATAGAAGGCTGTAAGTAAAAATTGAAAGATCTGTTTTCTTAAACCCTCTTTGTAAGACACAGGAACAACAACTGTTCTGTTTGGTACTTAGCTGAGAGACTATAACAGTAGGAATGAGAAATTTCTCCTGACATTCCCCCAAAACCAACTGTGTTGACAAGTGACAGCTTGCAGAATTGTCACAGGATTATATAATGGGACATCGGTATCTGGCAGGAGGTGGCGATACAGCCATGGGAACTGTGGTAGCCACGTGGATGTCATAGTTGAGCCTGACATTTTCAGTGATGACAGACTAGAATTCTTCATGAGTAGGTGTAAAAAATTTCTTGGCGTCCCTGGAAGTACTTTGAGAGTGTTGTGCTGAGGATAAATGTAAACAGTTTGGAGCAACAGCATATAAAAATAGGTTATTATTGATAATATAACACCATTTTATTCACTGTCTGTTAAAGAGTAGGGACCACTGATTTTTCAAATAATTTAATTTTTAAAGGAAAAGTTTACATCTTCCTGTATCAAGCACTCAGCTCACATGACATCTTAACTATTTTTAATCTTATGTGACCAAGTGTTCTGCAGTACCACGCTTTACCTCAAGTCCTGGAAAACTCTTCTATCGTTGAGCAGTGCATCAGAGCATGACAGTGTAAAGGCTTATGTGAGATCTAGGGTGACAGTTTGAAATGGAACACCCTGGATTTTCTGGTCTTTAAGGCTATAAAACTAATCTCCCAGAGTTGTGGCCCTAAAAGAGTCAAACATGCCTTCCTGGAACTTCTCACTAGGGAACCAGGTATCCCAGCCAATGTCATTTGCTGGGATAAACAGGTGCTTCTAATTTTTTGAACCTGAGACTGCTCGCATAGTGGAAAATATTTATTTCTAAATCAAGCTGAAATTTTTAAATTGCTCTAAAAGGGAATACTAATACCTTTAAATGTTGATGACTGGAAGAAATGCACCATTCATGATGATAGTAATACTTTTTTTTTTTTTAATTTGAGTGAGATAGATATATGTGTGTGTGTGTGTGTGTGTGTGTGTGTGTGTGTGTGTGTATATATGATGAAACTAATTAAATGTAGAATGCCTTTAACATATATATATATATAATTATATATGTATGTAATTTCATTTCATTTAATCTGCCCTAGAAATTATGCATCTTAGAGTTCCTGTGTAAAACATGCAATGCCTACAGGAAACTGCATACTAGTAATTACTAAAATGCTATAGCTTTTCTACATACTTATATGGGCTCAAGGCCTAAATTTAAGATTACCAAGATTCTGTTGTACTGATACTAAAACCTGTTTATGCCAATTGAACTTGTTATAGCATTTAATTAATCATGCAAACTAATTAACTATAAGGAGGAAAATAGAGCTTTTTAAATAAAAATATTTTGAATGTGATAAAAGATGTGATAAAAATGAGTTGCTAAAAACATCTAATGAATGAGCATAACTGTAAAAATGATTTAAAGGAAAAGGCAGTCTACATTTAATTTGTTTCATACATTAATTACTAATTTTTTTTTAGACATGGCTACTTGAAATCATAGATTTCAATTCCGGAAGTTACGTGTTTTTGTAAGAAAGTTAATAATAGAATGCTCAAGAAATTTATATTCTAAATCAAGACTGCATCCTCACACAACCATGTTGGTTAATGAATGTCAACTTACATATTTTAAATATAAATAAAAATGTATGTATTTCTATAAGAAAGCTAGATAAACCACTAAATATTAATAATTCCTGTGCTAAGAATTGTGTAATCTGATCTGAGGATTTTCATGCTGTTACTGTTTGTTTGTTTGTTTTGTATCCAATAACATAGACAAAAATAGGAAGATATGCCAGTCTATATTGAGAAAAAGAATCTCTTTATATTAAAATCATCAACTTTCTTATTTTTTAAACAAAAAGCACTGAAGATCAATTGCAAAGAGCATGAAAATATTTAGACTCATTTAAATTATGGAAATTCTTAAATAAGCAGATGATGCATTCCCAGCATGATATCCTATTTCATTATCTTTTTCAGTATATGTAAGATGATTTTGAAGGAAGACAATAGATGGATGCACTATTATTATGTAGATCTAAGCATAAAGAAATAATGCTTACTAAAAAGTAACTGAAAAAGTCAGTAGTATAGTAAGTGAAAAACACAACAGAAGAACAGAGCAAATGCCTTTTTTCAGATTCAGTAGTCTATTTTGAGGTTCAGGAATAAATAATTATAATGAGTTGGAAACATTTTAGCATCATATAATACAATTGAAACCAAATTTGTCTGTATGTAGTTTTTTATACACACTTTACAAAATGATACTGGCCATGACATCCTCTTCTACCTTCCATTTTATTGGAAAGTTTGCACATATAGCCGTCCTATAATAAATAAAAACATAGTATATGATCTTTTCCTTTAGCTATTTTATGTTCCAAAGTATGTTGAGAAAGTCATCTGGAAAGATCTAGAATGAGTGTCCTATGAACCATCCTACAACTCTATGGATAGTGAAATGACAAACTACTTTGTAATTGATAAGCAGAAGTTGGAAAACAAATAACTCTAAACATTTTTGCTATGGATTTTGAACTCCCTGAAACATTTGGTTTGGGTTTAGCAGCACAAAACACACTACAGAATATCTTATCTCTTTTGTCTGAAACCACTGCAGTCACACTGACATGTTTTGGTTGACTGATTCTCAAGTTGTAATTCAGTTTGAGCCTGGCTTTTGTAGGAAATTTGGGACAGGGAAGAAGATGGTGATGATGAGACTCCTAGAAAGGTAAATAACTAGTTCACCACTGAGGACGAAAAAGGCTTTGTAAATAACTTCTCTTCCCACGAGAAACAAAACAGTAGTCTCCACAATCATGCCACATTACATTTTCTTTTCACAGGCAGATGAATAACTTTTGTTATGTAAATATTCTAAAAGAACACTTTATAATACTGTTTTCAAATTATTGCATATGTGTCTGGGAAGAACAGATACAATTGAGAAATTGTATTATATCAATTTAACATTGATCTATTCTCTTTTTCTATTTTACAAATGATTTTATTTAGCAAACAGTATATTATAATTATTAGGGAAATGTTACAAAAAATGATTTTATACATTGTGAAATAATAAGACATATATACACCAGTTTCTCACACAGACCTCCCAAAACCTTTAAAGATAGGAGTGGTTGGAGAATCTTCTGTTTTTACATTGAGTATTTGACCCCAGTTCCTGATAATTTCCTGCATGATATGAGTCTCTAACAACAAACTCCTAAATCCCTTGTAAGTTTCGGGGTGATAGGAACGTCTTTGTTGTAATGAGTTGACTTTTGGTGGGTTTCTGTATGGGGACTGGTCACCAGAAAGACAAAGCCATGATTAGAAACTTGGGACTTTCAGCCCCACCCTACCTACCCACCCCCATTCTATAGAGAGAGGAACGGAGTTGGAAACAGAGTTAGTAAGTGATTATACCTATGTGACGAAGCCTCCATAAAAATCCCGATAGTGTCGGATTTGGGGAGCTGCCAGGTTAGTGAATATATCCACATGGGGGGTAGTACACCCCAACTCCATGTGAGTAGAAGCTCTTGCACTCAAGGCCCCTCAAGACCTCGCCATATCCGTGTCTTTATCTGGCTATTGATCTGTTTTCTTTATCATATCCTTTATTATATCATAAACTGATAAATATAAATGTGTTCCTGAGTTCTGTGAGTCATTCTAGCAAATGACTGAACATAGGAGGAGATCAGGAAAACCCTGATTTATAGCCAGTAAGTCAGAAGTACAGGGACTGTCCTGGGACTTTGGATTAATAATAATGTTTCTTATTACTTAACAATGTGTAAATATAATTTTTGTGAAGTACCCTAATACTTGTAATGTTATATTGTTTGTCAAAGAAAATTCTATGCAAAATTGAAGGGAAATAAATAAAATGTTAAATTGGTAAAATTGAGGCACTATTAGGGGACTATGTTCTAAACATATGAAATCTCATCTTAACTCTATGTACATAGTGTCAAAATTGAATTGAAATACAGGACACCCATCTGGTGTCCCAGAGAACTGCTTAGTGTGGGGAAGAAACAAACATACATTTGGTTCCCAGTGACAAAGATTCTTTGCTTTACCAAACTTTAGACAGCCTCCTGAACCATCTCCTAGGCCTACCTGTGCACTTGTAAAATCCAATTTTAGCAAGAGCCCTGATAAATCAGTTTAACCAGAAGCCCTTAACCTTGATATCGATCAGCCTTGATATCTGATCAGTTCCTTATTCTTCACCATTTCCCAGGCCTGGCCACAGCAAGAATCCTGTTAGTTTGGTTGAGCTAGAATCCCCCTTACTCTTGATGTTTCATGTTTCTTCTTACCAATTTTTCAGTCAATGATCCCCACCGTGCTCCTTGGCTATAAATTCTCACTTTCCCATACTGTGTTTGGTGTTGAGCCTAAGCTCTGTCCCAGTGTAAAATCCCACTTGCAGTGGCCTCTGTACACATCACAGTGGTCCTGAATAACATCTGCCTTACCATCTTTAAAACGTGTCATTGAATAATATTTTCTTTAACATCAGAAGTGCAAGCAACAAAATGTTCTGTATAAGTAACAAAGGATAAATACACAGGAGTGTTTTTTTTTTTCTTTTACACACTTTTATAGGTGACTCAAGTTTGAATTAAAGTGAATTAAGTGTTTTTTATTTATTTTTGTTCTGTAAGTTTGAAACTGTACCAACATGACAGAATTCTCTCTTAGGAGAGTTAGTGTATCTGCTTCAGTAAAACCCAAGCATTCACAAAAGTTTAAAATACTGAGGAAATGTCATTGAAGAAAATGTTTATATAGTCCACACTTAGTGCATATGAAGAAGTTCAGTAGCAAAGTTCCAGGCTATAACAGCTAAGTGGTTGGTAGGGTGCATGCCTTACCGTGCCGTTGAACAACTGACATAGAATCAAATCAATTACTACTGCCCAGTAGGGAAGACTTTTTTCCCACGTAATCTCTAAGCTATTTTCTCCCCACAACTCTTAAATCAGATCCCTCCTATTACTGCCACAGAGCTGAACACACAGTATGTAAAGAAGAGCTTTAACACACACACACACACACACACACACGCACACACACACGTCATTCCTTTGTATTCAGGAGATGTTGGTGAAATCTTGATAAAAGTATCCTGAAGGAGAGTAAACCTAATATTTCTGCATTGCATAGATCTCTTCAGAAACAAATTAGGAAAAGCAATAGCTAGAGACTTCAAGTGTGTTTAATGAAAACTCCAATTAATCTTTGTTAAAAGAAAAGCAGCTGAGTTTTAACAGTTGTCCCAGGAGATGGAAAGAATTATTATCCACAATGTATAAAGAACTCCAACAAATCACTAGAAACAGTTATCCAACAGACAAATGTCAAATGACTTGAACTAAGTAGAAACCAAAAACAATATATAATTAATAAAGTGAATTATAATCCAGCAGTTAAAGTAAATGAAATCCCTCTATATCGATATAGATATAAATACCTAAAGATAGATGAAACAATAATAATTATGTAATAATAATCATTTATATAAGCTTAAAGACCAATCTTCAAAAATATCCCATATAATTAAATGCTTAATAATGTTTTTGGAAAGAGAAGGATGGAAATTAGCCAAGGAGAGTAATAGATGGAACTTCTATTTTTTTTCTATTCATTAAAATGTTCTGAAGCTAATATAATACATATTTATATTCACTAATTATAGCTGTTTACATGATTACTGGATTATACACTTTATATGTTTTATATCAAAATTAAAATATTTAAAATTATTATTTAGATTTAGATTCAATACTATAATTTATTGAAGAATGATGAAAATCTGAATAAAGTAAAAGGGAAGACATTTTCAGTTATTCAGATTCACAAAAGAAAGTTTGTGTAGAAAGGGAAATTTGCTCAGCTCCTTAGACTTTGCAATACTTAATGAACTGGGAAGTATACATAAAGGCATGTCTGCTGCATACTGAAAATAGAAAAGGTGTCTCAAAGAAGAGCTCTTTTATGATTTTTTAAAAATTAATTTATGTATTTATTTATTTTGGTATTATAAACTGAACTAGCATCTCATTTTCACAGAATACCATTTTTACCTGAAAGAACAAGCTGATTATCCAAATTTGGGCAATTGGTCCACAAGCTTTCAAAAATGAAAAACAAGTAAGCTGTGTCAACAAAGAAAACAATAGATACTTTTGTTAATTGTTTTCCACCACTAGTAGCTTAGCAGCTTTCCTATAGTTGCATACTAGTCCAACAAAATAGGTGATGTTATTAACAAATGTGATTTTTTTGCATATGTAGTTGTCTCACTCTCCTAACTATCTGTGTAACCCAATAAACCAATCTTTTGCAAATGAGTAATAAATGATGATACAAAATTATGAATTTATAAAAAAAATCACAAAATTAGCAAATTGATTTTAATACAATACAGTGAAAAATTCATTGGTATGGTTCTAGATTTTATATTGCACTAACATTTAAGAAACTACCACTTGTCAAGTTTTGGTATAGTATGAAAGAATATCTATAATTATTTGTAAAACTTGTAAAAAACTCTTCATAATTTTTCCCACTTTACGTAATTCAAACGAAAAACACATCACAATAGATTGAATGCAGAAGGATAAAGCTACTTCTTTTATGCCAGAAATTAAAGAGATTTGCAACACTGTAAATCAACACGAATCTTCTCACCAATATTTTTGTTTTGAATAAATTATTTCTCATTAAAAATATGTTATTTATGCTGATATGTAATGGGTTTCTTATTATTTTAAATAAAATAATATATGAATATTTTAAACTTGAAAAAAAAGAAGAAACAGCTATTATGTTGTGGAAAAATACCACCTCCAAAAACTATTAAACATTCACATATACATTTTTAATAGGAAACTAATGTCCCATATAGTTTCACAATCCATCTTCTCAGTCCACTAATAAGCAGAATAGTTCCTATATGCTGTTAGCTGTTAATTATTAGAAATGTTTGCTTAACCATAACTATGCATTTCAAATCTTTTACTATTGGAATAGTTATAAAGTTACTAGAAAAGACATTTTAATCAATTTTGCTAAGAGTTTAAACATTAATATTAAAAATAATTGCAATAAGTATACATCTGTAATAAGTATGCTGATATTTAATCAATCATACTGTCCTATTTAATTTCTATAAAATAACATTTAATTATTTCAATCCAAGGAAGGATTTGAAGTTGTCTGAAACATAGCATAAATGCTACTGAGTTATTTAATAACACAACTTGCAATATGAAGGGTATGATGCCAGTTTCATAATATGCGTACCCACAATTTCTAAGGTTTAGTATTGTGAAGTAAGACAAAGATTGATGGATTACGTTATATTTGTCTTGATAGAAAAATAAAAGATTTTCTATGGTTCTCTTCTTGCCACAAGACACTGTCAGTAAGTTAATGAAAATAATTTATTTATAACATATAACTCTTTGAAGAATAAGAACTGAACAACATTACTGACTGTTCTCCCCATCGTCTTAACTTTCTAAAGTCACTTATTATCTTTATAAAGTTACAAAAGAAAAAAAAAATCACAGAAGTGAAATGGTTTATTTCAGTACATTGTTGGTCAGCTCACAACTGAGTGATTCAGGTAAGGAAGTGCAGAAAGAGCAGAATTATAGAAAATTGAAGTTGCAGTTAAGGACAGATACACAATATATTTCAGGAAATGTACTAGACAAGGCAGGATTCAAAACTATTGTGAGATGACATCAATATCAAGGATGATTTATTTATAGACCTGGAAATCACCTCTTTAAACACTTTTTGTTTGTGTGAGTTCCTCTTTTCCCACCTCAAGTTCCTTTGAACAGCCTCATTGTCTATACGGGTTTTATTATTTTCTCATTTTCTGAGGATCAAATTCAGAATTCTAGGACACTAGAAAATGTTTTTTTGTGTGTGTTTGTACAAAACATATGACAATGAATTTAGATATGCACATTCTGTCTGGAAAGAAGATGATAAAAATTTACTTTTACACTTAATGGAAATTGAGAAGTTTGTATCAAATTGAAACAAAAGATGTGTGTTTTGTTAAATATATGCTCAATCACTCAAATGCTACGGATGAATTAGCTTTATCTTTTCCTCTTCATCTCTTCTCATTTTCTTTCCCATTTCATCATTTTGATATTTAATACTATTTATACATTACCAAAAAAATGTATACAAGTGGACACTTTGATCAGTATTGCTCAAGCAGTAGATCGCCGTAATCTGAAGTGTCTGGATGCTGATGGTAACCACTTTGAGCACCTCTTGTAATTGCAGAGGTCAAACGTGACTTGTATTCAGCTTTTGTTATTGGTATGTATTGAGTATGACAATTTTAATAGTTTTCCTTTCTTAAAATGTGTACACATTTTTTTGGCATCATATATATACATATATACATATGGTATATACATGTGGTATGTATATATATATATATATATATATATATATATATATATATATATACACATACATACATACATACACATAATGCATCTTTTGGAGCAAAAATTAATATAAGACCTGCTCTTATATTATACTAAAATAAGACCTTTTGCTCCAAAAGACGCTTTAGAGCTGATCGTCTGGCTAGGTCTTATTTTCGGGGAAACACGGTATATATACATATGGCATGAACAAAGATTTCTAGGGAGGAATGAACCATTTTAGGCCAGTTTTGGTGTTTTTTGTTTTTCATTTTCAAAGAGCCCTATGTGTGTGACAGACAGACTGTGGAACTTCATAGAATTCTCTTGGAACTTTTACCATTAAACAAATATACCACTCAACTCTTAACTTGATAATAATAATAATAATAATAACAACAACAACAACAACAACAAAAGGTAGTCACTCTACCCCAGACTCATGTAAATCAGTTACCAGAAAAAAATATGTACAATTGCATGTGTTTTTTTTATAACATTTTCTACCTTGGTCATGTATAAATAATATTAAATATCAAAATGACCAAATGGGAAGGAAAATGAGAAGACATGAAGAGGGAATGATAAATACAGCTATTTCATCCTTAACATTTGAGTGATTGAACGTATGTTCAACCAAACATATATCTTTTTGTTTCAATTTGATACAAACTGCTCAGTTTCTGTGCTGAATATGATTATTTGCTTTTGCAAATAATTATTCCCTCCAACTATCAAATTTCTTAAATTAATTTTTTGAACATTGAAACTGCAGCCACACTTCAAAAGATTCATGAAGTAAAGAGGAAAGATGTCTAAACATGTTAGATTTCTTGTACAGCAGATGGGTTATGGAGAAATAAAAATTATTTTAGTTTTTAAACTCTAATAAAATGTATTTTCCTCTCTTCTTGATATGCTTGTGAATATGACAATTTGAAGCTCTGTTATATGAGAGGAAAAAAATAAGTGAGGGATGAATTCATAAGATTTGTTATGTTGACTTAAAGCACTTTAAAATGTAGACCCTTTCTTTTGATAGCCAAATCAAATTTTATTTGGTGCATTTGAGCAAATAAATATACAGAGCTCAGCATAACCTAGCAATTACCAGCATTCTTTGTATCATTTAATTTCCACTGTTTCTGTATTTCTGTCATTGAGCATTGTAACTACAATACTGGAAGTTATTTTCTGCAAAATTATTCTCTATCCCCTGCTTTGCAGTGCAGCTGAAAATATGTTGATACATTGAAAATTTCTCGGTGTAAAATAAGTACAATCCAGCTTGCTTATTTTTAAAAGCAAATAAAAATATTTTTTCAATAGTATGATTTCAACCTGTGTGAGTTAGCACCATACTGATTATACAAGAGGACTATGTTTTTACTATAAAAGTAAAAATAATGATAAAGCAAACTAAAAATTGGAAACAGGAAAACGTAAAGTTCAATATGTAGGTGCAATTTAACTCTGTTCCTTCAGTCAATAGTTCTATATATAAATGTATAATTTTAATAGGAATTATTTTAATAATTTTCTTGAGAATATTTAGTTTCTGAGACTTGAGAACTTGACACATTTGCATTTGTTCCTACTGTGGAAGCTCATAACGTTGAAGATATATCAAAGAGTAATTTTGCTAATTTCAAAATTTAGGCAGATATGCCATTAAACCATTTGAGACACATGAATTGTCAGTAAGTATTTAATAGTTATTCTTTTCCCATTTTTTTGAAATTGATTATAGTGTCTACCAGGAAAATAAAATGAGTGGTTGGACTGTTATATTAAATCCTCCCTTCCAGTTGTCTCTCTACTCTTCTGTGACAATGACTTTTTGTATCTTTTACAGAGCTAACATACTCTAGCAACCACAATTTGCTACCTTACTGCAGGGGAGGCAAAATGGATGAAGTTGAGACATTTTGCCACTGTTAATATATTTTATTTTAATATAAAATGGACTAACTGGTTGCCCTGGAAATGCACATAAATAATTATAATTTATATCTAAACTGCAAGGTCAGTTTTTGTGATGTAACCTTTTCAAAATGTCTATTTTAGGGTTAACGCTTTCATACAGATTACCAGATCAGATCGTTGAAGATGGCTTACAAATAATTTCAGAAGAAATACAAAGAAAATTGGCATTTTGAAGAAGTTGTGTGTGTGTGGGTGTGTGTATGTAGTGGCATAGCATTGCATTTTCTAGGTGGTTGTTTTCATTTAATTTTAAAACTCTTCTAAAAATAAGAGAAAATGAAATATTTTACATTCCTTCAAAACTTGATTTTTAATATCCTTATAAAAACAACACAACTGCCTTGATTCATATGTATCTTCAAGTCATATTTAAAATTGCCCCAAAAAAAAAAAAAACATGCTTTAACTTTGGAGTCTCTCCTCAAGATCCTTCAATATTTGTACATGAATCTTCCATTTGCAGGGCATACTTAATTTAAAGACAACAGTAAGCATAATACTATATATAGTCTTTCTTATATCTACATTTTAAAGAGAAGATTCCAACTCATTACTGTGGGATTGTGAATAAGATGCTTTCAATTTCCAATCATTTTACTAATATTACACAGAACTTAGATTGAGAGTTTTATTTAAGTTTATTTTATAGGTCACCATTGATTTTATTTATTTATCCAATATTAATTATTATAGCATTAAACATCACATTTCAATTATAGAATTGAAATGCCTAAATCCTTATCTCTCCTTCTGTTTTTAATATGCTATGATTCTAAGCTAAGCTTTAGAAATAAAATCTGAATACTCTCTTCTATTGCTTCTTGAAATATTCCACAACGAATGAAGAAGCCACACTGAATTAACTGAAAGACAATTTCTTTAGCTCAATTTGCTACAAAAAAAATGTATTCTGTTATAAGAATTAATCAGTCTTAAAATAGCCATAGTTAAGGAACATATTTGAGTAAATAAAGAACTATTCCATTTTTTCCTTTCAAAGTTTGAATCAAAGTTAAATGTCTTCTGAAAGACTAGGCATTCCACCAGAACTCTGTGGGAAATTACTTCTGCAGTTAGTATCACACTCAAATGACCACTTTCTTATATAGCACTTTAAACTTTCCTCTTAAAAATAATGATATTAGCTCAGTCAATGAATTTCTACCTGTCGTTTTAAATATACTGACGTCTCTGGAAAAAAAAAAAAAAAAAAAAAAAGGAAAACAATTGCACATAGTTTTCAAATATTTTAACGTTTGTCTACAGTACAGTTTCACATTAATTGCTGTAGACCATTACTATGAATTGTGTGTAGAAATGTGTATGAAGAAGAAGTCAGATGTTGAATTAAGCAGTCCATATTAAGGCTGTCTGCCTGGTGTGAATTAGTCTTAAGGGAATTTATAAAGATATATAGTTTGAGGAATATTCCTGTCCACATTCTCACTAATCAAGGAATTACTTAGCAAAGTTCTGGCATGATTCCTCTACTACAAGCAAGCAGCTTGCTGCTTTCCTTATTTGTTTGCTTTTCGAGGCTGTTAACAACTAAGTGGGTGTATGTATTCATAGTTTAGCCCTTAGGAGTAATTCTAATCAAACAATTTCAGAGAGATAATCAAGGGTAATGGTGCATATCTTCTGTGAAAGGGAAATTTCAAGCCAGTAGGAACTTACTAAACACTCTGTCATGAGGATTAGGCCACCTAAAAGGTTGTTGATTTTAATGTAGTTTCCATTTTTCCCCAGACCTAAAATGAGGCTGTTATGAATCCTGGAAGATTTGATGGTACTCTACCCTATAATCTAAAAGGAACTAGAAAGCCTGATATGTATCTCCACACTTCTTTTTTAATAGCCTTACATTAGTATCTTCAGTTCTACCATTTAGATGTTTCTCCCTCCCACCCACTAAATTATTTGATGCCACCCCAGTGCTGGGCATGTTTTCAAGGAGAAATAATTGTAAGAAGAATAGAAGAATAAATAGCAACTCAATGTGGAATTAATTGGTCTGTTCACAGGAAGCATTAAGAGTAGCATTGGTGATCTGGGCAGGAAAAGGGGGCAAAGTTAATAAATTGCAACCTTTAATTTAAAGTAAACTTTATAGAAACTGAATTAAAACTACCTATTTAAAAATTTCTCTCCAAGCACTCTTCACAAATGAATGATGATTAGTGAGCAATTATTTTAAAAACAGATTGCAAAATGGATTTTAATACAAACCAAAAAGCTTTTAAGTCTCTTAGCATTTACTGCGCTCTTGTATAATTGAAGCATTCCATCTTTATTGAGTGTTGATTGGTTGATAGAAAGCATTATAAGTGCCATATTATTCCTACTTTGATTAATTCAAACAAATAAATTTTACTGCTAATTTCATATTTACAAAAATTTAAGAGCATATGCTAAAAGAAAGATATAAATATTAAAATTTAATAGAGTAACACATGTTTATATGAATTTAAATTACTTAAAATATAATAGTCCACATTTATATAAAATGTACGTTTCACAATTTAGTGACTACAAATTGAAAATCAGTTTAAATTGTTTGAGATGTATTTATTTTTTATTTTGGAAATTATTTCTTGGGTTATATTGCGAAGCAAGTAATCTGTTATAAACAATCATATTAACTATCATTTATGTTTAATGAGTAAAACACTTTTAAAAAGATAGAAGATAAAGATGACCTAATTAATTTATTGATAAGTGTTCTTTAATTTTCTACTCTCTGTTTAATATTTTTAATTATACGTTCTACTTTCTATTTCATTTGTTTTGGGAGTTATTGTGAATATGACTGAAACTTTGGACACCTTTACAATTAGAGATCTCTGTTATACTAGCTGGTTTAATACTTAGGAGTTGTCTGTTCTTTGGACTAACTGACACACACTACGCATACATCACCTCTCTATGTTACATAACACATGCAAAGAAGCAAAGTATTCAGAATAAGAGGTCTCTTATTAGTTCTAAGAGTTTCGCGTGGCGTTTGCAAGGCTTTCTACGTATCATAACACCAGCTAATAGAGATCATTGTTCTTCCTTTCTGACTGGGTGCCTTTTGTTACATTTCCTGCCTAGTTGCTCTGGCTAGGACTTCCACTACTATATTGAATAGAAGTAGCAAGTGTAAGCATCCTTGACTTTTTCCTGGTCTTAGAGAAAAAATTATCAGATTTTCATCACTGAGTATGATGTTAGTTAGCTATGGGCTTTTCAAATGTGAATTTCAATATGTTGAGATAAATTCTTTCTCTATATAGGAAATTTAGTAAAGTTTTGGGATATAAAGTCAACAACAAAAATCAATGGCATTTCTATATATTAACACCAAACTATCTGAAAAGAAAAATAACTAAAAAAAAAATTTATTTACAATAGCATCAAAAAAAATAAAATAATTATGATTATACTTAACCAAAGAGGCAAAAAACTGTACACTGTAAACTACAAAACACTGATGACAGAAATTAGACACAAATAAATGGAAATGCATTCCATATTTATGGATTGGAAGATTTAATAGTGTTAAAATGTCCATAGAACCCTTAAAGTAAACTACAGATTCAATGGAATATATAATAAAATCCCAATGGCACATTTTTCAGAAACAGAAAAAAATCCTAAAATTAATATGAAACCACAAAAGACCCTAGACAAAGCACACTGGAGATAGAATAGGCATCACAGTTCTTGACTTCAAAATATAATACTAAGCTATACTAATCAAAACAGTATAATTTTGACATAAAAACAGACATGAACTCCAGTGACACAGAATAGAGAGCCCAGAAAATATTCACATAGATAGGGTCAACTAATTTTTGTCGAGGGGCAAGAATGAACAATAGAGAAAGGCTAGTGTCTTAACAAATGGTGTGTCACATGCAGAAGAATGGAACTGGACCCTTATCTTACACCATCTACAAAAAAAAAAGTCAACTCAAAATGGATGAAGGAGTTAAATGTAAAAATTTAAACTGTAAAATTCCTAGAAAAACAACATGGGTAAAAATTTCTTCACATAGGTCTTAGAAATGTTTTTTTTTTAATATGAAACCAAAGCACAAGCAACAACAAAAACACACAACAAACAACAACAAAAAAAAAAGTGGAACTATGTCAAACTAAAAAGCTTTTTTACGGCAAAGGAAAGAACTAACCAAGTGAAAACGCAATCTTGTGGAATGGAAAATAAATTGCAAACCATATATCTGATCAGGTTTTAATATGTAAAATATATACAGAGCTCATACAACTAAGTAACAACATCAACAACAAAACCATAGAATCTGACTTAAAAGTGGGCAAACACATTGAATAGACATTTCTCCAAAGAAGACATACAAATGTTTAAGAGGTAAACAGGTGTATAAAAAGATGCTCAACATCACTAATCATCAGGGAAATGAAAATCAAAACTATAATAAGATGTATCACCTCACACTGTTAGCATGGCTACTAAAACACATACACACAACGTTGGTGAGGATGTAGAGAAATTGGAATCCTTGTACACTGTTGGTGAGAATGCAAATTGTCCTTGCCTCTGTGGAAAACAGTATACACTCCTCAAAAAAACTAAAAATGGAACTACAATGTGATTGAGCAATCCTACTTCTGATTTAATATCCACAATGATTGAAATTAGGATCTCAAAGAGATATCTGCACTCCCGCGTTCAATGCAGTGTTATTCCCAATAGCCAAGATGTAAAATATAACATAAGTGTTCACCAATAGATAAATGAATAAATAAAATGTGGTATATACATATAATAGAATATTTTCAACCTTAAAAAAATAAGAGGAACATATTGCCATATATGAAACCTGGATGAACCTGGAGAACATTACACTAAGTAATTTAAGCCAGTCACAAAGGACAAATACTTCATGATTCAATTCATGAGGTATCAAAAACACAGAAATGGAAAATAGTATGGTGATTGCCAGAGGATGGAGGCAGTGCTCACTGTTCAATGAGTATAAAGTTTCGGTTATGTAAGATGGATAAATCCTAGAGATCAGCTGTACAACATTGTGCCTATAGTTAACAACACTGTATTGTGCATTTAAAAAGTTGTTGAGGCTAGCACTCAGATTGTGTTCCTACAACAATTAAAAAAAAACAAAAAACAAAATCTCAATAAATGTTTTCTTTCCTTATAGATTAAATGCATGAGCCAGTAGTTCTCTATAGCTACCATATTTACTAAATGATTGTATTCAATTAGACTATATTGAAAAAGTACCATGCTTAACATTAATTTGTTAACAGTATGTTATTATATCTGATTGTTATCTAAAACTATCATAGAATTTTTCTATTTGGGTGATTGGTGACATTGTCATCAGCAGTGCAGGTAAATTTGGAAATTCTCTTTAATATTTTTTTTTCTTTTACATTCACCAATTTATAACTTATTCAGATTACTCTTTTCTTCGAAACCTTTTTTAAGTTTCCCTCTTCCTATTTTTTTTTCGAATTGGTAATTTCATTTCCTGGATGAGGAACCCCTATAGTTTACTCTATCAAAGTAACTCTTTTATCAGACATATTTCTTATGTTTGTGGGGAAAAACCGGCTGTGATTACGGGCATTGCTACATGCCACATACATAGGGCAAGGGGTAGGGGTAGGGAGTTTTTTCATAGAAGGTGTATTAGTTGATCATATCGGAAGCGTGGGTATGATGCTCGGAATCAAAAAAGCAGACGGTGAGGAGTACGGTTTTAAGTACGAAGTTGGTGGTATATAATTCTGGTATGAGTGGGATGTGGAATGCTCCTAAGAACACAGTGGTTGTAAAAATGTTTACCATAATAATGTTGGCGTATTCTGCTAAGAAATAGAGGGTGAATGGGCCTCCAGCATATCGGAAACAAGCTCGGACTCACCTTCTGTTAGGTCTAATGGAGCTCGGTTGATTTCCGCTAGGATGGAGTTATATGTGATACAATGTAATACCCACTGTGTTTATAGGCAAATGTATTTCTTGCTGCACTTTCTTAACCATGGCAAGAGTTTTGTGTCTACCTGCAATGCCCTATTGTATTCATTTGCTGTCATTGTACCTTTTCCAATATTCAAACTCTCCAAAGTATCCCTGTGGTCACCTGTCTCCTTCATTTAATCTAGCAAGATCAGCTTTCACAAAAATGTATTCCAGAGGATGTTATCTCTAGAGTTTGTAATTGATGATATGTGCAAAATAGGTCAATAAATACATATATTTATCAATATAAAAAATGAACAAGGTTTTTTTTTTATTACTTTATTGCAAAGACAGTATTAATATGCTAATGCCCATTGTGAAAATTGAAATAGAAAGAAAATAAAAAAGCAAGTTGTTTTTCTCCCAACTATGTAACTATGGAGATACTTGAACTGTCCTCACCTCAGTGCTCAGAATTTGGGAATTGCTGATTTAAATCTATACAGACTGAATCTATGCTGCGTTACCATTTACACATGCAGTTCTATAATATTTTGATTTAAAAGATGCCTTAATCTCTCTGTCCTATATGTGCATACATATGTGTGTGGGTGTGTATGCTAGAAAAATAAAACATTCCTGCCAACAGAAGACACTTTCATACCAATATGGAAGAAAGAGGAAACGCAATGTATCACCAGATTAGCATTAAGAAATGTATTTTTATGTAAATTAGCGTGAAAGTGACTACAAAATTCGGACAAAGTGTCACACATTTCATAAAGGGAAGCAGGAGAAAAAAAACACAACTTCTTATCTTTAACAAACAAAAGGGATTACCCTTTTTGACAATATTCTGTAAGTCCTAAAAGACCCTTAAACTAATTCCAAAGGTTTGTTTATAATCTACTTGAGATGACCTCTAGATTGTGTACATATCCCTTGGAGATATCTCTTCACTGTAAAAACTGGAGACTAAGCTTATGTTTAATGATATTTTCATCTATTCCAAAAGTTAGAATAGAAATTCAGACTTACTTTGTTTCCAAGGAAACATTCTAAAAGAGGTGGGGGGTGGGGGTAATTTCTTTGCCATTTACAAACAAAGAAGATAATTTCCACTTAATCTTACAGTACTTCCTATTATTTCACAGGTTGTATACTCAGCAAACTATTCCTTTTTTTTTTTTTTATTCTTGCCATAACAGAATATGTGAATAGTTGATTTCTTCTGCAGCAAATATATAATTCAAGTGCTAATTGTATATTAGACCCTTGCTAGATGGTATGGATCTGAAAATAAATAAAGTGCTAAGTGCAATTTATATTTTCAATGCAAGCAAGCACAATCGGGAGTATGAGTGAGCAATGAACCTATAAAACAGATCATTACTATTCCACATGCTAAGTGATGTAGTAGTTATGAATAAAATGCTAAGAAAAATTCCTCAGGAGACTAAGTATCCATGATAAAAGTGAGAGGAGCTCCAGTGGAAGTGATATTAGAAAATAGCTGTAAAAGATAAGTGAGATTCCCCAGACAAAAAAAAAAAGAGTACTGAGGGAAACAAATAATTCCAGGAAGAGAGAATAGAGTTACACAAACAGGCAGTCTCTCACACACAGTACAGAAATATAAATTGATTTTTTAACAGTCTCAGGAGTACTAGAGATGTGGGCCTCTAAGAGGGCTCAAATCTTAATCTCTAAGAGATTTCCAAATGTGCAGGGAGTTTGAACCAGAGTGTTCTTGATGACAGCCTCTAAGATGGATTTTTTAAAGCACAAGGATTTTAGCCAATCAAACTTTGTATTTCTGTCCATTTCCTCAGACCCACAAATATCTCATTTACTGAACTGTGGTGTTCTGGGGGACACTTTTAATTTATTTTACTTTATTATGTTTATTAATCCATTAATTATTAGGGAGTGGTCATTGCTTAAGAGCAAATGATGGTCTTGACTTTATTCAATTTGTTTTTTGCTTTTGAGTCAGAGATTCAGCATAGGTAAGATAATTTGAAGAATTAAAAAATAAGGGTTTAGGGGTAACCGGATAGCTCAGTTGGTTAGAACATGAGATCTGAACAACAGGGTTGCAGTTCGATTCCCACATGGGCCAGTGAGCTGGGCCCTCCACAACTAGATTGAAGGACGACTTGGAGCTGATGGGCCCTGGAGAAACACACTGTTCCCCAATATGCCCCAATAAAATTTATTTAAAACAATAATAATAAGGGTTTAAAAAGTTGCAGTCAATGAGAAAGCTTCCAACTCAAACATGTGAGTACCAGAGGAAACCATGAGTCTGATATTGAAAGTGAGTTTTGAAACACAGTGTATTATAATTGAAAAGAAGAGATTTGGCTTGTAACTCAATTATATAAGTTTTTTTCTCTCTGGGATATTCTGTGGCTTCAAAGAAACTCCAGTTATAAAATACAATATCTACGATTGTCTCTGATCAGGAGACTGGGCATGCTCCACAAAATGAATATATAAAATAACCTAGGTTATCTCTTGATTGTCGTAATACACATAAATACTTAATATGCATGACGTGTTACTCCTCCATTAAAGGACACAGGTGTGAATGACTATAGTGGAGCACTTGGAGCCCAATTTGAAAAATGTGATAATTAAAATACCAATATTGTAGAAACAATTTGCATTAAAATTATAGTTGCATCGAGTTACCTAAAAAAATAACACAAATAAAAATTTGATGATGATTGCAGTCATCATATTAAAATGCATTTTATCTCTTTATAGAGAATTAAAATACATTAAAAAATAGAGCACAACATCTCAAGAAAATGGGTTTTCAACATAATCCTCCTTAATGAAAAAAGAAAAAGAAAAAAACCCAAAACAAAAACAATTACTAGGCTTCTCCTTGAGTAACTTGCTGAATAAATGTAATAGAAAGGTATTACATAGTTCAAAATTAATAATGTTTCTCACCTAATTAAATTTATTTTAAATAAATGTACAATAGCATAAACATGGTATTAGTGTGGTGAATACACATAATTTTCTCTTTTGAAAAATAGCACTTATTAATACAATATATAATACATATATTTTAAAATTTAAAGTTATTTTTATTAAAATCTGTTTATTTCACTTAGTGATATTGCTTACAATATTTTTTAAAATAACAAATTTATAACAAACACAAAATGAGCAGTGTAGGTATGGAATATATACAACCAAAAATGGAAAATGTGAGATGGGAATATTTGTTAAATCTAATCTTCTAGGCTTCAACTTAATCTAATACTCTAGGACATGAATTATAAGCAGTCTACTCTTCATTCTCTAAGAGAGTTAAAAAGTTCAAAGTCAAAATCTATAAATGAAAAAATTTAGTCTAGTAAATCTTAAATCTACAACACTTAACAAATAAAACTTCCTTTTTGGTTTACAACTTCCTCCTTTCAAACAAAATTGGGCAAACAAAACAAAAACTCTAAATTTCATTTCCACAAACATAAAGAGTCATTCAACGCCTATTAAAGAACTGACTTCTCTGCATAAAGTAAATGTTTAAGTGAAATGTATAAATAAACAAATTAAAAACTGAAATATTTATGCCCAATCTTTCCCCAAGAACATTTTTTTTGAGAAATATATTTTTCGTTAGGCCTTTTCCTAAACCATCTAATTTAAACCGCCTAACCACCCTATCTATGTGGTAGTGTTGCCAGAGAATAGGTTATTGGTGTCATCACAGGAAAGAATTCAAGAACGCACCAAATAAGCCAATTAAGCAAAGCCAAGCAAGCAGTAGACTTATTGACAAAAAGAAAGCAATACAGTGTCAAAATGGCATGAGAAGGGGCAAGCCCAGAAGAAGAGCAACTGCACTGAATAACAAAGAGGCTCAGGATTTTATTAGATGTAGGGCACGGACTATTGAAGACTATTTAGTGGTGGTGTTGCAGGTGTTTCCAGGCGGGTCCCCGCTGACCACTGTTTCATGTCAGTTGGTGTAATTCCCTTGTCCGCATTTGGCCCTTGTTGGAAATGTCATGGCAACAGAGAGGAGGAGATTATTCCCTGCCCAGCAATGTTAGTAGTATTGTAATCCATTATAATAAGCTCAAGTCCACCTTGAGGGGCAAGATGGCGTTCTGAGTCACCAAAATTTAGTTCTAGCCATCTGGTATCTGCACCTTAATAGTGATCTCATCTCTTCCTCTCTTTGTCTCCGCTCACATCCTTCTTCTTATCCTGCCCCCTCTCGCCCCGCAGCCCTATTCTTCCTGCCTATGGTAACAGTACATGCTATTACTCATTCTACTTTAAAGATCAGAAACCAAAACTTTTAGAGATTAGATGAAATGCCAAGGACAAATGGATTTATAAACGATGAAGATATGGGATCAAAAACAGTTCGTTTTTCCTTTTTTTTTTTTTTTTTTTTTGTTCTTCTTTTAAGCACCAACTTGGCCTTGCAAAAAAAAAAAAAAAAAATTGCCCTAGGGAACAATTTTGGACTAAGTACAAATCATTATATTAGAATTTTAAAACTGCACATTTTTCTGGAGGATGGACTTACTTTTTATTGTTGTGTGGAAGACTACTATAAATCATTTATATTTGAAATGCTGATTTAATATCATAATCACTTTTCTGCCCCCAAGAAACTTCTTCACAAATAAGTTAATTCATCTTTGTTTAGTTATGCTTTTATAGGATAAATGGCTGCTTTTATTTGAAAAATTAAGCATCTCAGAATTTATTATCGGGTCTTGGTTTTAATGGTGTGATTTCATCGCAGTTCTTTCAGTGCTGGTATAAAAGATAAATAGTTTTGAGATTTGAAATAAGGTTGAAAAGTTAAAAGAGTTGTTGATATGATCAAGTAAGACATTTACTAAATAAATAGGATTCTTAAATTGAACAATTATGTATTTTTAAAGTTTTCTTTATAAAATAATTTTAACATATGATTAGTTTTTACATATTATATAATATAATATTGTCTCTGTTTCAACTATCTTAAATGCTACTTACGTTTTTAAAATGATGAAAATTATTTGTGAACTAAATTTATGAATAACTAAATAAGGATGTCAATTTTTATGTAAATAGACCAAAATGACAAAAAAATGGTGCATGTAAAATTAACCTGCTTTGGCTTAAAGCCACATGATGAATTAAATAGATATCTCATTAGGCATCATAAGTTGAAGTCACATTTAATTAAACCTGTGCTTGGAAACAAACCTAGGCTAAGAAGTGAGTGAGGATAGTGACTGAATTCATGGAATGCAATTCCCCTAGTATAGCTCCTCCCTCCTCCACTAATGTTAATTGGTCAAATGAAGTTAGTGAATACTGTAAATAAAAATTCCTGCAGGATGATCATGACACCATAAGCATATTAGTGATTTGGAAATCCTCATATAAATATGTATTTTATTCTGTTTAACTGTATTCAAACCAAAATAATTTGACTACGGAATTTTTCTTAAATTACATTCTTAAATTCATGTCAATATTTTGTACAAAAACTCCTTTTGAAAGTTCCTCTGGAATATATATTGGTAATCAATAGTAATAAAGCATTCATGTAATTGATAAGAATTTGTTATATGCTAAGATGATGCGTTGAGTAGCTTAAATAAATTATACAACGCACATAACAATCTTGAGAAGTAATTTAGTGTTACTCTTATTTTCAAAGAGAAAAAAAAAATAAACCTATGGGAATTGAAGTGACAGGCCCAATATTAGTGTTATCTGGGAAGGTAAGCATATATTGTCTCTAAATGCTTAACTTGAAGGGGAAATTTATGTACATTTGTTTATAATATTAATCATTTTGACTAATAATAGCTTCACATTGAATAGAAACTATTGAGTATACATAAACCTTAATTAATGTTCAAAAACCACCAACAACGAGGCATTCTAGGTTAATGCTCCTTCTAAAAACAAGAAAATAAAATGTTTCTAAAAATTAATTTGGAAGTGTTACAGCAAACATAGCTTTGATAATGCAAGATCAGAATTTTATTTCTAATGAATTAGAGTGATAAATTCTTAAGGATAGACCAAATTATAGTGCAAATAAATATGACAAACACCATTTTCTCATCTTTAGAGTATAAATCATATTGGCAAAAGATGACCTTCTTCATTACTGTTATTGTTTTAAGTGATTATGCAAATATGTTGATATTTCCTTCATGGTATCTATTATTTTTCTTCTTTCTCATTTTCCTTGCAACCTTTCTAGTTATTATCCACATAGTAATGGAAATGATACATACCCCATCTATAGCCTTTTTTTTTTTTTTTTCAATCCACACTTTGTAGAATAAAGTTTAAAAAGAATATATCTTGAGTAGATAGCTTCCATTGTAACTATGTTTAGAATTTTCACACTATTTAGAACTAGGAATCCTAGGGGTCATGTTTACTGGGTTTTTTGTTTTGTTTTGTTTTTTCATTTTTGTTTTGAGGACGAGGAGATGATTTAATGAGCAGATAATGACACAGGAAAATATTGTGGATCCAAAACTGGGTTAAAGTACACCCCACTCAGTCAAATGTGATCTTTCTTTTATGCTGTTTATTATAACTTTAGAATTTATCTGTCCTATCCTGTCACCAATTACATTGTAATAGTTCTGGAGAGG
This sequence comes from Rhinolophus sinicus, assembly GCF_057876585.1. Classification (NCBI taxonomy): domain Eukaryota; kingdom Metazoa; phylum Chordata; class Mammalia; order Chiroptera; family Rhinolophidae; genus Rhinolophus; species Rhinolophus sinicus. Next base: position 78,587,990 of record NC_142502.1, on the reverse strand, counting down.
AAAGGAAAATGACCACAATAAATATATAAAATGCATAAAATAAATATAACAAATATCTATAATATTAATATAGAATGCAAATAACTAATGAGTGAGAACAACTGTTTGTCACATATGAAAGCATGGTGATGTTACTTTGGAACATCATTATAAACATGGAAATAAAAAATAAATATATTTAGTGTGTCAAAACAGATTTTAAGTAGTAATTTAAAAGTGTTTTATATATCATAGGAGGTATTCAGCATTTTGAAATGTTTTCAAAGTGAATATTGGAATAAATATAAGTAACAAAAAAAATCATCTACAATTTTTCTTTCACACTATTGCATTTATTTTATCATATAAATAAAATTTTATGTTAATTATTATGCAAATAAGAAGAGATGCCATTAAGGAAATCTCTTTGATATAAAATATTTAATTAGATGCATGCAAAATATTATTTTAGATGCATCTCCAGAGTTACTTCTTAATTAAAATAACTTCTAGTATATTACATTTATGTATCTTTCTATAATATCATAGTCATCAAAATGTTTGTTAATTTAGATTACATTATATCTTTTGAAAATTATTCTACATACTGAAATTAATTCTTAGAGAGTATTTGAATAATTAACTTTGAAGAAGAGAAAGATTCCTATGCTCTCACAGAGAACTATGGTGTTCTGAGCATGTTATCATACAAGGCATAGGCAAGTATCTTCTCACACCTCTATGGGAATATTCTGCAATCTGTATCAAAAATTAAATTTTAAACAGATTTTACAAAAGAGAGTAACAAATGACCAATATATGTATGAAAGTTCTTCAATATCATTAGTCATCAGGGAAATAAAAAAGAAAACAATATTAAGATATGACAAATTATCCACCAGAATGAGAGAAATAAAAATTTCTGGAAGTAGTAAGCACATAATTGGTAAAGACATAGAAAAAAAAAAATCAGACATTAATTATGGAGTCTAAATTATTATAACCACTTTCTATAACTGGTAATACAGGTATGTATATCATATGACCCAGCAAAAGTCTTCCTACTATACCAATAAAAGCATGTACACATGTGACAAAAATATATTTGCAAGGATATTGATAACTAGCACTATTTGTATTAGTTCCTAAGTGTAGATTACCTATATTCCAGTCATCAACTTAATAATATAATCATAGGATACTCTACATTGCTATATAACAATGAGAACAAACACTCTAGAATTACATGCAAGAATATAGATAGAACTAACAGAAATAATGCTGAACAAAGGAAACCAAGCAGAAAGAATACATATTGTATAATTTCATTTATATAAGGATGAGAAGGGTTTCAAGGGTGCCAGTAGCTCTAATTCTCAGAGTACGGGTTACATGCATATGCTGTTTGTAAAAATATTGTGAACTATACCATTATGATTTGCATATTTGCTGTAATGTTATTCTTCAGTAAAAATTTGATGTCTCTCTATGTTTACACACATACACATAGTGTTTCTACATAAAGTACTATAGATTATCAGATATTTGAAGGTAGATTCTTACATGAAATAGATTGAGAAAAATGATACATCAGAACTCAGAATGAAAGAGAACACAGTGGAAAAAGAACTAATGAACAAGTAGAATAAATTTTTGCCTAGAAATATATATAATTAATATCCTCTGAGAGATAAAAATAACATAAATTGAAATGAAATCAGTACAAGCACTGGCAGAAAAATTTAAGGAAATCCTCCAGAAAGTAAAATCAAAAGATAAAGAAACGGAACACAGCAACGGAATATACTGAGGTTGACAATTAAGTTCGCGAATTTGTCACAACAATGTTACTAATCTTTTTTGATGTCAGAGAGATTATTCATTATGAATTTGTACCAACTGGGCAAACAGTTAACCAAGTTTACTATTTGGAAATGCTGAAAAGGCTGTGTGAAAAAGTTAGATGACCTGAAATTTTCGCCAATTATTCATGGCTCTTGCTTCATAACAATGCACCAGCTCACATGACACTGTCTCTGAGGGAGTTTTTAGCCAGTAAACAAATAACTGTTTGGAACACCCTCCCTACTCATCTGATCTGGCCCCCAATGACTTCTTTTGTGACCCGAAGATAAAGGAAATATTGAAAGGAAGACATTTTGATGACATACAGGACATCAATGGTAATACGATGACAGCTCTGATGGCCATTCCAGAAAAAGAGTTCCAAAATTGCTTTGAAGGGTGAGCTAGGTGCTGGTGTTGGTGCACAGCTTCCAAAGGGGTGTACTTCAAATGTGATCATAGTGATATTCAGCAATAAGGAATGTAGTACTTTTCCTAAGATTAGTTCGTGAACTGAATAGTCTGACCTTGTGTGTGTGTGTGTGTGTGTGTGTGTGTGTGTGTGTGTGTGTGCGTGTGCTCTTAGACCAAGGAGCTCAAAATCCAAACAATACAAGTTCCAGCTGAACAGAAAATACACATAGAAAGGAAATTGTAAAAGTAGTGATACCAGAAAATTCTCAAAACTGAATGACAAGACTTATATGACTTATTGAACGCCCAGTGGTACCAACAGGTTTGGGATGGAGATATGAACCCTAGTTGGTTTACAGAGCTGCAGCTTCCAGAGAGCAATAAGCAAATTAACATTAACAAATAACTGAAATATAATTGAAAGGTAGAATAAAAGTCCTTTTCAGACACAAAACGTCTCTGATAGCTGGAGGTGCATGTGCTCTGCAAAAATGACAAATATGCAATAAAAGAGGAATAAATAGTTTCCAACCATGGAAAGAGACCTGAACATAATTTAGAAGATAATGATAAAGGGAAAGATCAGGAAAACAGCCGGAAGCAGACTTAGAGATGATACACTCCATTTTGGAAGAGAAAGACTTGGGTTCTAAGACGATTGTCCATAGATTTAAAAAAAAAAAAAAAAAAAAATTAAAAGATAGAAACAATGTATTTTGTTATATATTGGATGCCTTAGAAGGAAAATTACTGTCTGTCAGAATTGTGTGGATAAATTACTACCGCATAAAATAAGTAAAACATGAGATATAATAATACCTCAAAGACAAACTAAGAGTTGAGCTCAAGAGAAAATATACATAATATGCCTTCGCTGTGAATATCATTTGTAGAGTTATGTATATTAGATTGGTGCAAAAGTAACTGCGGTTTAAAAGGTTAAAAATAATTGCAAGAACCGCAATTACTTTTGTACCAACCTAATACCTGTGATCATTTTCTGGTAATTTTGCAAATTATTGTGATACAACATTTTAGAAACTCTTGGAAGAAATTAGGAAAAAAGAGTTAAGCCATTCTTTTCCATGATAGGAAAGTAATAGATAGCTAAATCAGAAAATACCCAATAGCATAAACAATCTTTTAAAGTTAGTATATTGGTAAATATCAAACAAAACAGCTAATATATATATATCTGTATCGGGAATGGGACTGTATAGGGTAAGCAATTGCTTTTTTTTTTTTTTAGAATAAGTATTGAGAAGTGTCTGATTTTTTAAACTAAACACTGGTATTATTTTAATAAAAATAATTAGTTTAAAAAAAAAGGCGATGGAAGAATAACTAAAGATGCAAATTATTCGAGAAGACAGCTACAAAGGAAGGTAGAGGTTACCGATCTTTAAAAAAGTTTTCAAGCATATAGTTTAACCATAAAGTTTCCAAACCTGACTTAAACCAGGAATAGTTGTATTTACTTTGTACAGAGTATAAATTTATGGAAATTCTTAACTATGTTCCTGAAAAAAAATATAGGATAAATGTCCTCAAGACAATAAATGTCTTTGCGTAATTAAAGTAGTTTTACATTTGAGAAATGCTTTTTATATGTTTTTAAGATGACCTGGATGTAAGAAATAAAACATGAAGGTATATTTTTTAATATAACTATGGTTGTATTTTCTGCCTCTGATAAAATTAAAAGCTTAGTATTATTTTACTATTAATGTAAATTATATATATATACACATATATATGTATATGTGTATATATGTATATATATAATTTATATGTACAAATTATATATATACATATACATATATATATTATTGTACTGACTGATTGATATTAGTCTGCTACTAATATAAAACATATATTTTTCTGATCATTTTTCACCCTTCACTGAAAAAGTACTCTGAAGGATGAATCATATATCTACTAATTATCATCAATGTTCAAAGGAAAAAAGAATAAACATATCAAGAAAAAATTCTTCTTTCCTATTGAATCTCCACTCCACCCCCAACCCTCCAAAAAAAGCTGCAACAAATGAACAAAAACTGCACATGATACAGCATCTACATGGGCAAAAGTGTTTGTCTTTCTTGGAAATTAGGTCAATAGAAACCATAATTAAAAGGGTTTCTTTGGGTATGTATCTTCACTTCATCATGAAATATGAGCCAATTATCACCCTCTCCCTCTCTGAGGGATTCATTGGGCTGTAGCCCACGAATCTCATTATTTATGCTTCATGATACCCTACAATTTTATTTGTATTTTGTTATCAATTGTTGTTACTTCATGCGCTTTTTATTTTGAAAATTTTCAAGCATACAGAAAATTGGAAAAAAAATAGTATTTTTGGACAAACCATTTTGTATTTTAATATTTTTAATGGTTGATTTTAACATTCCCAGATATTGTTTATCCTTGTAGAATTCACATGTATGTAACTGAAGTAATATAGATTGAGTCTTTATTAATTGATCAATACTTCATTAGACAATTCCATATGCATTATTTATGTTATCTCAACCATTTCAATGTATTAAAGTCATTTTTCCCACTGTTAGACCCTTTCCTTTCAGTTTCATTTGTTTAGACATAACTGCATTTTATATATCTAATAGTAAACACTATATAATGCAAGGGTTTGCAAACCTCAGGTAGGTTTGCCCCACAGGACACATTTGACAATGTCTGGAAAGTTTGTGTTTTTTTTTTTGGTTCTCATAACTGAGGGCCACTACTGACATCTAGTGAGTAGAAGCCAGGGATCCTGCAAGGTATCCTACAATGCACAGAGCAGCCCCCTCACAAAAGCAAAAAATAATTTGGTTTAAAATGTCGGAAGAACCAAGGTTAAGAAACTCTGACATAACATAATCAATCTTTGTTTATGGGTTTGTATTGTTAAAATGTGTTAAAAGTGAGTGTGTTATTTCAACTCACAAATTCTTATGGAAAAATTTGAATAAAATCCATTGCATGGTAGCCTGAAAGAAGCAAGGTGTGGGGAAGGCACTAGAGGAGACTGGTGGGTATGGAACATACCACATGTACTTGAATCTTCCCCTCAGTGACAAGTGCAGTTCATTTGTTCAGCAGCTCTTCAGGACAGTTGGCCTAATTTCAACATAATTGCTCCTAAAACACTAAAATTTGAGTAAAAAAGTGTGCCTATAGTTTAACCTTTTATAAAGAAAAATCCACCTGAATGCTTTTATTCAATTACCTCTAAAGTGCCAAGGTATTGCTAAAATATATGGAAAGAAAAAAAAAAGTTAACAAAAATGACTATAAAAATTCATTTAAATGAATACCAAAGGTACCTTATTTTCTAAAAACATGTTTTCTTGTCAGTTTTTTGTCTTTGAATGTTTAAGTGATTGGATTTTTCCATAATACACATCTAATTCAATGCACCCCAAAGAGGTAGACTATATAAACACATCAGCTACATAAATAATCCCAAAACATGCCAGGAAGGTATCACATAATTAATTAGTATGGGAAATTAAAAATGTCTTTCTTTCTGTACCTAAACTTTGACATTATTTTCAAAAAGGAAGCTGAACTTGCTCTTGTCAAACATATCATGTGATTCAATTATCATAATGAATATATTCTGAAGAATCTGAAGATCTTTTCCAGAAGATATTATTTATATTATTTTATATAAACAGCTAGTTAAAAGCAAAGACACAGTTACAATTAATATATAAACTAATTTTAGTAACTTATTTGAAGACATTGCAGTTCATTAAGCAATTCTAAATAAATTAATTAGAAATGTTATTTTTAAAAGAAAAAAAAAAAAAAATAGATAAGACTTGTATTTGCTGAAAATTCTCCCAGGTGAAGGCTCAATGTATCTGATCCTGAGCTACATTTTGTTTTGTTTTTTTAATTTTTATAGGGGAATATTGGGGAACAGTGTGTTTTTCCAGAACCCATCAGCTCCAAGTCAAGCCGTTGTTTTCACTATAGTTGTGGAGGGCGCAGCTCACTGGCCCATGTGAGAATCAAACTGGCGACCTTGGTGTTAAGATCTCGTTCTCTAACCAATTCAGCCAACCAGCTGCCCCTGAGATGCATTTTTTACCTATAGCCATACGACATCGCTGGGCACCCTGATCTTTTCATTTACAAGATATGATTTTTGTGTTCGTCATTTGCATTTTCTAAACCAAAAATTTATTTTTCATCCTGAAATCAGAATGAAATGTCACCTGCCTTTTCTATCTCATAAAATGCTATGTGATGATGCATGAGAATTCATTGTATAAACCCTAGTGCATAACAGGTGCATTCAAATTTTGTAGATTTTAGTATAATACATTGAAAATATGAGCATTTCTTCAAAAAATTAATTCATAATACAAGTTTCCTTCTCTGAATCACACACAAATTTGTAAGTGTGGAATGTAGGCTTTAAGGTGATCCCTGTGAATTTCACTTCCTGGTTCTTGTGATCTTGTATGAGTTTATCTGGGACCTGTGACTCATTTCTAACCAATGGAGTGCAGCAAAGATGGTACATAGGTCTATGATTGCCCATGCATGATTACATAAGAGTGAAGTATCCGTCTTGCTGGAATCTCTTTCTCTACTGCTGGCTCTGAAGAAGCAAGCAGACATGAATTCTACAGCTGTAAGAAAATAAATTCTACTAGAACGCTTGGAGATCTAAGAATCAGATCCTTCTCTGGTCAAGATTTAAATGAGAACCCAGAACTAGCCAACCCTTGACTACAGCCTTGTGATAGTCTAAGCAGAAGACCTCGCCATTCCATGTCCAGAGTCCTGACTAATAGAAATTGTGTGATAATAATTGTGTATGTTTTGAAGCTGCCTAGTCTGTAGTAATTTTTTATACAACATAGAAAATTAAGACAATAAGTCATTCACAATATTTGTCTCCAGGTAGAAAGTTTTTGGACTATTTCAATTTTCTCTTTCTTCTCATAATGTGATTCTCCTGCATGGACAAGATTTGGCCTCCCCCTTGCAAGTCCTCCTCAAACTCAGTTCACATGGAACATTTGCCCATACTTTGCTCCAAGATGGAAGAAAGGGCTACCAGTACTATTGTAACAGGCTTTCCTGAAATAATATACATAATCATATAAAGCTGAACGATTCTGTTACTTTTTTTTTTTTTTTAACTTCAGACATTTTAAAGCTTATGATACACTAATATGCATAGGGTCTCTAAAAGGAGGTATATACTATTTAGTACCTTGTGAAATTATCTGAACAAGTAAGCCCTTAGAGCACCTATGAACAGCTCATGGGACATTGTGATGCGTGGGATAGTTTAGCAAATAATATATAACTCCAGACTTTCTGTTGGTAGTTATATTAAAGTAAGTGATGATGGTGGGAAATCTTACATGGTATTTATTCTTCTCTCACAGAGCCTTTCTAAGTCAACTGTAAATGAGAAAAATCAGACTAACATTTACTGAAATTCTACTGTGAACCAGGCACTGTGTTAGGCTAATTGCGCACATCAGTAGATCATTTCGTCCTCAGTGCAATATTATAAGGAGATATTATTCTCACTGTACCAACTTTAGACTTTGAGGATCAATGGGGATGAGAGACTTGTCAAGGCTTGGACTCAGCACTCCGCTGATCCCGGATCCTAAATTTATGTTCTTCTTATCACATCTTTCTACATTACTAAGGACACACTATTTTGTTTGTGAAGCAGAGTAATCAAGAAATTATATAAATATTGAGTGCTTAGTCCCATTAGGCAAATGGATATGGTTTTATTTATATAATTAAATAATAATGAGAAATTTACTAAAATTCATGACATAATTCCAGTTAACAATCAACATTCCCTTGATGCCTTGTGAGTAACAAGAAATCAGTTATTGATAGTTATGTTTTTTTGTCTTTTGCATTACTTAACTAGGTTCTTAAATATCTGTGTATTAAAGTTTGGTTCTATATTAAAAAAACAAACAAAAAAAAACACCCCAAAAACTGGAAAGTAAATATTGAGAGATCATTTTGAAATGCCTAACTGCCTTTCCTCAGATATAAACAGGTGGATAGAACAGCCCCACGTAGCACATATCTGCTCAAATGTGTTAGGAGGGAAATTTTTCACCTGCCTATTAGATTCTCTTTCAGCTGGTTTAATAATCAAATTGACATGAGACAGATTAGCAGGAGAAAACAAAGTTTATTAACATGCATACTTCCTGTATACTTAGGAAAGCTGAATAACTCACCCAAATGGCAAAAACCACCACCTTAAATACCACCTTCACTTAAAAGACAGTGAGGGTGGAGACTCAGTTTGGGGAGGTTACCAGGAAAAGCACAAGAATCAAGGGTGAGATTGCTATGCAGAATTAAGTCCCAGGCTACTCAGTTGATAGTGCAGGCAGTCCTGGTACAGTGAAAGACACACTTTTAGAAATGGAGACACTTCTTTACAAATGTAAATGTCCTTTTAGAAGGGTAACTTCCACTTGCATTTCAGAGTCCTCCCCTGTCTGCTGTTTCTTAATGTTTACCAGCCTACAATAATCAATAATCCCAAAAAGGGATATTTTGGGGTAGCAAACTCTGCTCCTCTTCAAATGCTTGCTTGGTAATATCCATATTAGCAGAGAAGTTTTACCTTTTTCCTGAGGACTTTACCTAAGAATATGCATACTAAACTCAAAGATTTGGCAAAATCTGGGGTTCTAGCATTAAATTTTGTGTGAATTTTGAATCTTATCCATGTCGGTTCCAACTACAATGTTTAAAAATTATTTCAAGAACAAAATCCTATTGTAATTAGTCTATTGATTTTGAAAATTCAATGTGTTGAAGAGAGCTGAAAGCATATCTCAAGGTAAACATCTGTTAATTTCTCTTCTGTATTCAGATTACAATCGTTTAGACAAGAGACTTCCACAAATATATGGACTCACAGAGCTGCCATTACCCCCCACTGCATCATGAGCTGTGTCAAGATAACCTAGGTAAGCTGTTTTAACCCTACCAATAATTAAAAAAAAAAAAAAAAAAAAAAAAAAAAATGTTAAGATGCTGTTAGTAAAAGGTAGCTCACTAATTTCAAACCTTGGAGTAAAGGAATCTCTGATTCATTGATTAGTCTCCTTTCTTACCCAAGGGGAAATTAGTCCAAGGAAATTTTTTTTTTTTTCAATGGGAGTGGATGAGTAATGATCATTATTTTAGCACCAGTTTTCAGTCTGTGTAAATTGAGAGTTTTAGATGACTCAGATCTCATGATAAACTCTTAGTGAACCAGCAAATCTTATTTCCATTGCAAAGATATATTAATGAAAGTTCATTTTATTTGGAGCTGTCTTACATTAGATGATTTGTGTTACACTCTTGAAGAAATATCTCCCAAAGGTTTGAATTTGTAATATAGTCTTACTAAATAAAATAAAATAAAATAAATATTTATGTAACTTACTTGGGTATTAACCATATGCTTTAAAAAATGTACTTTCTTTCTAAACAAAAAAAAAATAAGAATTTTCGGTGGATACAGTGTAATATATCCATACATAAATCCCCTACAAATACAGATGAAGGATGAAAAATATGAAAAAGATGAAATAAACAACATCTCTGGATTAAAAAAAAAATAACAACAACAAACATCCCTATGACTTGTCAGAGCAAAAACTGCACTGGACAACAGTCAAGGAAAACAATTTGAAATAAGAGGGGAGAGAAATCAAAATGTCATCTGAACTCTACTGAAACAGTCAGTTTTTAAAAACTGATGGGTGGTGCATTCTGGTCCACCTGTGTTTGCGAATAGGCCTTAAACAAAGACAATAAGTAAAATATCTTGTGTCTTAAGGATAGGAGGTAGTTTCACATCCTGGAGCCAGGAGTCCATCAAAGTCAGGCTCCTACTCTCCCATAGAGACTTGGATATCAGGAGTTGCTATCTTCCTTGATGATTACATTTCAAAGGTCTGCCTCTCAGTTCTTGGAAAAGATAGTCTTGGATTGTATGTAAATCTGGCAAGAGGCTTTCTAAAATATTTACATTTCAAAGAGGCAGATAAAAAATTTACAGAAAGTTTTCTAAAGTGCATGCTCTAACAAAAGGTAGGGAGGACCCTCTACAGCTATAGCATCTGGAGATTCTGTGAGGGCCAAGGCAAGCAGGAGGTCAGGGACCTAGAGGCAAGAAGAAGCATGTCTCAATTTTACTCAACTAAAGGAAACCTTGTGAAAGAGGAAGAAACGTCCCTCTATCCTCAAGGTTCTTTTAGCTGGTCTAATAATCAAATAGACATGAGACAGATTAGCAAGAGAAAATAACCAAACAGTACATACATATGTATGGGAACCCTGCATATGTGAGAGAGTCAGAGACCCCATGTGTGCAAGAGGTTCAGACACAGAAAGGAAAACAGGTATAAGGTGTTTTGAGCCAGGGATGAGGTAAGGTTCCTTGGGGCTTCAAAGAGTCATAGCAGGACTAAATAAAAGCAGATGTTTAATAAATAGAAATTTTCCCTGCCATATGGGTGTGTGTGTGTGTGTGTGTGTGTGTGTGTGTGTGTGTGTGTGTATATATATATATATATATATATATATATATATATATATATATATATGTCAAAAGAGTTCATTTCTGATCATCTCTTTTATGGGCAAGGCCTCTAATTTAATTTCTACTAGATAGTTGAGGGAGGGGCAGAAGTTTCTCTTGAGCCCACAGCTAAACTTGCTCAAAACGATCCTCGTACTGCAGAGGCACATCTTGGAGTTCTGAACCCCCACACATTCAGGCTTACTTAATTAGCCTAAAAAGGGAAAAGTGATTATTCTTGAATCCTAGGGCCAAATGAGTTCAGATTCCAGTGATTATCAGTAGTTTGGTTTCTGAAGGGACATGGTGCTACATACATGTGATCCATGGGAAAGAGAGTCTGAGGCAGCATCAGCATTTTATACTAAGTCTGTAGTTTATCTCCCGTTCATATGATCTGAAGTTAAATACAATGTAGTCAATTGTTTGTTATCACTATTTCTGGGTTTAAGAGGACTAAAAATATAGGCATAGAATTAAAACTAGGACATAAAGAAAGCCATTCATGTAATTCTCTGACTGACTTAGTCCTTCAGTCTTTCCAAGACCACCTTGGTTTAGGAATCTTGATTGTCCATTATAGGACCTCATTCTGAATGGTGGATAACTTAGCAGGATACAACCAAAGCCAAAAGCAAACAAGCAGACAAAAAGAATGCTGGACATTAGAAAAAAATGACAAGAAACACAAATCCCATTCATAATGTCTTAGACAATTTGATGTTACGAGAGAGAGAGACACCAATTACAATTAAATACAGCAGTTTCCCCTTACCAGCAGTTTTGCTTTTCACAATTTAAATTACCTACTGTCAATCTAGGTTCAAAAATGTTAAACTATCATTCAATCAACAATTCATAGCTTTTAATTTGTGCCCTATTCTGAGTAGCATGATGAAATCTTGTGCCGACCCACTGTCTTGCCCAGGATATTAATCATCCTTTATCCAGCACATTCATGCTGTACGTATAGTACAATAAGATAGTTTGAGAGAAAGAGACCATATTTATATAACTTTTGTTACAGTATATTTTTATGTCTTCTAATCTATAAATTAAACTTTGTCATAGATGTGTTTATATATTATAGGGGGAAAAACATATAGTATATATAGGGTTTGGTCGTATCTGTACTTTCAGGCATTGACTGGGAGCCCTGGCACGTATTTCCTGTGGATAAGCCATTGTAAAGTGGACTACTTCAGAGCTCCCCAAAACATGTTTGCGTATCAACCAGGGAATTGGGATTGAGATTGCTCTAGAGAGGAGTTGTGAATTTAGACATTTTAATAGGGTACATGAAAATATTTCAAGGAGAATATAACACTTGAGCAAAGACATGAGCTAGGTTGACAAGATAGTCCTATGGATATCTGAGTTTGGAGAGGGAAGGAGCATGAAAAACAAGTACAAGGGTTCAAGGAACAGCCAATAGATTATTGTGGAGATTGGAAGGAGATGAGATCACAGATACAATAGACCAGTTTGTGTTATAAGAATTTTAACTTAGGGAAAATCTTGAGCAGAGGTGTTTCATGATCTGACTTATGTTTTAAAAGGATCATTCTAGCTGCTGTGTTGAGACATGAAAGGCAAGCAAGTGTAGGTAAAATGTGGGTGGAGGGACACCTTCATTAATCTACATGAGCAATGATGGTGATTTGAACCAGAGTATTGCTTGTAATGTGTTTCATATAATATATAGAGTGAATAACCATACTGTTTACAACCTATATACGTATAACACATACCTTTCCCACACATTTACAAGCCATGTCTTTCCCAACTATGTCAATACTCTCTTCACCCCCTTTAAATAATCAAAGCTCTTCATGATGACTTACAAGTATGTGGCCAAAATGAGTCAACTTTGACATCAGATTACAATATTATTTTTATTTACTTTAATCAATTATTCTTGACATTCTATACCAAAGATATAGTCAATATGGTAGAAAGCAGTTAAAGGGATTTTGCAGCATGAGCACACCAACTGAGACAGGTTAGTTAGCATGTTGTTAAACAGACAGGAAAGTTCCTGGTGGAATAAACAAAAGACAGCCATTTCCTAAAACTCCAGATTCTGAATTCTCAAGTAGCTCATTCACTCCAGGACAAATGGAGCAGATTTAATAGACAGGAATGAGTTATTTCGCTAATCCCCTCAGGATGGTCAAACAGAGCAAAAAACCTGGTAGATGAATTCCATTACAAGGTGTCATTTCCTTTCTTCAAACAGGCAAGCAAAGATGTAAGAATAAGAACCTTTGCCCCACGAGGGCATCCCATTTGGGAACCCCTTCCCACTCAGGACATGTAACCCTTTTAATAAACTATCCTCTTTTACAACTCACCTCTCCTTGGTCCATGCTTCCATTCTTCGGTTTCACGAGACACGATCCCGGCACTGACACAGAAAAATCTCCTTCATCACAACTGGAAGTCAGGATATTCTTTAAGAGTACATGCATACGCCAATAGTTAAAATTTTATACTGTGGTCACTGCTATCTGAATTATTACCTAATTATATCTAAAATGCATTTGAAAGAAAGAAAATCACTATCTCTCCATTGGAAAATACCTCACTACCACCCCCCCATTAAATATGATTATACTTCTCTGATAGCCTACAAAATAAAAATAACACTTTTATTCTTAAGCTATGAGGGCTCTGTATTATAAAATTGTAGATTATCTACTCTCACATCCTGCTTCCTTGCTCACTTCTAAATCACCCAGCTATAATCTCTCCTTATATTTTCTTCCCAAATGGTGGCATTTTTATGTGATTTACAGTTTTATGACCCTATTAAAAAATATTAACTTCAATAACTCCTGCTAAATATTTTCCTTTAGAGATTGCATCAAATTTTTCTATTTTGACTTTTCTTTGGAAGATAAAGTCTTTATCTTTCTCTAAAGTAGAGGTAAGACATATTCAGGCATATGATCACGGTTTTAATAGAAATTTAGAAATGAAACTTAGAAGCTTAATGCAGTCATGAACATTGTGTGATTCCTGAGTCATGGTCAAAAAAACACACAAAAATCTTGGATTTATGAATCACGGAGGAATGTGAGTTCAGACTCCTTACCAGTTCTCTAAATTTGCCTAGGTTTAGAAACTATTATTTATAAAATGAAATAACATACCAACTGAACAATAAACTATTTTGTGAACAATAAAGAGATATAATTCCTAATTGCTATTATTCAGACTGCTTGCATAATTCTAATGAAGAGACTACCCACCACCTCCTCCCCTACTCCCCTGCCAACAAAATATCCTGGACTTTCATTGGTTTTTATTGGATATTAAAAAGTTTTTGGTATAAAAAGTCAAGGATTACTTGCTTATGATTTGAACTCACTGGATGATATTTCTGTGGAATCATACAAAAGGTGTCTTTCAGATTATTGGGTGAAATGTATCACTTAAAGCAGAAAGGCTCTAAGATCCAGTGAGATTAGGAGCAGCTCTAAAAACATAAAATGAATGGTGATGATATGAAATAAAATGGACTATAAAGGTACCCTGCTACACAAAGGTAATTTGAATAGGCATATATATAAATATATACCCAAGTGTGTGTATATGTACATATGTAATGCATATGCAATATGTCAAATTCTGTTTATAATATATGTAATTCATCTGAAATTACCCACAAATAGTACAAACTCCAACTGAATAATCCAAATAATCATTTCAGTTCTTTCAAATTCTATTTGACTATAAAATCACATTTTTCAGCTACATCAAAATTCCTAAATCTGCTTATTTTTTTTTACAAGTGGGTTTGGTATTTCAGTCTTTAGAAATAGAGAAAATTTACTGGAAAAAATTCAATATATATTGTGCATTCATAGTGTATACATAAAAAGTCCTTTGCTTCCTATGATTTGAAATATTTCACAGTACCATGAATAAGTATTTGAGAGTAATTGTGCTCAAAAAACAAAATAATTGCATTCACATTCACATCATTTTTATTTGGGAATATTTTAGCTAAAGTAATAAGAGGTCATGGGCCAAATACATTATGGTAAATATTAAGATGAACATTAAGGAAATTAATGGTTTTATATGAGGAAATTAAATTCAGAACTTTGGTGTATTGAGGAAAAGATTAGGGAAAAACAAAGTCACTTATTAATCACAGTATAAGGCACCTGGAAAATGTTTGTTCTTTTCTGAAATATTTGCCAGGACAATATTCAAAGTCAATGCTCCAAACACAGTGTCTGTGTTCACTGCTCAGGACTAGGCATCATTTATACTCCTAAGGCTGTGTTAGCATCTGGAAACCAGAGAGAGCGTGAAGATGGGTGAGAAGAGAATCAAGTCGTGGAACAGAAGTGGCATGTGTGCTTAAAGTAAAAATAATAGTCTAAGCTGCTGGAAATAAGTGAAGTACTCCATTTTTAAAATCTACAATACTCTTGTTTATTTCTTAAATTATTTGACTTTTTAAGCAGATGTGTAAAATGTGGATGTAAAATATGAGAAAATGAAAACATACCACATTTAAAAATTTGTTATAAATAGAAATGAATAATATGATGTGTGTGTGTCTAATACTTAACATGTCCTTCAAATAAAATCAAACTATCCTACATGTTTATAGTAAACATATATTTAAAGGAACAAGATTCTTCCTTTCAATTATTTTGACAGCAAGAGAGACTGTTATCTTGACTGTCGTGCGTGCATTTTTGTACATGCTATGAGCCTGTAAAACATTCTTTATTGAGTAAAAATTAAAACAGGGCATAGTAAGTAAATGAACTCCGCATCTCCCTTGACATTAAACATTTTAATTGTATAAGATTGGGATGAAAGAGCAAATAGCAATAGTTTGAGGCTGTTTTGTGTCTGCGCTTAATTGAAAGTTTTATGTAAAAATAATGTTTTTAGAAGTACCCTGCAAGTCTCTTCAGCCCCCACAATACATATTTACAGAAACATTGCCATTTCACAGCTAAAGTCTGATGTACTATATTCTGTGCAGCAGTTGGTATAAAAAGATTTTTAGAAAGATAGCTCTAGGTTTTTAATTGTTGTGGCTGTTATTATAGTGTTTTTATCATGATGCTTTTTTTCCTCACAATTCTTAATAATAGCAAGGTCATATATGTGGAGGTTATATTTTTGGTCCCTGTGTTAACTACCATTATCCCGTGAAGAAATTTGTTTTTTTTAAAGAAGAATTAGAGATCAACTGAAGTTCATCCTTTTTAAAAAATGTAAATATTAAAACTCTTCCCTTTAACTATACATATTTTTTTCATGGTAAAGAGTTGGGATAATAATCAATCCCAGTGGTGGCAAATAAGCTTTCTTTCTTCTTTCTTCCTTCTTTTCCCCTCCATTCCTTCTTTTCGTTTTCCTTTCACTTTCTCTTTTTTGTGTATTACAATGCACTTGTGGATTTTTGTCATTGCAATACTTTATATTAAATTACAGTAGCTCTCTTTTTGTTACTTATATTGGCTATAAGAACATCGAAAATTCAACAACAAAAAGACAAGTAACCCAGTTCAAAAATGGGCAAAGGACTTGAGTAGATATTTCTCCAAATAAGATATACAAATGACCAAAAAGCACATGAAAACATTTTAAACATTATTAGTAATCAGGGAAATACAAATCAAAAACACAATGAAGTACCACTTCACAGCCAGAAGGATGGCGATAATAAAAATTATATTTGTAAAACATAGTAAGTGTTGATACGGAAATAGAGATATTTAAACACTCATACAAGGCTTCAGGAAATGCAAAATGGTTCTGCTGTGGTGGAAAACAGTTTGGCAATTCCTCAAAAAGTTGAAAATGTAATTATCATATTACTACATAATTACACTCCTAGGTATATACCCAAAGGAACTGAAGACAGGTATTCAAACAAGTACAGGTACTTGCATGTTCATAGCTGCGCTTTTCACAATAGCCAGTAAGGAGAAACAATACAAATGTCCATCAGTGGATAAATGAATAAATAAATTTTGGATATGTTTTGGGAAAAAAAATCCACATACAATGGATATTACTCAACCAAAAAAGGGAAAATATACAGGCACATATTATAACATGGATGAACCTCAAAACATTATGCTAAGTGAAAGAAATTAGCCGCCGTTTTTTCTTTCAGTTCTGTCAATTTTTGATTCACATACCATAATTTGAAGCTCTATTGTCAGGGGCATATCCATTTAAGATTGTTATGCCTTCTAGATGAATTAACTGTTTTATCAATATGTAGTTTCTGTTTTTGTACCTTGAAATTTTCTTTGGTCTGACATCTACTTTGATTTATAACCACTGCAGCTTTCTTTGGTAAATGTCTGAATGTAAAATCTTTTTTTTTTTCATTTTTTTTATGTTAAAGGAAACAGAATCTTGTGGGGTCATGTTTTGTTTTTCGATTGATTTTTTTGTTGTTTTGTTTGTTTTTATCCATTCTGACTATCTTTGTCCTTTAATTAATGTGTTTATACCATATATGTTTAATGTATTTATTGACGTTTGGATTTAGATCTATTTTATTACTTATCTTTTGTTTATTTCCTCTGTTTTTTGTTTGTTTTGTTTGTTTGTTTGTTTCTATATTTACTTTCCTGCTTTCTTTTGAGCTATTTGACATATTTTGGTATCCCATTTTAATTTATCCATTTTTTATTACATCTCTTTGTGTAATTTTTATTGCTTATGAAGAGAACCAAAATTGTGACACCCTGAAGCTGTCTTTTGGCGATACTGATTTTAAGCTGTTTATTAAGAAATAAGCCTCAAAAGAATCTTTGGCCCTTCTCCCCCTTTCCTGGGTGTAAGAGATGAGAGAGAGAGAGAGAGAGAGAGAGAGAGAGAGAGGAAATGCAGTTATTCTTACACAATATCTCTATCCTATTATTCAGCCAGAAATATCAGGCTTCTCCTGGAGCATTCTTTACTCATGCCCATGCCCTCTTTGTAATTTTGTGTTATTTTGCATTCTAGCTAGGGAATATCAGTGGGAGGAAAAATGGTAAAGTTATGCTGGTTCTGTGGCATTTAGAATTCTGTTTTTTTTTGTTTTTGTTTTTGTTTTTTTTTCCCAAACTGCCTGCTATTATTTGTTTTTCAGTCTTCAAAAAGCTGACCCATACATTCTGTCCAAATTTTATAATTACAGTGGTAAAGACAGGGTGGAGTCTTATTTAATTTTAACCTGGGCAAGCATAAATAATTTAGATCTCCAGTTTATCCTATTCTATTAATAGTGACTATTGTGTTCTAACTGATACATAATGCCAAAGTCCATGATATATTCATTTTACTGACCATATTGTGAGGGCTAAAAAAAAAAAAAAAGAATACTTTTCCTCCCTTCTAAATTCTTTTAACTGGGCTTATAATCCAATAAACAGAAACAGATTAACAGAAGATCAAATGTTTAATATATATGCATGGGAAATCCACATAAATATGAAAATTCCAAAGACTGTGAGGCAACATAAGGTATGGGACATTTGGATGAAGGAGAAGTGGTGGGGGATAGGATATTAGATTTCAGAAGTGAGATTGGGGAGTTGAGGAAGAAGGGAACATATATGGCAGGAAAATCCCGCTAGGCAACTCAGAAGCAACGGCACACAGTGGATATCTAACTAACAGGTAGGAGTCTTCCTGACTAATGCTGGGGTGAATGTTCTTAAAGTGTTTAAACCAAGGCTCCCTTCCTGGAGCAAGTTTTTCTGTCTGAATCTCTTGGGTAGGAAAGTGTCAAAGGTTCTTTCTGAGTCCTGTTTCTTAATAAGCAACTTAAAATCAATATCCCAAATAGGCAGCTTCATTATGATAAAATTTAGTTCCCTTCAATGTTTTTCCTCTAATTAGTAATAAGGGCATACAAGTATTTTGCATCATCTTGTGGGCTTCTTAAGTCATCCTGAAACTATCTGAATAAACTACCAGTCAGCTTACTTGCCTCCTGATGTGTTTTTTCGTGGTTTTCTATTACATTTTGAATATGTGAATGTCTCTTTCTTCCTCTTTAAGTCACTTGTTGAGTCATAAACCTTGTCATTTTCTTGTTATGTCTATCATTCAGTTTTTGTGAAATTTCTAATTAACAATTGATTTCCACAATATCTAGGTAAAGAGTACCTTACGTGACTTTCTATTTAAGTAAGACTGTTCAAAGTTTCTATTACATCTCAAGTCAGTTTTAGTGACTACTTTTTTTTCCCAATTTTCTAGGAAATTGTCAGTTTTGCATATATGTGCCAGTTGAATGACACACCTTAATAATAATATTTCATTAGCTTTTAAATCTGGCTTAAAAATAATAAAAATAATTTACTTTTATATGGCACAAATTCAGTGCCCAGTACCATTCTACATATTTCACAAATAATAACACACTTAATCCTCTTGATTAAAGAGTGACAACCCATAAGACAGATACTATTGATATGATTCTCCCAATTTTAGAGTTGAAATAACTGAGGCATAAATACAAATTTACATAGCTGATAAGTTGTAGAGCCAGGTAGACTCAATTCTGTCTTTGTTCTTAATGTCTTTAACATACCTCCTTTCTATTACTGGATTATGTGTTTATTTTCTTCAGTATCTCATTTTTCTTTGAGATTATTACTTTCATGTTAGTTTTCTTCATAATACTACTCTCATGGCTATTCCTCTTTGCATCTCTGCTGTTTTGTAAAATATTCAACATTATTTTATTTCTCAGTACTAAACACGTATTAAATATTGTGATATTTTTTTCTTTTTCTTTCTTTTTTTTAATTTGGAAGTCAGGTTTGGAGTCTGGCAAGCATTTTCTTTTTTAATCCTTCAGTAGTAATTCTTTGAGGATCGTCATTACTTTTAAATAATATTCTCATCTCTCTTCGTTTAGTACCATTTCAGTATTGTTGATCAAGATCTTGTTCTTTCATGTGACTAATTTGTTTTGAGGAAGTTGTGACTGTTTTTAGTTCCCATGGTTTCAGATTAGTCCATTAGACTCCCAAAGACAATGGGACATAAACAAATAGGGGGAGGTGTATATTTGGTAAGTGCAACATTACAGGGGCTAGGAAATGGTTTCTTCTGAGCTGAGATACATAGAAAAAGCCACTTTTTAATAGCCAGCCCTCTCAGGATATAAGAGGCTATCATCTTCTTCTCTTCTTAGAGACTGAATAATTTAGTCTTTCAGTGCCTGAGTTCTTTTGGATCATAGTCATAGCAGGATTGAGGATTCCTTCCACAGATCATTCAAGTGTCCAGTACAGATGGAGTACCCTAATTTGTCATGACATACTAATACAGAACTCTCTTCATGATTTAAAAGAGAGATAAAACTTTTTTTTTTTTTTTTGGTGATCTTCCTGTTCTCTCATGGTATTATAGAGAATGAGGGAAATCCCCTGGAATTTGACCAGAATAAAAGAGCCTTATGCATATTATCTGAGCTAAACAAGCATCCCAATATTTGTTGCTGTGTTCAGGCTATATCATCCCAGAATCCATTATATTCACATTGCTTTTTAAAAGGTACTTTTCTGACTCTCTTACTGCACACTTAATATAATAAAATCTTAAAGGTAGCCTCTTAAGCTTTTCATTACATATTTTGCATTTTGAAATGCAAAATATATCACCTTTTATTAAAACAATTGTTTATACTGTGAAAAATTCACCCACTGACTAATGAACTATTATTTATTAGTTTCCTTTTCAGGAAAGATGTAAAGCTAAATAAAAACATACTAAAACAAAATTATGTTTCAAAACATATATGGCAAATGTAAATGTTGCTGAATGAAACTGAGAAAAACAGCAATTAATAATCAAGGTAGTGAATCTGTCATGTAGAATTCAATTATAGAAATAGTATCATTAGAAATGATAATGTGGAATTTATGCAAAAGATTTGGATTTATACAAATGTAGGTACTGATCACTGTTTATGCAAACCTGTTGCTTTTGCGTTTGGTGCTGAGCCTGAAGTGCAGGGCAGTTTGTCAGAAAAGAAAGATGGATGTGAAATGGAGTAGAGTAACTGTGAACTGGAGCCCATGAAAAACAGATAGAATCTGCATTGGTCTCTCACAACCTCCCTTTTCAATGATGAAGGTGACATGCTAGAGAAACTGGTGCCCAAGAGTTGCAGAAAATGAAGAAGATCTGGCCAGAGCTGAAGGAGCAATGGGCCAGGCTTTTGTCCCAGGTCAACAAGCTGGGCCAACATATCCGCGACTATATGTGTGAATTACAACACCACTTGGCTCTGCACTGCCCTCTACAACCTAAAATGAACTTGGCTACTGCTGCACTTTTGTCTTCCAGCTCCTACATAAAATGTCTCTTGTGGTCCATGATGACAGAGAAATATGGAACTGGAAAGTTAGTACCAGCTTAACTTGGTTGACTCTACAGATCCAAAATAAGGACTAAGAGAACTTGTTGGTCTATGGAATTTTTTAAAAAAGGAGTTATTGTAAAAGCTTATTTTTGCTCCGAAAAGAACCATGAAACATTCCATCCTGATGAATAACTACTTAGTGTGCTAACTTGAGATACTATATTATTTTAAAATATGTTATTACTTCAATAAATTATGTTTCAGGAAGTAAAAACATGCCACTGAATGGATTTCTGAAGTACAAGTTCTGATAATTAAGTTCATGAACTTGTTGCAACAATGTTGCTAACCGTTTTTTGAGATCAGAGGGATTATTCACTATGTATTTGTACTAACAGGACAAACAGTTAACCAAGTTTACTATTTGGAAGTGCTGAAAAGGCTGCGTGAAACAATTGGACGACCTGAACTTTTCGCCAACAATTCATGGCTCTTGCATCACGACAATGCGCCAGCTCACATGGCACTGTCTGTGAGGGAGTTTTTATCCAGTAAACAAATAACTGTATTAGAAACCCTCCCTACTCACCTGATCTGGCCCCCAATGACTTCCTTCTTGACCAGAAGATAAAGGAAATATTAAAAGTAAGACATTTTGTTGACATTCAGGACATCAAGGGTAATAGGACGACAGTTCTAATGTCCATTCCAGATAAAGAGTTCCAAAATTGCTTTGAAAGGTGGACTAGACACTGGCATAGGTACATTGCTTCCCAAGGGGAGTGCTTTGAAGATGACCATAGTGATATTCAGCAATGAAGTGCATAGCACTTTTTCTAGGATTAGTTTGCGAACTGACTTGTCAGACCTCGTATATTAGAATTTGAGCATTCTGTGTCCACTTTAAATTTTTCAGTGTCTGTTTTTTTCTCATAATTTCTTCATATCCATAGATGTTAATTTCAGTACAGATATATAAACCATAATTGTTAAAATATTGTTAGTAGACGTAATCATGAACTGTCTATAGGTGTCATAAATTACATATTTGTCAAAATAAAAGTGACTTTGTTCTACAACAGAAAACAATGATCCAAAGTTTAATAAAAATAGCATGCCTAATGTGATGTGAGAGTACTTTGTGAAACCCAAGTGCAAGAAATAGAACCCAAATTTTATCTTGCACTTTTCACACCAATTTAATGCACATTAAGGATAATGAAAGATAAAGTTAAATTGATTGACAAACAAAATGCTATGATGTTTTTCAAACTAATGTAATTATAATGTATTATTCAGATTTTGGGTGTCCTTAGCACTGAAGCAAAAACGAGAGTATATTCTATATATTTTCTTCCTTGAAATATAAAATACTAGATAATTCCACAAAACACTGTAATATTGGAATAATAAAAAAATCAAGTCATCCCATGAACTAGACTTTAAATTTTTGGA
Organism: Rhinolophus sinicus; assembly: GCF_057876585.1. Lineage (NCBI taxonomy): Eukaryota > Metazoa > Chordata > Mammalia > Chiroptera > Rhinolophidae > Rhinolophus > Rhinolophus sinicus. Next base: position 78,565,335 of record NC_142502.1, on the reverse strand, counting down.
CATTATGACGTATATGCTATTCACCTGATATACGTAGCCTGATACATGCTTGACACATAATAAATAATAAATATTGTTGCCACGCAGCAGCCTACCTGTCTGTCTCCTCGTACCTGCCCCTAAAGAAAGGAGAGTCTGTGAGACGGATCCTTTCAGAGACTTTGCTTCACCTTTGTGCTTACACCTTATGTCTCCCTGTTTGGCCCCAAAAGATAGCTGGCTAGTCAATGATGGGTAAGATTCCCCACGGGGAAGGGAGTGGGGGGAGCAACCCAAGCCAGACACAGCCACGTGGGGACCATCTGGGGAACTCACAGGGTTGATAGAAGTGGGCACAGACCCCCACCTTCCCCTGGCTAAGGAGAGCCTCTGCCTCTGTGGCTGCATTCCTTCCCACAACCTGCAGGGAAAGTGACTCAATAATGTGCTCTCCATCTATTCATATGCATAAAGGTTTTGTCTCTTGGGGAAGTACATTCATCCTGAGACTTAGGGTTCCACTGCCTGCAAGCAAAGGTGATTGGTTTAAATCAGTTTCCTATTGTAATGTATGGGATTCACAGATCTTGAGATTGACAAGCTTTATCTCTTTTACTTCCTCACCTAACTAATAAAATCTATGTGTAGGCCCCATTCGGGGTTCAGTCCTTGAGGCTGGAGTTCTTTGGCCCCACTTGCACTCTACTCTTGACTACTGTCTTTCTTAACCCTGAGCCGCACATCTTGTTTCCCACAGCTCTTTTCTTGCAGGACGAGACAAAATATGTTGAATTTATAAAAGGATTACATGGTGTTCACTAGTGTGGGAGAGTCCTCTCAAGTCAGGACCTAACGGTATAGCTATCTAAAATGTTCTCAAGTGGCAATTACCAATCCACTGGGGGAAGAGACTTGAACATGGACTGGTGCAGAAAAACACAAATTGTACTAACAAAATTCATATTTCCTTTCTGTAATATAAAGTTGTTTTGGAAAATGACTTCCTAGCTAGGGACTCCATTAGCTAGAGATATTTTCTAGCCAAGCTGACATTTGGTGTGAACCTGTGACCAGCTCTTATTTGAGTGAGCCAGAGATTTGTTCAGCTTGCTGGATTCAGAGTGCAACCAAAATACAACACACATATGCATACATGCATATAATGCATAAATCATAGCATTATGTCATGAATGGTGTGCATGTACAGGATGGATCATACAGTATACTGCATCTCAAAACCACTCTTCTAAGTATATCATTTGACTGACAGTGGCATAAGTGTATATGTATTCATCTGTAACAAAAACAAATTTCATACACATATCTGCCTCTGGCAATATCCCAGGAGGTTTGTAGTATATAGGTTGAGAACTACTGGCATGGACCCTCTAACTTTCTGCCAGCTATTTGATTCCAGAGTGCCTCATGATTTTTATGCAATTACAAAAGTTATGTTTGAGAGACTATTTTTCAAAGTAAAAAATGCACTTAACCAGAATATCTAAGCAAACGCAACACTGTATGTAATTTTTTGAGAGGAATCGGTAAAATGAATGCAATCTCTAACCCAGTTTATTTTCTTTCTTTCTTTCTTTCTTTCTTTCTTTCTTTCTTTCTTTCTTTCTTTCTTTCTTTCTTTTCTGGTAAGACTTTTCTGAGGCATTGTTTTCATATTAAATTCATGAAATCTGTCGCAATCTAAAATATTATGCATTATTTCTCCACTAAAAGTTGCCTCTGGAATTATTCCTGAGACTGTTGCCATAATAAGTAGAAAAGTTTTATATATATATATATATATATATATATATATATATATATATACACACACACATATGTATATCTATAGAGGCATACATATGAAAACATATAAATATATAAGTATGCATTTAAATATATTAAAATTTATTTTTATATGTTTAAATATATAAATACAAATATTTTAATATATATGTTTATATATATATATATATATATATATATATATATATATATATGAAAAATATACCCATATGAAAGCACTGATGGGAGACAGAACTGCATAGTTGAGCAAGAACCTGTAGGTCAATCTACTGAATATCCTGTGTGGTAGATGTTATTTCCTTACCAAGGGACAATTTTCTCTTCTTCTTTCCTCCTAAAATTGCCTGGATTTTGTTTAAGAAGAAGGTGGAGATATCTTGATGTTAAGGAAGTTAAGTCACTTATTATACCCCCAAATCATCATTGGTCTAAACATGTATGGGTTATTCTATTCCATTGGACAATGTGATGTAAGAAGATTTTTTCTGGTAACTTCTAGAGAGATGTTTCTCCCGATTAATAAGGAGAGACTAGAAGACGGCTGTGTTTTTCTGGTGCTGCTTTCTGTTTGGATGCTAGTCTGTGTTCTGATGCAACCACAAATTGACAGACATGAGTTTTGAAAGCCAGTATTTGTAGATGTGGAATGATGAAAAGCATCTCAGATCTTCATAAAATATGTTATCCACTGAATTAAACTTTGGACAATCTATTTTAGAAAATTTAAGAAAAAGATAAATATCCTTAAATTTTAAACTATGGTCAGGATTTATAATTGAAAGCCATTTTAAGTCCTGTAATCAGAGCATAGTACTGATGCAAAGCACATAATAAAGATAAATATGAGAATCAATGATTATTTTAGTGACTTGAAACCTTTTTCTAAGTGCTTTAAATATATTAGGCCATTTAATCTTCAAAACAACATACTGAGATAGACATTAATAAAGTGTTCAAAGAGGAATGTGAGATACAAAGACATAAAACTTTACAAAGATAATATATCTCGGTGATAACTGAACCAACATTAAAATTCAGCCAGGAGTGATTGGGAGTCTGGGATTTAGCTATTAAATTATGATTTCTTAGGGAAAAACAAACAAACAAAAAACACACAAAAAAAACTCCGTGGAAAACAATGATATTTCCTTTTAACTTTTTGCTTCTAATAAAATTTATTAAATTTACTGTGATCACTACAGAGCAAATTACAATGTCTAATTTTTAATGACAGAATAGCATTTAATAATCTACCACTGAAATTTAACTGTCTCTAAATTGTTCACAAAAACCTATATATTCATTGCATTTCAGATGCCAATTTACTTCATTAAATTTATTTTTCTGTAGACCAGAAAAGGCAGGAAGAAGATAATTATAATGGAGTAATTGAAAAGTTTGGAATAAATTATGGAGAGTTTTACACTTCTCAGTTTTTTATAAATAGTTAAACATACATTTTTGTAAGAAGTGTTGCACAATTTTATAGCTAAAATTTAAAATTTTTCTCTAACGAAAGACTGAAATATATGTGAGCACATCTACATTCCTGGTTAACTGAGTTTTTATATTTCATTCACTGGAGAAAGAGTTAAAAGGAATGCCTATATGATAGAAATTAGATTTGTTCATTGTTTAGGTTTCTGCTTATTTCTATCGGAAATGTTTAATAGTATAATCAGAAAAATATACTATTGGCTCCATTAATATAATCATCTATATTTATTTGAAGCGATATGATATAAATGTAATAGAATTCTATTTGGTACATTATTTTTCTGGAACGAGTAGATTGGTTTAAACTGACCTTCAAATTATTACTTTTATTAAACACTTTCATAACCAGATATTCTCTTTGACCCTTCTTGCTGTGGTCTAATACTCTAGGCTTTCATCCCATTGTCTGGTGCTTTAATCTGCCCTTTATGTAAGTTGTAAATTGAATTATATGCTTCACTTTTTTATTTCAAATTTGCTTCTGAACCTTTTTCTATAGGATTAACCTATTTTTTATGCTTCCCAAACTCTAAGTCAAGAAAGAATTCCTTCTGAGCTCCATTTAAGCCTGGGGGTATTCATACTATATTTAACATCCAAAGCACTGACGTGACCTGGAGGAAAAGGGGTGGAACCACAATAATATTGGCAGAAACTGGCAGGACGAAATATATATATATATTTTTTTTAAGTTCTTATTTAACTCTGCAGTATATATTTCCAGACATATTGCAGGCTATTACAGTATAGACTATGGATTTTACGTGAAATTATTTTTTTTAAACAAACAGGATGAAAGAGAATACTGCATTATATGAAATGAATTACATTGACTAAATTTCCCATACAGTTGTCATGACAACCCTCATAGTTTCCATAATGTGTAGACTATTAAGTGTTGAACTAGATGTGCTTTAAAAAAAGACACTAATGTTCAAAGAGACATTTCCATTATAACTCCTTGAACAGACTACAGGATTATTATGCTTCAACAGACAACCTGTCTTTCTTATGCTGTTGCTTTGGATCACAAAATGTGTGAGAAAAGTGAAAAGCAACCCTATAATATTAGAGTTCAATGATAGTTTCTTTAAATGTCAGGTACTTCAGCCATTAGCAGATGCTTGAGTCCAATCTATGGAATCCATGACAACTGTTGTCCAGCTGATGTGAATATCTATAGCCACTGTGAATTTACCACTTCTTTGGGGGAACTTTCCTCAAAGTAAAGAAATTCTGAACATTAGAACACTCTCCTGAAACCATATTCCTTTATGTTTTACCCATTTCTTTTTTTCTTTTGTAGTTATAAGTTTGAAAGATCTTCCATAAACAAAGTGACCCTTAAAATAATTAAAGTGAGTTTATGTTTGAACTCATTCCTGTAGTTATTGAACTAAATAATATAATTCCCAACAACTACTTTCATACAGCTATCTATAAATATATTTTCATCCTGATATACTTTTGTGAGAAAGGTACTCCAGGTTGGTTTAGATCAAAATTTAAAGAGTATGAATCTCTTCCATCATTCTATATCCTTGATTAACTGAGAAATATTGATTTTATAATCATTTATAGATTTTAGTCACATAACTTCTAAAACAGGTTTGGCCATGAAAGAAAGGGTCTCCTTAGATAGCATCACCACTACTAAATCCAGTAAGTTATCCTAATGTCACCAATTTTTATTTGTACAGTTCAATTATTCTGATTTATTTAAGCTGCATTCTCACTTTCCATCAAACATACCTAAAGAATGATCAAGACATAGCATATTTTACAGACATAAAATTGCATTCCGTTCATAAACATTCTCTACCTAAGCCTATCTAGAGCGACTTTTATTTTCCTCTGAATTTATCCAATTTTCAAAATCAGTTTAGCCAATATTTATTGACCCTCAAACATGTGCCAATCATTTTGCTAGAAGACAGTGGAACCAAGATAAATAATCTAGGAAGGAAAGCAAATATATACACGGAAATTTCAATTTAATAGGTTAAGTTAGTATTAGGTAGTGCTATAGACTGAATGTGCCTTTCTCAAATTCATGTGTTGAAACCTAATTCCCAGTGGGATGGTATTTGGAGGTGGGTCTTTGGGAGATGATTAGGTCATGATGGCAGAGCCCCTATTAATGAGACTACTGCCTTTATAAAAGAAACCACAAAGAGCTCCCCCTTGCCTTTTGCCATAGGAAGACACAACTAGGAGACAGACGTCTATGAACCAGGAAGTGGGTTCTCACCAGACATCAAATCTGCCAGCACCTGATCTTGGACTTCTGAGTGTCTAAAATGAGAGATACATTTCTGGGCTTTATTAAGTCACCCAGTCTATGGCATTTTGTTATAGTAATCTGAACAAAACGTGCAGAGAATCCCATTCCAACAGAGAGGAGAAACACCAGGACGATTTCAAACATTTTCCCCAAACTGATGAAGACAGAGATAACTCCTCAGTATATGAGGATGAATTTGTCTAAGCTCTGTAAGGAGAGCATTTCAGGTAAAGGGAATATTGTGATGAGAAGATGGAGATGTATAAAACAGTAAGAGGTGTGTGGGGAACTATATAAGCTATCAAACATTTTAAAGCATAAATACAGAGAGGACAGGGATGAGATAGGTATGTGCCAAGTCACATTGAACCTTGAATGATTAAAAAACTTGGATTTATCTGGAGTAGTAATCCATTGATGAGTTTTAAGCACATTTATAATGGTTCTCTATATTGTCTTCTGGTGGGAATTTATATAATTTCCTTAATTAGCTACCAACGATACTTGCAGGTAAGGCCTTACTTCTAACTCATTATTATAATATAATAGCATGATTCAAAAAACATTTAGTAAAAAAAGAAATAAAGTACAATATAAACCTATATGATTAAATATTGTATTGTAAGAAGCCATGTGATGTATCTTTCAAAGATTATATTCTGTCAACCCTTCTGTCCTCAGATTCTAATAATTTTATAGTGGATGAATCCTAAAGACATGCATGTACATTTCTCAATGTGAAACACCAGCCACTTTAAAATCTTTTCTTTGCAAAGAGTTTTGGATTCTACAAATGGGAAAGTTTGGATTCTTCAGTACATCTGTAAAGCAGCTTGACATCTACTTTACAGTACATGAATTGTTGAAAAGACCAATTGAAGATAAAATCGTTTTAAACTACTTGCTACTTAGAGCAATCCTTTGCAAAACTTCAACCTCAAAACATAGTCTCTGTTGGATTCACTATGTCGACTAGTTATATGTACCTGAGAACTAATTCTTATCTACATGGAATTACAGAATCATTACTCTGTTGTGACAATTCACACTCCAGAAAACAAAGCTATGTCCTGGCACAAGGTGAATTAGATTGCTGCCTTGTCAAAACAAGCCAGAATACATGGCAGAACACAATATCACTCAGGAGCGATAAATTACAGCACACACTTGCTACTAAATATGAAAGAATGTCTTTTATGGGGCTCTTTAATAGCTCTGTTAGACACACAGAAAATAGAAATGAATTTTAATACATTAATTTATGGCCAATTTAGTCACCAGAAAATGTAAGCAATCATGGAAAAAATATCAAGACCAAGATTCTGTCCTAATTCTGTTACAAGCAGGTGACATTGGAGAGACTACCTACCACTCTGGTTTTGATGGATTAAGTTTCAGTGTTTGTCAAATGGTACACTAAGTCATTGAAATCATATAAAATGTTAACAGTGTTATGTATAGATTTTTGTTATAAATACTATATATTTAAAAAATAATGTGACAGTTATTCGGCGGATATGAATCAGTTAATTTTCTTGATTTTTTTGCAGAGGTAATGAGGTCAAAGTTCTGATTTCATCCTCTACAGGAGGCCATTTAGCTTCCCACAGAAAGTGTCCTAATGCAATAAATTTTACTCTGCGGTAAACCTGAGCAGCTACATTGAAATGTCTGCTCTTTCAGATTATCTTATTAAAGAATAATAAATGTGTGTTTACATTAAACTTTTAGTGCATTATTTGTAATTACTTGTTATTTAATATATATTTCTTATTTTAAAACATTAATGTTTTATGAACTTCTTAGATAAACATGTCCTAGCATTCTTGAATTACATAATCTAACACAATCAATGACTTGCCACATGTTCAGGCATGTTACTCCTCTTTACTCAGATATATTAATATAATCAATTGCTATATCTTCAAAAAATAGACATGTTTATCTCTCCATCAGAAAAGCATCATCCAAAGACTGTAAATATTAAGATCATGCCTAAATTGTATCTTCATTCTTCAACTTTTTAATGTAAAACGTACGTTCCCAAAATCATCAGAGTAAATACTTTTGTTTTATGAAATATTAAACAGAATTTTATACTTATACTCGCCCATGAGAGGAAGATGTTTGTAGAATATTTGTATGCTTTGGCTAGCAAATTTTCCATTTTAAAGAAGAAAAGAGTGCTTGTATGTGTTTGAACTATTTCTTATTCTTAAAATTATTATAAGTTCATTAGTATTATACATAACCATATTTTTAAATGTTCCATTAAAAAAATAAAGGGAGATTAATAGATTATGCCTAACAAGGCAAAATTAAATAAAATGGAGAATTCCATCCCTTTCTATTTTTGAAATTTTATATAACCTGTAATCCCCACACACTAATTCAGTGAATCATTGTTTAATTTTGTGTAATAGTTTCTTTGAATAATCACAACTTCTGTCAAAAACACGTATGTTTCACCCTTTTGATAGGAAAGTTTTTCTACCTACAACAAAAGAAGAAAGAAATTCTTGAGCACTTTCTATTCACATGCAGATTTTTTCAAGCCTGTCTAATGTATTTTAGGATCTAAGTGTCTCCTTTTTTGATTTATAAACAAATCCTCTCTGATCCAAGAATAAGAAGATGAGATACAATGGCCAATCAACTAGTATATATCAAATAGTTATTAAAGTCATAACAACGATAGTATCTACTAGTTAATCCTTTACTCCTTACAACTAACTTTTAATAATTGGAAGAGAGTTTATCAGTTAGATTATGCTAAATTACATAAACCTGGCACACATAAGCCTAGTGGTAAAATGAAAGACCCACAATTTCAGTGGCTTAGAACAATAAAAGTATACTGCACTCTTAAAATCTATTACTAGCTTGGAGAACTAACTCAAGCATGCTCCTTCAGCTGTTGACTCAGACATTCTTAAACTTTTAGAAACACCATAACTAAAAAGCTTTCATAATTATATTAAAGTAACCAAATTAGGCCCCAGATGGAGCCATTCACCTAAGCCCCACATTAGCAAACCAAAACTTAACTAAGTTTCTATGTTTGACTCTCCCAGAAACGGAAGGCCTAGGTCAACCAATCAGCAGTTGCCTGCTGAGCACCTGTTACCTAACCCAGCTCTGACACTCCCCTTTGCGCCATACTAGGTAAGTTTCCCTGCGTTAACCAATCAGCAAATGCTTAGTATAATTTCTTTGTTCCTGATCCATTAGAACTATAAAAATCTCTTTACCTTTTATAGCCCTTTGGATCTCCTTTGTATCTGCTAGAATGGATGCTGTCCTATTCATGAATCACTGAATAAAAGCCTTCTAGATGAGTAAATTGTGGAAAAACATTTTTGACAATTATTATGGCACTGGAAATTAAATGCTTTGACAAATTTGATCCAAGCCCTGTACTCCTAGAAAACGTCCACATTTGAAGAAATCCCCTATCCTTTATGTTACGGAAAACAGCTTACGGAAAAGAAACATCTTTCCCCACAAGATTTAGATAAGACGCATGGATGCCCTCTTGTTTAATATGACAAGGCCAGACATAGACTCTCCAAATTCCCATTCTTCACCTCATTAATGATTAGTTGACCTGCTTGTCCCCACTGATCAATTGAAACAAAATGCTTAATTGAATTTTGGTTAAGATTCTCTCCTTCCCCTGGCATTCTGAACCTTGGTCCATGCAGATCCTGAGCCAGGCTATCGCCTTTCCTTAAATGCCACTCAGAACAATAATTTATTCACATTGTTAAAGTGTTGTAAAGCAACCAACCACCAGAGGTGGATGGGAGAGAATATACTTTATGATGTAACTCACAATGTAAAAAAATATTTACTATCTGTCTTTTGGCAATAAAAGTTTTGTTAACCCATGATTTAGATAATTATATGATGAGGCCATAAACAAAATTAAACTACTAACTAATTTTCACTTATTTTTATATTTTACGAAAAAAGGTCACTTTAAAAAAGACTAAATATAATGGAAATATTATATTTAAAATATTAGTCACTCCTAAAATGTTTGGATTAACTCATTTTTAGATTTTTAATCTATGTAAATATTATACAAGATCCACTGCTTTGATTATATGAATTATTACAAGTTACGTTTGGAAATATGTGATGACCCTTTTTAAAAGCATTAAATAAATTTATACTATATTATTTAATTGTAAAATATTGACATTTCCATAAACTATTAAGTAAAGATATATAAGTTTCATATATTTCAAAAGTGTACTGTACTTTTCAATACTTCTGTCTCATCAGCCTCACTGAGTACAGGAGGTAAACAAACAGGATATTGCCAAATGTGATAAGTTTTGCCAGGGCTCAATTATGCCACTAGATGGAGCATTTAGCACTGCAGAGAGCTCCTGAAGAAAATGCACATTTTGTTGTTGTTGTTGTTGTTGTTGTTTGTTTGTTTTTTCATAGATTTTAAAGGGAAAAGATATTACAAAATGTGACAAAAAGAACATTTTCCTAAACTTGTATTGAGAGTCATGTCAACACTATGATTATTTTACAGCCGAAAATTATTTTTAAGCTCCCCAAATTTATATGCAAGTTGAGAGATCAGACTTTATCAAAAGAAAAATTGCAATGACATCCTAAATTGACTTTTCAGTGGTTTCTTAATTTCCTCTGATTTGGCATATTATTTGAGAATAAAAATGTGTTTTCATGAGGTTTTGAGAGCAAAGAGATACTGCTACTATTAACATTTTAAAAAAATGACAATTTTTTGACAATGATAATGGATTCTGTATGAATTGTCACTCATGAGAGGAAAAGCAGAAAGAAGAAAAAGAAAGTTTTACATTAATGAAAAGGAAGCAGCAGTGGATGGTGAATTGTCACTGCATGGTTCTGAAATTAGTGTAGCAGAGTTCTTTCAAATGCCTGGGACTGAGAAGGTCAATCCCAGTGGCTGAGAGCCCTGAGGTAGAAGTTCAGGGCCATTAGGTTCATGCTACAGGGTTGGACAAAAGCCTCTTGTGCATCATTCGTCAATCTCTATTTTTAACCCATTGTCTTCATCCTGAGAAACAATATATTTGTTTAGGAGGATAAACAGGAATCACATTTCTGAAACCTGGCTTTTGTCCAGGTTAATTTAAACATCTGTACACTTTTGCTTCACAAACTTACTGAAACCCATCATTTACCCCCATTCCAATGTGCAGCTGTTTAAATGACATTGGAAGCAATTTTGACACATGATACTGATGTCGGTTAAAAGCTGAGTATTAGCTGACTGGAAAAACATCAGATGAGTTCGTCTGCTGTCTTGATCCCCATTCCCTATATTCTAATGGATCTAACAGAGAGGCACAGCTCATTGGACTAGAAAGTGAAATTCAAACCTTTCGACTATTATAGACATACATGTATATGAGGGGAAGTATTTAAAGTAGAACAAGATTGTCTCCCTGGAAAAAAGCCAGGTCATTTTTCTGAATGAAGACTTCCAGGCAAGGCAGGATACAAAACTGTCAGGTGTGAAAATGATTACAAATGGCAGCTATATAAAAAAGCACTAATCAGAAAGGATTTCCAGTTTCAACACTATAGTTTGTGATAATATGACTCCACCCAAATCAAATAGCATTTCAAACAAGAGGATAGTAATTGCTTCAATATTTTTTTTGTAAATTAAAAAAAAAAACAACAACAGAGAGACAACCAAAGGAATATTTTTTAGCACAAATGTTTGCTTTCAGGTGTTAATTGAAAAATATTATTTTAACATAAACAGAATATGTGGTGTATGGTAGATATTTATAAAAAAAAAAACATACTTAGTTTGAGAATAATTATATGTAGGTAAATCTGATCATTTTACTACTTAGCTTTGAGATCTATTGTGTTGTTTGTTCATCTTTGAAGTATTAAAACTATAGTTAGGTTTTACTCTGAGATGCTTTGCAAGACAGCCTCATAATTGACTCACCTACGTTGAGAAGGCCATTGTTTTCTTCTTTTAAACTTGTTGATCAAGCAAACTATCATGAGAAAATGGTGATAAAGTAAAAAAAAATGTTTAAACTTAAACATTTACGAGCAGTAAAAGTCATTTTACATGGAATACTTTAGATATTAGCATAAATAATTCAATTTAAAAAGATTTTGCTTATAAAGTCTGATTTGACATATCTAAAAAAGCAAGCATTTGATAGTCACAAACCTTAGTTGAGAGTGTGCCTTACTTCCTAGCTACTTGATGTATATAATTTACCTCAATTTCTTGAGCTCTACCTTTTTCATGTCTGAAATGATGATATCATCTCACAAGTTTATGAGGATTGTATGCTATAATAGATTATTTTAGTCTTTCATTATTAGTAGTTATAATAGTTAAGGTTAGTGTTTTTGTTTTGAAGATATCTTTTTAGTTCTATGTGTTGTTCTATAATATTCTTGTCTAACAAATTAAACTATGCTGGTATCTGTAATAAATATAGAAATAAAACTAGAAATGGAAATATAGTTATAGATCATCCTATGTGACAGTTGGTTTAATAGGCTCTGATGATACACAATTAAAAAGGCATCACTATTTCACTTAAAAACTACTGAGAACAATTACTTTATCATGTTTTAAGTGTTAGCACTGATAATGAAAAGATAACGATCACAACACATATATAAAAGCTATCAAAAGTTATGTTGGTAAACAAGTTCAGCTAAGATTCTGAAGTTGAGCTTCTGTTGCCAAATATGTATATGAAAATATGCTCATGACAGGCAAAGCTAAGTACAGTGAAGCCTGGCTTATTTTCCTTCCAAACACAGGGTCCGTATTTATTATGGACTTTCTTGCAACATATCGAAGCATGATGGGTTCCCAAGGGTGTTATTTTTTAAGAAGTCTAAAAGTAGACTCAAAATATACATGTTTTCAATCACAGTTCTATAAATCCATTCATCTTTTACTTATCTGTCTGGTTGATATGTTAATTCTGGACCTCTTTTTGAGCCTTTAAAACATCAATTGATTAACACTATGTATTTCTAAATTCCCTCACTATTATTAGTTCTCATTAAAAGATTACTGAAATTATAACTACAAAAGCAAAGTGAAATTAATAACTGATATAATAAAGTAAACTAACTATGGGGCATTAAAAACATAAATAGTCTTTTGTCCTGGATGATGTATATTGTTATTAATATATCTGACATAACTAAACAACTAATAGACTCTTCGGTTTATTTTTTTCAAATTTCCAAAGTTTTTGTTTGAAAACCTCAGTAGAAGTTGTTATTTGGAAACTGACATAATACATTCTACCAGATTAAGACTTAATAAAGCATATTATTGACTTCCTTGATATAATTGCCTCTTCATACCCATTACAATCACTCATGTAAATACATATTTAGGGAGGCATCAAAAGAAGATTATTCACCTAGTGGAGCATGACAGCTCAGAGGATTTACTGTATTCATTGCTGCAATTGTCACCCCACACTGTTAATTCACTGGCACAGCTACCCACTTTTACATATAAATATCTATCATTTATTATTTCCCCCTCCTTATATCAAAGGGAAGTCAACTCTGCATGGAACTAAATCTTAAACTTATTTTGTAAAAGGTTAATATAAGAGGAACAAAAGTTCTTCAGTGATGACAGTTTCGAAAGAACATATTAATTTCAACACACTTCTTTTAAGAATTATGAGCAATATTCAACAGTACTGGACAGGATGCACTTAATATCTCACTTTTGAAAAACAGAACATATAATTTGAATGTGCTTTTACACACCTTCCAATTAATACCTCTAAATACAGGCTCAAAAATATAAATGTAGTACTTAGTGAGGCAATTTTCAAATGCATAATTTCAGTGAATATCTTCCATGTGCATGACACACTTTTAAAGTTAGAATGCTTTCTTTTTCCCTCTAGAAAAGTTTTTGGATTCTGGTTTAAAAACATGGTGGGATGATAGTGAGGAGTGGACTGAGTAATTAATATATTTAAAAGATGCCAGAATCATATTTTGTTTGCTTCCTTGCTTGCTTGCTTGTTTATTCAGGGTAATTAGGGAAAACTTTCAGGATTATTTTTAATTAAGTGATATAGATGATAGATAGATAGATAGATAGATAGATAGATAGATAGATAGATAGATAGACAGATAATAGTTGGAAAGAAAGAACATTAGTTAGATAGCTTAATAGATTATTTGTAGTATCTTGTTCCTCCTTCCTGTAATTAGTTGATAAACTATAATACTTTTAACTGTAGAGAATGTGGATGGAAGGAAATTCTATTATTTGCACACTGAATATATTTTTAACTGCTAAAATCAAAATATGAGTTGATTATTCAATTTCATGTAATAATTTTTAGCTATTTTATGAACAGATCATCAATGGATTCCAAAAAGGTACTTTTTACTCTATCCTGTAACAATGTCAACCCATTCCTCATTGATAGGGCAGATTAATGCAATACGATCACTTTAGAGGATACACTCATTTAGCTTTTCCCCTCTATTAGTTCCATCTGTTCCTGGCACTAACTAAATCGCCTAAATTCTGGCAAAAGTACTGAGTATTCTGTTTTGATTACCACAATCTAAACTCACTTTTGGTCACAACTCTTCCTTGAGCCTATTATTTCGATATGCAATAATATGCAGTGATAATACACATTTTTTTCCAACTTCCAAACATTTCGAGAGAATTAATGATTAAAATGCATAAAACATTCTAAAATCCTTATAAAAACCACTTAGTACACATTATTAGTTTAATTTTGAGGACATTGAAAATGGTCTTTGGCATAAGTATAAGGCACAGTTCAATATTAATTACATAGCCTGATTCCTTTGAGAGTTCTCGGTTACATCATAATGCACTATCACAAGTGAAAGGGCTTCATAGACTATAAAGTTTTATTCAAGTATAAGTGGCATTCGAATTATAAACAATATTGTTTTTTCCATGATGTTAGTCATTCTATTTTTTTTTCTTTTTTTTACGCTAAAAATAGTTGAGGGAGGCTGACAGACTTTACATACATCTATTCAATTTAATTAATGGCAATTATAGTTTATCAAGCGTCTAAAGCATTTTACTTCTTTTATATTTGTTAACTATATTACTGGGATAAAAAAATAAGCTTGATTTATATTCAACTATTAGTATTTTTAAATACCTGCATAGAATATCTGTATTCTAAAATAAATATACTAAGACATTTAAAGTTACCTTTAATACATGTAGGTAACCATCTATGTGTTAAAGGTAAAATTCCATGTATTCCAGGTAAAATTTGAATATCTTAGTAGATATATGTGCATTTTTTTTGGAAATTCAGTTGCTCTTAATACATAGCAATTTTGTTCATTTTTTTTTTTTTTTTTTACTTCTCCCCTGGGGAATTCATATCGGTTGTCTTCAAAAGAGAAGTCTTCCCTTTATGCTTTTCACAGTATAGCTTGATTTTTCAGTCCAGGAGAATGTTATTGGCCTAAAATTCATAGAATGTTGGAGCAGGATTATACTGGCTTGCAGGAGCTGATTGTACACATTCTTCCCAAGTTTTTGTGCAGTGACATCTCATCAGAAGCTTGAAATCAATAATGGTGGGGTATGTTCCCCACACAGATTATCAAAGACTACAAATCAGAATCTGTTCCCTCTGCAAAACTGTTGTTAATCATTTAATTCTACACCATTACCTACAAGTGAAATTTAGAGGAACCAGTTCACATATTTGCAGGTATATACCGAAAGCACAAGTAATCAAGTGCTGTGCCTTGATAAGTGAATGCTAGAAAACACACTTTGACTACTACATAGAAAGAACAATGGAACAATATATAAAGGCACCTCAAGACTGCAATAGCAAATATAGAGGTATAACTTCAACACATTTCTTCTCAGGACGA
The DNA here is from genome assembly GCF_057876585.1 of Rhinolophus sinicus. Lineage (NCBI taxonomy): Eukaryota > Metazoa > Chordata > Mammalia > Chiroptera > Rhinolophidae > Rhinolophus > Rhinolophus sinicus. The sequence continues at coordinate 78,549,839 of NC_142502.1, read as the reverse complement.
TAATATATTTTCTTATCAATAACTTTGAAAGAAGACAAGTGGCAATGCTCTGCATGCAAATGTGTGGACAGTTTCCTCTCCTATTCATTCTGGTGCAAGAAACTCAATGCAGTCTAAAAGGAGAGAAACAGAAAGAGATCTTCCTTCTATGAGAAGATACTGCTCTTGAGTTCCATCCAGTGTGTCTATCGACTGACCAAGCATGGCATATAATTATGTCAAACATAATGTGTTCAAACTGAAAAAAAGTGAAAAAGCATTTCACCCCTCAAAACTGCTTCACACTCTCTATACCTCACCTTGGTAAATAATTCCATAATATCCACACCTAGCCCCATCATTTGATCCTGAAATGCATTTCCTATGCTATACTCCTCTGTGTATTATCCTCAAATTCAAATCATTAGTCAGATGAAAGCTACCCTGTTGACATTACTGAACCAGAAGTTTGAGGGAGTCCTTCATAAAATGGTATCTAATTTTGTCAATTTTCTGCTTCAAGTCTTTCTAAAGCTTTATCGTCTGTGTCCTAAAACCTTAAATCTTTAATAGGTTGAGTAAGACCTTCCTTCACCTGCTCCTGCCTGTTTCCATGGTGTATTCCAGCCACGTCCTAAACCTTGCATTCAGCATTTCAACCATGATCAACTATTAATTGCATGTTATAGAGCTGTAATGTTTTTCTCTCCTGTAACATCCTATCCCATTTCTATCTTCACTAATCAGGATAACACTTCAATCAGCAAATCTGAGAGTGGTAGGTAATCTCTCAGATGCTTGTTCACCAGCAGCCATTATTTATATCCATCTGAGGATGCTATGAATTTTCAACTGTTTAATTCATCTCTGGGATATTTGAGGGCAAAAATCACAGATACTCAATTTTATGGACCAGTGTCTAGCACACAGTAGAATTACATAAATGTTTACTGATGAAAGAAAATATTTGCTGGGCTATTTATAAAGTAATTTTTTAATGTAGTGAACATAAGTTATTTCTTCCCCCAAATTCACGTGAAACATGAGTCATATGGTGAGATTTATATGAAGACCAAGGGCAGGAAGTGAGGTGATATTTCTTTCAAACAACTCCGATTGGAGAAGAATAGAATTAGGAAGATAGCAGGAGGCAGATTTAGGCAAGTTCAGAAAGGCTTCTATGTTAACAAATAATGAATATTCCTAGAACATCAAACATTCTCATATGTAGATTTCAAGGCCATATTTAATACTTTTGTACCATCCATTTTTTCTCCCTATTTGTGTGCTCCTTTTTTATGAGATCACACAATTCAGATTTTGACTTCATGAAAATCAGCTTTGGAAAATGCAAAGTTTTATTCTTATATTACTTTTATAATTATATTATAGATTAAATCCCATTTCTTCTGTGTCATCACTTAAGATGCTTAAATTGTTTTATATGAGTCGAAGATTATTAAACATGTTAAATCTATGGAAAGCTTCATATTTTTAAATTCCCCTCCAGTTTAGACAATCAAGTTGAAAGTCTTCTTAGAACAATCAGAAGTTACATTCAAAATCCAACACCTTATGAAAGTGAATAATAAATTATTGTAGGCATCAGAGGAATGACTTTCTTGCCTGTCTTCCCATCATCCACAGAATCTAATGAAAATGAAGTGAAAGTCTGATCAAAGCTACAGCTATCCAAGTTTTTCCTTGCAAAATAGTCACTTTAGTTCATCTGTTTGAGTGCTGTAGAGCCATGCAGAACTTGAAATTGAGTAATAATTTTCTGTAAAGGATACACCAAAGCAATGCTAGTCTACTGAGGGAAAAATGCAACTCAAGCCAGAAGAACCAAAGACAAAAGTCCATTAAATTTCAGAAAGAAATATTTTGACTCCCAATCTTCCAAATATTTTGTCAGGCTCTGATGACTATAGTTTTGATTCTCTTACAGTTCTGGACATTAGAAATCTGAAGTCAGTTTTACCACGCTAAAGTCAAGGTATCCATAGGGGTGGTTCTTTCTGGAAGTTCTGGGAGAACAGTCCACTCCCTTGCCTTTTCCAGCTTCTAATGGCTGTTGGCTTATGAACCCTTCCTCCATCTTCAAAGCTCATCACTCTAATCTATCATCACATCATCTTTTCTTCTGACTGATTCCTCCTGCATCCCTTTTATAAGAACTATTATGGTTGTATCAGGTCCACCAGAATAATCTTTTTATCTCAAGATCCTTGACTTAACCACACATGCAAAGTTATTTTTGCCATATGATGCAATATTAACAGATTCTGGGGATTAGGGTATGCCCATAATTTGGGGACTATCATTCATCCTCAATTGTATGTTCATATTGTTTCCTTATCTTCTTTTGGAGCTTTTTTATTGTTGTTGTCTTGTTACTTATGAAATATACAGGATTTAGTGGATGAGAAATTTGGGAGGGCAATGATAACAAAGATAGAATGTATACTGTGGTATATGTTTTCTGTTTGACCTGTTGAACTGAGCTCCTATTGGGAAGGGACATGAATAGTTTAACAACCTGATTAAAAAGCTCAAGGTATGAAACAAATCTTCAAGTTCTCAGGTATTCCTATATCCTATGGAACAGAAGAGTATATTCTTTCCCTCTCTCTGCTGAGAAATCAGTTCAGTTCTGTCCCCTCAAGCATAGGTAAGATAGTATTTTCAATATGTTCAGAGTTAATGACATAAAGCATCTGTGAAAACATCAACAAATAATAGCAAAGACTTTAAAAAACTCAACTATGGGCAATTAGTTCGAAGTCAGGTTAGGAGCTGGCACAGATATTTTAAAAAAGAGCCAATGCTGCAGGAGGATTACCACAGTTGATTAGTTGGTGGGTATGTGAAAAACTGTTAGTAACTATTTTGCTTATCTATGAATGCATAAGAAATAATCGCATAATTTAGTGGCTAACAACATTCATTGTGTTCTCTCTTATCCATTCTGTGAGTTAACTGGGTTCAGCTAAGCAGTCCTTCAGTTGTTATCACTTGGGATTTCTTAGATATTTGCAGTCAAATGATTGCTCAGGCTGGAGTAATCTGAAAGCTCAACAGAACACTAAATTGGTTGAAATTTTCTCACTTTTCATATAATTTCAAGACTTCTCTTGAATATATATATATATATATATATATATATATATATATATATATATATATATATATCACTCTCATTATAGTTTCCCCAGTAGAATGACCAGATTTCTTACAGCTCTGGGTTTCCAGAAAAACACAAAGGCAAATGCTTCAGTCTCTAAATGCCTAGTCTTAGAAGTCCCAGACCATTTTTTCTGACTATGATGTATTGGTGAGTAAGGTCAACAGGATATGAGTTGACTACACAGGGTATGGGTGTCAGGAGCATCACCATTCATTGTGGCCATGGTTTTAGTGACCATAATAATATAGAGTGTACCAACTATTTCATTTTTTCTAGGGTTAAGGGAGTTCCCTGGACCTAGTACTTTCAGTGCTAAAACTGGGAAATTTCTGGGGAAAATGAAGTGAGTTGGTCACCCAAAAATAAAACAACTATTAGAGAGTTTGTAGTTGGGAGTTATAATGGTCTACTATCACATCAATAGGGTATATTGAGTCAAAAGATATTTGGGTTATATAGATTAAACCATTTTTCCTTGCTCCAATTTTGGGCCCAAGTACTATTTTAATAATTTTTTAGGGATAATATTACCCAGATTAAGACAAGTTTATTATAATTTTTTTTAATCCATGGTGAGCCAATTATGTTAAAGAGCTTGGATTTAAGCTCCATACACTTGCCATCACACCACACTGTCTAGAAGACAATCACAGTGGATTTGCCTATATTTTTGCTTGCCTCTTATTCCATTAAATCTGGATGTTTGGCCTTCTAGCTGTTTTTTACCAAAGACAGATGGGGCATGCTACTATGTAACAAAATTCTGAGGAGGAGAGATTATGTTTATTTATGTTTGTGGTAGCTGTCAAAGAGCTTGATGCATAATATCGGTTCAATAAATGTTTATGTGTTGTAAATAGTAACTGTTGAACTTTGTAGTACCTTTGGATTCTTTAATTCTATACTACTCTTTCCAAATGTGTGAAAATTTCACAGTCTTTTTACAATTTTCTTTTTCCAAATATGCTGTATTATTTTCCTGAGGCTATTATAGCAAATTACTACAAACTTGGTGGCTTTAAACAACATAAATGTATTCCCTCACAATTCTGGAAGACAGAATTCTGAAATCTGGCAGGGCCACACTCTCTCTGGAGGGCTGTAAGAAAGAATTTGTTCTTTGCCTCTTTTAGCTTCCAGTGGCTGTCAGCATTTCTTGACTTATAGCCATATCAATCTAATTTCTACACTTGTGGTCATATTGCATTCTCCTCTATGTGTCTCTATGAAACCACTCTCTGCTTCACTAGTAAAAGGAGGGTAGTTGGATTTAGGGCCTATTTGTATAATAAGAGGATAATCTCCTCCTCTCAAAAATCCTAACTTAATCATGTCTTTTGCCATCTAAGGTAATAATCACAGATTTTTGTGATTAGAATGTAGAAAGATAATTTGGAGGGCTACAATTAAGCTCACAGTGGTACATATATGCCTGTGTGTACAAATATTCAAAGTTAAAAATAAAAGTCTAAAGTACTTTATAGCACAATTAAAACAACAGTACAGATCTCTGGATGTGAAAACAAGAATATTTTAACCCAAGTTATTATAGTAGTTTTATACTGTTTTGTGTTCATTCATATAGCCAAAGATATTCATATTTACTTAGTGTTCTTAAAAACTGTCTAAATAAGAACTGAAGAAATACATTTCTAGTTTCCATGAGAAAACATTGGCATTCACAAGTCCAGGGTAAGTCCTGATGAGCTCAGCTAGAGATCTTATAACTCTTTCAGATAATGTTTCACAGTCATGTACTGAAGTCAGCTGAGGAGAAGAAAAATCACCTTCCTAGAAATGAGAAATAAGCAATGGGTTTTCCACTTCTTTCTGAAGGAGGTGTGTGTGTGTGTGCGTGTGTGTGTGTGTGTGTGTGTTATTTACTGAGCTAGGAATTGAAATATTCCTAAAGAACAGAGTTGAGTTCACTAATAGAGAGATCATTAAGAGAGATACAGTTATATAAAACCAGAATTGTTATTACTGCACAGTTATCTAAAACCATTCTGGACTCATGACATAAATAACTTGCTAACAAAATGTCTGTATTTAGAGAATATAGCACATATTTTATAGACAACAGTTTGATACTTATAAACTATTTGTATTCTAAAAATATTTTAATTAACATAACCATATTTTTTAAATCAGTTTTAATTTCTTACAATGTGGGAATATCTATACTACATTTAAATTATGAATGTGGCCCAATAATACATTTTTTAATAACTTAGTCATTCTCAAGAATAGTTTGATAAAGATTTATTTCACTTGATATGAGTAAAGAATATTAGCTTTCTTAATAAATATTTCCAAACACACTGAAGACAAGGTATGATGAAAAGATTCAATTTTCATTCTTTTCCTGACCTGTTCTGAACTATAATCCTCTCTCTATTTATTTTGGTTCCTTTCTCTTCAATACAGTATATCCCCTTGAACTGCATTTTAACGGGGCTGTCCAGAAAGGTCTATTGTCTTTCTCTTTGCAGAAGCTTACAAAGCAGCTGGTGTAAATGGTCCAGCATATATTTGTAGGATTGATACAAAAATTATCTTGCAGAATGCTAGCATTTTTGGCATTTTGTCAAATTATATAAGTGACGTGTTAGAGAAATTCAGAATATATAAAATCACTGCAATGTCCCCCTTTGTTTTCCAAGTTTCTATTCTATTTTAGCAAAGCATGATGTAATTTCATCTTTTAAAAATAGGCTTTTTCTGAAATCCTTTCTTCAGCCTGCTTCTAAGATATTATCCTTAACCATGTTATTTTTATTTATTTCTCTTTGTCTTCATATAAAGCTTTTAGATATTTAGATTCTTCTAACCCTCAGCAGATTAAAATCAGATAGATGTGAATTTTATACTACGTTCATTTTATGATGTATAAAAAGAAATCCGGGACAAGGAAAAGGCTTACTATAACTTTAAATTTAAAAACACTTTCTCAATACAGACTTTTTAATCAATAAAAAATATTTAAAAAAAGACCAGTGGAGGAAATCTCAATGATCTTGGCTTATCCTTTCAATTATTTTTAAATAAAATAATAAATTGAAAACATTACAGAAATAAGAGTAATTACTGTGATTTTTTGAAGTATTTCATCTATGTATATCTGTAATTTTTGTTACACATTCTATGGAGATTTTGTTGCAACGTTGTTCATGAGAAGTAATTTGGCAAGGAGAAGTGACATCTAAACCTTAACCACGTTAGCCTTCAACTTAGAGTCAATCAGTGTCAAAGGAGAGAAGACCTTCTAACTTGGTTAACTAAACCTTAACTTAGTTAGCCCTGACTTCCCAGTAGGAAAGGGCTTCTCAAATCAATGGAAGGAAAGTTGGTTTTACTCAGGATAAACAAGGACAATAGAAGTGAGGCCATGGTAATTGTTTTGGTAGGAGATATGTATTATAATCTTTCATTGTGTACTGCTTCAAACTGAAATGCATATGTCCTAAGGTCATGTTATAATATGAATACTAACAGTATTATACCAGGAAGCGAGTTTTACATAATTCACTGCAGGGTTTTTTGACCAAGATTCGTTCATAATATATTGAAAAAAAGAACCAAATGTGGAAATAGCCTGAAGACTACTAGTTTCACCTCATGAGAAAAAATAAAAAAAGATAAAATTGTAAAAAATGCAAAAAAAAAAAAAAAAAAGTATCATGAATTGAGTTGGAGCATAGCATTCAATTGTTTTTTTCTATTTTAAAGATTTTTATTGGGGAAGTGGAACAGTATGTATTTCCAGGACTTTATTAGGGAACAGTGTGTTTTTCCCAGGACCCAACAGCTCCAAGTCAAATTATTGTCCTTTCGATCTAGTTGTGGAGGGTGCAGCTCAGCTTCAAGTCCAGTCGCCATTGTTCAATCTTAGTTGCAGAGGGTGCAACCCACTATCCCTTGCAGGAGTCGAACTGGCAACCTTGTGGTTGAGAGCATGCAATCTAACCAACTGAGCCACCCATCCAACCCTAATAGATTATTAAAACAAATTCATTCTGCTTTTGGAAAATGTATCATAAAATAATGTAATCTCCTGGATTGGTCTTCTTCCTATACCCTCTGAATCAAACTTTATTTCCCCCACTAGATATAAAACGAAATACTGCTAAATACCATGCATTTAATAGGTTTTAACTATTGCTCCATGTCGTCACCCCTTACTGCATTACGTCACAACTCCTTGCTGTGGCTCCGTGGTGGAATGAGTGTGGCCCCTTCTTCTCTCCTTTGACTCGGATCATGTAACTTGCTTTAACCAATTGAATTTAGGTGGATGACATATGCCAGTTCTGATCCTAGGTAATAAGAGGTTTTAGGTTTTTACACTTGTCTTCTTGTGCCTTTACCAATGCCTTGAGAAAAACATACGCCAGGTATCTCAAGGAGGGTGAGAGAAATACAGACAGACATCACAGAAAAAAAGCCCTAACAACTGCCACAACCTGAAGCAAAGTATGGAAGTGGGTGGGGGAGTGGGAAATATAGAATATGAAGTTCGCAGTTGATGATTAAAGGAGTTCATAAGAAAAATATGTTGTATCCATTTAAGTTTGATATCACAAATTATAAAATAAAACTACCTTGGCCAAATATGTGATTTTTGCCAACAATCATGAGCTTTTCCTTTGCAGGCCCAGAGAAGAAAAGAACAGTTTTATTCTGGGCTATGGTTTGGCCATGGACCACAACAGAGTGGAAGTAGCTTATAGTATCTTCAATAGAGTAATTATAATTATGTCCCAAGTAACCTAAATTGGAAAAGTAGATAAAGGAGGATGGCACTGCTGAGAGATCTTGAGAAAAGAATGGCATTGTGATCTCATAAGACTTAGAATAAAAATAGTGGAATCCTTGCAACAAGTGAGCGAAGAAGATATTCCTTTACAAATGATAGTAAAGTTTAAAAATTTTATATTTCATAGATAGTGCCATTTTAAACCATTAGTTTTAAGCATATATATATATATATATATATATATATATATATATATATATATATTATTTATTTATTTATTTATTATTATTATTTTTTTTTAATTTTCACTCCCTGCCCAAGCTTGGCAAAGCAGAATTACACAGTAAGAAAAACACAGGATTTAGGTGCAAACATTGTAAGAATCCAGTCCTCACCGAGTGACTTCCTAACATATAAATTTGGAATCATCATTTGAAAATAACTTATGCTTTGTTTTATTACCTGTAAAATAAATAAGTAAAATAATAATATCTTAATAATTGCATCAACTATATCTAAAATAATAAATACTTAGTAATTGTAACAAAAAAAACCAATCTGTTCATTTCAGAAAATTTGTGAATGCAGTAATCCATGAAGAAATATGCAGACATTTATTTTATTTACAAATAATGACTAAACAAATGAAATAATTACTAATAATTATATATGCATATAAGTCTCAGATCAATTATTATGCGAGGATAGCTATTATAAACACTTAGTATCATTAACTAATTTAATCCTCGCAGCACATCCATGAAATCAATGCTGTTATTATCTGTATTTTATGGATGAGAAATGAAAGCATAGAAAGGTTAAGTAGATTATTTATCATTGGTAGGTAGTTTATCTCAGATTCAAATATGGGAAACTTGGCTATTGGCTCTTATCTTTTGCAATACATTAAATATACTTGGCATAATAAATTATACAAGTATACATAATTTTACTCGCTTTTAAATACTTACATTTCCTATTGAAAATATATCAATGTCACTTAAATGTCTGGAAAATTAATTTTTGTGATGATAGCAAATGTTCCTTTTGTTGGCTATGACTTGATTTTTAAAATATTTTTATTGAAAAGATGTCACTTATACTTTTGCAATATATAATATAAATGTAATTTCAATGAACAACTGGAGACAGATTCCTCCCACTTCTTAAATTATTTTCTCTAGAAATATGTTTAGATGTCAGTTCTCATAAATAAGTGTAAAACTAATATAAATTTATTAATGTATTTAAAAATTGTCTGCAGATAATGTAAGAAAAGTATAAAAATAAACATTAAAAGTGTATAAAGTTTTTTTAAATTGATATAATTTTGTGTCATACATTTTTAGACCACCTTGGAGAAACATTTGTCATTATTACTGTATCTATTATAGGTACTTTGGCCTTGTTTATTAATATTTTAAACAACATGGACAACATTATTTTTAACTTCATGCAGCTAGAATTTACAAATATATTAAGGAAAAAGCAGGGGGTAAATCCAAAATGGTAATCTGACAGCCCTGATGAGAGGAAGAATCTGGCAACATAGGAACCAGTTATAGTTAAAATAATTCTCTACTTATGTAGTCATGAGATCAAGAACCTGGTAGCAGCCGTGGAGATGCATGATAACAAGCAAAATGTGTGGGTGATATAATCAAATTTGGTAATAATTGAAAGGTAGAGGGAAACAGGAAATAGGACAGAACAAAAGGAGAAAGCATTAAAAAAAAAAAGGAGAAGAAACAATGTTGATTCAAATGTACTGAGCTCAGGAGAATAGAGTGAAGGTGATGTCAAGGAATATTACTTGTGAGAGTGGATTTTTAAAATAAAATATCTGGTTTACATGCATATTGAATATAATCCTCTTTTGTACTTATCCTGTCTTTCATTTTCTACCTATGCCAACTCCCCATAAGTGTATCAGCCCCAGGGAGAACCTTATGAATTAATATTATGAGAATAATTTTCAAGTGTTATTTTAAGTGCACTAAAGTGGACCTACAGCATCCTGTTTTATAGACCAATATATAGCAAGGAGCTGTATGTATATTATTCCACAGTAAATACTCAGTCTCACAATGGATTCTTAAGATCTCATCCAATGTGTCTCTGAGACACATCTCCTAACTGTCAGTTCATGTGTTTTAAAGGAATATAGATTATTTATCACATTACCCAAAGTAAGAGTTGATTGGTAAGACAATTATGCTTTGAAATGCATATAATGAATTTAATAATATAGCTTCTCTCTATTTAAATATTGATGGTTATATATGACTTTCTCAGTGCTTTGGAGATACTATCATCTCTGAATATTACTCTTACTTAGACCATTTTGATTCTTTATTTTTCATATCCTATTTAAAACTACAAAATATTTTCATTTCCCCAACTGGATGGTAAGTTTATGATGTTCATATATTTATGCTTACAAGCACTAGAATAGAATATTGAAGAGGTGGGATGGGTGGAATAGGAGAAATGTCTAAAATTATTTTATTCCACTAACATATAAATCTACCCTGAGTCAAGGCTGTAGGCTGTGAAATATTTTAACACTCCATTAATGAGTGGGTGGACATTTCAGAAGTTGTCAGAACCACATTGCGCATCATGTTTTATCACTGTATTTGTTTTACCATATTCCTTATTTATCCCATTGCTTTCCCTACACATCTGCCTACAGGCTCTTCACCTGATACATGATCAATGGCATTCTCTTATGGGCCTCAATATTAGAACTTCATCGGAGCCTTCATTTTATATGTCCATATTCCACTTTAATAAATGACAAACTTTTTTGCCTGGTAATATTAATATGTTGCCAATTAAAATAGTAATGGTCTTGAACTTCCCATATTCCAAGGTTCACAGTTTAGATCTTATGTTTCAGGTTTCTAGTGGCTAATGCATTATTTAGCAGTGAGTTTTTACTTGTTTTATTATTTATTGTCTGAATTAATATAACATAGTCTGCAAAACATAGTATATGTAGACGTAAACTTTCACTTACAATTTCTTTGCATAGGTTTCCTCTGAAAGGAATAGTAGTACTAAACATCTGTGAATTCCAACCACCACCAAAAGAACAGCTAATCAAAACAAAATCAATGACTACCACGTTCTTAATCATGATGAAGGAATTTCATTGGTCCTAATATTTCTTAATTCAGCCCAGTCAATTTAGATTAGGAATGTTACTTTCAACATTCTTTTCTTAATGCCAACCTCTATATTAGATTCTTTGTTGCTAGTGATTTATATCTAGCTAACTTACACAAAGATAGGTTAAGTTTGTATGTGGAAAATGGATGTGAACATGAAACACAGGTTGCTTGCTGTGCTCTGGGCAATAATATCCGTTGTCTCTGACACAGAAATTTCATGTCTTTGGCTAACATTCATGATACTCTGACAGGTTAATTTTCAGCTTCAAGGTAGGGTAAAAATACAGACTCTTCACAGTTCTTGACAACGTACATCTTTTGATGGATATTTAAATTGTTTCTAGTTTAGGGCTGTTAAAAATAAGGAGGCTATAAACATGTGTGTGCCATTTTTGTATGCATGTTTGCTTTCTTTCTCTTCGATAAATACCTAGGATTACTGTGTCTAGATCATAAAGTGCATGCATAGTTAACTGATTAAAAAAATTAACAAATTATTTCCTAAGTAGCTGTTTCTTGCTCATGTTCATCAGAAGGGTATGAAAGAAGCAGTTCTCCCACGTCTTCCCATTTATTACTTATTATTCCCATTTATATTTCTCTAATGACTATTAATGTACATCTTTTTCTGTAATTATCTTTGTATGTGTTAGTTATTTGTGTATCTTCTTTGGTATAGTGCCGGTTGAAATGTTGGACCCATTTTTGGATTAGGGTATTTATTATTATTAACTTTTTGGAATTTTAATGTAAACCAGATGAAAGTTCTTTGTCAAATACACAATTTCAACGTATTTGTTTCCAGTATATAACTTGTCTTAATTCCCTTAATAGGGTATTTTAAAAAGTAGATATTTTTGTTGTTATTTTGATTGTTTTCTTGTCATGAAGTCAACTCATCCAAGTTGTTCTTTTATGAAACATGACTTTGGTGTTATAGCTAAGAAAATTTTGCTTAATCCAGTGTTACAAATATTTTCTCTGGATGTTTTTATGTATGTATGTATGTATGTATGTATGTATTATGTATGTATTGTGTGTGTGTGTGTGTGTACGTCTTGAACTTAAAATATGAAGTTGAAAATTCTTTATCTGGTTCCTGATATTAGGGGGAAAGTTTTAGATCCTTCACCATTGAATATGATGTTAGATGTTGTTTTTTTTGTAAAATGCTTTTTTCTGCTTTGGTAGTTTCCTCTATTTCTAGGCTTCTGATTTTTTTTTTAAGACTTTTATTAAAATATAGCTAACATGTCACCCCAGTAAACTTTAATAAAAAATTTATAGCTAATATACAATATTTTATTAGTTTCAGGTGTACATCATAGTTATAAAATAATCATGGGGTTTTTAACTAAATATAATCAATAATATAAGAATAACTATATGTCGATACATAGTTATTGTCATATTATTGATTATATTTAGTTTAAATCCCCATGATTATTTTATAACTAACAATTTGTATTTTTTTAATCCCTTCACTTTTCTCACACTGTTTCCACCTCTCCCAGATAGATTTGGTGCCCATCTGACACCATACATAGTTGTTGCAATATTATTGACTATATTACTTATGCTACACCTTAAATCCCCATGACTACTGTGTAACAATGAATTTATACTTCTTAATCCCTTCCTCTTTTTCAACTACCCTGAAATCCCCTCCCAACTGGCAACCATCAAAATGTTCTCTGTATCTATAAGTTTGTTTCTGTTTTGTTTGTTTGTTTATTTTGTTCTTTAGAGTCCACATATAAGTGAAATAATATGACATTTGCCTTTCACTGTCTGACATACTTCACTCAGCACCCAGCTTTGTTTGTTTGTTTCCATTTTCATGAGATATCTTTTTCAATTCCTTTACTTTCAATCTGTGAGGGCCTTTTATCTAAAGTGAATCTCTTCTAGGCAGCACATGTAAGGGTCTTGTTTTCTTATCCAGTCTGCCCCCATCTTTTGATTGGAGTAGATTTAACCCACTTACATTCAAAGTAATTATTGTTAGGTATGTAATTCTTAAAATTTTATAATTTATATGTTTTAATTTATTTATTTTTCATTTCAAATATGTCCCTCTAAGATTCCTTGTAATACTGGTTTGGTGGTGATGAACTCCTTTAGCGTTTTGTTGTCTGGGAAGCTCTTTTTCTGTCCTTCAATTCTAAATGATAGCTTTGCTGGATAGAGTAATCTCAGTTGTAGGTACTTGCTTTTCTTCATTTTGAATATTTCCTGCCAATACCTTCTGGCCTGCAAAGTTTCTGTTCAGAAATCAGCTGATAGACCTATGTTAGCTCCCATGTAGGTGACTACCTGCTTTTCACTTGCTGCTTTTAAGACTTTCTCTATGTCCCTAACTTTTGACATTTTGATTACGGTTTGCCTTGGTGTGGGCCTCTTTGGGTTTGTCTTGTTTGGGACACTCTGTGCCTCCTGGGTTTCTGTATTTATTTCCTTCACCAGGTTAGGGAAGGTTTCCTTCATTATTTCTTCAAATAGGTTTTCAATTCCTTGCTCGCTCTCTTCTCCTTCTGGTACCTCTATATGTTGTCCCAGAGGCTCCTTAAACTCGTCTTATTTGTTTTATTATTTTTTAATTCTTTTTGCTGTTCTGATTGGGTGTTTTCTACTACCTTATCTTCTAAATTGTGACTCAAACTTCTGCTTCAGTGAATCTACTGTTGATTCACTCTAATGTAGTCTTCATTTCCGTTATTGTATTCTTTATTTCTGACTGGTTCTTTTAAATATTTTCTATCTCCGTTCTTCTGTTTTCTATCTCTTTGTTGAAGTTCTCCCTGAGTATACTTAAAACCAGTATTTGTAACTCTGCATCTGGTACATGGCTATTTTGTTTAGTTCTTTTGCTGAAGCCTTGTTCTCTTCTTTTATTTGGACATGGTTGTTTTTTTTTGTTTGTTTGTTTTTGTTTTTTGTCTCCCCATTTTGGCTACCTGTTTATGTTTGTTTCTATGTATTAGGTATGGCTGCTATGTTTCCTGGTCTTAGCAGAGTGATCTTATGTAATAAGTGTGCTCTAAGTCTTAGTGGTACAGGCTTTCTGGTCACCTGAGCCGTGCACTCCAGTTGTGTACCTTGTGTGGCTTGTGTGTACCCTCCTCTTGTAGTTGAGCTATGTTTTCTGTTCTCATGTCAATGGGAGGGATTGACCTCCCATTTATTGTGAAGACTGGTTGTGCCTACAATGGAGGAGCTGTGATGCATCGGCTGACCCTGCAGAACAGGATCTGCCTCAGCAGGGCTCTGGTGCTTGGCCAGTCTGCCCCTTGTGTGTGTCATCATTTGAGGCTGCTGGGTGATGCTCCTGGTCATTTCCGGGCTGGCCACTGGGTACACCAGTCCCAGGGCCACCTGGGAGGGGACCGGTTGCAGGTCAATTTCAGCCACAGCCTATGCCCCTCCCAGGGTCATGAGGCAGGAGCCACATGCAATCTGCATATGGCCACCACCAGCGGTGTGCTTGGAGGTGCCTCAATAGGCCAAGCTGAGAACCAAGGCTGGCTGTCACTAGTGCCAGGCTTAGGGCTGCTCAGCCAGAGGTACGGGACACACTCAAGTCAGATGCTACTTATCTGGATTCTGAGAACCTTTGAGAGACCCAAGGAAAGTCTGAAGCATGATCCAAGGCAAGTAGTTTATTCAAAAAGCCACCAGAAGTGGCTTGGGTATGCCCAAAAGTTGGGTGGGGTGTGTTCTCAGAATCTCCAGGGTGTGACTAACGAATGGTGTTAGCCAGTTAGATGGAGACTCAGATATAGCCTCTGCCTATGACAGCACGCCTGGAAGGGGTGGGCTCAACAATGAAACAATGGCTTCCCCCATCTTCTCCATCCAGGAGAAAGCAGCCCTTACCCTGAAGCGAGAGAATTTTGTTTCTCCCTGTAAGTCCCTATCACCTCTGCAACTGTTGCCCTAGTGCTGGACCTCAGAGCCAGTGATTCCATCGCTCTCTATGTAAGTCTATGCTCTGTCCCCTAAAGAGAAGCACCTGACATTCCAGCTGCTCTCTGTCTCACTCAGCCACAATCTCTGCTATTTTTTACAATTAGAAATTATGGGGACTTCTCTCTCTGGCACTGCAACATGGGGCTAGGGAGACTGGTGTGGCTCTAGGACACCTTTCTTCTTCAGGGGGGACCACTACAGCTGAGATATCCCTCGCAATTTATAATGGTCACATGCAGGTTTGGGACCAATCTGTTCTGCATGTCTGCCCCTCCTAGCAGTCTCCTAGTAGTTTCTACTGTATGTCTGTAGTTGTAAGCCTTCAGTTCAATAATATTTCAGGTGATTGTCAATAATTGCTTGGCAGTTTAGTTGTAATTTTGATTTGATTATGCAAGAAGGTAAGCACAGTGTTTACCTGCACCACCACCTTTAACAGCCTGACATATTTTTTATATATCATGAAAAGATGTTCTATTTTGTCAAATGCTTTTTCTGCATCAGTTAAATTGACCACAAGCTTCCTTTTCTTCATTGTATTAAAGTATGTTATATTGATTGATTTCCTTACTTTAGAACCTCAGGGATTGTAAATCCCAGTGCTAGGATATATCCAACTTGGTCATGGTATATAATCCTTTTAATAAATTGTTGGATTCAGTTTACTGTATAGTTTTGAAGATTTTTGTGTTTATTTTCTTAAAAAGTATCGAGCTATAGTTTTCTTTTGGTCTTCCTCTGACTTTGCTTTCAGGGAAATAATGGCTTCATAGAATGAATTAGGAAGCCTTTCCTTCTCTTCTATTTGTTTGGGAGAATTTGAGAAAAGTTAGTGTTTATTCTTCTTTAAATAATTGATGGAATTAACTAGTGAAGACATTTGGCCCTAGGGTATTCTTTGTTGGGAGATATTTTTAGTACTGATTCAATTTATTTGGTTGTTTTTGGTCTGTTGACATTTTCAATTTCTTCTTGAGTCAGTTTGGTAATTTGTGTGCTTCTAAGAAGTTGTCTATTTCATCTAGGTTATCTAATTTCTTGGCATAAAATTATTCATTGTCATATCTAATAATCCTTTTGATTTATGTAGGGTGATAATAATGTCCCCACTCTAACCTGACTTTAGTTGTTTACATCGTCTTTCTATTTTCCTTAACCAGTCTTAGTACTCAGTTTTTGAAGTTGAAAAGCCTAGTAGGTCCATGTAGATAACAATGGAAGTTTGGTCCATTATCTTATTTACCTTAAGACTGGCTTGGTTCTATGGCTAGTTAGTGCCCATATGAAGGCAGCACACAATGGAACTGGCTTAGACAGGCACATCTCTCAGTAGGTAGTCAAAGGATTCATTAGAAAAGTGAAGACAATACCTCACACCCAAACCAAATATTAAGCAAATGAGAATTAAGAAGGAGAAATGCTGTCTAGTTCCTCTCAAGGCTATTGAAATGAGATCTTTATTGTAAAACACAAATTCAGGAAGACATTTTTACCATAATAAAGTTAGCATTGATGAATTAATTTTTCAGTTTAAATTATTTGCATAGAACATGTCTGTGTATATAAAAACAGCTATATCCATAGCTCCAAATCTATCTAGGTCTTAGAGTGATACCCCTCAAATAAGCAAATGGATAGCTGGAATGCAGATCACTTTGATGGCCCTTCCCCTTTTGCTGAACACAAAGCAGTTTAAAAAGACAAGGAATTCGGGTGGGGGATGATAGTGAGGGGAAGAGCAATACAAGAACAGTGAACAAAAATAGTGTTCAACTTTTGAATCAGGAGGACATGGACAGTAGAATTGCTAACACAGCCGATGGTTTCCTCCTAACTGTGGGAATACTGCTAATGTATATATGGGAATACTGCTAATGCCTGAATAGTGATTTGCTCCTGTGAAAGAACAAGTTCACTGGACTAGAAAATGCCCTGACTTCACAGTTCCCAACCCCATTTTGTCTTTTCTTTACAGTTGGTGTGATGTCACTGACCCTGAAACAAGGAATTGATTGATTTTCATAGTGTTGCATCTACCTATGATGGTGCAATTTATGTACTTTACAAAGGTACCCAGCTGAGGGGATGATTGAAGGCTGACATATACTGTGACACTATGTCTATGTGAAAGCAGGGATATTTTCTTCTTTGTAAAAAGGTTTTATCTATTCACTAAGGCATAGTCTTGCATGACTAAGAATGATCACCCTTTTCAAATTTGCTTAAAGATACTCATATGTCAGTGGCATGTGTGTGAATAATTTGCATATGTATATACCCATGTGTACATACATACTTTCATTCAACTGTCAGAGGAAGAAAAACAGAGTAAATGCTATTTTCTGTTCTCTGCTACAAATACCCGAATTACCTTTATAATTTGAAACTGGGTGACAAATGAATCTAGCAAATGAATCAAATATATGTCTATAATATTTTTAATATTATGAATTAAAGCTGTGATATTAGAATTGTGACAATTTAGTATGTTTGTTTTCATTTTATCTTTAATTTGCCCTACCACTTTAAACTCTTTGGTCTTTTGGGTCCAATTGCCAAGCAACTAATACTTCTCTATCTCTACAAATGACTCAAAATCAAATAGCATGTGAATATGTTTTGAAAAAAAATAGATGACATGAAGTATATTATTGCTTAGAACTGGATTTCCAGTCTTATTACTAAACCATGTTCATATATTTGGCCAAATAGAGTATTAACTTCCCATTTTTAAATTATATAATGACATTATTAGTTTACTCAAGATAAGCGCGTCTATTTTTTTTTCTTTTCCTGATTTATTCTATCCTACTGGATACCATATTTAGAAACAAGCACAAAGATGATGCTACATCTGATCTTTTAAATTCCATGAGCATGAGAGTGCATATTTCATGCTAGTTTCCTTGCACATATACGTGCCTCCAGTCTTGAAATAATTTGCTTGAATTTTGTGCTAACCATAGAATGAGGGAAAAATAAAATTCTCTGGGGAATAACTAAAGTTAGGATAGTTGATACTTTCATACTGATTTGCAGGTTTTCACTGAAAATCTCTTCATTTCACTTCATTGAATAAACTCATACTTACTATATCTTTGCCTGGTTTTATGACTAACCATCAGAAACAAAGTCATATAAGACATTCGAAAGCACAGACGTTTTTTAAGTTATAGTGAATTGACTCCACCTGGACTTCAAGATTAAGTACAACCCCCAAACACATAAAATTCAATTCAGTTAATGCAGTCAATATAAATAAATTCAACTGATGGTCAGATTTTGTTATAAATTAACAGGACTCTTAAAATTATTTGAGTATTGTAAAATTTAGCTACCATATTTACTTTATGGAAATACAGCAATGTATCTAAATATATAGTAGACATTTTAGGTTAACTATACTTCTAAATGATAGTTTGTCATTATAATGCTGACTTAAAATAACTTCCTGCTTGTGGCATGCTTTTAATCATTGATAAAAGTTCTTTATTTCTTTCTAGATCAAATTAATTTCATATTCAATACAGACTTGCTATTTCTTTTTATTAAAACTATGATTTGACATTTACATTTCACTTTAGAGTTACCTATTTCATATTTTTCCTTAGTTTCAGTTATTTTGCTTGTCTTTCCCTCCTGGGAGCCTGAATAAAGTAGAAACAATTATGTCTGAGCTGTATTTTTCAGTGCTATATTATAACTGTTATGAGTCTTCACAAAAAGTTCCAAACCCTCCTAAGTCAATTTCTTCTCTGTCAACCACAACTGATATCTTTCACTTTTTTTGTGATAACAAAGATTATTTATTTCAGTTAACTGAACCTTAGCTAACCAATATGAGCAATGATAATGCATCTGTGATAATGTATTTCTTGTAAACAAAATCCTTCATGTAAATGAATGACTTTGTTTTCTTGTTATTTCACGAGGGCTCTTAGCATCATTATTTATAAATAATAAACTTATATGTAGAGTATGAAGAACAATTGCTCATATGTCTCAATTTGATAAGAAGTGTTTCCCTAGAGTTACTAACGTGCTTTCTTTTATCAGTTCTCTAAATATCTTAAGGTATTTTGTAAAAAATATACTTTTTAAAGATGTCATGTTTAGAGGAAAAATAAATAAATTTCCCTATTTTTAATGGTATCAGAAGAAAGGAGAATATAAGAAATTAAATCAAGCCATTATCTAAAAAGATTTTATTGGATTATCTCACCTATAACTTTTTTGATAATTGCTGAATAATTCAAAATCGACCCATTTAGTTTATATCTGTGTTGGGGTAAATTAAAGAGATCCACACATGTAAAACACTCCCATAAGATACAAATTTATGCCTCACTCATGCAGTAGATAAAGGTGGACATTTTTTGTTGGTAGTTTGTTCCCTTCCATGTAGTGAGTCAAGGACCCAGCCTATTTTTTCATCTTACAACCTCAACATTTCCTCCACTAGTTTATCTTCCACATTTAGTCAGCTAAAGAGAGATATGGTCTTATCTGAGGTAACACTCTTGCTGAAAAGCTTTTGTCCAAAAGTGTCATGTGTCACATCCACTAACATTCATAGCTGAAGTCACAAGTAAGAATTAGAAAAGGCATAAAATTATGTATCAATCAAGGTAGAAACAAAATCTGGTGAACAGCTGGCTGGCTCTGTCTTAGCACCACTCTCATGAGCTCAGATTCTAACATATATAATGGGCAGAAGTAAGCAACTGAAAGTACATGAGAAATTGAAATTTGAATCAATAACTTCATTGATTATAGTTTCCTGAATAACTTCAATGTTGACATTTGAATGTTTATATTTTCATTTTAGATGTAAAATTCAATATGAAATAAAACCCTCTACATTAGAATACATCAGAAATGTACGATGAAGCAATAAATTTATTTTCATACTGAAATGTTTTAACACTTCAAATTTCTTGTTATATCTATGTGCACAAATAAGCCATTCTCAGTGTTTTCTAAGGGATATTGTAAAGCTTTGAAGAACTAATTTTCTTCTCAAAATGTTCATATCAACTCAGCTCAGCATTTGGTTATCATCACATTTTATCAAAATGAGTAATTGGAATTTTCTTTTCCTCATGATAATTTATAATGCATTATGATAGTGCATATTTTTATCCAAACTTTCTCTGCATAAAATAATTTCTTATTTTGATGTTAAAATAGCAGAGAGCATAGTAAAATTAGTTTAAAAAAAACTTGAATACTGTAAGGAAATAAAAAATACATGAAGATAAACAATATGTAATACACTAGTAAATTATTCGATGAATTAGTCAGATATTACCTATATTTTGTTTTCCCTGCTGTATCAGCTACAAAGCATATTATTCTACAGTGTACTACAAGGAATAAAAACATCTCGTCTATTCTACTAAATAAGAAAAAGAAATCAGAGATTTTAATAAGTATCTCCTGTGACTGAGATTGTGATGTTACTGGCAAAAAGAGCATTTCTGAAATGAATTATCACATAGGTGCTATCTTAATTTAGGCCACAAGTAACTAATATACAAGATAAATATATCTTCTTGAACTATTTAAACAAGTTATTTAAATGTTCTCAAATTATGTTAAATTTTAAATGCAGAGAATGTTAGATGGCCTGACATTTCTATGATTCCAGGGATGCCATATTAGCCTTCCTGTGAATTTTTGCACCATTTCACAGGCTTAGAAAACTGCGCAGTCTGCGTCCTTTTTAATGTAAATTTTATCTTATTGATACTTATATTTCTAGCATCATGAATAATTCCAGCACACCTAAGCACTGGTACTGATGTAATTAAATCATATATCCCCACATCACTATTAACTGAAAAGCTGGTATGTGGCAGGCAAAGTCAGCTAGACATTGGGCATAAACATTAACTATACTGAGATGTGAAATTAACTTAACCTTATGATACCAGAGTGACTGAAATAAGATTTCCCTGTTTGTTCTCCAGGGCATCTTTGTATTCACAACATTGCTGAGATTTTTTTTCAAGATTTTAATAGAAACTTAGTGTCATTTTAAAATCTCTTTAAATCTCTGCTTTCCTGAATTATTATCACAGTGGGTATTATTATTATTATTATTTTTTTATACTAGCACAGTGAATTTCGGATACATCCTATTTTCTTGCATAGTTTCTCCCACGGTGCATATCTGTCTTAATCTTTTTTTCTACCTTCTCATTTTTGAAGAGGAAATACATGCTTTTTTTCTTTTTTCCTCCATGCTATTTCCAAATTGGTTGGTTTTCAGCAGCAGCATAGTAACTCTAAATGGTTAATTGGAGGAGTGAATAATGCTCTTAGAAATGAGGAGATCCTAAGTGGTATTAATTTATCAAAGGTGGTTAGGTTGTGTGAGTAAGAGTCAAAGACTATTTTAAGAAGATAATTAAACTAAGTTCAGTAACAAGTATAGGCAAGTGCCTACACATACCAGTTTCTTTGGAATCTTTCCCACAATTTATTTTAAAGATAAATTAACTGAGGAGGAGATTTCCAATTTGCTAAAATAACTTAGAACTTTGGGAAATAGTTGTTTTTGTCATTATTATTCATTTTAATGGTGCAAATGTGTGTCAAGTGTGACAGAGAAGGACCATAATGTGAATTTTCATCCCCTTCTTTTTGATCAGACTCTGTGTGGTGGGCATTGTAATATATGTTTCTAATGGATATGAGGATATCAGAGCATACTTCTTTCAATTAATTTAGATTCTGGGAGAATTAATTTTGGTCATGCAATATAGAAACAATATGTATATACAATCTGAGATCATTATCTCCACAAGCATTTCGATAAGTTGCAATAAATGTGTTTAGTAATAAATACAAAGTCATTTCAACATCTAATTTTAGTAATCTACTCAATCTACTAATTTTAATTACCTTAATTACAGAATAAGCTGTATGATTATATATTCGATTGCTTCGCAGCTTACTTGCATATAGTAGTTCCAAATTAAAAAAATCATTAATTACACTCAATACCTACTCTAGTCATCAAACACAATCATTCAGTGTTATTATTGGTGTTATAGAGATAAATATTAGCAATTTTATGATTCTATTTAATACCTAATAAACAAAATCCATTAGTCATCTCAAAAGAGCTTTTACTGGATTTAATCACTTGAAAATATTTCAATGTTCACTAAGTGAAAGCTATCTTTAAGTTGATTTTATGCTATATCTCATATTTGAAAGCGATGATTTGACTCCTGTTTACAGAACACAAATATTTATATAGTAATCTATTATCTGCAAAAGAGGAATGCTGCTGAGTGATAAGCCCACTAAACTATGCTTGATAAGCTTAATTTTAATGAATCAATTTTAACACATATTTTCTGTCAGTGGGATATAAATGAAAGTTAAATAATCAATATGGAAAATGCATTTGGTTTAGTAATTATGTTTAATCTGCCCCCCAAAAGCAGTGTATTAAACATTACTAATGATAAAAAAACAAAACACACACACACACACACACACACACACACACACACACAAATATATTTGAAAGATAACTCAAAATTTGTTTTGAGCTTTTTTTAAACATCTCTAAATCCTGAATCAGGGCTTGCCCTGACTTCCATTCTCTTGTACGCTTTCAGTTGAGCTGTTAGAGAAAATTTGTTATCTCGAACCTCCCTTGGCACTTAGCACTACCTATTACTCCTTTGTTCTTCAACAACTTTCAACTGGTCTTCACTAGGTCTTTATCCACAGTTCTTGTACTTTGCTCTCATCTACCACTTATTCTTGTTTACAGCATGACCTAACAAAGAATATTGTTGAATCCACAAGAAAATCTCTCAAAAACAAATGCATCCCACCCTCATCTGTAGTGAATTCTAATCTCAAGGGATTACAATAACACTTACTTCTCTTCTATCTTTAGTGACTCCTGTCCCCACTCAGTCTTTGAATGACCAATTATCTCAATTTATAAATATGTTTATGCTGATTTTATCTTCATGTTATCATTATTTCTTTATCCTATATTATCCTCTAGTTTAGTATTTTGCAATATTTCTGCAGCTCTGAAATCTATCAGAGATTTAACATAAAAGCAGACTACAAATTTCATGTAAATTGAAAATACCACGACAATGTTTAAATTTTAAAAATAAAATCTAACAGTTGAAAATGATAAGAACTCTTAATGGTTTCAATAGTTGTGGAAGTTGATATTGCCTGTCATCTTTTCCAAACTCTCTCTATTTATATTGTTGATGAGTGGCTTAAAACATTCATCTAGTTTGACCTTATTAGGTTTATCTGTTTACTCATTATATATAGTAAAATAGAATACCCTAACTCACAATTATCATTCATGTGGAATGGCAGGAAGTGTTTGTCAAGCAATTTAAGGTATTTGGATTGAATGTAGATCCAGCAATTATGAAGATATTTCTCACTTGTCAAGGAAAATTTATTTGCATTCCTTCTTGGAAATGAATCTGTTGGGATCACAAAGTTTATATTCCCAAAATTGGACATAAGGATAACTCTGTAACACAAAAATTTACTTTCCCTGACTATGAAGTCGAGGCATTTACATACAAGGGAGGTAGCCAAATGAAATTAATATGATCCTATAAAATAAGTCAGTATCATATTTTAACAAACAAAAATTTTTACAGAGATTTGTAATATGTAAATAAAAATGTCCATGATAAATATTTAAATAAACAGAAATTTGAAAGGACAACAATAAACACTAAACATTTGAGAATTAAATTTAAGAATGCCAAAATAGAACTTCTTGCAAATAAACTAACCAAATTCACTTTCATTATGAAGTGATGTCATAAATATAACTTGAAATAATATTAAATCTAATCTGGGTTATGTAAATATTTTAGTTTTTTAGTATATCTAACTTATAAATATTCTTCAGCCTTGGCTTTATGTTTTATACAAAATATAATTGTGTACTCAAAATACTTGTGCTTTCATATGCTCAAGGTATCTTATTTAAAGATAGTGAAACTTTTGCTCTATAATTTCAGCTATAATTTTAGAAAAGCTGAGTCAAACTATTTAATATTTTTAACCTCTGTTATAATGTATAGTATATGTTCAGAAATCTAGCATATGTAAAGTAATTTTCAAATCTAGAAATTTGGGCATATTTTGGTAGCAGGAATTCAATGACTACTTTTGTCTAAAAGAACTCTGAAAAATGCAGTTTATTTTACAAATATATTTATTAAATTTCCCAATGATTTTTATCTATTTGTTTCCCAAATCATAGTTAAATCTCAAGTGACAGGAAAGTGCCAAATTCTCAATGATTATGTAATTTGTACCAATTTGGCCTTCCAAGGAATACTGAAATACCATGCTTATATTAAAAATCCTGACATTTCTACTGAGGTAAACTAATCTGAATATTTACAACGTAAGATACATATCAGTGAACTATTTTAGTTTACTAATACAAGTAAAATTTTAAATTCTCTTTTCATTGGCCTTATTAAAGTCATGACAGCTAATCATATGTAGTTACCAATATATAGAAACATAAATAAATAAAAACCACAGCAAGAGCTAAAACTCATTAGAGTAGCCTTCCCTTGAACAACTACCCAACTTAGGTATGGGAAAGTAGTAATAAAATGAACGGTTGTTTTTAAATATCACACAACGCTCTTAAAAGCTGTGTCCCAGAGACAAAAATTTGAACTAAATCAAAATTTGACTATCTTAGTCACTACTAAATTAAGATCAAGGTAGCATATTACTGATAATCACTTTTTCACTATAATAAAGCAGAGTGTGTATTCCATTTGAACATGAATAACATTTGCTGTACTCACAGGTGGGTGGATGTCCATCAGTATCAATCACAACTCATGTAGTTTCTAGTCTTGTCTCCTCTGTGATAACCAGTCATAGAATAATTTACATACACATACGCACGATACCTCATCAGCTAATTTTATTATGGAAAATCATTGGTTTCATCCTTGGGCACATAATAACTAATGTTTGCTTTTCCAACATATGTTTTTAGCATCATGTGCATCAATTAGTATAATCTGATGAAGACTTTTATCTCTCTCAAGTGATTCTTTATACAGATTATAACATTTAACATCTCAGGAATAATATAACTTGTATATGGTTTTGCTTTTAAGACTGCCATTTTAAATATAATCTCTGGTTTCCATTACTTTTCTTTTTTTGGGATAAAATGATCAGTTCTGTATTTAAAATATTTACTTTTGATTGTTCTAATAGACATAAACACAGTTTTAAAACAATAAATACTCACGACTAATGGAAAATGTGCAAGATTGCTAAACTAAAAGCTATAAAAATGTTGAAAGAAATTAAAGAAGTTCTAAATTAATATATATTTCATGTGGATGGATTGCAAAAATCATTATTAGAGTCTTTAAGATGATGTCAATTCTCCCCTAATCTATAGATTGAATACATCAAGATCAAAATCTTTAACAGGCCTTTTGGGATAGAAATCTGTCGGTAATTTAATTGATTGTAATTTTAATTTGGAAACACAAGGGAATAGAAAAGTCAAAATTAAATATGTGCATTATATATATTAATATTTTTCTATAGATTTATATATAGATACCGTGTTTCACCAAAAATACGACCTAGTCGGACAATCAGCTCTAATGTGTCTTTTGGAGCAAAAACTAATATATGACCGAGTCTTATTTTACTATAAAACCGGGTATAATATAATATAATGTAATGTAATGTAATGTAATGTAATGTAATGTAATGTAATGTAATGTAATATAATATAATATGATATAACATAAGACCGGGTCTATATTAATTTTTGCTCCAAAAGATGCATTAGAGCCGATGGTCTGGCTAGGTCTTATTTTTGGAGAAACAGGGTACATATGAAGAAAATTGGAGGAAGCACACTATTACTACCTGAATTTATTAATTCAGAAAAATGTAGAACTGGTGGAAGAGCAAAATAATGATTAATGAAACAGATAGAAATGTCAAAAATAAACCCACATATGCAGCAATTTTCTAAAATGACACTAAAACAATTCAATAGGAAAAGGAAACTCTTTTCAGCAAATAATGCAGAAATAACTAGATAAGTGTATGGGGGAAAAAAGGAAACTTCTTTATATCAAACACAAAAATTAACACAAAATATTAAAGAAACATAAAAAATACATTTCCAGCTTTGGTGTAAGCAAAGATTTCTAAACAGCAAGAAAACACTATCTATAAAATTTTTTAAAAATGCTATTTAGGTTTCACCAAAATTAAAACTTTGTCAACTTTGTTAGCATCACCTGAAAAGTGAACTTTGCTGGATAGCATCAATTGTGTGAGAAATTAAATATCAAATTAAACTTGAAAGTTACCTAAATGGCTAATAGTAAAATCACTTACAAAATCAAATATTGGTGATAATGTGGAACTACTGGAACTTTTATTTTTTGCTGGAGAGAGGGCTGTCAAATTATACAACCACCTTGCAAAACTATTACACTTTTTAAATATATGAGATTGAATATACATGTATATTTAATCTGGTTTTATTTAAACAGGAGGTAAGAAAATTATTTTCAGAAAAGATATGTAAACAAAAATATTTATTTTACATTATTCACAACAGACCAAAACCCAAAAATCCCAATTGAATAACTGACAATTTTTTCATCAACTGAATGATTGACAAACAAATTTGATATTTCAATCAATGGAATACTAATCAATAAAATAGAGAGAATTAACTACTGACATTCACAATAATGTAGATGAATCTCAAAAACATTATGTTGAGTAAAAAAAGTCAGAAAAAATAGGGTCATTCTATTTGTATGAGGTATTTTATATACATGACAATCAAAAACGGGTGAAACTAATTTATCGTGATAGAAATTAGGAGATTGGTTTCCTGTGGTGGTAAAGAATAACAGGAAGAGTCAGGAAATTATCTGTGGTGAGGGAAATGTTTGATAAGGTGTTTTGAGTATAATTACGTGCTTGTGTACAAAAACTATAAACAAATAGTACACTTAAAAAGTACTCATTTCACTATATAAATTTGATCCCAATTTAAAAAAAAGTACAATGCAGTGAGAATTAGATGCAAAACAGCCACAAGTCTAATAAAGTCAATAACGTCCAGATTCCTTTTAAACTTTTTAATTTTGGTTGTTTGTGTGAATCTTCAACATAGCAGATTATTTTCAGTACTAGAATTTCATTTTCTCATCTTAGTTAATTCATCTTTATTATTACTAGAAAGAGAGTC
This sequence comes from Rhinolophus sinicus, assembly GCF_057876585.1. Classification (NCBI taxonomy): domain Eukaryota; kingdom Metazoa; phylum Chordata; class Mammalia; order Chiroptera; family Rhinolophidae; genus Rhinolophus; species Rhinolophus sinicus. The sequence goes on along the minus strand of NC_142502.1, from coordinate 78,522,480 downwards.
ATGTAGGAAATTAATAATAATAATTTTTAAATAAATGTTAAAGAATGGTTATTATATATCCATTGCAATATATATATATATATGAAAAAAACTGTATTAAATTGTAATACTCAATACATACCAATAACAAAAGATGAATACAAGTCATGTGTATACATTTTCTCTCTCTATATATATATACACATACATATATATGTATGTATGTGTGTGTGTGTATATATATATATATATATATATATACATATAATATACATAATTCCAGCTTTCAATGAACCCTCCTTCATGTCAGATACATCTTGTCAATTAGGAATATGACAACGTACAATACCGATATCAAAAATTACAAAATTGTCAATTGTTATCTTGATAACCTAAAACTTTGTAAAATTTTTAAACATTGTTTTTACTTCTAAAGCTGGCAAGTCACCCTTAGTTCTGTTTATTGAATGCTGTAAATCATCCAACGTCCACAAACCACTTTTAAAATGAAAAACTACTCTAGTGCAGTATATGCTTCCTTCCATTACCATTCTCACTCATTCTGTTCAAAGGAATTCTTTCATGAATGGTATTCACTTTATCTTTCATGTATTTCTCTAAGAAGTTTATTATGTCATCAGTTCCTTTCAAGTCTCCAATAAAATGGTCAACTGTGTGCCTAATTTGAAGGCCTATTTCTGTGCCCTCATTTTAATAGACTGCTTTCCTGTATGTCACTGTTTATATTTCCTTTTGAAAACGGATTCTCTAGTACTGTGTGATGCCTCGCTGTTTGGATATCTTTAACCATTTTGTAGTCGTCGCTTGTAGAAAGAATTCCTTTAGAAAACCCACTAAAGCTGTCTTATATACTCCTTTTTTATGCTCTCCAAATACCCTCACATTGCAATAGCATATTGTACTATAGTATTTGTATTTTTCTCTCTCCCTTACTTGTTTGTCAGTTCCTTAAGGGAAGGAAGTTTGCCTTACTCATCTTTGTTTACCAATGCTTGACTCTTATTATATGTTCAGTAAAAATGTTCTCCATAAATGAATGATGAAAATATATGAAAAAATCCTCACAATAAACTACTTGAGAATATATGATTTCTAATAGCAGGCAGAGGAACATGATAAATGATTTGTGATTTGGAAAATGTTCTTGAACAGTTCACAAGTCTTTCCCCTGGTTCATAACAGATGACTAGAAATAAGAAAGACAGTACTAGAGAGGGGGACATACCAATCAGAAGGAAAGTATATAAAATAATCAAGAGAAATACAGTACCTTAAAATTTAAAAAGTAATTTCTTTTTTAAATTCCTGTGTAATGATTAATTTTATGTGTCAACAACGTGACAAGGCGAAAGAACCCAGTTATTTAGTCAAACATGTCTGGATATTGCAATGAAGGTATTTATTTATTTATTGATTGATTGATTGATATAAGATTATCATTTAAATCAACATACTGAGTAAAGCATATCATCTTCCATAATTTGGGTTGGCCTCCTCCAATCAGATGAAGGCTTTGAGAAAAAGAATGTATTCTCCAGCAGAGGGAATTCTGCCAGCAGACAGCCTTCAAACTTGAGCTGCAAAATCAACTCTGTCCTGGGTCTCCAGCCTTCTGGCCTGTCTTGCAGGTTTTGCACTTTTCAGCATCCACAATTGCATTAGCCAATTTCTTATAATAAACCTCTCGATAGATTGATTGATGATGATGATAGATAGATAAATATGATATGATATATGATATGATATGATATAGACAGATAATAGATGATATAGACAGGTAATAAATGATCTAGATAGTTATAGATACAGATATAGATACATAGACAGATAAAGAGATAGATATTGTATAGATACGTGCTCACACACACACACACACACACACACACACATCCTATTATCCTATTAGTTGCTTTGCTCTGGAGAAACCTGACTATATTTGTAAGTTTATATTTAAGCATGACTATTTGAAAGATACTAGCTCTTTCTTTAGACACAAACCTAGATTTATAATTGCTTACATGTAATTTTTGCTATAATGTAAGAACTCAAAGAATGAATTGAAGACTACGTGTAATAGGTGCTGATTTTTTAAAATATTATAAATTATGTTCTATGTAAACATAATTCTATAGGAAATGCAGAAACTATGACAGTTAAGAACTTAATTCACTGAAGGTAATATAAAATATTTGGAAGGTAAAAACATTTTGATTAACAATATTAAAAAGGGAAAGTGTGCCTGAAAATGTTTGGCAGGAAATAATGTTTCAAAATTAAGCTAACAATATATTTGATTAAGCATCTGGACCAAATATTAATATCACCTTGTTACTGTTACCCAGCGAAGTAAGGATAGAATGATGGCACATCACTACCTCTCAATGATCGAAAGATGTAATGTAATCAACCTTTCACCAGGTAGTTGGCTGTTCCTCCTGGACAATGGTACCATGTTGACTGTTTAGCTTACTGCTGGCTTCTGTTCTTGGCAGGCTGGGTACTCAGCAGTTGGGTAATCAGATCAACCTTCCTCATACACTATGATACAAAAGAAGCTGGCCTAATAGAATTTGACTGGCCAACTGGAGTCAGTTACAGCGCCAAATAGTAAGCAGTGCCCATTGAGACTAGTGAGTTGTCCTTCACATTTTTGAATCAGTTACAAGTCTAAATTACTGTTTGTACCACAGTCTGGATTACATAGATCAGAAAATAAAGATGTATGTCAAAATGATCCCTCTTACCACTATACCTAATAATCCACCTGGAGATTTCTCGGTTTCTTTTCTCTGCAACCTGTCTCTAACATTTCATAGTTCTCAGCTTTTAAACAAGAATACTTACATCAGGGGAACAGTAGTGATCTTATTAAATTGAGAGTTGTTACTGCTACTAGGATAATTTGTGTTCCTGAAACAACAATATTGTACTGGTCAGGAAATATATACTACTGTTCACCAAGTAATACATTAGTTGTTGCTACACAATCCTTGCAAAGAAGTCAATGTCTAGAACTCAGGCAATTTTGGTGGATAAATTAATTTCCTCTTTATAAATTAATGTCCTACAATGGAGGTGACTGGAATAGAACAATATAATGAAAGCAGAATCATAATAATTGAGATATTTTGAGAATAAAATTTTACTACCAGATTATAAAACAAAACAATGAGCTGAGATACTAACTGAAAACAAGATTTAAATGATGTGGGTGGTGAAAAAAGGAAATAATATATATCAAGTGAAACTCTGTATTTAGTTTCAAATATGAGTATAGTAACAGCTATGTATGTATTTCATTTCCCCCCTTCTCTTTTTCTCTGCTACTTTGTATGAAGAGTTAGGTTTGACTTGACATTTAGTTTATGGGTCATCAGCAGATCATTAAGATCCAGGAGAAGATGTAGTTATTTCACTGGAAAAATTGGTATTGAAATGTATACAAGACTGTTGGGATCCTTGCTGGGTAGCAGGTGAGAGACTCTTTGTTTATATGAGGGATAGCTGTCTTAAATTAGGCAGAAGTATGGAGTTTTTTTTTTGTTGTTGTTGTTTTTGTTTTGTTTTTGTTTTAAGACAATTAAATATACAAAAAAGAAAAGAAAAGAAAATGTATATAGAATAGAAACAGAGATGGACTGTGTCATCCTTGGACCTGTAATGCCCTATGACTTTTTCTTTGCTGTCCCTCTGTTCTGGTCTTTATTGCAGAGGGGCTGTTTACAATAGGGACATTTCTCAAGTATCCTTGCAAGCTGACTTCCAGCTAGATTTTACCTATAGGAAGAACCAATGGAAGATTGGAAGGCAATATGCACACTCTCTATATGTGGGGCAACATCTATTGTCAGTGGTTAAAACTCCCACATGCAACCAGCTAGTCTTTTTAAAATTATTATTATTGTTAGTTTCAGGTATACAAAAATAACATAGTGATTAGACATTTGTACCCGTCTCAAAATGATAACCCCAGCAAGTCTAGTTCCCATCCGACGTCGTACATAACTATTACAATATTATTGACTATATTCCCTATGCTGTACTTTACATCCCATGAATACACACACACACACACACACACACACACACAGAGTGCCAAAAAATGTATACACATTTTAAGAAAGGAGAAAACTATTAAAATTATAATACTCAATATATACCAATAACAAAAGATGAATACAAGTCATGTTTGACTTTTTCAATTATAAGAGGTGCTCAAAGTGGTTGCCATCAGTGTCCAGGCACTTCTGATTATGGCGAACTACTACTTGAGCAACATTGACCAAAGTGTCCACTTGTATACATTTTTTTGGCACCCCTGGTATATATCTATATCTATCTATCTCTATCTCTATCTCTATCTCTATCTCTATCTCTATCTCTATCTCTATCTCTATCTCTATCTCTATCTCTATCTCTATCTCTAATCTCTATATATATTCAAACATATATATATATATATATATATATATATATATATATATATATATATATATATATATATATATAATTATAGTTTACACTCAATATGTTTTATATTAGTTTCAGGTGTACAACATAGTTATTAGACATTTATATAACTTATGAAGTAATTCCCCTGATAAGTCTAGTACCCATCTGACACCATACATAGTTTTTCCAACATTATTGACTCTATTCTGCACACTGTATCTCACTTCCAGATGACTGTTTTGTGACTACTAGTTTGTACTTCCTAATCCTTTCAACTTTCTCACCCATATGCCAACCCCCGTCCCATCTAGCAACCAGCTAGTCTTACAGTTTCTTCTTTGAAACTGCAGCCTTAAATCTCCAATTATAAAAGCTATTCCCTTTGGCCATTCCTCCTAGTAGTGCAGGTGGTTACATGTTTTTGCTTATTTCTGGGTTTCCTTACTGTTCCCTGTTTACATTATAAGCTGTTCCATTACTTGTGTGAACAAAATGCCTGTATCAAAATCCTTTTCTTAAGGTATTAAATGAGTTTCTGTTTCCTGATTAGACACTATCTATGTGGCACTCAATATACCCCATATACTCAGGATAAACATTTTGAGCATGCATTATACTTAAAAAAGAATGCATATTTATGCTATGATATTCTGCACATCACAAAATCTGCACAAATATAGATACAATAAGATTGCTTTACAATAATGGAGTTAATGTAGTATTTACATTTTTCATGGTTTTCCAGGGAAAAATATATACTGAGTCAGGCAGGTCTTTAAGTACAGTTTAAAATAAATAATTTCCATGTTTCCAAGAACACTGTCTTCTGGAATTTAAGGTACATTTTCTAAACCTGCACCCCTAAGACTCGTCAGGCAAAAAATTTGTGATCTGGAACTGGCCCCACATCCAAACGATTATTTTATGATAAAAATCATAGTCTCTCTACCCTTTCTTCCTTTCTCTCATTTCTGTGGATCTCAATAAAGTTTATATATCAATATGCAGTATAGTCAGATTAGGAAAGTACTTCTTTAGAGAGCTGTTGAAACATATAGTTCAATACACAAGTTTGTTCGGGGAAATATTGGACCTCTGCTATTTAGCTTAGAAAAAACAACAATTGAGCACTGTTTTTGTTAATGACAATTAATATATACTAAGTAGAACAAAGCTTGTTTCAATTTTTCAGGTATTTGTATTATAATAATTTGCAAATGTGACAATTTTTCTTAGGTCATTTTCCAAAATTTGAAGGCATGCTCTCTACTGAGGACAAGGGAAAAATGTAGTTGTTTCTTGTGAAAATATTAATTTATTATTGATTTAATTTCTTTACCCATGAGTTGGGCCTCTTAGTGATTGAGGGCATAACTAAAATTTATATTAAGAAAGCTGTCTTTAAAGTCTAGTTTATATCATAGCTCTTGATAATCAGAAGCCTTGAATAAATAGGCAAAGTGCTGTCACATCTCCTGAAATAACAAATAACAGTCAATTCTATTCACAGCTGAATTACCCAATGATTTTACTTATTCAGTCAATTTCTGCTAATCTTTATGGTACATAGCATTACTCATGTCTCACCCTCAGAGCTATATAATGAAGTAAATTGGGATCACTGCTTATTTTAATTTAATAATGCCATCACCTCAAAAATTGTAGCAACAAATGATAAATATGAAAGGGTGACATATTGAAAATACTTTTTTGACATTGGTTTTTGACTTCTCCTTCCGTGGGACCCCGTACTCTTTGTTGTATTGGTCATAAAACTTTCAAAATATCTTCCACTAAATGTCTGGCCCTTTCCAGTCAGGATATACTATTGGGTAATAAATTATTTTCTCTTTTTACTTCTATGTTGCTGATCACACATTTTTTAACTTCATCATTACAGAATGATAGCAAAAATGCCTTAGGATATTATGAAATGCCATTTACTTGAACAATGTTCACATATAAAAATTTGTGCAAATAAGCATGTATTTCATAACACATAACTCATCTGAAATTTGTGCTATGGAATGGTTTTAATATTTGCAGTACAACTTAGAACTGAAATTTAACAGAAAACATTACTAAGCCTGGTCATTATAATTATAACTTATTTCTACAGGATAAATTTTAACAAATTCTATTTTATAGTTTAGAACTATGGTATCATCAAATGAGAACCTAATGTTTTTACTGTCAGGATTCATAGAGAATGAAAAGCCTGGCTATGGGGTTTGAAAACTTTTGTAGTCGTCAATATCATAAGAACTGTGTTGGATATTATGCTTCTGTTACATCATGGATTCTGTCATCTGAATTGTACTTCCATTCATCTCCTGTTCTTGTTCAAACATTCTCATATCAGAGAATAGAAAAACAAGTGAGTTGAAATGGGATACATTGTCAATATAAACCTAAAAAATTAAAGTTAGAATGACAGGATAAATTATTAATTTGAGGCAATTTTTTCCTCAAAAATTATGGAAAAAATTGGAAAATTATATATTTAAAGTTAAAACAATCTATAATTTCTCCTCTAAATCAACCATGTGATTTACATACATCATTGCTAATTTATGCCTAAATTACAAAATTAATAGTTTTTTAAGAAAATTAATCTAACATAAATCATTATTAAGTTAGTATTACTCAAGAGACACTAAAATAAAATTTTAATTACTGTGCCAAAATAATATAATTATGTAATTAGGAATATACTGTTCATATTTTTAAAGAAAATTAAAAAATCAATTTTTAACTCATCAGAAAGAAAAAATATACTCAGGATTAAACGTGTCTCCATGCTATAGAAAATAATACATCATATTCTCTACTTTTACATCGAGGTTTCACAAATGAGAAAAATAAGTTTACTTTGAAAACCAAAAATGCATAGAAATTAGCACCTTGTGCACCTGTGTACATATTAAATTGTAATACATTTTGCATGCATCACGATTAGGTATTTATTAAAAAGTAACTTATTTGGGGGCAATAGAAAAATCCAAAGTTAATATGTATAAATGGTGAAATTAAGAAATTATAATACACTTAGGTAATTAATAATTAAAAATATATAACGGCTTTGCACTATGAACTAGATACGAATATACACAGTGGCTCTATAATAGTGAGAAATAGAATGACCGCTTTGTAGCTTGTTTTAAATGTAGGGGGAGTTGGACAATAAAACAATAAAAGTATAAATATGTAGCATGTACTATAAGTTACATGTGCTATGGGTGAAATAAAACAGACTGAGGGCAATAGAGAGTCCTGAAGACAATTAAAAGGGCAATTTGCTATTTTATGGTAGAGGACGGCTCTCTCAAAAGGCGGCATGTGCAGGAGGTTGATGTAAATGAGGAAACAAACTATATGGATATCTAAGATAAAAATGTTCCCATCAGAGAAGGTAGCGAATTCCTAAGTCTGGAAATTGAGGAATACTTGGAGATTGCAATAAGTATCAGGAGGCCAGTATGAAGCTGTTATTAGAATAATAGAGGAAAAAGATATTAGTGACTTGGACTTTAGTCACCATGATCCTGGGTTTGTCTCTATCAACAAGATGGTCTTTAGGAGAGTTTCATGGTCTGATGCTGGGTGGGGGTTTCTGAAGACTTTAGTTCCCCTTGCAGTTGGAGGAGTAGACAAGGAGGAGCCCAGGGAGCCCAGGATGATTGTTAATACACTGAGTCTGTGTTGATTTTTTTTTTTTTTTTTTATGTTCACGTAGTTCAGGATATACATCTTTAGTGGGAGCAGTGTCATATCAAATTGCTATTCACTGTTCTTGAAATATTGAAGCATTACTTTTGAGTTTTTAATTTCCTTTTGAAGAAGATTTTTAAATTTTAGTACAATTTTAATAAATAAAACTAGTATTAAGAAAATACGCTTTAAAGTTCATTTTAAAAGGATAAAAAGGGAAGAAAGCATATGCACGTAACTTTACATAGAGAGCAGAAATATGAATAGAAACTCAATGGCATATCATTGGTAGTAGCATATATGTTTAATGTAAATTTAGAATTATACCTATACATTATAAAATCCATTATAAAATGGTCATTATTTATAATCATAAACAAACTGGTTTAATTAACTAGGTGAATTTTATTTCATAATAAATACCAAAAAAAATCAAATAAATACAAAATAATTTAAATATTTTTTGCTATTTTAATCTGTAATAGGACTAAACTTTGGATTTCTAGTACACACATTTGAAATAAACAGGATATATTACAGATGAACATTTTGTTTTCTTTGAAATATTTTCAGATACTCAATCTGGAAATAATTAATTAAAAACAAATTATTTGTTTATAGGTACAAACGCACACACAAACATCTTAATCATGCTGGAAGGAATATAATGGGATGATGGAAAGAACATAGAATTTGTTGGTAGGCCTATGTTCACATTTTGTCTCCAACAGTGAAATATATACATGTCTGGGAATTTGCTTAATTTGAACCTTATTTGAAAAATGGGGCTATTAAGAATATATGATAATACCTGTTATGTAAAGTTGATGCAAATATTAATGTTACCACATACAAAATATTAAGCATATATCAGGTACATAATATTTTGTTCATATTATATTATTATATTAGTTGTGTACCTTTTGTGTTATAGAAAATAAGTCACATATGTAGCTGCAAGGTACACAAATACAAAACATGTAATAAAAATCATTTAGAGAAACCCCATCATCTGTGAATATTATGAAAATAATTTCTGTTATGTTCTTGCTAGATGTATAGAGATAATTTAAAGGGTATCTTGGTTTCCTTATCACATGTTATTAAAGAGTAAAGAATGTAGACATTAATTTAATTCCTTTCTTTACTGACTTTCTCCAGCACTATGGTATCAGAAATTGTTCAATAAATGAAAATTGAACACACAAATTCATATAGCAATAAGCAAATCTTGATTACTCTACCTCAAATATATGTCAAATATCTCTGAAACAACATTACATGCTTACCTTATGCAGCATGCATCACTGGGAACTAAAATTTACAATAATTAATTTTCTTATTTTTCTCTATTCTACTTGGTGGAAAGTGACTAGCCATATAAAGAATGCATTAAACGTACAGCCCTATTTTTATTGTTCTAAATTATTTCACTTGTTGGGTTTAAACTACAGTCAGGTCAAAAATAGCAAAAAATATGACTGTGTTTTGGAGATGAAAATATAAAGACCTTTTTTCTGAGTTATTACCAAGTTAACTAAAACCCAGAAGTGATGTGTGACACGCAGTGTTGTCATGATGGAGGATGATTTACGGCACAAATTTAAACACACCTTCTCTCAATCATAGCTCACATCCGAATGACTGCACTGGATAAGTTGGAACTTCTCACACAGTTACTCAGTTCAATGGTCACTTCCCATAATGAAGATCACTTCCTTTCCATTGGATGGCACTGGGCAGCAGCATTCACCATGTTTTGATCACAACGGAAAGGCTCCATGTCACACATCGCTTCTGGTATAGCAATTTCTTTCAAATAAAAGCATTATTGTGTGTACACATCCTCCTTATTCAGTGGATCAGGCACTGTGCAACTTCTGGCTCTTCCCCAAAGTCAAAATGACCATGAAAGCTAAACATCTTGAATCGATTCAGGACATCGAGGCAGCCATGACATCAAGACACTCACGAAAGAGAACTTCCAGACCTGCTTCAGAAAGTGGCAAGAATGGTGAGATAAGTGTGTTTGGAGAGAGGGGGAATATTTTGAGGGGTATTAATGGCAATGTGTCTTTTACTGCTATATATGTTTTTTAAATTTAAACATTCACCTTATTTTTGGATCATACCTCATATATGTATAATTCTAAATTTACATTAAACATATATGCTATCAATTATATGCCATTGAGTTTATATTCATATATAATCAATTACAATAAATTTTTTAAAAGCATGTGATATATTTTATTCACTGTTGTATGTCCTTGTATTTAGAATTATACCTTTTTAAAATAGTTCACTCTCAATAAGCAGTTATTGAATAAAGCACACATAATTCTGCTCCTAGTAAACCAGCCTAATTTCTGTACTTGATTTTCAGCTTGTACTTTCTCTGCCTTTATTTGCAATTCTCTACCTCACTATGACTAAGAACAGAACTCATGCATTTATTAAACTAGTGAGAATATTTGGAAATTAGCATGCAATAAAAATTTGCTTTACAAAGTTAACCTTCCTCTCAAAAACCCTTTTTTGGTGATGTATATTTCAATTGCAAGCAAATGAAGGGATGAAAGGACAGTGAATATTTTACATAATGTATTCTTATGAAACAGAGGCAGAAAAATATTTGACAAAGAATAGGGGAAGGAAATGTGACCATAGAGGAAGAAATTGGAGTGATGTGGCCATGAGCCAAGAAATGACAGTGGCTACCAGAAGCTGGAAGAAACAAAGAATGATTCTTCCCGAGAGCTTCCAGAGGAAGCATAGCCTGCTGGTGGCTTGATTTTATCCTGATGAAATTGATTTTGAAGCTCTGGCCTCCAAAACTGTGAGGGAATACCTTTCTGTTTTTTTAAGCAACCGATTCAGTGGTAATTTGTTACATCAGTCACACAAAATTTATACACATCCCTACCCCACCTCACACCTAATACCCTATGAAAGGTTCTAGACAACAAGCTGAAGAAGGAGGAAAAATCTGAGACTGGTGCATGGATATAGTTTCAAGAAAACTGGACTGTGCTTCCATTGCGGCCATGTTCAAAGGAGGCTTTAAAAGACAGCATAGAAAGAAAATTTTCCAAGCTTTAAGTAGGACAATTTGTAATCCACTGTATGTGAAAAAAGCAGCCGGAAGAAAAATGTATACTTATTCTTAGCAATGGTGAGTAATTTAATTATCTGAGCAGGGTTCTCAAAGGAAATGACCTGAAAAGCTGAAGACACAAAGGTCTGGGCAGAGGTAAGCCAATCGACCTATGAGAATAAGTATGAAGTGTGAAGATTTTTTTCATCACATTAATTCTCACCAGAAAGCTTCATCATGAAAGAGGAACTGAACAACCAAATACACCAAATGACAGCTTCTTAAACATCCGCTTCTGAACTGATATAATGGACACAGGAACCCAGTAGTCTTGGTGGCAGATGGAGGCCTTGTATGGGCCCAACAGCATGGACTCTCACTTCCAATGCCAGGTTTCTTATTGTTACCTCTGAAGATCCATCTTCAAAGCAAAGGAGACCAATACTGAACCTCCAGTACGAAACTATTGTTTGAGGAGTAAAAAAACACTCTATGACAAATCAACTCTTTTGGGACCCTTCCTACTTAGGTTGCCTTTCCTGCCTGCTGAGCCTCAACCAACACTAATGAAGCATCGGATGATGACTTTTTCTTTTTTCTAATCTCTATTACTTTTACTATTTGCTAATTATTTTTCTGTGATTTTTCTCACATGAAAGATTGTGTTCTCAGACACAACATTCAATTTTGTTACTTCTATTTCATTTTCAGTTTTGTGCTTTCTAGTCTTCCATTTATAGTCTGAAGCATAAAACTTGAAAAATTTTGGTGTTAGGTGATCTGTGAGTTGAATTTCATCTGTCTTTTACTGTCATGTATCTCAATTGGGAATTATTTTCTCAGGGTCTGTTTTTCTTTTTTTATTTTAATTTGATGAGATTATGGGATTTCTCATTCTGATGCATAATATCCTTGCGTTTTTGAATGCTTGTTTTCAGTTTTGGGGATATGCTATATGCATAAATTATCTGATACTTAGTGTTAGTTTGTTTGAGGGGAATGGTTCAACCCAGGATTTCTGTGTGCTGCAAAGCATGTATGAATGGGTGGAGAAATGAACTAAAACAGCTGTAAAATTTAATCAGATATAAAAACACTTGGTCATACGTTAGCTTTATTTTTTAATCTAGATATATGGTGTCTCTCAGTTTTCAGCTTTCTACTTCATAGGATTGAGCAAGAGGTTTTGATAACTTTTTATGAGGCCAAGTATAAGAATATGATTTTTTTTTTCTTTTTTACATATCTCTACTCAGTTGCTAATATCAAAAAATTTCTCTAGTTAAGGAAGGTAGGTCCAACAGAATGAAAAATAAAGTGTTATTTATTTTTAAACATTCCCCCTTTGACAGTCTGGGTGTTAGTTCAGTGGGTCAGTCTGCGTGCCTTTTCTGTGGTCATGCCCAAGCTACTGAATTTCCATTGTTCTCATATTTTGCTTGGGTTTTCAAAAATGTACCATTTGTTATTAGAAAAATCTGTACACTGTCACTTTTTTTCAATGTATTTCAGTAAGGCAAGGAGTGTAGAACTAGACAGCTCACATTTATCTTGAGAATTGTGCTCTTGATTTTTAATTCACTCTCCAGTACTCATATCTCTGTGTGTATGTGTGTACCTGAGTGTGTGTATTAGAGATGAGATTGTAAAGAGCAAGCATGCACAAGTGATTATTTCTCTCTCTGTTTCATTTTAGTCAGCTATCACCAAAGTAAATAGTTAGTGTCACCCACTCAGAAATAATCTAATGTTATTTTTTATTTATGTACTAGGCACCAATTTATTTTTGTAAATATCTTCATGTTATTTTAAATTATTTCTGAAAGTTTAACCAGTCTGTTGGCATAATTTGATCATATTATTGATAAGTATATTTCATACACAATTTATGCCAGTTCCTTAAACCAGTCTACCATCTTTCTTACTAGTACTGATATGTAAGACCAGGCAGAAAGCTTTTCTTAAGACACTGCAAATAATACTCTCTCCTTCTCACAAGGAACAGTGGCTATAAAGGGGAACAGAATTTGTCACCACAAAATATATCTATTTGGCATTAGGAATGATTATTTTAGGCTGGCTATTTTTAAGAAGCAAAAAACTCGAGAAGAATCTTTGACCTGTCCCTTAACTGCCTAAAATAATTTAGATAGATATTCTGCTCTGGGAAGGGAGCTATCATCACAGGTAACTATAGTTTGATATGAAGTAGGTATGATAAGCAGGATGGAAGTTATCAAGGTCTCTATCTCTTTGATTAAAGTCCTCTCTGTGTTCCATTGGTAAAGATATTCCAGCAAACATTTGTTAACCAAACATTTGCTTCTCCATCTCCATGTAAATTGCCTTCCTGCCCTTTAAAGTCCAAACCACTACCCTCATTTCTCCTTAGCTCAAGATGCTTATCAGCCTCAACTGACCAACTTCTCCTTGGGTCCCATATACTTATGGAACTCCCATATATATATATATATATATATATATATATATATATATATATATACACACATATATACACATATTTAATGAAATTTGGCTATTTTCTCCTGTTAATCTGTCTCATGTCAATTTAATTCTTAGGCCAGCCAGAACTAACCTAAGAACTAAGAGGGGAAAATTTCCCCTCCCCCAGAACTAATTTCAGCTTTTCACCATAGTCTCTAACCATTCTCCACTGGAAATGTTTCACTGATCTGGAAATTTCAGGCTAACAAACTGCCAAAGTAGCCTGTGGTTCCTGTACACTGAATTAAACTGTTATATCAGTTAAAGTATATTGCTGCTTTTCTTTTAGTGCTTCATCAATTTTTATTTAAACAGCTTTTTAAAAAGAACTTTTTCCCCATATGATCTAAATGTAAGTTCATAGACTAGACAGGTGACATATGTTAATGACAGATGCTGTGCTATACTAAGAATCACTCTTTCCTTCTGACAACCAAGTCTTTGCTACTGAAACAAGTTAAATGTGTATTCAACTTCCTTAAAGTTTTCTCCTGGAAAGCCCATCAGTCCTTTATGAAAGTAGAATCTATAAGGTCTCAGCATACCATTTCTCAGTTATGCCTACACATGCCTAAATCTAACAGGCTTATAGAGTTTGACCTCCAGCTAAGCTACCCCCTACAATGCATTATGTATATAAGAGCGTACATGTTTAATTATATTGCTAGTTGTTTCCCTTGTTGGCACTTTATACGTAAAATATGAATATTGTGACTTATTAAGTTGCTTTATTTAAGTTACTTTTTTCAAGTTAACATTAATAATATCTTTTAACTTGCATCAACTATCCAAATTTTTCACATAATTTGATTAGTTTTTATCTTCAGTCTTCAACCTTGGAATTACTTTCTAAGCACTTTCTTGAACCTACTTTTGAGGTTAAATGATCGTGTCATTAATATTTTAAAAAGACTAAATGGGAATAGATGCTCATATAGTCTAGACGTCTTTGTCACTGATATAATAGGGCAATGAGACAATTTCCCTCCTAAGAACCGGAAGATAGTTCTGTCTGTTCTGTGTTGGCTCATTTATCTCTGTTACATTGATGAATTCATTTTCATGACAATACTTGGTCTGAATAATGAAAAGCTGGAAAAGACCGTCTGATAGTTGAGATGGAATATTTAAAATTTTCTTTCCTATTATAGCTAACCATTTTTTGAGATTCACTATTGGTATGATCAATCATTTTGGGTGAAAAAAAATTCCTAGATGATATTTTAAAAATAAATTATAAGTCATCTGAATAGTACAATCTGTTTTAAAGCTTTATTAAGCCAGTGTGAGCTCCAAGTCATTATATCTTCTTAAACACAAGTACATAAATACAATGTGTTATCAACTTTTCATTTGCACATAAAACAATGTGTTATCAACTTTTGATTTGCTAATAATGCAAATATACATTACTACCCAGTTTATTGAAAGGTAACCTTTATATAACAGACTTTTTATTACATGCTCATTTCTGCATATGGTCAGTAGTTCAATAGATATATTAGTCTTTTTTTAGAGATGAGACAAATAATTGCTTCTGCAAAGTGATTTAAAGCAGTTATGCTCCAACTTTAGCATACCTATGAAGCGCTTGAGGATCTTGGTGGAGCCTGAGACTCTGAATTTTAACAAGCTTTTTCAACATCCACTCCAACTAGTCAAAATATGATGCCAAGTTTTCTCCACGAGAAGTACCTGTACTTGGATTTGATTTTGATTTTTGATTGGCAGTTAAAGTGCATGTAATCCTGAAAAAATAATGCCTTAAACCATGTGACAACTTATAATCTATTTTCTTAAGATGATCGTGGGAAAAATTAGTTCCATTTGTGAGGCAGTTTGGACCAAATTTAGATTATGAAGTTTATCAATAAAGCAGAATATTATCATTAAAATTGCTAACATGCTTTCAGAATTGTAGCAGTACACCTCTAGCTTTTTTTGGTGCCAAGAATTTTTCTAGGGTTTTAGACCTTTTTCTAATAATAGATATAATGTCATTTCATTCTTGCAGCAATCATCAGTTAGGCTCAATAATTATCCTCATTTCACAGATGATAAAATTGAGGTAGAGAACATTTAAGTAACTTGGTCAAGATCACAGAGCCATAAGAAGTAAATCAAGGAGCCGTGATTCAAATTTAACTATCAATGGAGTTTGAATCCAAACACGCTTTGCTCTGCTGCTTGTGTTTTAGAATAAAAGCTCTATAGCAATTATAAACTAAAATGATCGAAGTAATGATTCAATCAAAGGAGAAATGGAAGGAATTTTTTTAAAGATTTATAAAGATGCTATTTGAAAGTTTGAAGCCATATATATACACGCACACACACATTGTTGTGTGTATGTATACTCCTGGTATTAAAAACAAAACAAAACAAAACAAAAAAACATGTTGATTTATTTGCTGTATATTTTCTGAAATTCTGAGCACATGGCTCTATAATAATAATAGCAGGTGGTTGGGACATATCTCTTTGACTATTTCTACTTTTATGTCCCTCTCCCCACTGATGGTCCTTCTGATTTCATGGCTTCCATCCCTCAGTATCCTTTGCAATACCTAACTATGCCTTTTTATTTATTTCTTTTCTTTTTACTTTTTTTTTTTTTTTTGTTCCCATCCATCCTTCAGCAACACATCTGCATTCCCTTAGATGTTCCCTCCATTAGTGCGTAGCCAGCAGGAGGCTGCTTCTCTATGGGAACGAAGCTCTCACTCACTCCAGTTCAGGTACCAAGAGTTTCCGTATAGAGGTTTAAACATCCTTGGGTGTTGTCCACAAGTATCACTGTGCTCATGAGTACTTTCTGGGTCAGCTCCATGTCCTCGTTGGACATATTCTTTCTCCTTCCTTCCAAATGAATCTGGTTTGCATTCCTACTTTTGGCCAATTTGAGGCATCCTGCATGGATGAGCTGTGCAATACCGTGTTTCCCTGAAAATGAGACCTAGCTGGACCATTAGCGCTAATATGTCTTTTGGAGCAAAAATTAATGTAAGACCGGGTATTGTATTACTATATTATATAATATTATATTATATAATATTATATTATATATATTATATTATATAATATTATATTATATTATATTATATTATATTATATTATATTATATTATATTATATTATATTATACGAAATCTTATAGTAAATTAAGGCCAGGTCTTACATTAATTTTTGCTCCAAAAGACACATTAGAGCTGATGGTTTGGCTAGGTCTTATTTTAAGGGAAACACGGTAGGAACGATGTTAATATTTAAACTTTAACATTATTCTTTACTTAGAGAAAGTAAAACCACCATGACAGATGTGCAGGGGGTGAGGGGGGGAGACAGAGAGACAGAGAGAGAAAGAGAGAGAGAGAGAGAGAGAGAGAGAGAGAGAGAGAAAGAGAGAGAGAGAGAGAGAGAAGTAGTAAAGAAAGAAAATAATTTCTATGCACCATTAGGAGCACTTTTTATCATATGTTTTAAACAGTAACTCCTGCATCTTGCTTTCACACTGAGCTCTACAGATTACTAGCTGATCCGGCTTGATGTTCACTGTTATCCTTAGGCCGTGGGCACAGACTATCAACCTCCGACCCACCGTTCTTGATCTTGCTCTAGAATATATTGTTTCTGTATAATTTGATGTGTAGCTTTCTTCTAGACTCTTGTAACTTGCAGTCCATCCACTAATTTCTTTTTAAAATACTTTAAAATAAAATTGTCAGTTGATTTTAAAAATGCTTAGACTAATAATGATTATACAGATATTATAAAAAGTATTAAGGTTGTACAGACATTTTAATAAATCCATAACTGAGCCATGGGCTCCTTTTAAATATCTCTGCTTGAAATATCTATACTATCTTCCTTTTTCCTGAGTGGATTGAATAATACAGTTTTGTAAAGTAAACTGGACAAAATAAATCTCCATTTCTTCTTTAACATTGCAAAATATCCAAAATTCCTAGAGTGGGGTATCTAATGATATTCGGAGGACGTGATAGAGCTCTGAGAGAAATATCCTTAAAGAGTTGGAAGAATGGGAATTTGGTAGCAAAATATTTAAGTTGATGTCTAGGCTCTGAGTTTACATCTGGGGGGACTTTGTCCAAGTTTTGTAACATCTCTAAGATTTAGTTCCCTCATCTAGACAATAGGGAGAAGAAAACTTATCACGTGGTTGAAGAAATGATGACATGAATATTCATGCTTTACAAATACTATGTAAATATTTATTATCCATTGCAGTACCTTACCTTCAGAGTTCTTTTTGGAGGATTTGATATGTAGACGATTGGAGATTTTTTAATAGCTTCTTTTTTTCTAGCTTTTAAGACCCCAAATACCGAATATTTGGTTTGGCCCTATGAGGTGCTGAGAGACAGCAGAATATACAACCTCAGAATGTGACACGTAGCATATGGATTATTTCAGAGTGAATACAATCACGGCCCAGCAGACTCAGGAAGAGCTTTATCACATCCCCCTTAATTCCCTTAAGGAATTTCAATAGGGTGACTGTACTAGGAAGAGAGAAGACTTTTTATATCAGAAGGACTTCTTTGCATGGCACAGCGATTATTTGTTTACCAAACATTTGCTCCTCCCATCTTCTTGTGAATTGTCTTCCTCCCCCTTGAAGCCCCAGACTCCTACCACTTCCCTTAACTCAGGATAGCATAAAAGCCTCAATTACCTGCCTGCTGGACAATATCATATTTTTATGAGGCTCCTGTACATACAGAATTTTTTTCCTCCTGTTAATCTGTTTTATGTCAAGGTAATTATTAGACCAGCCAAAAAAGCTAAAAGACAAGGGAAACATTTTCTGCCCCTGAAGTACCAAACTGCATAAATTTAAATAACTCAGAATTTTTTTCTTTTAACAATGTAGTATGTAAAAGATCATCCTCTATCCTACCATGACAGTGTGTAATGTTTCACTTTATATTGCATCCTTAACATTTTTTATGTCGCTGAATTTTCTTCTCTAGTATTAGTATACAATAGCACACAATGAGGTTATAATTTATTTAATCAATTGTTTATGTCTGATAATGTGATTGCTTTCAACTTTTCAATGTTTGTTATAGCAAAATCGTAATGAGCCCTTGAGGCTAAATTTTATTAAAATATTATTATTTACTTAAATTTTATTCTTAAATAATGTAATTGTTAGCCTGAGGATGATCAAATAGAATTTTGACACTTAACTGTTTTATATTTACTTTTTAGTGGGTAAGAGGGTTTAATGTAATTAAAGTCAGTCTACATATGTCATCTTAAAACAACCTACTGATTTTCCCTCAAATTTAAGTCATACATGATTAATAATAGTTACTCAATTGAAATCACCAGGCACTTTTCAAACATCTATTAAGGATAATTGGGATAGTAAGTAGCCAAGTTCTTATATTAAAAACAGAAAAGGATTGAAGAAGCACCCATAACCTTAACACATTTAAGAAAATTCAAAAAAATTGGTTAAAATATTTTCAACTATGCATAAAATAGTGCATGCCATGGATAGAAAGTAACAAGAAAAAAATGTTATGTAAGACTGAGGACACTTTATAAGTTTTCTGGTAACATGGTTTAATCACTTTTTACTTAAATTTAGGTAAGATAAATTAGGATTATGATCAATAAAGAAATGACAACTACTCTTGTTAATAGCCTAGGTACTATTGCCAAGATTGTTAAAAGAAACAAACTATCTACATCTTAGTATCTTTTGCTCAATAAGCACATTTTAAAATCATTCCATGCTATGCCTCATCAAGCCACTGCTTCATTTCTCCTTGCATAATTTCGACAGAATTGTTTGGAAAATCAATGCCTCAGAGTTGTGTTTGGATTTACTGCTGAATCCAATTACTGTATATTATCATAGAAAGCATCAAAGTGAAAATTATTGATGGCACTTGTTTTGTGAGCATGCAACTGCTAACTCCAAATATAAATATTTTAATGACACCATTTCTCACTCTCATGGAAAAGAAAAAAGAAATAAGATTTCTAATATGCAACAATAAACTACTTAAATGTAAACAAAGTTCTGAAAAATAAATGCAGTGCCGTTTTATACACATTTCAGACAAAAATAATACTTTAAACAACTATGATAATACTTGACTAAGATTACGTGAGAAAATATTGTTATGCTAAGAAAATACTTTGTCTGGAATATTGGTTTTAAAATTTTATATATGCCTCAACTGCACTTATAATTTAAAGCAGGGGTTGGCAAACTATAGCCTGTGGGCCAAAGCTGTCCCCTTCCATTCATTTATTTATGGTCTATGGCTATTTTGTATTATAAGAGTAAAGTTAAATAATTCTGACAGAAACTTTGTAGCTGGCAAATGTAAAATATTTCCTGTTGGCCTTTTACCTAAATAAGGTGATTAATTAAATTAACTGATTAATTAAATAAAATAAATACATAAATATGAATAAATTTCTGTTGGTCCTGATTTAAATAATTCAATATAGATATTTATACATTTTTCATATTTCAAGGACATTTGAACCTTCAAAATTATCTTAAATTTGTTAGAGGTATGTAATTAAGACGTAAATGTTTTAGGTATAAAAATTAATGTAGCAAATTAAATCTATCTATCTATCTATCTCATCTATCCATGCCATTTGCAAAGTAAAAATAATTGCAATTACAACTACTGTTCATTATGATTATTTACAGGAATGGTTTACCCCTCACAAACTCCGATGACTTTTCTCAGAAAGGTGTGTTTTGCATAATGTTAAATACAATGAAAATATTTACTTTGATAAAATTATAGAAAGATATAAAATTGAATGCGAATATCAGGAACTCAAGGAATTACTGTTTCATTAAATTAGTACTAAAATCTGAGAATGAATATCTACAGATTCTGAGTCTAAATAAAGCTCTGTAGTTTCCTCAGTCTAGTTATTCCTAGTATGAGAATGTATTCCTTCGCCCTTCTCTGTGAGATCTCCAGAACCAAGACAGTGATATCTAGTGGGAAGGTGACATTGGAGAAGCAAGAGAAAATAAACTCACCACAGAACTCGCTAGAATGAGAGCAGTTGAGCTTCAGACACAGAGATGGGAGAATAAAGTTCTATGTATGCATGTAATATAGCTCATGGGTTGTATTTTTATGCATTCATAAAATGTGTTTTTGTTTTACTTCTGATTTTAAATAACCACTCAGAAAGTATTAACTATATTTGTCTGCATTGTCTGTTGTAATATTAGTAGAGAAGAGTTTAAAATACCCCCTGAGAAGTAATGACATTTAGTAATTGAGGAAAAAACAGTAAATTGTGTTTTCAGTCTTACCCCTGGGTGTTAATTCAAATTCATATTTTCCTGTCTAGTTTTGGTCTTGAGCATTAATTAATGTTTCTGGATGCTTGGACAGTAACTTAATGGAAAACATAACACAAACACCCTTTACTAAAAGCAAAATTCTAATTTTCTTTTCCAGGGTCAAACATAGTACTCTTTATTCCCCCTCCAAAAAAGAAAACTCAAGATATAGAGCTGTAAGTGTAGTTATCAGTGTTTTTTTTAATTGAATATAATCAGACTGGAAATTATATATATATGAACAAGTCAATGGGGTTATCAGATTTATATAATATATTTATTATGCTCCAAATATTAGTATGATTGGTTATCACATGCAAAATGAAATATATCATATAATTTGTAAGGTTACATCTGCTGTATTTTCTGTTATGGAAATTATATTTAATTTTCAAATTTAAAGTTACTTTTTCCTTCTTTGTCACAATAGCTTTGTAACGACAGTATAAAAAGTAGCATAAGCCTATAACATAAGCCTATAACAATCTTGCTGATACTAGTTATCCATTCAACATTTAAGATCCTTTTTATTTACTCATCACTTTTTCTTTTCCGAGTTACGCTTTTTGGACTATAAATCCTCCAAGTTATGAAACAGAAGTTTCATGGTAGGATATATGAACATACAAGATGTGTTTCCTTTTTCCTCATTACAAAAAGGCTGGTAAAACTTTCAGTATCCTTAAGATTCTACACCTGCAAAAATGTAATAAATCCTCCCTCAGAGATTTATCTTAAGGATTGAATGAAATAAAAATACGACATAGAAACACTTTGTAAGTTTTAAACATCTTTCAAGCAGGTATTATTATGATCATTGTAAAATTTGTGACTGAATAACAAATAAACCCATTGTTCTTGATGCATGGTTATTTGATACATCTTTAAAAATAGGACTAGTAAATTAGTATGTAGTGTTCATGTTCAAAGATTATTTAATTCATTAACAAACATATATCTAGTTTGAATTAATATCACACCAAATTGTTATTTTGTAAAGTTAGATAATTCATGATTCCTTAATCAGACTAATCAAGAAAACATGAATATTCAAATATTCTGTTTGACGATGACAGTGAGGACAATTACATAATTTTAGTCTAACACAAACCTTATAAGGAAAAAAAAGTAATGCTGGTTTACCTCATTGTTATTAGGTAGTTTATGTAGGTATCTTGTTTTAGAGATATATGAATAAAACAACTTACAATAAATATGTCACTTTATTATTTCCTGATTTCTAGCAATCCTCATTTCTCATAAACAAAGGTTATCTATAAATTTCCGGTGAAAAATTGCCACGATCTTTCATGCATTTCCTTTCTTAATAATAACCATAATAATAATGATAATGATAATAACAGGAACAATAAGACTGCAACAATATACATAACATTCATTTCATAAATAATTTATACTACTAGTAGTTGCCAAAAAATTAATATAGTCCAAGCACACAGTAATTAGATTAAACACCTGAGAAATGCAATTTTGAAAATAAGAAAATAATTTAGATTTTAATTTCTACCACACTTTATATGTGTTTTCATCAATCTCCAAATCATAAGAGTTGGAAGAATTTGCACTTGGAAATGAAAAATGAAGGGTTTCTCTTCAATGTGTTTTGACAGATTAACCGGGCTACTGAACTCATCATATATTTACAAGAAACTTATGAGATCCAGGAGCAGGTATGCTAATATGTTTATATTCACATGAAAGCTCTGAAGTTACAAGAAGTTATAGAGATATTCTTTTCAAAAATTGAACTCAGTAAAAGAACAGATAGTATAACTAGTCAAAAGTCTTTGAATTCAATTTAATTCCTAAGCAATTTCTATGTACAAATTATTTGTCAAATATCATAAGATATAAAAGATGAAAAAGTAATTATTCACCTTTTTAAGAAACTTACATTCAGAATAAATGTCCAGAATGTGAGGCTACAGTGGGTTCAAAATAAAAATAAAAATTTTCTCAACTATACATTTTATTTTGCATTTTTGAGGCTGTAAATCTTTCACTGTTACCTTAGATCTTTGTTGTTTCCTTTATGTTTTAGTACCTTTTAATATTTCATTTGACTCAAACTTTTTAAAAAGGCTTATAAATATTTGGTTTTTCACTATTATGCCCATTCTTTATAAATATTTCAAAAAGTCAATATTTACATACTCTATTTTAGGCTCTGATGAATATTCTTATGAAACTCAAAAGAGAATTTTGGGACGTTGTTAAATCTTAGCATTCATTCTTTTTTTTTAAAGAATATACTTTGTGACTATGCAACAAAAGTATGATTAATAATTATCTAATGGAACAAGAGCGACATCCAGTGATTGTACCATTAAAGCTGGTAGGCTTCAGTGTATGGACTAGGAATGCAGATTCTATTCTAAACTCAAGCATCAAGTTTTTATATACTTTAACTGTTACTTTATATATTAAATGGTTATTCTAGTGACACATTATGATCAAAGGAGAACTTCGGTAATGATAAATTGTATCATTATCTACATATACCAACTTACAAAGCTAAACATACAATTGAGTGTAAGTGTTTAAAACTTGTTATATGTTCTGTATCTCTAGGGATGTTATTTATTAGAGGGAATGGAGCCAGATGTAAGCCAGAAATGAAATTGCACTACTCAGTTGAAATAATATGCAACTGCTGAACTGCCTGTTATTTCTTAGCACCATTAACGTTTAGACAACTCAGACAGACTAGTTACTTGTGATGTGGGAGACTCAAACTGTAATGCTTACAGGTGTTTGAGTAAATGCATTGTGTTATTTTAAAATATTTAAAATATTTTTTTTGTTCAATATTTATCTACACCATTAGCTGTCTGGGGACAAATTTTGAAGTTTAAGCTATAGGTTATTTAGCATGTGTTAAATAAATGAAAATAGTAAGGGGTGATCGCTCTAAACACTCCTTTACTACATTAATTCTTTATATTCTCCCAATTATTTTCAGCTGCAGAACTATGTTTACTGTGTTTTGCACATGATGAGATGGGACACAGAAAAATAAATCAATTTGCTCATAAGTGGAGCAGCCAGAATTTAGACCAAGATAGTCTTGCTGTAGAAGCTACACTCTCAACTCCTATCTCTACACTGGCCTTTTTCAATAGTCAGGAGATTTCATCATTTCACTTTTAGTATCCTTCCTGGACTGAAGGGCAATTTGGTCAATCAGGGAATGAAAAGAATGGTACAGCACAGGTTTACAAACCAAAAAACCTGGTTTCGTGTTCCAGGTCCATAAAACTAACCAGTTGTGTGATTTCGAGTAATGTTCTATTAAAGGTCATTTTTCCCATCCATAGAGTGAGGATAAAAACAGCATGTACTAAATAGATTTCTAAATAAAATTAGATTGAGGATATCTAAAGGTTTAGCATAGTGCTAAATATTCAGAACTAGCTATTATCATCATAAGAAAATTAGATAGATAAGTAGGTAATAGATGATAGATGATAGATAGATAGATAGATAGATAGATAGATAGATAGATAGATAGATAGATATAGATAGATGATAGATAGATGATAGATAGATAGATAGATAGATAGATAGATAGATAGATAGATAGATAGATGATAGATAGATAACTTTCAAAGTTCCTATTCCGTTTTTAACTTTTCTTAAATATACTAATGTTATGGTACCTATCTATGAAGTACATCAAGCAACATAAACCTATAAGAAATGAAAAGCTTTGTTGTTTTGGGTGAGGGCTATTTTCAGAGGGAATGTAGCATGCATGTAGTGGCAGTTTGCTTAAGGGCTGCAATGTTGTTATATAATTAAATACCTTTAAATTATAAAAAAGTACAATTTCTTGTTAATGTTTTATATTGCTTTTTCCCCATCCCCTTCTTTCTCAACTCTTCTTTGCATATCATCCATATTACTTACTTCTTATCACTTTCTTTAAATGGTTTAGCACATCAACAGCCTTAATCATTGACCCTGAATGGACTCTGTTTTGTATTTTTGATTCATTCCACCCTGAGAAGACTTTTATAGTCTTTTTTTCCATGTTGTCACCTATGTGTATCACATCAAAAACAAAATTAGTTCACTATATTTTACCTAAAATTTGACAATTTTTTGTTTCTTTTGTTTGACAATATTAGCATATGTATTATAATGTCATTAACAAATGTTTATATTTGCATCAATAATTACAAGTTTTAGAAGAAAAAACATTGCTAATATAATATAATATAAGATAAGATAATATACATATCAATGTGGTGCAAATAATACTGCTAATTCTGTAAAGAAAACCTAAACATATTAACATTTTATTTACTTATTTATTTTCTTAGCCTTTATGGAGTGTTCATTACCTATCCAAGTCTTTTAATTCTCACAATTCAGCAGCTACAAATTAATGGACTAAATCTATTTAAAAGAGGAGGAAATTGAGACACAGTGACATCAAGAAACGTGTCAATGTTAAAATAAGAAATTATATATATACATAGTAAGTACTGGAGTCAGTATATAGTCTACATCCTTTGCTATGTTTGATGCCACAGATAACATTTGTAACCACAGATACCTGCACTGCACCTACAGAGCACCTATGGGGGTGTGGGGTGGTTGGGAAACAAAGACTAACTCTTTACCCTCACAAAGTATATATGTAGTCTAACATGGGACACACACAGGCACAACCATGGTTAATTACAATCATTGCTATCTCAGAGATGGCATTGACTATTTTTTTGCCAGGCACTCTTCTAAAAGATTTATGAGAATCACTTTAATTTCTCAATGTGGCTATGCAGTGAATTTGTATCCCTATTTTACATGTAAAGAAACTGAGACTGAGAGAGGTGAAGTAAGTTATCAAATTTTCTGTAGTTAATAATCCTTAGAGTCTTGATTTTGGCCCCGAGTCACAGACACTGCTGTGATGTTAAAAAAAAAAAAAAAAAAAAAAAAAAAAAAAAAAAAAGTCAAATACTATGACAATCCCAAGGGAGAAGCCTGTTATAAATAATGCTTCAATGAATATAAGGATGACACATCTTTTCAAATTAGTGTTTTTGTCTTTAGATAAGCACTCAGAAGTAAAATTGCTGGACTGTATTCTAGTTCTTTTTTGTTTGTTTGTTTTTTAAGTAATATCCATACTGTTTTCCATAGCGGTTGTACCAACTTACATACCCACTAATGATGCACGAGGGTTTCCTTTTGTCTATATCTTCACCAATACTTGTTATTTCTTGTCTTTTTTCTTTTATTAAATTTATTGGGGTAACATTGGTTAGTAAAATTACCATATAACTTTCAACTGTACATTTCTGTAACACATCATCTATATATTGCATTTTGTGTTCACTACCAGGAGTCAATTTTCCTTCCATCACCATATATTTGACCCTCTTTACCTTCCTCTACTACAAGCTCCCCCCTTACCCTCTGGTAACATGTACTTGTTAGCCATCTCTATATGTTATTTGGGTAAATATCTATTAAGATCTTCTGCCCATTTTTAAATGGATTATTATTATTATTATTATTATTTATTTATTTTTTTTTGCTATTGAGTTGCATGAGTTCTTTATATATTTTAAATAATAGCCCTTCATTAAAATACATGATTCACAATTATTTTCTTTGATTTAATAGGTTGCCTTTTCATTATGTTGATTATTTCCTTCACTGTACAGAGGCTTTTTTATTTTGATGTATTCCCATTTATTTGTTTTTCCTATTGTTGATTTGCTTTTGGTGTCAGATTTAAAAACCACCATCAAGATCTATGTCAAGGAGCTTGATACCTATATTTTCTTCTGGCCATTTTATGGTTTTAGGTCATGTTCAAGTCTTTAATCCATTTTTGTTATTTTTTGTGTATGGTGTAAGATAGTGGTCCAGTTTCATTCTTTTGCATGTGGCTGTCCAATTTTCCCAATACTATTTACTGAAGAGTGTGTCATTTCTCAATTGTATATTATTAACTCCTTTGTTGTAAATTAATTAACCACACATACATGGGCTTATTTTGGGGGTCTCTAGACTGTTCTATTGACCATAGTGCCTGTTTTTAATGTTATCACCATACTGTTTTTATTACAATAGCTTTGAAATATTGTTTGAAATCAGGGATTGTGATGCCACAAATTTTGTTCTTTCTCACGATTGCTTTGGCTGTTTGGGATCTTTTGTGGTTCCACAAAAATTTTAGGATTGTTTGTTCTATTTCTGTGAAGAATACTACTGGAATTTTGATAGGGATTGCACTGAATTTGTAAAATGCTATGGGTAGTATGGCTGTTTTTACAACAATAATTCTTGTAATCCTTGAGCATAGAATATATTTTATTTATTTGTGTCTTTTTCCATTTCTTTCATAAATGTCTTGTAGTTTTCGATATACAGGTCTTTCACCATCTTGGTTAAATTTATTTCTAGGAATTTTGCTCTTTTTGATGCGATTGTAAATTGAACTATTTTCTTAATTTATTTCTGATAGTTTGTTATTAGTGTAAAGAAATATGATTGACATTTGTGTATTGATTTTGTATCTTGGAACTTTACTGAATTCATTTAATGAAATGGAGAGAAATAATTTATCGAGTAAAGAGTTCAAAGTACTGGTCATGAAGATGCTCACCAAACTTAGGAAAAGAATGGATGAATATGGTGACTTCTAAGGAATAAATGCACAATATTCCAGCTGAGATACATATTATTTCAAGGAACGGTGCATAAATTTTTAAACATCAGATATAGACACCCAGCTATTATAAGTGAACAACAACAACAAAAACACTGTGGAGATACATACATACATGTTGGATGAATTTTCTGCTTACAGTTCTAAAATACATTAGACTGACATTCTTAGAAAAAATGCCCATGACTTCTAAAAATATATAGATAATAAATAACAACAGCTGCTATCCTTGAAATTTTTTAACATTCACAGAAAATTTCTGTGAAACTGCCATTTCTGATTGTTTCTGAATCGAGGACATGATTGATCTGTTCACATTGTAAGTAATTGCCAACTCCAAATTTGATAATGTACTCTCAATCCAAATATATATTTTTAATTAATGGCTACCCATTTTAAAAAAAGAAACAACAAAGTTTCTCTTTATATCAATTTTATTACTAAGATTAGCAATTTGATCTATATTAATATTTGCCTTCACAAATAAAAAATATTGTAATAGTCCATGAACCTTATGTATTAAGGACACCTTGACTTAATGGTATGTGTTTCTCTAGAGTTATCTGTCTGTTCATTCAATGAACATTAATTTACCAGGCATTTAGGCTCCACTGCATTTTTTATTATAGATGGTTTATACATTAGCAAGGATATTAGAATATAGTTTATAATTACAAGTTTTTAAATTTTATTTATCGAATTCCTACTATACTTCAAAACTTTGCCAAGATATATTAATAGATATATAAATTCCCTGTTGTAAAGGAAATTGCAATTTAATAACCATAATTGTTTTAATAAAGCTCTGTTGAATCAAAATATCTTTTTAAATGCACATTGCTAAACATGATCAGCTGTGCTATATTTTGTTTAATGTGAAGCATATATTGCACATATTAATTAAAACTTATACAAATCTACATCTCTTTATCCACTTGTCTAGCTATATCTGTCTATCTATCTATCTATCTATCTATCTATCTATCTATCTATCTATCTATCATCTAGCTAGCTATTTTATCTTTTATTATTATTTTTTAAAGAACAAAGTTATTACTTTTAGTTTTAATTCAACATAATTGTACAGGATGGCTTGCTAAACTCTTTCTTTTGCACACACTTGGTTTTTCATGGGAATGTACATTAAGAATAAAATACCCCTGGTAATTGCTGTCTATAAAGCAGATAATATATGGCTAGCTACATTTTATGTATTTTTAATAAAATTCACAGCATATTCTTCAAAAGCACAACATCTCTTTCCAAGCATGTTAACAATACACTTCAGCAGTATATCTGCATTCTATATATACATTATTTATGCATATATCATAAATGTATGTAAAAAATCAGCATATATGAAGCTCTTTATAAGTATCTTAATCTGGTTAAATGTTTATTTTATTTTACTGAAGGGCAAATGGCATACATAATGATTGACATCAAAATCTTTTCCCATCTTAACTATGTGTAGGAATAGAAGGTTGATAATACTGTGCTTTTTATTTTATTTTATTTGAGGAGAGATAAAACTGTCTTTGGAGTGCATAAAATATGTTTAATTCTTTTAGTAGGTCTGAGTTTTGTTTGGGAAAAGATATTAGCAGCCAACTTTAAAAACCTGTAAATGAAATGGAAATTAAAAAAAAGTCAAAAGGGTTGTAGCCAAATTATAGAAGATATTGAATTCAAACCATAACTTTTTTTAATGAACGTTGCATAACTATTTTGATGCTCAGAATATTAAAATCTAGCCAATGTGTTGCTATTTCTTCTTTTTTCATAACCATCTGACTCCAAGATTCTTCCCCTGAATTTTATTTTCTTACTAGTTTTCTTGTTCCTGCCTTATATTTCTTTATTCTATTTCCTCCTTCCTCCTACCGTTTACCATTAAAAAAAAAAAGATCTTTCTTTATCCTCTATTCATTTTAGTTTTCTTTCTTCTCCTTTTTCTATAATTTACATTAAATATAAGCCTCTAAATACTTTTTTCTGTCTTTAGTGGTGTTTTTCAGGAGAGCATCTTTATGTGTTTTCTTTTCTTCTTCCTAATTATTGTGGCCCATAGTATCAAACCTGGGTCCATCAATCTATGGAGAAACCCAGGATACTAGTGCCAATTCAGCATATCCATTTATCTCTGCCCTCTTCTGATAAGTGAAAACTCAGAGTGAGTTTCAGAATGGTCATTTTGTTCTGGAGCAATGTAAATCTGGTAAATTGAAAATGAGATTTCATCCATTGTAGAACCTATGCAAAGGTATTTACGAGCTCCTTTAAAGGGTACTACCTTAGTATTTTGTACTATTTTTCATTCTGTCAATGATATAAAAGTTAATAAAGGATGAATAGGCAGAGCATAGAGGATTTTTAGGTCAGTGAAAATACTCTGTATGATACTATAATAGTGGATACCTATGATTATACAGTTGTCCAAACCCACAGAATGTGCAACATTAAGAGTGAATGGTAATGTAAACTATGGCCCTTGGGGAGTAATGATGTGTGAGTGTAGGTTCATCAGTTGTAACAAATGTATCAGTATGGTGGGGAATATTAACAACTGGGGAGGCTGTGCATGAGTCAGGCAGGTGGGACATGGAAGATCTCTGTACTTTGTGCTGCATTTCCCTGAAGCTAAAGTTACTCTGAAAAATAAAGTCCATTAAAAAAAAAAAGGGTTACTAAATAAAGGAAAATGTGAAATGTTAAATATGCATATAACATTTAAATATCTAAGCAGCACTGTCCATAGAGTCAAATAACTAATAATCATCAATAAAGGATTAAAGAAATCATGACATATCCCTAAAAATGGAATACTGTGTAGCTGCTGAAAAAATAAATCAAGAAATGATAAGACTTCTTATGTGGAGATAGCAAGGCACAAAGCAGTTTTCACTTGTATAAAAAACGTGTATGTATTAATTATATACACTTGTGCACATATATCAAAACTGTTTTCTAGAATCTTAGCAAAAATGGTCGCAGTGGTTGACTGTGTAAAGAATCATGGACTGGGGATCAGCCGCAGGAGAAATACTAACCTCTCACTCTATATTCTTAACAGGACTGTCTGTTTGTATCTCATTGTTTGTTTAATCATGTACGTGTACTCCTTATTAACTTAAAAAAAATAAATGTATATAGCACAGATTAAAAAAAATATAAGCATACATAAAATATGTGGTTTATTAAATGTCTGTATCTTAAACATGTTGATATAATGTAATATGAATTCAGTAATGATAGGATAATAAGAGAAAATGAGGGGGGAAACAAGGACAAGATAACTTGTAAATGATATATTTCCGTCCAGTGAAGGCCTGTGTAGCTTTTGCAGAGGTCGGGGAAAAGCTGTGGCACAATGAGTTCATGCGTGAGATGCGCAGCACAGGACAAATTCCAAAATCCTGTGTAAGGGCAGTGGGTGCCAAATTCATATTACAATATATCGTGTCATTCAGCAAAACAGCAACACAACGTGATCGGTCACACTAAAGTGTTGCCATTAGTTTACATTTTGTATATTTTATATAATTATTAAAGATCTTTGTAAATTTAGGTCCATATTTTTTAATATGCTAAGTATTAGGGTTTGAATTCTTGTTCAGTTTATCGATCTAAATAATTTAGGTAAACATAGAAGACCTAAGTAATGTACTTTTCCTTAAAGAGCATATATATCTTTTGCTTAAACAAAACAGAACTAAAGCAAACACAAAAAGGAAATTCAAATCCAGTCTTGTTGTTCAGAAGATTGTTTAAATGACTTGATGTAAATTTTCTGTGATGAGAGAGGTGCAGCATGGATAATATGTAAATACTTTGTCACAACTTTGTTCTTTGGAACTCTCAGCAACCTTTATTTTCATCATGACTTAATTATTTCTTCAGATTCTGCTTAAATTCCATACTTCATCCCTGACAGTGTCATGCTCAGCAGAAAATCTTGGACTTTACCAAAACAAGTGAGACCAATAAACAGGCCCTCTTTCTTTTCTCCTCTTCTCCACATTAAGTAGATACTCCTTCCGCTTTCTTTAATAGCCATGGTACTTGTAAGTCCTGATGGAATATGGTCCTCAGGATGCTTAAGAGAGATGGTAGTAATGACGTCTGAGCTACGATAGAATATAACTCTGACTCAAGTACTTTCTCCTCTCTCACTTTGAAAAAAATCATGTCAGAAATATATTAAATATTTAAGGTGTGTTAAAATAAATTATAATTTGAATATGCAAGACTTCATTTAAAGTTTGCTTTCCCATACCATTTTTAAAGGAAAGAGTATTATAACTACTTGTTTTAATTTTGTGTTGCTGCTGTAACAAACTACCACAATTTGAGTAGCTTAAGATAACACTTGTGTATTATCTTACAATTCTGATTCATGAGTCTGGACATAGCATGGCTTAACTGGCTTCTCTAGTCCGAATTTCACAAGATTGAACTATAGATGTTCGCAGGTCTGTGCTCCTTTCTGGAGACTCTGGAGATGAATCTGTTTCCAGGATCTTTAGGTTGATGGCCCCATGCACTTCCTTGCAATTATAGGACCGTGGGCTCTGTTTCCTTGCAGGCTGTCATTTGGGGGGAGAGGGGCAGCTATGTTCCTGGAGAATGTGTGTAAAACTTAACTTCTCATGTTTTCAGTGTGGCCTCCTTCCAATATCTGTGGGTTAAGTTCTTCTCAAGCTTTGAATCTCTCATGCTTCTCTTTTTGCTACATCTCTCAGACTGACTCTTCTAGCTTCCTCCTTTGCTTGTAACGGTCCATGTGATTACATTTTGCTCCCCTTAATAACCCAGAATAATCTCCCTATCTAAACATTAGATGATTATTTGCCTTAGTTATATCTACAAAGTCCTTTCACAAAATCATCTAGATTAGTGTTTAACATACCTAAGGGTCAAGAATTTGGAGAAGATACTTTATAATGCTGTCTTTCACATTATTTTGTCATCCACATAGTCAAAACTTCAGACACAATTGATCTAATAATTATTATAAAGTATATAACTATAACTTCCCCAGACTAAACAAATGTGTTTATTCGTTTAGTAAACAGTTATTGAGCACCTACCCTGTGATCAGCACTGTGACATTGGGATACAGTGATCACGATATAGCTATTTCCATTTATTTGTTTACAGTCTACATTTAATGAGCAGATAAATATTGAATAAATAATGACATTTTAGGAAGGGAAAGAATGGTGAAGGATCTAACAAACACCTATAATAATTTTACTAAATTCAGTTACTAATGGCCTCATTTACTTAACTCAGCCAATGGATGCGTTTTCCTCTGTAGAAGTCCTCAGAATTATTCAGTTCTCTTCCACACACTGTGCAGTCTGTCTCACCCATCTCATCTTTGTTGGTCATCCATCCCTTTCAATATGCTGAACTCCTTGTAATTCTCTAAATAATGCAGCTTAACTTCAAGTTTCTGCTTACCTGTAGGGGTACCTTAAACCAGTGTTCTTGTTATTAACTTAAATAATCATTCCCTGCACCATTCAGACTGTATCATTTTCCATTTTCTTTGTCCCATAGCTTCCTGCAGGTAGCTATAATATAGCACACATAACTTTACAAGTACTCTGCTGTGAGTCTTTCTCCACCACAATATTGAGTTACTCAGAGGTAGGGTCTGTATCTTATGTTACTCTGAATCACTAGTCCAGAATACTGAGCCTAGCCTAATATAAGTTATCATGGAATTCTGAATTTAAAAAAAGAAGAGGAAGGAGGAGGAGGAGGAAGATGAGGAGGAGAAGGAGGGAGGGAGGGAGGGAGGGAGGGAGGGAGGGAGGGAGGGAGGGAGGGAGGACGAAGAAAGGAATGAAAAGAACAGTATGTACACTGGATTCTATATCATCATATCTTTAATAAGTGTTTACTTCCTACATCGTACCTCTCATGATTTATTTGCAAAATGTCATGCCTATATTTTGAAAAATACCACATTTGATACAATTTTACTGGTGAATATGTTTGATGAAAGTTGTTTGCTTTAATATTAGTGAAATATTTTTTTTTAAATTGCTCTGCTACTATGAATGTCTATTTCAGAGATACTGTAGATATGTATCAATAAATGTTAGATATGTGACAGAACTTTCAAAAAACTTACTGATGGAAATTTTAATCTATTCTTTATTTTTTTCCTTTTTTCTAATTAAAAAAAAACAACAACTATTTTTCAGTTACCATTGACATACAATATTAGTTTCAGGTATACAAAACAACATAGTGATTAGACATTTACATACCTCACAAAGTGATCACCCCAATAAGTCTATTACCTATATGACACGGTACATTGTTAAAAGGTAAAGAGATTAAGAAGTACAAATTGGTAGTTACAAAATAGTCACGGGAATGTAAAGTACAGTATGGGGAAATATAGTCAATAATATTGTAAAAGTTATTTATAGTGTTAGGTGGGCACGGAACTTAAAAGGAAGATCACATCATAAATTTTATAAATGTCTAACCACTACACTGCACACCTGAAGCTAATATAAAATAATATTGCATGTCAACTATAATTGAAAAAAAAATATCACAGGGACGTAAATAAAGTACAGCATAAGGAATGTAGTCTGTTTTTTTTTTTTTTCTTTTAACTTAAATCAGTGGTTGCTGTGTAAGTCTCACAAAGTATTTTGTTTTCATCTCACTTTGATAACCTTCCTTACTTTCTTTATCTTTCAAATTACATTGACTGATAATGAAATTGTCTTTAAGATCCTTGCGTTACTCTGGTCATTTTACCTAAGTAAAAACACTGAATTTTCAAAAATTTGTTGCAGTACCATTGCCATCAGTTAAAATGCCATCATTTCTAACAATTGAAATACTGTGTTTCCCCAAAAATAAGACCTAGCTGGATAATCAGCTCTAATGTGTCTTTTGGAGGAAAAATTAATGTGACACCCAGTATTTATATTATATTATTATATTATGTTATGTTATGATATGTTATGTTATATTACATTACATTATATTATATTATATTATATTATGTATATTATAAAGACTTATATTATAGTAAAATAACACGGGTCTTATATTAATTTTTGCTCCAAAAGACACATTAGAGTTGATTGTCTGACTAGGTCTTATTTTCAGGGAAACACAGTAGCTACAAATTGTAGCCTTTTTAAATTTTAATTTTTTAACTTTGTTTGGTGGAACACTTGCAAGCTGAGTGGAGTAAACAACTTGGAGACAGAGAATATGTCTTTGACCTGTAGGGATATTTTTTGAAATGATTCTGCTATTAGTTGTGGCAGTTTCTTGGACACGCTTCTTTATAACTGCTGAATCATAATCACCTCAGAACCTCCTGCATTTGCCTGCAAATGGTGCTCTGTTGCACTTCCTTTCATTTTATTTCCAAATTTTTTTGTACTAAAAGAAATCCAGAGGTAAAGTTTGAAAATGAAATTGTTCACATCCATCGCGTCTGCTTTTATGAAGCAAAAAGTGCAGACTGTTTTATGCCCCATTGGCAGGGTAGATTGTAGTATTTCACGTATATCATCCAGACACTATTTAAATCAACCATCAAATACACTCGTGATAGGCTCTAGCATCTCCTTTTTTCAGTTTGGACTAGAGTTAATGAAGTTTGTATATAGAAGGAAATTCCTTTGTTCTTGAGTAAATTAAATCTAATAAAAGTCTAGAAGTGAAAAGAGAATTTTTTCCTATAGAAAATAAAAAGAAAGTGATTAAAGACAAAGATATTCAACTTGGCTTGTTTTGTGTAGAACAGCCAGTACGGCAACTCTCCATCCATTCAGTCCCTTATTTATTTATGTATGTATGCATGTATGTATGTATGTATGTATGTATGTATGTGTGTATGTATGTATTTATTTATTTTTACATTTGGTATGTCTACATTCAAATCAATCTTTCCTTTAGTGGTAGTTAATTAACATGTGCATTTTTTTGGTTCTACATTTATTTTTGGAATAATTTCCCCTTGTCTATTGGAGAAAGCACTTGAAATAGTCTTTTAAAAATTTCCTCACTGTTGATTTTGTGATGATTTTAAGCCAATGAACATAATAAATATGTCAATATCTGATTCACTAAAAATATCCCCATCAATGCTCTATTATTTCATATTTATATTTAGTGGAGAAAACTAACTTAGTCCTGAGTATTTTTAGTTCTAACATCGTCATTCTCTCTTTCTTACTCAAATTCCTAACACAGACTTCACCCCACTTCACATTCATCCGAATTCTCATCTACAATTCAGAGAAAAGTATACATGTTCTCATGGAGTGCTAATTTAAACAGAATATTAGAATAACATTTCATCCTGGATGGAAGAATTCATGTGGAGCCCTCTCACTGGGAATCCTAAAAATGTAAAGGCAGATAGTGACAATTCTATGCCCCACCATATAACTAAGTGTAGAATGTTTCTGTGGAGAGGAAACAGAGCCTAACTGATTACTATGAGTGAAATGCAGCGCCAACATGGGAATGAACCATTCCCTTCAAAGTTCTTACCATACTTATGATGCAAGTCACAAATAGAATGCCAAAGGTCAGTGTTATTGCAGGAGCAAGCAATAAATGTTAGGACCTTGCCTAAATGTGCAGGCAGTTGAGGTGTAACCAGGAAGATAAGACTAAAACGGAGGGCCTCTCTGATTCTATAATATATCTGGGCCCTGCTAATGTCAAACTCTTCTTGGGAGTTTGTCTTCCTCTGTTGGTATCTCTGTATGGTCAGAGAGATATAGATGCAGAGAGAATACCATGGAGGTGACAAGGATTTTGGAAGCAGAGGACAAAATACAACTTACAAAAATCATGTGTGAAACCATGTGAGAAACAGGCATTTTGACAAATTATGGAGCTATGAGATTTTTGATGATTTATTCAACTATGCTGTACTGAGTGTCCAGTTTTAAAAATATAGTTTGCTTTATTGTGTCTGGCATATTTCAGAATGTAGTGCTATATAACAGAAGGATTATTTGTGAGGGCAGAAAGTTCATTAGATCATAACTGAATAAAAATATATATGGTAAAATCATATAGTGAAATATTAAATTGCTTTCAACTTCATTGAAATTCCCTCTTCTTTCTGATGAATCAGAAAGCCAAGCTTTTGGATACCTTGACTCAGGTAATGTTTTTGAGTGGAAAGATACAGAAAAAGGAGATTCTGATACTTCATTTTGTAAAAGCCTAAATCATATAAAAGAAGAAATTCCTAACTTGGTGACTACAGATAAGAACTTAGGGGTTCTGTGAACATGAATGTAAAACATTACATTAGTTTTTCTCAGTTAACTCTATTTACAATTTAGCTATTTTTTTTCTTTCTTTTCTTTTTTTTTCCAATTATGAACAATCTCAGCAGGACTAACAGTACCTGGGACATGGTTACCGGTAGAAATTACAGATATTTTATATCACTTTACTCTTGTCACAGACACTTCAAAATAATCTTGCTGATTATCAATGCTTTAAAATCACTTTGGTTACGATATCCACCTCTATTTCCAACACATTTGTTAATGTGTTAATGAAAGTACTCAGATATCATGATATAACAAATTTGCTTATAATATTTTGATAATGAACTTCAATATCATTGGTCTTTTCATTTTAATATGTTCATGACGTTATTGTGAGAACAGATTCATAGGCATCATCAGAATGCCAGACAGGTCTGCGGCACAGAAAATGCTAGGAACCTTCATTTATGAGACGTTCTGAAGTGTTAATGTTCTTTTGAGAACTCTTGAGAGACAGTGGGTCCCATAAGCAATAGAAGCCCAAACAGCACATCTAGGCATTGTCTTGGGAGCTGCCAAGTTCTCAAAATGTAGAAGCTAAATGTAACACTCAAGAAAAAGTGTTTTAGGCACTGAATGCCTCAGACACATAATAAAGTCTTATGTCCCCGTCCCTAGAATGACCCCAAGTCAGCACAGAGTCACCTGGTCTGAGAGAACATATAAGGCAAAAGAAGGGCTATTTCAGGTAAGACTAGGATGGAGTAATGGAATATGATCAATGGGTTTTCACAGCTGCTTCAGAGTCCATTAAGCCTGAAAGCTTGCCATACCCCTGGGATTGCAATGTCTAAAATTGTCAGATTTTAAAATCTCTATAAACTTGGTGCATTGGGAGCACACGGTAAGACATAAGTTGATTCCGACAAAACTATGTGAATTATTGAGCATACCTATATTTGGCCCTGAGATGCAAAATTACTAGACGTCATATCTCTAAAAATGAATCTGGAACTTTTGTACCATTAAGCATCTTGCTTTCAATCCTTATAAATGTAGTCATTCATTCAAAATTTCTTAATTTAACTAAAGCAAATTTTACAAAACATGGAGCTTTATGTATTAATGGGGCACTTTCAGTCTTGCTCAGTGTGTGTGCATGTGTGTGTGCATGTGTGTCTGTGTTTGCATGTGTGAGTGAATGTGTGTGTGCACTTTTGTTAAGTGAACAGTTTATTTCCTATATTATGAGATCCATGTTGCCCAAATTTAAGTGCTAGCTGTTGGTCTTATGGAAGATTAATAAATTCTCTGGCTTTTTTCATTCTTTTCCCCATTGGAAACACATTTCTCTTTTTCCATCTGTGGTCATTCTCTACTGTGCAAGAAATAAAAGTCAAGAGGATCTTTGGTTCATCTCCCTCAGGTGCTCCAAATCAATCTCCTAAAGGTGTTATTACATTGAAAATCATGTGCTAGCATGTTTACTTAGAATTTGTTTTGAGCTCTTCCAGTGAACAGATATGAATAAAGCCTTCATTTTCCAACCATATTTTTCTTCCAAAGAAAAGTTAATGACATATGTTATGATTTTAACTTGTTATTTTCTTTCCTGAGTTAAATTTTCCCTTGCTTTCCAAATCTTGGATGCTGAAACATTTCTCCAATGTCAGTAAAAACTGCTAAGTACCAACACAATTACCAAATTGTTAATTAATTGTGAACTCTGCCAAATAAAATATTCATTGTTGCTCATTGCAAGACATATTATATTAACAATGCCTATTTTTAATGAAGTATGACCTTTTTTTTTCTTTTTCTTTTTTTTTCTTTCTTTTCTTTTTTTCCCCTGTTTCTCAGAAAGTGTGTATGCTTTAAAAACTGAATTCATTTTGGGGGCAAATTTTTCCCACCACAAACATTTTGTGTGCAAAGACCTAACAACGCTGAGAACGTTGTCTTTACTTGCCATCCTTCTCTTTCTGTTCTCAGTTTCCTTCATTTCTTAAATCTAAGACTGAAAATAAGCCGTAAATTTTCTGATTGCATAATTGGTTGATAAAACCTATAAAAATATTTGATTAACATTTTTGGAATGTGCTGCTAAGTTGTGCATGTAGTTACCAGGTACACATGCCTAATGTAAAGATCTATCTGAAACCTGATAGTCAAGGAAATGCAGGGTGTGCCACACTTCCTTAAACTAGGAACCCTTGGTAGCAGTAGTGGGGATAAGAAGGGAAATAGTTTTATTTTACACAACCTCATGAGTCGGTTTCAGGAATACAGATTTCATTAGTATCTAAATGTATGTATTGAAAAAAAAAAAGAGAGACTTGTTGTTGGAGGATGGTAAATTTTGATGTGGTTCCAATAGAAGATAAATGCTGGTTTTAGTACAGAAATTCATTAAAGACATATAAGTAGGTATACCCTACTTCTTTTGACAAATTGACAATTCTGGAAATTCAATGGAATCTAAGTGGAAGAATATTTAAATCATATGTTTTCTGGCATATACAGTAAGGATTATGAAATTTGCTTGTTACGTTAAAAAGTCTGGAGTTAAATCAATCACAGCTCTTTGATCTGTCAATTTTTTCTCATTTTGACCTTAGTAATCTGTTTGTTGTTACTCTTCCCTTTATAAGAATGTTACAGTATGATACATTAATTTTTAAGATTATTTCTTCTTCTAAACTGTTCTTCACATGTTCCTGTTATTTCCCCCCAAAGGAAGATCACATAATGTTTCATATGCACAGACAATAAACACAGCATTTGATTTATAAGGAGATTTATGAATTATCTAATTAGATTTCTTGATTGGAAAGTTATCAAAAATATAATGGAAATGTAATTCTGCTTTTACTCCCATTCATGGGGATATTATTTACTATACACTTGTTATAAATGAGCCATACTATTAGGATTTTTATGGAGGCTTCTTCACATAGGCATGATTGATCATTAACTACATTTTATTCCTTCTCCCTTCTCAAGAGAAGGGGGTTCAAGATGAAAATTCCAAGCTTTTAATCATGGCTTGTTCTTTTCAGTGACCAGCCCTCATTTAGGAACCATCCAGGAGTCCAACCAGAGTCACCTCATTAGACAAAAAGACATTCTTATCATTCAGGAAATTACAAGTGTTTTGGAAGCCCTCTGTCAGGAACTGGGGTCAAAGAACAAATATTAGAACAGAGGATGCTTTTAGTACTCTTATCACTAAGGAAATTACAAGGGTTTCAAGAGATCTGTGGGCAGAGACCAATATATAGAGGGTGCCAAAAAATGTACACACATTTTAAGAAAGGAAAAAACCGTATTAAAATTATGCTGATGGTAACCACTTTGAGCACCTTCTGTAATTGCAGAAGTCAAACTTGACTTGTATTCATGTTTTGTTATCAGTATACTAGGTCTGACAGTTAAGTTCGCAAACTTGTTACACCACTGTCGCTAACCTTTTTTTGATACCAGAGGGATTATTCATTATGAATTTTTACCAACTGGATGAACAGTTAACCAAGTTTACTGTTTGGAAGTGCTGAAAGGCTGCATGAAAAAGTTAGATGACCTGAAAGTTTCGCCAAAATGTGTGGCTCCTGCATCACACCAATGTACCAGCTCACAGGACAGGCGCTGTCTGTGAGGGAGTTTTCAGCTAGTAAACAAATAACTGTATTGGAACACCCTCCCTGCTCACCTGATCTGGCCCCAATGATTTCTTTCTTTACCTGAAGATAAAGGAAATATTGAAAGGATGACATTTTGATGACATTCAGGACATCAAGGGTAATACAACGACAGGTCTGATGGCCATTCCAGAAAAAAAGGTTCCAAACTTGCTTTGAAGGGTGGACTGGCCCTGGTGTCAATGCATAGCTTCCCAAGGGGACTACTTTGAAGGTGACTGTAGTAATATTCAGCAATGAGGTATGTAGCAGTTTTTCTAGGATGACTTCGTGAACTTAATTGTCCGACCTCATATATTGAGTATTACAATCTTAATAACAGTTTTTTCCTTTCTCAAAATGTGTATACATTTTTTTGGCACCCTCTGCATATTTTTTTATTTTATTATGTCACAATACCTAACTCATATGACTTAGCTTTTATCATTTTTAACATTCTAGATTTAGGATATAACAAGTAAGTTTTTGTTAATAGATAGTTCTATATTTCCCCAAATACCAAGCACTAGAATTCAAGTTTTCTTACTTTTTCCAATCTAACAGTAGAATGGCATATTTTTTTTTCTCTTAAATCTACCAGTTGTATTAACAATTCTATTCTAAATGATTGTGTTATCTTGTGATTTTGATATATTTATTTCCCCCTCAGTTATATATTTGTTTATTGAAAGCAGGGATTATACCTGCTTTCCAGGATATATAGGGAAAAACATATAATTATTGGCATATTTTGAATTACTAAGGTGATAGTGGCATATTGTACACACTGTTGTACAGCATTCATCTTTTACCAAATTATATATCTGGGGTATCTTTTTCTGTAAACACATAGATGATTCATTATTTTTTCCTTCAACATTTTACTTTGAAAAAGTAACACCTACAGAAATGTTGAAAAGATATAAGGTCAGCAGCATAACTTTAACTTATATTCAGCAATTGTTAACATTTGCTGTATTTCCTTTATCTCTTATGTACGTATGTATGTGTGTATATATTTGCTGAACAATTTGAACTAAAGTAGTAGACATCATGACATTTTACTCCTAATTACTTATGCATGTGCATTATTAAATATCAAGAGCATGCATGTTCTTCTATATAACCTTATACTATTATTACCACAAAGATGCGGTAAAATTTTCTGGTCTAGACATCATATTCAAATTTATTTTTCTATCATATTCTAATATACTTTTTTTTTTAATTTTTACAATGCATAAGTCTCTTGAGGACCCTTCACTGCCTTTGATAGCAGAGCTTTTGGAATCCTTTAAAATAAAACTGCCTTTTTCGGGGAGGGCATGATGCTTGCTATCGATGCCATGAAGAATTCAGACCACATCTCTAGATCATGTCCTAATGTCTACATGCAAGTTATAGGTAAAGATACTAAAAACATATTGTATTTTCCATTGCATCACTCAGAGGACAAGATATGATGAAGAGACACAATTATGAAATAAACAGTGGTGAGGAAGATCCTTCTGCTATTGCTTTTTAATGGAATTACCAGATTTATTTCCTGTTTAATCTACTTATATTTCAACTCTATCCACTGAAAAACAAACTAAAAGCATGAAATTCCAGTTGCCTTAAGTGTATCTATGTCCAGAATTAGTCTTTTGCATACCGTTCCCCTACTAGATGTCCTTACATCTGGTACAGGGAAAGATCAAGGTGAGCCTGGAACACTTTATTATTTCAGAAAGTAAAAAAAAAAAAAAAAAAAAAGCTCATAAATAAGAACAATTCAAAAAGACATAAAAGCTGACCTACATTTTTCAATTTTGGTACAATTTTGAAATCAAAGGAATAATTATGGTAACGAATTTTGACAGATTGAGTTTAAAGAATACATCATGATACCATAGTGCTACTTAAAACAAACTTATGAGATGAGGCAGGGAAAGCCCTTCTTTACAGAACAATGACAAGTCATAAGTGGAAGAAATGATAAATGTAGACATAACCAATTGTCATCCATGAATGTAAAATATTTGAATCAGTCAAGGATCATCAGTTGATACTGAAACCACTGGATGAAGAGTTGCTTGGGACCATGATAGTCCTATGTTCTCAAAGTATCATATCATTCCTTTTTAAAAATTAATTACATAGAGAAAATATATCATTATAATTGAGAGATTAGATAGACATCTTTTTAAACACATCATGAAACCTAGAATCACTAATTTTGAAATAATACTATATTTTCTTAATCATTATTAAAATTATATACATCACAAGACAATTAATGTTATTCTAATGCCAAATTATTCTAATTTTCAGTTTTTTCTAAAACAAGAAATATGCTATATTTAAGTATTTTACTATATTGTATAATAAAAATAAATTAAAGAAGGGTAAATATAATTTATTTCCTTAGTTGGCAACACTTTCTGATTAATGTAAAGAAGAAACTAAAAATAGTTTCTCTGAGGATGTGGATAATTTAATAAAGAAATAAAAATATAAATTTTCATGGAGATGATTTTAGCATATTCTCATCATGGCTTATTTTAAAAATGTATTTAAAAAAATAATTTAAGCACCAAAAGTTAACATTTCAATATGATCATTAATTTTCTAATGAATATTTGCATGAGGTCCTGGTATATGCATTTTGACGATATGGTGAGGTGGTGGGCTACATTTACCATGGTTGTCACATACAGTTTGTTAATATTTGGATTCATCCCTGCCATTCTATGTTCTCCTCTGTACTCCATGGAAATATATTTGGAAACTACATTTCCCAGGCTTTATTGCCAACAGAAGTTTTCTTGATATTCTCCAATAAAAAACACTCATATATTATTCCTATATCATATATGTTATGTCTAGGATGTAGAGGATAAGGAAACGCCAGAATTCTCTGGCAGTGATTTCAAGCCATTTTTAAGCATCACTTAAGTACCACTTTGGTAATTACAGGCATGTGAGCACCTTGGCGATGATTTCCCTTACTGAGATTTTTTGAAAGCAGCTCCCATGATATTTGACTCCTAGCCTTCAACCTTCTGAGTAAGCCTATAGTTCTCTGAGTTAAGCCTCTTCCTACTTTAAATAGCTTAAGTGCTTCTGTTTTCTGATCAATTGGTACAGTATTAGATAATGGAATTGGTTCTAAGATGGTTAGATTTAACGAATGTAATGATCACACCACTAATGGTAAATGGAACACTGGAAGTCTATTGTGTGCAATGGTAAATAGTTATTTAAATTGTTTCTGTAATTGCCTGGTATAAAGATCCTATAGAAAGCAGCACCATATGATATCAAGATGTTCGTGCATTAGAAACTGTTGGTGAGAATGATGACTAAAAGACGTGAGACAGGAAGGAAAAGCAAGTTTAGAGTATTAGTGACAAGGAGTTCTGGGAAAGAAAATGGTACAACGTGTGAGAATATCTATGATGCATTTGAATGCTCACTAAGGGACATCTACAGCAAAGCAAATTTACAACATTCAGGTGGACAAGATGAGTCATTTAGTGAATGTCAGTCAACCTTTTCTC
Organism: Rhinolophus sinicus; assembly: GCF_057876585.1. Taxonomy (NCBI): domain Eukaryota; kingdom Metazoa; phylum Chordata; class Mammalia; order Chiroptera; family Rhinolophidae; genus Rhinolophus; species Rhinolophus sinicus. The sequence goes on along the minus strand of NC_142502.1, from coordinate 78,478,138 downwards.
TGTGCTTAGCTAATGGATGCGTGGACTAATCAGTAATAGAATAATGAGATGACTGTTACGCATGGGCTCAACAAACATGAGTTTCTCTTTACCATGTCTGACCAGGCTACATTCAGTGGCATATTCCCAATCTGTGAACATAAGAGCTGTGTCTCTGCTATGACACCATTCTATGCTATGCCAGCCATAATTTGGTAGTAGGTTGATTACATCAGAATCTTCTCATCACAAAGTGAGCACTTATTCAGAATATGGATATGTATTCCTTGTCTGAGGGCTATGACAAAATAGTCCTGTTGAGCATTTCTGGAACTCAGAGGATCCACTGGATTACTTATTAGGATTTCTATGTTTGCAGATAAATGATAGCAAAAGATCATAGCAACACAATGTGAGGAAGATAACATATGGCTCAGATCTTTCAGAAATGAAATTTTGTCATTACATGAGCTCAAGAACAGTCCTAGGTGAGATTGAAACCAAAGGAAATATGGAATAAATGACAGAAGAATATTTCACTTAAAAACTACAGGTTCTTGTTCAGATGCAGAAACAAAAGCTGTAGTGGCTGCGAATATTTTTGTTTCTTAGTTACACATATATTTTTACATTAACCATGATTTTTTTCTCTAGACTTTTCCCACAATGGTATGTAAGGTATATTGATGGTGGTGTTACTGCTTCAGTCCTTAAGTTTTAAAATCTCAAAGGAAAAATGAGAATTGGTTAGAAAGCAATGAGTACCACTCAAAGATGAATATATGTGGATATAGAACCTTGGGGTTTTCCATTTTTGGGGAGAAGTTTAGAAAGTTTTTATTTGGAAGAAAGATAGATGCATAATGTTGGGCAGGGTGTCAAGATAATGCTGTTTTTTATGGTTGCTTGGAAGATAAAGATGCACTAAAAATAACACATGAACAATGAGCATCCAATGGATTATGCTAGGTGTGTGTGTGTGTGTGTGTGTGTGTGTGCATGTGTGTGTGTGTGCGTGTGTGTGTGTGTGTGTGTGTGTTTCTTCTTCTAAGTACCGCCCTGTACTCAAGAGCTAAAGCCTAGAAATTAGATTTCTAGAATCCACTTGAAATCTGGGTTCTGGCTGGATTCCATCAATTGGAAGCATATTCATACAGACTTGGAATTTTGCTTTTGGCTTTTAAATATTCTGCTGAGAATCACCTTTTTTCCCCCTGTAGTTACAAAGACCATTGGAGCCAACTTCTATAATCCCTTCACTTCTAGACCTTCAATACTCTGTAAGCCTCCAATCCTACGTATGATTTTTTCTATCAATATACCCAAGGAAGTATGTGTTTAACTAAAAAACTATGCTGTAAGCACAAATCCAGATCATTATTATATTTGAGTGACGCAGATAAAACTTGGGTTTTGTTAGTGTCTTTAAAAAATCTATCGACTTAATCATGCGTCTTTTGTTAAAGCAAACATTTGCTCTGCTTATGAGGAATTTTGATCATGGCAATTAGAAAATGTATTACAACGATAAGATCTTTATGGTTTAAATGATAAGAAAAAGTTCGTGGAAGTTTAGGGGCTTGTCCAAGATGGAACATATTTAGGGCTAAGAATATTAGAGCGCTCTCTCTCTCTTGTTTTTTTTTTTGTTTTGTTTTGTTTTCCATTTCTAATCCAGGGCCATTTCAAAATTTCTACTTTACAACAAAATAAATAAAAGCCATTACTTTTAAATAAGTATGGCATGCTAGTATTTCTTGGCAGCACAATGTTGAGTAGGAAAAAGTAGGAAGTATGTCTTTCAAATTATTTGATTTAGATGGGAAGGACATTGAGCAATCTATTATAAAGGAAACTTTCACTCAAGGCTGGAGAATGGCTGCATAATTTGTGGGGCCTAGTGTGAAATGAAAATGTGGGCCCTTCATTAAACAGTATTAAAAATTTCAAAGTGTCACAGCAAAGCATTCACCAAGCCCAAGGTCCTTCTGTGCACAGAGCCCTGTGCAATCACAGAGGCCACACATGCTTGAAGCCGTCTCTGCTGTGGCATACAAGAATGTTATTGGTTGCCAGGTGATCTTTCTGGAAAGATACACAGATTCTCTCTTTGACGAAACTCAAGCAGCCAGGCTCCACTGAACTCTCTTCTTGTCTAGGCCTTGATCTTTGCCTATAAAGACTTGAAAAAAAATACTAACAGTCTTAAATCGCCACGTGGCTAGGATGACCCTGTCCCTTGAAGTTCCTGGCTGAGAAAACTCAAGCCTGCCAAAAGAATTTACTGTAGGTACTAGCCAACACCTGCAGTTAGGGTGGGCCCCTATCTCCCAGTCTCTCTGGGAGGATAGAAGCCTAAATTCCACAAGCAGCAGTTAACACATCCCTTAAGGTTTCACATGAACAAGCCTCACCTTCCCATTTTTTGTTTTTTTCACTTCCACGACTCAACAGAGCCCCTGCTCACCCCTCGTTAAATTCCTTCATTCTCCCATTAACACTCCCAGTAACCTTTGTACAAAATAAAGACGAGTACAGTTCACACTGGATTCTGTTCCCAATTACAGTCAAATATTAATGATTAAAAATTCTCCTTCCCACTCTAACTAGAGCCTAGCTTTGTTTCTCTTTGACAAGAGTTATCAGTAGCTTTGAGTAGAAAATCATGGATCAGTGAATGAGGATAGTCCCTGAGTCAGGATCCAATGCCCCGAAAGCCTAGGTTTTCGAAGAAATACTTTTAAATTAGATGAAAATCGCTGCCTTTGCACATTTCTCTAATTAATTTCTAAATTATTATTTCTTTAAAACATGAGTTATTGTTAGTTTTTCATTGAGTAAACTCTGTAAGTCATGAATCACTGCTAATTATGACAAGTTAGGAAAGCACTTAACTTTCTGGATTCCCAGACAGTGAAACCTTTTTTGCCTTTCTTCAAATTAATTTCCAAAATTTCCTGTGTCATGTTTGAAGCCTAGTACATCTGTGAGACAATATTGATAAAGTGTAACGGGATTAAAACATCAAGGTCCATTTGTCTTAAGGCTTATACCTAATTCAACTATTTATATGATTTCTTTTAGGACTTTAACCTATGATTTCTGGGATCAGCCTTCAGTGTCATATAAACAGTGGTCTTTTACTTATATTAATTTAATCCTGTCTCCTATATCCTCAATATAGTATTTATATTAAATACATATATTGGATAAATTTGAATAAGTTAGATCCTATTTAATTAAAAGTAAGCACATGAAGCATTTAAAAATATTTCTTACAGACATGCATGTTTTGCAAAATATATAATCTTTTTTTTTTACTTGGAAATGTATATGAAACTTAATACAAGACACTTTCTGTCCTTTTTTTTCATCCATTTCTTCTGGAAACGTGGGTGCTGTGGAAGTGTTTCCCCACCCTTTCCAGGAGCACAGGGTTGGTCTTCCCCTCCTGCTTCTTCCTCTTTTTCCACACACCTTTCTTGACCCCTCTAGGGTCAGATAGGCCTGTCCCCAGTGCCTGCTTCAGATGCTACTGTAAATGCAAGCTATTTTCAATGAATTTAAAAAATTCAGTTTGTTTAAGTTGCTCTGGCCCAGATAAGTAACAACTTAAACTATAATATATGTCTTTACTATTGCAAACACCATTTCTAATGCATCTCCTTGATTTTATTAACATTAATTTTCTATTGGTATTACAATCATGATTACAAAAATTGCATAATTTGTAATGCTTTAGAAATCCTTTCTTTTACTCCTAAAAACTACATCTCCCAGATATTTTATGTAACAATAAAATTCAATTAGGTAAATTTGAGCAAATCTAAGTTGTCTCTTCTTTATCAGAGTATGAAATTACATATGAAAAGATGGACTGATTATTTGGACAAATCATTCACATACACATGTTTACAAACCTATGAATTGGATCACTGACATATTCTCAATTGCTGTCCTAATTTCAAATATTTTGTTTCTTGTCAATTTCCATTTCCTCATTGTTGCTACACGGGTAGAATATTTCATTAACTAGAATCTTTATTACACCTTTAAATTCTTCAGAGACCTCTGTGGCTTGAAAGAGTAGCTTTTAGAAATCTTTATTTTCTATCAAAAATTTTAAGTGAATTTATTGAAATAGTATTTAAAACCTATTGTTATGAGTGAGGTGTATTGTAAGTGGATTGATATTATGTAAAGTGATGTTTTAGTTTTTTAAAAGGGTTATCCTAAGTAGAAACTACTTTTAGAAAGTATCACCTATCTGGGATACTGGTAGTTTTTTTGTGGAGTTACCTGTACTGTAAAACTGCAGAGAGACCTAAGACCGAGAAGAAACCTTGATTCAAAAAAGAAGCAAAGGGTTTATTGTTTGTTGTCATTTAGTCTAGACTTACCATGATTTCCCCTGTTGTGAAAATACTGTATAGCAAAATGACACCCACCCTATGTGACTTCATTAGAAACTGAAGGAAAAGAAAAAAATATATATATGGAATTAGAAGAGGTGTGATTTGTTTGTTTGGTTTGGTTTGGTATTAAAAAGAGAAAGGAATGAGGATATCAATGGAGAAATACCCGTATGAACATGAGGAATTATCTATTTCCAAACATCCAGGAAAAGCATCATAGGAATTGATCCAGCTTATCAGAACATTCACAGCAAAGGAGGTCATATAGTTTTCACTACTAATATATCCATTAATATTAAAAACCTATTAATAAAAGCTAAGGCCTACTGTTTTTAGTTGTCTCCAATAACTCTTGTCTATATTTTTATATGGACAAAAATGCCTTTCATTTATTTCCGTAGGATGCAATATTTTTTTACACAATTTAAACCCTGAAGTTTAAACTTGAACTATGTATTTTTGATAGGTCAGTTTCTATTTGCTTGTTTCTAAGACATTTATTATATCTATATATAATGATTCTGTGTTGTGATAAAGATTGGATTTCTGCTCTTTTGTTGCCTACAGGTTAAGCTCTCTATCATCCCAAAAGTAATCTATCCCAAAGTAAACTCAGAGAGAAGGTGCACTAACTAATTGTGAATAAATTTACTTTATGAAACTCATCTAAAATGCAATAGTTAAGGCATTCAAAAATTTTGTCATAAATTCAAAATTTACAATTCAAAAATGTTTTTGAATATATACTATATTTCACAATACAAGTATGCTAAGGGCTGGAATAAAAGTTCATAAAGTATAGCCCCTGTCCTACAGAAGATCAAAAGTGAGTGTCAGCCTGCTTTACATTTATTCAAAAGGCTCTGAGTATTTTTAAGGGCAATAGAAAATGGACCAGAAGATATAATCTAAAAAGAAAAAGAACAGTATAGCAACTTTACTTTAAGGTAAATAATTATTTATGATTGAAACCTAGTTTCCCCTGCACTTGATCGTCTGTGAATAAATAATAGATCACAATAACAGTAATATTCAAAGTGTCACTGGATTCTGGCTGCAGCTACTTATATATTACCTCCAGATATTCTCAAAATCTTTGATGGTTATTTTTGAACTTCCCCAAGTGTTATCTCATGTGTACACACAAAGAACACTGGTTATAGTTATAACACAGGGTATCACATGGTCTTAAACTCTCGCTCCAGTTCCTCATTTCAATACCTTGCTTGCAAAGTCCACAGCCATTTAACTGCAACTTTTGTTGATTTTGTAAACACTGATGTCTATACAAAGGTGGTGCCTCTCCATGCACAAAATGCTGGTACACGAAAAGTGCCAGATTGTCACTACACTTTTTGGCATACGCAATATGTTAAAGCTCTGCTGGACCTGTTCAAAAGTAGACCAAGCATCATATTACACCATATGGCAACAAAGCAGCAGAACAATCAGAAGGATACAAAGTGACAAAAGCTACTTTATGTTCTGCCAATAGCTCTTTGTCCATCAGTCTCAGTTATGAATCTTATAACTGAGATGTGGGATGTGACAAATATGACAATCTCTGCCTTTTTCTTTACTTCTTCCAGCATACAGGCCTTTCAACACTTATAATTAATTTACTAAAATAGACACCGAATGGTCAACCTGTTGTTTAAGTTTGTCAGGGATTCATTGTGACATCTGAATTTGATTAATGAACAAACCCTGGGTTTATAGTAAAAAATTAGGTTAATTTAAAAATGATTACAAAGTTCATATTTTGCTTCAAATTAGTACTGATTTTTTCCATAGTGTAATACAGTATTATTGACAGCAAGTTATTTTTGATAAATATCTTGTTTTGTTTAACTTTAAAAATACAAGCATAGAACTCTAGTCCTTCAAAGTTTAATATATTCAAATAATTGATAACTAATGACAAAGTGGCACAATGTGGTTAATAATATCCTGATTTTTTTTTTTTTTTTTTTTTTTTTTTATATATATCAGAAAGTCCAAGAATTGTACTTTGCTGAAAAGGTAGAGCTAAATCATTCAATTTTAGAAGTGCGTGCATGAAAGGGATAACTCATATTACTACAAAGCTATAGCGGGGTCATAAACATCACTGCTCTACTACATCAAAAAAATGCCAGAAATGTGAATAATAAATTCAAATCAATATTCGGTTGATTGAGATTTTTTTCCACCAAACAGTACAATAGCTGTATTTTATAATGTCAACTGCATCCTTATTTCTTCAAATTATCTAGCAAAACATATCATGTCATCTTTGTGAAACAGGTTGAGGGAGGTGAGCTGAATGGGCGTAATTAAGGGAATTGATAATTGGACCAAAAAAAAAGTAATCAGTACCCATAAAGTAGATGTCAATCTGGAAAGTGGAAAATGCAAGTCTCTGCCTCAGGCTTTTACTAGCCAATAATTTATATATATATATATATAAAATAAAGTCACACACATTAATGAGGATAGGCATCATATGCAAAAGGATTATAAATAACATAAAGCTTTAAAATATCACTAACATATAAAAGTAAAGAACCAACATAAAAGAAAGTCTGGAGAGACAGAGGTAATAGGTCAAATTTAATAAATGAATCATAATAGAGATCAGTGTATTTCATTTGCTTTGAGTACACTAAGAATGTAGGTGTGCTCCTAAAATAGCTAGTATGAACAAAATCTAAGGAATTGATTACATGCAATAAAAATTCAATTGTATAAATTATTTTCAAATAATCTAATGATGTGTTAGGTACATCTAATTAGAATTGTTGTTGTGTTCTCTCCTTTATAGATTAGATGTGTTATACAAACCGTATCTGTAGCATTGTGTTTAATTCTGGGCATCATCATACTTTGAGAGGAAATAGAATGCACTGATCTTCTCCTGAGGCTAATGACAAGAATTTTAAGGAGAGAGGAGACAAGGAAGGGAAGGAAAAGAAAAAGAAACAAAAACACTCACACACACACACACACACACACACACACACACACACACACCTTTCATTGGTCATTTACTCATTTCCACATTTTTTCATAAACATTAATTCATTTGCATATTGCTCATGCTCTACAATTGCTCATGCTCTAGATACTATTGTGTCTTATTTATAGTTAAAAAAAAACAGTGGTATAGGAAGTTGAGATAAAGGATCATCGTCACTTATTTGGTAAAAACCAAAGCCAAATTTGAATCTGTATTTATCTGTTCAATTGTTAACAACGATGTATTGATATTATTATGTTGTCTCTTTACTACATGAAATTAAAGAATGTTAAATGAACATAATATTTGTTTTAATTTAATCAAAAGATTTGGAAGCCTATCAGCTTCGAGGCACTGACAATACTTTTTACTGTGAAGAGCTCATGATCTTGCTGTGGGGTCTGATTTACAAACATAGCAATCCTGGAATTAAGTAATGATAATATAACCCTACTCCATTCCCATTTGAGTATGTTGTTTTTTTTGTTTGTTTGTTTTGCTTTGTCTTTGTCTCTTTCACCCCATAAAGCCAGGACTGAGAAAACTGCTTAGATTGGAGGCAAAATAGGGTTGGGCTTGTGGAACACTCTCCTCTGAACCAGAGCTTGGAATTGGATTAGGGAAGAGCCATGTATACAGAGAAAAGTTCAGCTGGGCAGCTGCTGCTTCACACTTTGTTAGGTGAAGACCATTCAAGAGAACAAAAGAGGGATGTTTTATTTTCTCACTGTTTTAATAACTTGTCTACACAGACAGATAAATGTGGACCGAGTTTGGTCTGATTTGACCTAGCTCATCTATCAGATCACTACCTGTTCCTCTTAAAGTGAGGAGAGGCTAGGAGGTAGAGTAAAATATCAGATGCATGGTCTATTTGGCCATCAGCATGAATTCCCACAACTAAAAACGGTATTTTTCTGACTCCCTTGTGATTAGCTATATTAATATAAATTGGCTTTCACAAATAAATGCACTGATACAAGGTTTGAAAAACAGAACTTAGATGAAAGCAATATTCCTGCTGGTTTTTGCAGTTTTCTGCTGACAGGCCAGGTGGTGGAGATGTGGCAGTTTTTGTGGCAGCATCCTTGTATCCAAGCTCCAGTGTGTGGGTGTCCAGGGAGCAGCTGATAACCTCTTGCCATCCTCTGCTCCCCGTTCCCAACCGCCAAATCCCAGCTAGAGCAGCGTCTTCTTAAGCTAATGGATTCAGCACCATGTTCTTGATTTCCCTTCTTCCTCAAGGGCAGAGGGAGTGGAGTCCCTGGCAGGTGAGTTCTGTGGTGTCCTAGGAATTGTGCCTGGGCACCTAATCTGTCAGGCTCCTCCAACACTTTTGACACTTTGTAAGGATCGAATTTTCTTTATTAAGTCATTTTCAATCTGAAATACTAGAGTTGTTTATTTCCATTTCATTCAATGAATGCTAAATGATAATGTGTTGAGGGATGTATACTCCCTAATTCCACACACGGGAAGAAATTTCTATATTTTGGGCAATGCAGAAGCTGAGAGGAAAGAAAAATAACTCTATCTCCAATGACTACATTACAAATGGCATTAAAATAATATAATGACATACAGATGAAGAAGCTATTTATCCTGCCTGCAGGATCAGTGAAAGCGTTACAATAGATCTGACATTTGAAAGTGGTACTGAAAAAGAAAAAGTAATTTTACCAGAATGACATGGTGGAGGTGGACAATTTTAGCGAAAAGAAATTGCTAGAATACATGCATGACAAGTTGAAAGTTCATGATGTATTTTGGGAGTTATGAATTGGCTTGTGTGATTGAAAAACTAGACAAAAGCTCAGGCATTAAAAGACTCGACAATTGGTAGTAGAACAATACGTATTTTAACATTACCCCAATACCAGAGAAATGGTTAAAGGAACTAAACACTTTGTCTTGGTAAATATGTAGGGATTTGTATATGAGTAGCTGACACTATTTAAACATCTATGAGGTTAAATAAACAGTTAATTTGTATGTGACTGCAGGGAGAAATTTAAGAACTACTAGGGAAACGTTGTAACTACTCTATGTGGTAGGTTGGGGTATTGTTCCCAGTTCTTAACTTTCTCTCTGTAATAGAATTATAGATCTTTATCCTTAGTTATGTGCCCATTCAGCCCTCTCTCTTAAAGTAGATGGTGCATTGCCCTGCCACATTGATGTTAGGCAGGTCTATTTGGCTTGTTTTTAGAAAATAATATGGTTTGAAGACAGGGTGCCAGTTTCAAAGGGAGATTCACACACACACACACACACTAGAATGGTGTGCCTTGGCCTCTGACACTCTTCTTAATTTCCATGAGAAGAATACTTCTTGAGTAACCACTATTCCAAAGAGACGGGATATACACTGAGAAAACCTGGACCCAGCCGAAAGTATCAGGCTATGTTCCATCACAGTCACCACTAACCTGCATACTGGTAAGAAGAAAATAAGGGTTTGCTGTTGTTTGTCATTGAGATTTTGAGAGTACTTATTATGAAGAAAAACAAACAAACAGAAAAACCAAAAATAAAAACAAAAAACAAACAAAAGAAACCAAACTCATTTTCCAGGAAAGTCTTTTAACAACCCAACCTCTTTAAAATGAATAGGAAAACTTTGGAGACAGTTTTTCCAGGAGTATTCAAGGAGAAACTGACGGTTTTTATTTTTCCATCTCCATTGCGACATCCCTTGCCCTTACCATTATTATCTTCTGCTTGGAAGACTCTAAAAGCCAGTAAGCACATCCCATCATCTAAACTATCCATCACCTGGCAGCAAGAATGGTTTCTTACAAAGTTGCTGGGTCATTTTCTTCCCCTTTAAAACTACTTCAATGCTTTCTGGTGTGCTTAGAAGGAAATACACACTCCCTACAAGGACCTGGATGATCCTGTCCCATTTCTTTCTCTTCATTCTTTTACCACACTATCCTTTCAGACAACACTTGAACCACATTCATTTTTTTTCTGTGTCATCGACATGCCTGTTTCATCCTTATGTAGGGTCATCAGAATTACCCTCTGGGAGGTATTCTTTGTTTTCCTGGATCTTACTATTGATTATTCTTTCTCATCCTTCAGATAGCAGAGTAAAGATCTCCTACTCCTTGTATCTTTCCTGGTATCTTTCATGCTCTTAGTCTCCATTTCTTAAAAGTTGTTATCAAAACTAGGCATTTGTTTATTTACTTAAATATTTTCCCCACATAAATGTACATTTGGTGTAGGAAAGAATTATATTTGTGTTGTGATCTATTGCCTAGATCAGGTGAGCAGATATTTATCTAGAAAGAGAAATAAAAGCGTAGATAAGTGAAGTGTATCATTAGAAACATAATAGTGCAGGTTCAGTTATTGGATCGAGATTGATTAAATTTAACTCTACAATCACTTTATCTCAAAAATTCCTTGTGTAATTAGACTTGTGTGCTTTATTAAAATGTAACTAGAAGGCTGGAGGTATTATACTCCCTGACTTCAATTTATACTACAAAGTGACAATAATCAAAGCAACATGGTATTGGCAGAAAAAACAGACACACAGAACAATGAGATAGATTTGAAAATGCATAACCAAACCCACCTACATATGGACAGATAATTTTTGACACAGGAGCCAAAACCATACAATGGAGAAAAGAAAACCTCTACAATAAATGGTGCTGGAAAAATTGGAAGGCCCTTGCAAAAGAATAAAACTGGTCTGTTATCTGTCACCATATATGAAAATTAACTGAAAATGGATCAAAGATAAGACATAAATCCTGAACATAAGACCTGAAACAATAAATTGCATAAAAGAAAGCATAGGTATTAAACTTATGGACCTTGGGTTCAGAGAGGATTTTACGAATTTGACCTCAGAGGCAAGAGAAGTAAACACAAAATCAAATTAATGGGTCCATATCAAACTAAAAAGCTTCTGCACAGCAAAAGGAACCACCAACAAAACAAAGTGGCAACAAAGTGAATGCGAGAAGATATTTGCAAGCAACACTTCCTATAAGGGTCTAATATCCAAAATATATAAAGAACTCATACAACTCAACAACAACAAAAACCAAGCAATCCGATTAAAAAATGGGCAGAGGACCTAACAGACACTTCTCTCAAGAAGAGATAAAAAAGGCCAACAGATATATGAAAAAATGCTCAACTTTGCTAGTTATTAGGGAAATATATGCTCAATATTCTTCCCTTTTTCTCCCTTCAGAAAAATGTAAATTTATACTTAGAAATATATCTGACATTTCAGCATACCTGATACTCATCTTTTAAAATTGGGAGCGACAAGTATATGTCTTTGTGTATGTACATATATTCACATATACATAAAATATGGACTCTGATCATAACTATAGGTCTTTTCAAAATTACCTATTGCTAAAATATGCAAAACTAGTTATACAATCAATGGTTATATTGGTCATATATATGAATTTCTGTTAAAATATTTTTAAATGTTTTCTGCTTTATTTCCTTTTTTTATATTTTCTGCTTATTCTCAAACATTCCATTTTTTAAATATAATTTAGAGTTTTTGTAGATATTATAACCATACAGGGCATTTAAAATTTTTACTATTTATTTTGTTTATGTTCTATAAATATACTTTTTCCTTTTTCCTATTACAGTTTATCATGATGAGTAAGTTCCTTAGTACAAGAACTTTTATCTCAGATTGATTTTCTGACAGCAATTGTAATATATAGAAGAATATTCCAGTTTTGAAAATGGGAAAGAAAATGACTTAGTTATAATAAAATTATGTGAGAGAAATATATTTTAACTTCTTTTAGTAAAATTGAATTTTTTCTAAATGTAGTCTTGGCAGAAGAAGATAGGCCATCTAGAAGTACATTAAATTCAGAAGAGCATTAGTACTTGAACACTTCAGCTGATATGCAAAACAAAATACCTACCCAGAATCAATCTTGAATTACTTTTTAAAATGTGTTATTACACTATAAAAATTAGAAATTTAAATTCACGTATTTTCCATTTATTTTTGTTACATTAGTTTTTAAATTCCTTTTTTCATTTCTCAATAAGTAAGATATACACAGTATTAGAGAACATTGTTTTCAATAGTAACTATTTAAACTGTATTACATAATATGCTGTATAACTGAAACCTATATATATTGAATATTAATTGTAATTGAAGAAATGAAAAAATAATAAACTATTATATTCTATAATTTTCTAACATTAGAAAGTTCTAAAACTTTAGCAAGATATAGTGAACATACAATAATAAGATACAGTTTCTATTCGTAGAAAGCAGCAATTAGGCAAAGCATTCTACTGTCCAGTAATCCAAAAAGGATGGCTCTTGGGAAATTCCTTGAGTGCCTATATTGCAACAATTACTGTGGTAAGCACTGGAGGAAAATGTTGACTAAGACACAATCTTTTAGTCCATAGTCATGGTGAAAGGTACAATTCAATTTAAATTGTTTAATGAGGTAATCACAAGATAATGTTGATAGTATTAAAACCACAACTTGGAGAAATACAAAGAGCACTAGGCTGGGAGTAAAAAATCATGTGCTAAAGTCACAACTTTCTTTATTGCCTTGATTAACCTCAAGTAGTTACATTACCTTCTCTATGTCTTTTCTGAAATACGAGATTTCTAATATTGAATCAGTAAACTCTAACACCCTTTCATATTCCATTATGCTAGGAGTGAGTGCTGCCTTATATAATTTTGAAGCATTAAAGGCTTTCAATATCAAATTGATGAGGGAGATGAGCAATTTTTTTCCCCTAGGAGTTCTTTATATATTATGGAGGTTAGCATTTGGAGATATGAGTTACAATTTTATCCCAGCTTGACATGAATCTTCAGATTTTACATAATTTTTCTATGAAAACTTCATTTTATGAATGAAATTGATATATACTGTATTTATATATTTATGTATATTTATTATATATTTATAAATTTTAATCCATTTGAAATTATTCCTGATATTATATGTGAGAGATATACCTAATTTATTTTTTCCTGATAGCTACCAAGATATCCAATTAGAATTCATTGAGTATTCCTTTTTTTTTTCTTGGCAATTTGCTATGCTACTCTTATACTGTATACCGACATCTATTCTGGTCAATTTCTGGATGTATTATTATGGTCTATTAATTTTCCAGTAACACATGTTTTAATTAATAAAGTTTTATAATGTACTTTATTATCTGGTAGATTTACACTTGTGATTCCTCCTTTACTTTTTCTTTCCAGTGTTTCCTAGATATTTTATTTGTTTATTATTTCATGTGAATTTTAGAATGAGATTTATAGTATTTCCTTTACCCTTAAAAAATAAAACAGTGTTGTTTTTTTTGGAGGAGGAGGCATAGAGCAGAATGACAAAGGCACCACTTTTTTAATGTTACCTTAAAAAAGCCAGACTCCTTTGTACAAATTTGTTGCTACTGGGCAATTTTTTCGTAGCCCTTCTTTTTCTCCTAGGTCTAGAACTTCTTTGGCCAGGCTGTTCATCCTACTTCCCTCACATATTATTGCAAAAACATTCTGGAAGATAATTTTGTTGGGACTCTCTGAAATCATTGCTGTTTCTGCTGGAAAATCTCACCACTCTACTTTTGCTTTCTATGTGTTGCAGGGAAATTTAATGATTTAAACTTTCTAAGTTTTCTACATTCATTTTACAAGTCACATAAGCCATAGTTTCCCAAATTGCTTAAGATTTCAAATCTGTAAAATTATGTTTAACTAAATGAACATGTAATAATAGGATGTCTTTGAAAAGGCTTCAACGTCATGGATACTTATACTGATATAACAGTGAGGGCTAAAGGTGTTGATTATAATTTCCAGACCTCATTTAAATGTAAGCTCTTAGATAAATGTTAAATTTAGTTAATTAATAAATAAACTTTTGATATTTCGATAATTTTGAACTATCAAAATGATATAAACTGTGTTACTGCATTTAGTTTTAATTTAACCTTCTTATTATCCCATGTGTTAACATTAATAGGATGTGCAAATATCTTTGAGTGATTTTACATATTTCTTTTTCTTATACCTAAAAATTTGTAAAAGTGATTTAAATTATTCAAGGTATAATATTTAAGATATATATGAATATACATGAAATAATGAGTATGGTTATTTTCTTAAGAAAACCAGTAATCAGTTTATTAATATAGGAATTTATATGTAAAATATACAGTTTTGTTAAATATGCTTATAATGCTCATTTATTTTAAAGGTAAAATTAAAAGTTTGATTTCCATGTATTTATATTGTTGTATATTTATGTATACCTAACAACATATTAAAGTTTTACTAAGATTATGAGACTTATGAATAACAAAGTACTTATAAATGAAATAATGAAATGTTACATTTTGAAAAAAAATTACTCTGTTAACTGATTTATTTATGAATATCAAGCTTTATAATTTTTTATAAATATTGCATCAACCATGTAAAGACAGTAAAATTGGAATCTGGAATTCTTTCTGTGGAATAAAAGCAAATTATTCCCTGTCTAGATAGCAAAGGTTTCTTTTCTATTTTAAAGTTAATGTTTCTATTAATAGCTGTTCTGATTGCTGTGTTTTTAAATAACTTTTTTACTTTGAAAAATAATCGTTTTCATTTATGTCTTCTTTTTTTCTATCAATTCCTCTCAATTTTGCTTGCTCAAATTCAGGCTCTAGTTCTAGAATAGAAATATGAAATTTGTGGAAAAATCAGTAAAATATGAATACAGTTTCTTGTTCACTTCTACATATTGCACCATGGATAATTTCCTCATTTTAGAAATAGGTCTACTGTTATGTTAGATGCTAAAGGCAAACCTGGGTGAACATTATCTGGAAACGCTATGTTCTTTTTTTATTACTTGACTGTGAGTATGAAGTTATCTCCAAAAATCCTGAAAAATTAAATTCCTCAATTCTGAATAATCAAAATTAAGATGTTTTCTTTGCTAAAGCTATCTTTGTGTCTTGGAATGGCTACCAGTTAACACAATAATTTGCTGCTTTATTTTATAGAAGGAAGGATAATAAAAGTAGTCAGGTTTGGGGACATTCACTAGGTTGTAATTAGCTCTTAAGTATTGTGAATATTCTTTGTTTATCAAAATAAGATAAAAATGTTAGACATGACACATTAAAATTAGCCTTCATATTTTCAATACGTAATATACATATATATATATATATATATATATATATATATATATATATATATGCAATTATGTTATTGCCTACTTCTAAATTAAAGAAATGTACTTAAAGTGAAAAAAAAATTGTCTGAAAGTAGAATAATTGTCTGCAAATTGTTTTTATTTCTGGATTTTAATACACTTGTCAGTTAGTAAGAAGCAATTGCAATATTTTTAATGATACAAAGCAAAAGTCTGAAGAATTGCTAATATCCTCACAGTGTAATCATTAACTCAGTCCTTACACATTGACTGTGTTAGGCCTCAAGAGGGTATTCCACTCACTTGCATTCTAATACTTTTAGCTAACACGGTATGCTGTTCAGCACTGTTCCATTTCATCTGTGTAGCAGAGATTAATTGACATCAAGTTATACACATATTGCTAGGGTTATTTTACTCAAAATTGCTGAGGATATTCTGGCCCAGATCCCATATGCCAAAGTTATAACCATGCTCAAAATCTTAAAGTGAGACATGAGTAAGAACTAAAGCCTTAAAATATATTTAAACTTTTGCAGATGGATTTTTTTTTTTTACAATGGCCGCTTTTGAATTAATATGAATAAGTTAATATGAATAAGTTCTTGCTGTTTTCTGTCTATATTCTGGATGACTAAAAAGTTTTCCTGTTGAAAGGCAACCATGTAAATAGTAGAAAAAGAAATAAACAAACAAAAAACAAAGCACCAAACTTTTAAAAATCATTCTAGAATTTGTGTTTCCAACTTCTATGATAGCAACTAACAAATTAAGTAACTTATCAATTGCCCATCGATAGAAAGTTTCTCAATAGCTTTTTAAGACACTGCTTCCCATATGAAAATGAATGACTTTTATCATCGTAGGTCCTCAATAAAAATTGAGAGAACAAATGATTACATAAAATCAAAATTGCAAGTTTATTTAAAGAGTTATTATGAAGTATTAATGCAATATGCACAACTTTTCCACAAGGGTGTAGACAGCTTGTTCCATGTTTAAATACAATAACTCCTATGTGCCGTCAGCCCTTAGAACTGACTTATGGTATTGACTGTAATGTAACACTGCTGCTGAACCTAATTGGAATGAACCACGTCAGTAACTCTCACCAACTAACCTGTAGTTAAGTTACAAGTCATAGATCCATGGATCCACATTTCACAATTATAGAAACATGAGTCAATGATATAATGTCTTCACTTTCACAAATTTAATACTGAAGATCTCTCAAAATTCTCTGAGAACAGATGGCATCGTGAAAGAGACAACTTTCTCAGGAAGTTCAAATTAAGAAGTAGACTTCCTTACGTAGACAGCTTCCACCTAAGATTCCCAAAGACACTTCAGTATCAGGATCACTATCTGTTACACTATCTGCTTTTTTTCTTTTTTTGCTCCTTTTCATAAGTATCTTTTGATTTTTTCTATGGTTTAAATTTCTTGATTATTAATTTTCACGGACATAAACTTTCAGTTTTTGTTATCTTTAATTGTAGCAATTTGATTTTCAAGGTCTAATCTTTGATGTTTTGTCAACATCTGACAAATAGGATAAAGACTAAGATAGAAAATATAATTAAGCTTGGAAAACTGACCACTGTGTCCATTTCTGGTTATCTAGCTTAGGAAATTGAGATGAAAGATACAGTTGGTTTTCATTGTTAGGAAAACATAATATAGGTGAGTGACTAAGGGAATCATTTTAGAGTCTTTTAGCAAATCAATTTCTTCCTACCCTAGGCATCTCAGTATAATATTGCATTTGTTCTGCTTCTACATACCAGCTAACTCAACATATGATTGAAGTCAACACAAAACAGCAAAATCGCACAAGAAAACAATGATCTCACTTAAGACTCAACTGTTTCCTAAGTTTATGGATCTCATTAGTTTTTCAAACTTAGGAATATATAGCAGTGATAGTCTGGACTCTGACTTTTGCTTAAGCATGTCAGCCCTGATTCCAATGCTGGATGAAACAAAGGACTGAGAAAGACCATGAAGTAATAAACATTTCTCATTGAGTCTTAGAAGACCTTAGCTGCATCTTAGTGAGTTTTGTTTGCTATCACAAAAGTGTCATCGACAGTGTAGCTTAAATGACAGAAATTATTTCTTACAGTTCTGGAGGTTGGGAAGTTAAAAATCATGGTGGTGGCAAATCTGGAGTTTGAGGAGAGCTCACTTCCTGGTTTGCAATGACCCCCTTTCAGTTATTTCCTCATATGAGGGACAGCAGAGAGAAGAGAAAATTCTCTGGTGTCTTTTCTTTCAAGCTCACTAATTTCATCATGAGGGCTCCACCTCATGACCTAATTACCTCCCAAGGGATCAACCTTCAAATACTATCATGTTGGGGATTAGGGTTTCAACATAGGAATTTTGGGGGAGCCACACATATTCAGTGTATAGCAGCCCCCAATTATTCATCCATAACATTTTCTTAACCTCACTAAGCAATGCATACTAAACTGAGACCTTAGTCTTGCTGCTTCTATATCCTGTCTCAAGTATAATACAACCTCAGTTTGCCTATATCTTCTGAGAAATTCAACAGCAAAAAATTATCAGAACAAAGTGTACATGACCAAATTTCCCCTATCTGTGTTACAAAATCTTTAAATGCTTTGATCCCTGCTTATCAGTTATTTTAGACTTATTCTCACCTTGCGATCATTTAAAAATATTTAGCTGAAGGCTTTAGGTGCTTGTGTGTTTGTGGTTTTCCATTTATGTGTATAAAAATGCATAAACTAAAATTTCATGCAAAATACTGTTAGTTTTTTTCCTTTGATTTGTTATTTTTCTAATTAATGAAGCTACATATTAATGCTACTAATTATTTAAAATATATGTGGAGATCGTATAGCTTATTAAATTATCATTAAAGAGACAGATATTTGTGAGCCTATAATGTGTCAGTTATTGTGTTGCAGATTTTAAAGTAAAATTCATTTTATTCAAAAATTATGTAGCAAAGATTGAATTGGCAAATAAATTTTAATAAATTCAGGTAGGCTAGGTAAATGCTAATAGTCAGATATGCTAAAAACCAGATATACTAAACTGATGTGCTATCAGTTTTCACTCAGTATTATTTAAAAATGTATTTTAAAAATATGCTTGCAATAAAGTTATAGTTTTAAAAGATTAATAGTAAATATAAAGAAATGTTGATAAGTACCTAGAGCATATCTTAATATTACACAATTCTATGCCAAAATGTGTTGTTTTAATTAAGTTTATTGGGGTGACAATGGTTAATAAAATTACATAGGTTTCAAGTGTACAATTCTATAAAACATTATCTATATATCGCAGTGTGTGCTCACCATCCAGTGCCAGTATTTTTAAAGAGCAAAGTCTGAACTACATACTTAAAAGCTAATTCTATTAACTTCAAAGTGGGTTTTTTAACTGAAAGAAAGACAATCTCATTGGTTGTTACTATTGTTACTATTTTGACTTTCCTTTCTATAAAAAATAATAATAATAATTGCAGTTTCAAATTGCTGTTGTGTAGCAAAGAAATAATACCCTCTCAAGGGCATACCTAAAACATCATTCTCATAAGTTTTATATAGAAACAGTGATGTCACTTTCAGATGGTAATAGTTTATCCCCTGGGAAAATATAAATATTCTGAAGTTAGCGCACACACACACACACACACACACACACACACACACACAAACACAAAAACTATTTATTTTTAGTACACTGAATCAGAATCTTTTATTTAAATTTCTTATTCACTTTTATGAAAATGTCAAAATTTTAGTTAAAGTGCAAATCATTACAAAGAGGAAAAAAGAAGAAAACAGCTTCAGTTAATATTTCAATAACCATCCTCACTGTTTTAGCTTTGGTCAAATATATTCTGTGACTCTGAAATATACACAACATAGAGTTCATGCATAGTCTTCAGATTGGGCAATGAACATTGAATAACACTACATTATTTGATCATGTTTTTCTTCATTTTGTTGACACTTTTTTATTTCCAAGATTCTTTAATATATGCAGCTGAAGAACCTGGTGCCTCTCTGTGGGAATACAGAAAGAATAAGAGAAATACATAACAAGACGCAAAAACATGAAAGTGTTAGGTCATTGTCTGTAGAACTTCAGTTGACCTTTCCCAACCTCTATATATTATTGTTAAGTAAACACTGGAATTCTCACATTAGCTTTTAGTGTGAATATAGAATAATTAAAGTAACTGTAGTAGATGTAAAATATAGAATTGTGATTAATATATGGCTACTGCTTACAAGAAGCCATAGATTTCAGAATAAATTAAAACATTTATTTCACTCTTTAAAAGACATCTGAATTCATTTTGTAATTTGTTTTTAACAACAGAAATAACACTGAAATCTTGGATGAAGATGACTAAAATTTCCCTAACAGTTTCTATCTCAGACTTAGCCAATGAAATTTGTAAAGGTAAATATTAAGGTAGTATCATAATTAGATACCCCTTTTATATATTTCTTCTTTCAAAAGTAATTGTATTATAATCATTATTGTTATTGCCATTTATATTTTTGCAGCACATGTGGGATACCACAATACTTAAAGAAAGGCAAAATATTTAAGAGAAAAACAACTGTAGGTAGGAAAAAAATAAAGTAATATAAGGCAATAAACCAAAGGGAAAAATGATCGAATTTATTATATGCAATCACTGATACTTACAATTTAGAACATAGCATCGTATTCTATCAACTTTCATATCTATCCTCTCTCTTCATTATGCTTTCTTCATAGCCTTGCTAATATTGTACTAGATGGATAAAGATTATTAACTACCCAGAAGCAAAATCAAGGTTTGGAAATCCACAGAGTGCATTGGGTAGAAAAGAGGACTCTGGATCCTGCATAGCTCCTAAAGCATTTTTATGGTACTAAAACAGTAATTTATAAATTCTGTGGAGTAAAGAATGTTTAAAGTCATTTATAGAAGTAAAAGCATTCATGTATAGAGTTAAAGTCATTAAATAAGTTATTAATGATATGTCATTTTATTTGCAAATCGTAGTCCTCAAAAATTAATGATAAACCTGATATTTACCCTGTATATAAAGGTTGAATTTTAATATTGTAGTAATGCTATTACAAAAGAAGAGGAGAACAATTTATGATGGATTTTAGTAAGAATGCCCAAAACTTCTATAGCACTTAAAAACTCAAAGCACCTAATACGAGTCGGCCAGAGCAGTTTCTAGGCTCTCGCCCTCATAAGGAAAGGTGCTCACTCAGGTTGTAAATGTCCATTAACTCTGATTGGATGGCCATTTGCTGTGGCTAGATGGCCGTCAGCTGTAACCAGTGAGCCATTGACCACTAATATAACTGCTATGGCTACACTAGAAGAAAATGGGGGCTAGCAAGAAGATGGTGGCTGAGAGGACTGCAGTTAGCACGCAGATTGCAGTTAGCAAGTGAGGTTGGTTGGCAGAGAGAAGTGGATGGCAGTTTGCAGATAGTGTTGCTCTTGATTCCTCTGTCTCCAACCCAGTTGCCAGCGAAATATAGTGGTATGACTCCCCTATCTATGGCTCCGTGAGTGTTCCTTTTGGGCCTCACCATGTCCTGCATTCTTATGTGAGGAGCAGGACCAGAGACTCCACATGACTCTCTGCATGACAAATGGCGCTGCAAGCAGGATACGGTGCCGTCCAAAGCTCTCCAAAGGGCGGTGGAGCAGTTTGTGCGTATGAACACTCAGTCTCAGGAAGACCAGGAGGAGCAGCTGCCATAGAGCGGGACCCCCATGGAGGGGTGGAAAGATGTGGACAGTTACCCAACCAACATAGACCAGACAAAGCGAACCTCATTGCGGCCCTCTGGGTTGGGAAGTGCTTGCTGAGTTCCTCATCCCCAGGCTGGGGAGGACTTGGAGCCCTTGCCCTGCACAGAGGACTTGGAGCCCTTGCCCTGCGGAGAGGGCACACATTGTGTGGCTAACTCACAGGCCTGGTGAATGACTGTAGACCATGTGGAATTGCCTTGCATCCCTAATTTAATGGACTGCTTGTGTCTTGACTGGCTACTATAGAGACTATGTGAGAACCCTGGTTGTGCCCAGGAACTGTGGCTGTGCCCAGAAAGACTGGTGGTGCCCTGAGAAATCCTGGTTGTGCCCAGGAAGTTTGTCTGGCTGTGCCCAGAAAGACTGGCAGTACCCTGAGAAACCCTGGATGTAGACAGGAAGTCGGGCTGTACCCAGAGAGAGTGGCTGTGCCCTGAGAGACCCTGGCTATGTCCAGGGGGTCTGGCTGTGCCCAGAGAGAATGACAGTGCCTTGAGAGGCCCTGGCTGTGCCCCGGAAGACTGGTGGTACCCTAAGAAGCCCAGGAAGTCTGACTGTGCCCAGAAACACTGGTGGTGGCCTGAGAAACCCTGGCTGTGCCCAGGGAGCCTGGCTGTGTCCAGGATATTGCATTCTCCTCCAGGCTCCTCGCACAGGGCCCCTCGTGGAAGACACTTGTCGTGTAGATTGTGAGACAAGACCCTGTAGGAGTGGAGTGTGGGGACAGAGACAGGAGTGCAGTTTCCAGGCTCTTGCCTTCACGTGGAAAGGTGCTGGCTCAGATAGTTAATGGCCATCATCTGTGATTGGATGACCATCAGCTGTGGCTAGTTGGCTGTCAGCTGTAACCAGTGAGCCATTGGCCACTAATATACATGCCCTGACTACACTAGCAGAAAATGGGGTCTAGCAAGAAGATGGTGGCTGAGCTAGCAAGAGCGGATTGCAGCTAGCAAGTGAAGTTGGTTGGTTGTCAGAGAAACAGGTGGCAGGTTGCGGATCCTGTGGCTCCTGCTTCCTGTGTCTCCAACCCAGGTGCCAGCGAGACTATAGTGGTATGACTCCCCTACATATGGCTATAGTTGTACGACTCCCCTATCTATTTTTGGCCTCACCATATCTTGCGTTCTTATGTGGGGAGTGAGAACTGAGACCCCGCATGACACCCTGCATGACATATGTTTACTTAAATTTCTTAACTAAAACCAACTTAAAGAAAAGAACACCAAGGGCAGTGACATTAAGTAATTTACATAAGGATATACATTAAGGTAGGAGCTTAGATTTAATCCTAGACCACCTAGTTGGAGTCTATGCTTCTAACAATGAAATCATATGAAAGGCACATAAAGGGAAAAGAGGAAAGGCCGAGAATTGGGAACAGAGAAAACAGAGAATGGGAAATAGCTGATAGAAGATAATAGATTAGATAGATAGATGATAGATAGATAGATAGATAGATAGATAGATAGATAGATAGATAGAGACATTATAGTAAATGGACAAATGACAAGAAAACTTACCAACTAGTTCACTCTCTGATTATTATCTTCAACTTACACTGGTGGGCACAAAAGTTTACATAAGAACAATGATGACTGTTTCTTGCCCCTCTTCAGCAGCCCTCCTGCCTGACTGTTCAGAACCACATGCTTGGGAAACATCTGAAATACAGCATCAGTGAGAGACTGCCCAGCCTCTCAGCCACACATATCACAGGCAGTAAATCAAATGCACTCATTGCAATACAAGTAATTGTAACATCTTTATTTTCCCTCTGATGGATGAGCAGAGGGCACTGGCCTCTTCCCAAATGATTGCAACTGCGTAAAAGAGCCATAGCTTTGGGTTATTTCACTATAGAAAGCATCTTTTACCAAGGGTCAGTGCACGTTTTATTTCAAGGAGATTAATCCATCTGAAGGAGAAAGATAAATTTGTGACATATTACTTCTGAGTAGCTCTCACCGATGTGCAGAATTAAGTGATAATGATGCTTACTTATGCTATTGAGGACAAGGGTTATTCAGTCCAGTGCTGCATTCATCATCCATGGGATAACAAGGGGGCATTCAAGAGTCCTATACACACTTTTTTTCCCTACTTATATGCATCGTGAGTTATAGACTGAGGGACGAGACTGGACATAATCTTTAATCAGGGAAGAAAAGGAGACCACTGCTAACACAACTATTGTTTAATCTCCCACATGTGTATGGATTTCTACTTGCCAATTTCTCTCAATTGTTTCAGATCAAAGATGAAGCTACAACATTGGATGAGCAGTTACCTTATGCCAGTTCCATAAACCCAATTGGAAGATAATTATTTTTTTTGGCATATTCTTATGAAGAGATAAAATTAGACCAAAATAAATAACTTTAGTATCAGATTATATTGATTATAGTTTTTAATTACTTGCATATTTTAAAAATCAAGAGTTGAATACTTTTGTATTCATATTTTTTTACTTCTTATCTGACTTAACACAATAATTAGACTGCATTATATATCAAAATGCTAATTGTATATCTTTCTCTTTGTACTACATAAAAGTGTGTGTGCTTTACAACATAAATTGTTACTTGAATATTTTTTAAAAGATTAATTTTTATCTATTGAAAATTTCCTTTTAAAAAGTCGATAGCTCTTGTAACCTAGCCAAAGCGGTTTCAAATAGTATGGCTTTCTCCATCTGAGATATAATCTTATACAAGAGATGAAGTCACAAAACACCTGGGTCTAGGTCATTTTGAAAGAAATCTATTCTCTCTTTCTTTATACTTTTTCATCTCACAGTCTGATTTTCTCTATATTTCATTTGTTTTTCTCATCAACATTTCAGTCTATTTTCCTCTGCAGGCATGGCACCAATCTTGTTCCACTGTATTTAATTTTTAAAGTTCAGTTATTATTCCTTTTGATACTACTTCATTCTGGGCAAGACAGGAGGTTATGTGAGGTGTTGAGATATGAGACCCTCTTCTACAACAGTGATAGAAACAAGAAACAAATTGACAGTGCTCTCAAGTTACAACTTGCAGCTCCTTACATGACCAGAAATTTCTATGTGAGCTTGATACCACTGAAGTAAACAATGTCTTCTAAAGTTAAAACAACAACAGCTACAAAAACCCAACAGTCTGTAATCACCTGTGTGAAACCTTGGTGTGATTATAAGAAGACCCATGAATCTTGAGGGCTGCCAGCTCCCAGTGAACCAGAATTCTGATAATTAATATTTTATTGTTTAATGATGCTTTTGGTGAACAAATGATTTATTTTATTTTATAAGCTAGAAACATTTAATCTGCAACCAAAACACTGGTGTTTGGGAAAACTTAAAAAGAAATGGAGACAAAATGAGTTACGTAAACAAAAGTCAACATTTTGTTGAAAAAATGATGGTTACGAATGACACTAAATTATTAGTCTGTCTAGAAAACATATAAATAAAGTCATATTTTATCCTACTTTATTACCACAACATTTGTAACTTAAGGTATGTTCCTTTCTATTTATCATGTGGTTGCATTTTAAGGTGAATACTACAGTTCTGATACTGTTATTGTCTCTTTTACTGACTATAATTCTTTAATAAAATAGGTACAAATAAATGCTTACAATTATGTATGTATGTCTGCATATACATATGTATGTTGTTTTCTATTTCGTGTTAAAGAAAACTCCAAAGCACATGTATCTTGATAAAATGTTATACCATTTTACTTAACCTACAAGTACCACCCATCATATTTTAGTATGATTTTGTTATGTGTAGACTTTGATGAAAAAATTTGTATTCTAACTGGCCTTGAATTCTGTCTCAGAATCTCAGCTCTTCTGTTTTTAGACATTTCATTGAGGTTTCAGGGTAGCCAGAGATCAACATTCTTTCTGCAATGATTTCTTTAGTAGTTTTTAGCTCATTTGTTCATTCATTCATCAAACCATTATTGAGCCCTATGTGTCAGATGCTGATGCTAACTAGGTGGAAAACATACGCCTTTTCATCAAGGAATGCATAATTTATTAAGAGACGCAAAACTTAAAGGGGAAGTTTCATGATATACGTTATAACAAAATTTGTACTAGGTGCTATAACCTCACAGGAGAGGAAAACTAATATTTAGGGGGTTGAGAAAGTGACCTGTTCTTTAGCTGTCTTGAAAGAGTGAAGCTGAGTTAGCCTAACCAAAAAAGTGAGTGATACAATATTTTGGTTGAAAGAAAGAGCATGAGCAGATACATTGATAAATGGAAAAAAACAAACAAAAAATAAAACAAAACAAAAAACAGAGGCAATTGATACTAATTTGTTGACTCTCTTACATGAAATGTTGATAGCGAGGGTGTGGTAAGGTGTGGTTTGGGTGGGTAACAAGACATCAAGCTGGAAAAATGTGCAGAGGGCAGATTATGAAAAGTCTCTGATGATAAGATTAGAACATTCTTCTGAAGGCAATGAATTTTTTAGGATGAGAATGAAGAGATATAATCCAGGGGGAAAAAACAACCTGAAGAGACATGCATTTGACAAAAGAGAACACAGCAGCATTGTAGAAAGTTAGAGGGAAAAACTAGGAATCAGTTAAAAATGTAGGAGCCTTTCTTTGCAATCCCTGTGAGAAATGACAAGGCCCTTAATTAAAACAGAATCCTTAGGGAGAGAGAAGAGAGCTATGAGAAATTGTCAAGTAGAACCGACAAAAAATGTGTTATTGAGAACAATTTTCCCATATCTCTTTGTGAGTCATCATTTTTTTTTCATTTTTTACTAGACCATTTCCATGAAAATGTGGTGACGTTTCATCTTTTAAGAAAGATACAAAATAAAGGTAAGCCAAGCACTCTCTTGCCTCTATTTCCCCTTCAATATATTTTACCACAAAACTGAAGGAATTGTTTATCTTTACAATCTGTAATTCCTCTCTTCCTATTTTCTCTGAAACCCATTCACTCAATATTCAGTCTTCATCTAAATGAACTTGGAAGAGGTATTTCATACATTTCATGACTTTCTCATCTTTAAACACTTTCTTCACTTGGCTACTGGACACTAACACTTTCCTGTTATTTCTACTATCACTGATAATTTCTTTGCTGGTGCATCCTCATTTCCCAAACCTCTGATGGAGTTTCTCATCGCTCAGTCAACTACCCTTTTTTCTTTATCTATGCTCT
The DNA here is from genome assembly GCF_057876585.1 of Rhinolophus sinicus. Taxonomy (NCBI): domain Eukaryota; kingdom Metazoa; phylum Chordata; class Mammalia; order Chiroptera; family Rhinolophidae; genus Rhinolophus; species Rhinolophus sinicus. Next base: position 78,451,540 of record NC_142502.1, on the reverse strand, counting down.
CTTTAATATTTTCATCCTGTCTCATGGCCTTACTTGTCATCTACAGGTAATGACCCACAAATGTAATCTATTTATTCCTCTGCTGAACTCAGACTTCTCACTCTTATGTTGAACTATTTTTCCATATCTTACAGAATCTCAGAATTAATATGTCTGAAAACAGAGTCCCAAGCTTCCTCTCTAAATGAATGCTATCTACAATCTTGCCATTTTCATTTAGTGTACAGCCCCCCACACATCCCATTCTATTTATTACTCAAAACAAATATCTCTTCTGTTTTAATTATCCTTTTATTCCACAATGTAATCTCTAAAGAGGACAGAAATGTTCTTTTATTCACTGTTGTATCTCAAAACTTAGAAAAATGCTTTAATGTATTGTAGGCACTCAAAAAAAAGGTTCAATTAAAATTAAATTTTATTTTAAAGTGCACATCCAGTTAGTCAGAAAATAAGGTCAACTCCATTTACTTATTATTTTTAATTTCTGAATGAAAGCACTTCATATCATCTCCATGGATACCATTGTGGTCCAAGACACCATTGTCTTGTGACAAGATTATCGCAATAGCCCCTTTTCCTGCTCTTTTCTTCTATAGTTTATCCATGTATCGGTAGCTAGAATATTCCTATCAAAACACACATAACTAACTCCTGTACTCAGACATCTCCAGTTACACACTATATCACTAAAAGTAAACCCTAAGTAACTAAAACATTCTGTCTCTTTCTGACCTTGCAACTTCATCTATTACTCTTGCTTTACTCTTCTCCAGGCTCACACATTCATCACTGTTTCTCAAACCTAAGGTATTTTTTTACTGGGACTTCTCACTGTTTTCTATGACTGGAATGTTCTCCCTTTAGCTATTCACAGGACTTATCCACTCATCACCTTATGTCTTTACTCAAATACTATCAATGATGACTTCCTTGACCATGCCATTCAAATTATAACCTCCCTTCAATCTCTGACACAACTTTCTTGCTTTATGTTTTCCCTTGTCACTTCCTTCACCTGAATACATTTCAATTTGCTTGTCTCTTTATTGCCTATCTTTCTCAGTAAATTATGAACTCTATGAGAATATAATTTTTTTTTGGTTTTATTTAATGTTATAAGTGCCAAGGATGGTGAGTGGTATGTAGTATGAAATTGCTTAGTTTTCTTAAATCTCACTTTCTTCCCGATGTCTTGAGAGTCATTTCTGAATATTTTATTAGCCGTCTAAGTATTCTGCTGTCTCCTTTTTCATATTTTCATAGCCATTTTCCTACAACAAAGCAGTCATCTTTCTCAATCATGGTCCCTTCCAATTGCTCTCCACCTTTATCTTCTCTTTCATCCCTTCACAGCAGTAATCAACATCTGAATTTATTTGATCATTATCTTTTCATTCTTATTGGAAAAAGATTCCAAACCAATGGGAACTTTGCCTGCTTTATTTTTTCCCATGTCCCTATATTTTAGCAAGTGGTTAATGCATAACTATCACTCTAAAAAGATTTATTGAATAAATAAATGAATGGTGATAAAATCTCAGCTATGCATATAAGTTATTTTTCATGATCATGGCATTTATGAAATAAAATTAATATTTATTTTAATAACAATTTTTATATCAAGGGAAATTTGATAGTGATTCGTTTATTATAGTCTAATTAAAATAAATCACATCAATGTAGAGGTATTAACATAAATTTGGAACAAAATTAATGTTTAAAAGTCATAATTTTATTTTTCTTGAATATTGATATTAAATTCAGAAATGGAATATTACTATCAAAACTTTCCCATTTTTGCTACATAACTTTGGGAACTATTTATATGGTCACTATAATTTATATCATTCCAATCACCTTCTAATGCTGGAAGGGGGTTCTTCTGATGGATATTGACATTTCTACTTTAACAGACCTTTCAAATTCCCATCGTAATTTTGATAGGGCTGTGCTCTATATGGACAGCTCTTTAATTGGTCAGATTTTCATTGCAATTCTGCCTCACAGTATGGCTAGGGCATTGGCCACTTCCCCTAAGTTGGTAAAAACCAAAATATGACCTCAAGAAGCATGCAAATTCAGCACACTGAGCTGAATTGTTTTCATGTTTTTTAATCAGAGAAGTGGCCTTCCAAACAGATTTCAAAATTACTTTATGTCCTTCAGTCATAGGGGTAGTTTAAATTAATGTTTGATAGCAAGCTGGTGATTGCCCCTCAAATGTAAAATTTCAAGGACAAAGTCCCAGTCTTGTCTTTGGAGGCACTCTCAGACGTTTTCTATAAGTACTAATCTGTGATCCACATGGAGCTATCAAACAGAAAATTTGTTCATAGCAGCATTCCAGCTTCTATTTGACACTGTACCGACTCAGACAATCTTACTTGTTTCCATTTGGCATGTTCGATTAACATTACTCTATGTGCCTTCTTCTTTGCAAAAGTAGTTTCCCAGTCAGATACAATGTCCAATACCAAAATATATCCAGGTGAGAGAGACATTACCACTTAATTATATCAATTACCCCCGAATTTCATTTTCATTTTACTTTTCTTAAACATTGATATTAAATTCAGAAACGGAATATTGCTACCAAACCTTTCATCTCTTTTGTACATCACTTTGGGAACTATTTACATGGAAACTATAATTTGTATCTTAGACAGGATTCATGGTTATAATTTGTTAGGAGATGAGAGGATGAAAGTTAAACATCTGTAAAATAAGATAAAATTGTAAAAAATATTTGCAAGATGTTAAATGCTTGTAACATATTTTCATTTGTTTTCAGTTTGCTTGGCTTTCCATCCATAAAATGAATTAGATTTCAATCTCTGTTAATCTCCATAAATTCAAAACTGTGAATTTAGTAACTAATTCACATAGTTTTGAATTTTGTTACAAAGTTTTTAAAGTCAGTATAGGCTAATATATTTCTCACACATTACTACTTTGATTAAGATGAATTCTTTGAGCTAATACTGTTCGATATTGAACTTATTTTATCTCATGTGTAGTTTAATAGACTTCAGATATATAATTTGGATTGCTCTCTCTAAAAAACCAAGAAGAGTAATATCAACAAGAGAAAACAAAGAGAAAAATATCATACTCTTTGCTATTATAGCATTAATAAGAAATAACGATGAATGGATATTTGGCATCCCCTAGTTATCTAGATAACGTTGAACCCAATATATTACTCTAATAAAACTATATATATATATATATATATATATATATATATATATATATATATATATGCATAGTTAAATAAAACTATATATATATATATATATATGCATACACACATATGTATACATATATACGTATATATAATTCAGCACACTGAGCTGAAATGTTTTCACATTTTTTTAATCAGAGAAGTGGCCTTCCAAACAGATTTCAAAATTACTTTACGTCGCTTCAGTCATAGGTGTAGTTTAAATTAATATTTGATTTCAAGCTAGTAATTGCCCCTCAAATGTAAAATTTCAAGGACAAAATCCCAGTCGTGTCTTTGGAGGCACTCTCAGACGTTTTCTGTAAATACTAATCTATGAGCCACATGGAGCTATCAAACAGAAAATTTGTTCATAGCAGCATTCCAGCTTCTATTTGACACTGTACCGACTCAAGCAATCTTATTTGTTTCCGTTTGTAATATGGAAATGTTTCCATATATGTAATATTTCAAATTCGCTTCTCAGCAGCCTTTCCTGGACTTGGAGTACCCTTATCTGAGTCCATAAACATCTGACAAAAGATCTAAATACTGTTTAAGAACTTAGATAAGAATAATTCACATTTTTTTCTATTTCAAAATGTGAGAAAAATATGAGATAGTGAAATAAAATAAAAGAACGATCTCTTCTCATTATTTCTTTTTCTTCAATTTGCATATTTTAATAGCTTCTCTTTCTCTCACTTTACATAGGAAGGAATAAAGCAGACGTAGTGGAATTTCTTTCCATTGATAATTTAAAATATCAAATTAAGATACCATGCAAAAAAAAGAGAACTTGAAGTTTACTGTTTTGATTCATGCTCTTGCCCTTTGTTAACTGTAAAATATCATACTAATCATCTAGTCTTGTGGTTTATTGCTCAGTTGTATACAATAACGTAAATTCTGTGAAAGGTATTCTATGCCATTCTTTATGCTCATCCGGAATGGTTCTATATCCTTCTTTTATTGAAGACCAGATGCAGCCCCTCCTACCACATAAATTGTGTGAGAGGCGTCAGCACATCAACTTAAATTAGGTCATCCTCTATTGTTATTTCTAGTGACACATCAAAACCCAGGCAGGATAATTTTTCTATTTTATTGCTTTAAATCAATTGGTAGCTTCTGCTTTCTGGGTGGCAGGAGAAAGTACTCAATATCTATTTGAGTCCCCAGAGTATGCCATTAACATAAATGGTATTTATTCTCTGTTGGGTATAAAATGGATTGAAAACAACATGGCCATCTTGTGTCTGGTTCATCAAGAATTATTTCAATTAGAGTGTTAATGCGATGGTGTTTTCTGTATGGCACTTGTACAGATTGTCCTGTAATTCCCAGCCTGTTATTAACTAGACAATTTATATTTGTCCCCTTGCAATCTCTCTAGAGAAAAGAATGAACATGGACTCAATTTATGATTATATAAAAAGACCAAATTTAACTTAGAGGTTTTTTTGTTGTTGTTTGTTTTTTTTACATGCCTATATATTTTAAAAATATTAATTATGTTAAGGAAAAGGGTAATTGAATACCTCACTGACCTTTAAAGCAATTTAGAACATTCTTTTTCTATGTGTTTACAATTTCAAAAGAGAGAATCCTGGATTATAAACTCACAGACTTAGTCTTATCTTCCCCCTGAAGAAATGTATTTACACTCTAAAGGCTAAGGATGCAGGATTCTTCTTTCTCTCTTAGGAGAATAGATATTCATACTTCTATATAAGTAGAGGAATTTATATTTCTAGGTCCTGCTCCTAGAGTGTGATCATTATGCACATGGAGATTTATGATTTCTGGCTCTAATCACATCACCTGGGTAGTGTTGCCATGGAGGACCAACCCTGCTAGGTTACTCTGCTGTCTTAGTTTTGTTCCCTGAATAAGGTGCCTCATGTTTCGGCTAATACTTACAGAGGGTGCCACAGAAAAGTATACACGTTTTAAAACATGAAATAAACTGTATTAAAAGTGTAATACTCAATATATACCAATAACAAATAATATATACTCATAACAAAAGATGAATACAAGTCACGTGTGTACATTTTTGGCACCCCCAGAAATTAATTGTCAGACCTCCTGTGTGTGTGTGTGTGTGTGTGTGTGTGTGTGTGTGTGTGTGTGTGTTTGAGGACAACTTTCAGACTCCTCAGTATTTCTGATTTAGTACAGAGATCCCCAGGTTTAAATACTATGGTAACCTTCACTGGACAGCAGAGTTGACTGATGTCTTGACATCCTTATAGAGGAAAAACATCCTCAAAGCTGGAATTATCAAAAGTGTAAATCCTGAGAAAATGTTATCCTCCAAAGCAAAGTTCTCTTGGAAACTTGAAGTCAAAGGAAGAAATCTAAACATGTGCATATTTTTTCCTTTGACACAATGATGCCATTCATTGTGTCACTTTTCTTAGTTTCAGCCTCCTCATCTCTTGGCAAAAGTATATATCAGGGGGTACATAAAAACTGCTGATTTCATTCACAGCACTATTATTAAAGGTACAATATGACATGAACATTTTGTGCCCTTTGATGTGTTATACCTGTGAGGTATTTGAAATAAATATACCTTTCCATTCTCTACATTTTTAATGCTTTACTTTCAAAATGCTTCGAAGAGTAAATACATAATTTGGAAAATGCTGCGTTTTTTTTCCCCTTGCTTGAATATTTTCAATATTGCATAATACAGACAGTTCTATAAAGTTCAATACTAATATGCTTCCACTCAGAAGTTATTTGACCAAAGAAAATGTTTTTCTTAACAGCTGTACATGACATCTATTACATATCTTAGGGAACAACAGGAAACCCACAAGAGTCCTCAATAAGGCTCTTCTTCTTTTTTTTTTTTTTTTTTTTTTTTTTACTCCTCAAGGAATTATGAGTATTGCTAGCTCCCCGTTCCTGCAGTCTAGTAACTACCAGAAGCATTCTCTTTTTTGGGAAATTATGTCTATCTTTATAGCTTTCTTTCCTGTTCTGTGGGTAGAACTGCTCTATTCCATTCCATGTTATTTCTTCTCTGTCCACTTGACAGAGGAGATCTGAGTGCAGTGAGAGCAGGGCTGGAATGGCCTGAGGAAGGACAAATGATGGTGAAGTAACTTCAGCAATGCCAGTGGATATTTTCAATCTTTATTATGTTATTATGTACCATGTTTTCTTATTTTTTGAAAGGTAAAATTGCATTCAAAAGAAACAAAAGATTGCTGACATTGCCCATTCACAATTCTGTTGTAATTTCAGGTGTTTAATAAAGGAAAGAAAAATGTCACTCCAATGCCACTTTTATTTCTGTTCTCTGTGCCTCATGATTTGGCACCAGGAGACATGCACTGATGCCAAGCTGTTAAATGTTAGACATCGCCAGGTCTGTGTCACTGATACTGTATGTCCTTTCATTGCAGCTGTAACAACTTTTGACTACTTTCCCCGATCTCTTCTATGCTTATCTCCCTAAGGTCTGTTCAATCAAGACTCAATAAAAATTGTTGAACTGTTCAGCTTTTTATTGAGAGCCTTGATGCTACAGCCCCACAGGAGCCCACTGAAGAGGATTAGGCTCATTACCATAAAGAGGGAAAGAGAATGCCAAGGACAAGGAAAGGCATAAAATCAAAGACTGCAATGCACTGTAACTGGCCAACTTAGCCACTTTTAGATAGGAAGAAGGTGATCAAGACACTACCATCAGAAGAAAGCTAATACTATAAAGGACACAATGTTTGTTTAAAAGTATTTTCATTTATAACTTGTATTTACACATTTTTTATTTATAAAGATGCAAGTGGCACCTATTACGTAGAATGATTTTCTTCCACTAAAGAGTTCAGTATCCTTGATATAGAGAAATTCATTTAAGTTCCACTTTACCTATAAAACCCCTCTATTAAGACAGGTCATGTTTTCGTACTTTTTTTTCATTATAGACCAATCCAAGTACAATCTATTAACAATATTTTCAAGAACTTTTGCTGTGTTGTCTTTCAATATAAAAAGATTGAGAATTAATTACAACAAATTTTGTAGAAAAAAATGTAAAGTACAACGTATATCAGCTGAGATCACTTTATATGTCGGGGGAGGGTGAAAAGAACAGCCACACTGTAATCTGGAGAACCAAATTAGGAAGATCAAAAATGTCTATTCTAATTTGAAATTCTCATTAATTTATTCACTCGACCTGTCTACTTGCAACTGGTGATATAGATATGACTATAACCTAAGCTCTGACGTTTAGGACTATATTTAAAACATTTGAATAACTAAAAAGTGATGTATAGACACATGAAGGAAATTTATAATATTTAAGTCAACAGAGACTGAAGTCTGATGAAACAAAGTGATCACCTGATTTAAAAAAAATATAAGTAAGTCATCAAGCAGTTATTTGGGTAAATAAGCTCAAAATTATTTGAAATATTATATACCTTTGTTTTGTGCTATATTTTGTTCAAAATAAAGAATTACTAGGTAGTTCACAGAATGAATGTGTCCATGTTTTATAAATTTTACACAAAACTTAGTAGATAAATTTCTTTGCCTAAAATACAAAAAGTTAACAATGTCTGAAACAATCATTTAAACAAACAGCTACTAAGTTTCATTTTTGTATTATTATTAATTCTCTTGTTTAAAAAGAAGATGCTATTTGTTCACCAAGAATAGGAGATCCAGTATAGATTTATCAATATTCCTTGCTCATTATTCTCAAAATAAATCTCAGGAGGAAAAACAGTAAAATGACGTATCATCATTACCAACATCTCTAGCCTGATATTTCTTAACTCTGGTGGTGTTCATATTTCTATCCTTGGCTACTATAAAAAATGGCAATGCTTGTGTATCATCCAGACCAATCATATTCCATTCTTAAGTGCACTGTGGGCATGGGAATATTTATTAGGTTGGTTCAAAAGTAATTTTGGTTTAAAAGGTTAAAAATAAATGCAAAAATCGCAATTACTTTTGCACCAACCTAATAAAAACATGAGCAGGTTTTCTAATGTGGAGTCAAGTTTAAGAAGCACTCTTCTAACTCTAATTAAAAAAACAAATAAACCAACAAAAAAAACTAGAACCCCAAAGCATCCTTAATAATTTAATTTTCTGGCACTCTGTTTTTTCTTTAGCAGCCACTAAAACTTGAGATACTGTGAAAAATAATTTTAAATAGTATGGATAACAATTTATTTGTACATCATAAAAATTGAAAGTTCACAAATTAATAAAAGTAATAACATGCATTAATTACTAGTTTATAATTAATAAAAACATGCTACCTCTATTAACAATATAAATTGATATATTATTTTTTAAGATTTTTATTAAAAATATAGTTAACATACAGTATTTATTAGTTTCAGGTGTACACCATAGTTATTTAACATTTATAATCCCAAAGAAGTGATCACCATGATAAGGCCAGCAACCATCTGACACCATAGCCTGCTATCACAATATTACTGACTATATTTCCTATGCTGTACATTATTGCATCCCCATGATTTATTTGATTTATACCTGGACTTTTGGACCTCTGATTCTCCTTGACATCTCCCCTTTTTAAAATTTATTGACTACAGCTGAAATCCAATATTATTTTATATTAATTTCAGATATAGGGCACAGTGACCAGACATCTATATTATTTAAGAGGTGATATATTTTGTCTGATGTAAGTAGTGCCACCCAGCATTTTTTTTTTTTTTAATTGGCATGAAATATCTTCTTCCATCCCTTTACTTTCAGTCTATGTAAGTCTTTCGATCTGAAGTGAGTCTTTCATAGGCAGCATATATAAAGGCTTCATTTTCTTATTCATTCAGCCACCCTATGTCTTTTGATTGGGGTGTTTAATTTATTTACTTTGGAAGTAATTGTTGTTGTAATTTCCAATTTATTTTATTTTTTAAAGATTTTTATTAAAATATAGCTAACATACAATATTATATTAGCTTAAGATGTGCACTATAGTTATTTAACATTTATGTACCTAAAGAAGTGATCATTAGCAACCATCTGACACTTTACCACATTGTCACAAAATTACTGAATATATTCCCTATGTTATGCAGTACATCCCCATGACTTATTTGGTTTAAATCTGGAAATTTCAACCTCTTATTCTCCTTCACTTTTCCCCCCTTTTTAATTATTTTTCAACCAGAGTTGTTGACATTCAATATTATTTTATATTAATTTCAGGTGTACGGCATAGTGGTTACATATTATATAATTTAAAAAGTGATCCCCCCTGACTAGTCTAGTACCCACCTGGAAGTATGCATAGTTATTACTGTATTATTAACTATATTCCCTGTGTTTTAGTTTACATCGCCATGACTATTTTGTAACTACAAGTTTGTACTTCTTAATCCTTTCGCCTTTTTCAGTCTGCCCCCCGAGTCTCTCCCATCTATCACCCCAACAAATTTAGTACCCAGCTGATACCATACGTAGTTATTACAATATTACTGACTATATTCCTTATGCTATATCTTACATCCCCATGATTACTGTGTAACAATCAGTTTGTACTCCCTTGCAAAATCTCCCTGGTCACCTACTGTGGGTGCTCCAGAAGTATCCCTTGCGTGGGTTTGTGTGTCCTCCTGTTTTAGTTGAGTCTTGATTGCTATTGGTGTGTCCGTGGGTGAAATCGACCTTTGGCTGATTAGCTGTGGGACTTAACCATGTGCACAGCTAAGAGGCTGCTGTGCATGGGGCTTAACCTTACTGAGTGTGATTTGCCCCACCTGGCTCTGGTGCCTGTTGAGACCATCCTTTGAGTGTGCTTCTGCGGCTAATTGGGTGTTGCTCTGCATGTTCTGAAGTCAACCTCCAAGTATGTTGGTTCTCGGGCCTTTTGCAAAGGGATCTGGTACAGGTCAAGATCACCCACTGCCTTTCACCAGCCAGAGACATGCTGATAGGAGCTACAAAGTGATCTGCATATTTTTGCTGCCTGCGCTAACTCTGGAGGTGTGTGGGAGAGGCCACACTACGAACTGAGGATGGCTGCCACCAGCACAGGGCCTGCAGTAGCTCCAAAAAAAGCCAGGACACCCCAAGCCCTGCTGCAACCTGTCAGCTTCCTTAGGCTTTAGCCCCTGATAAAGGTTTGTGTGGTACATGAGATGGATAAGGTTTGTGTGGTACATGAGTTGGATCTCAGGCAATCACTAGAGTGAGAAGAGTTGTGGTCCCCAGGTTTAGTGCCAGTGCTGAGCCTGGAGCTACTCAGCAAAAGTCTCAGAGCACACTGAGCCTAGCTGCTGCCCACCTGGGTCCTTCAGACTCTGATAGGTTTCCAAGAACAAGTACAATGCAGGCAGGGCTGGCTGATCACAGAGAAAGTGCTTCAGGTGTTGGAGGAGTTGGGTGGGGTGGGGCATCAGCAGAGCTCACCAGACCAATCAGATTCAGATTTCGCCTGTGGGGGAGGGCTTAACACAGGAAAGATGATGCTCACCTGTCTGCCGCTTCATGGAAGAGCACCTCACACAGAGAAAACGGCAAGTACCATCCTCGCTCTGAAACCACACACCTTAGTCTGCCTCTGCCTGCCTCTGAGTTATTGTCTCTTCGCTGGAGTCCAAGGTTAGTGCCTGCACGTGAGAGAGTCTGTGCATGGGCTGTTTAAGAGGACCTCTGGGTTTCCCACCGCCTTCCTTCCCACACAGATTGTTGGAATCCTCACTGTTTTTCACAGCTACATGTAGGGCCTCCTCTTCCCGGCACCAGTACTCTGGGCTGGGGAGGCCAGTGTGGAGCTCGGGTCTCTCGTTCCTCTGTAGGGAACCTCTGTGGCTGAAATATCCCTCTCGGTTCTCAGCTGCCACACGGAAGTTTAGGACCAACATTTTTCGTGTCTTCACCCCTTCTGCCAGTCTCAATATGGCTTCTTATTTAAGTCCTTAATTATAAAACTTCTGTTCAGCCAGAATTCAGATGGTTCTCCAGGTTGCGTGTTCTATAATTTAGTTGTAATTTTAATGTGTTCATGGAAGGAAGCAGACAGAGTGTTCATCTATTCTGCCATCTTTGATCTCTTTGAAAGTAATTGTTGGAAAGATATGTAGTTATTGCTTTGCTGTTTTTTCTTTATTTATTTTTTTTATTTTTATTTTTTATTTTTTTATTTATTTATTTTTTTGGTGTTTAAGAAGTCCCTCTAGCATTCCTTGTATTATTGGTTTGGTAGTGATGAACTCTTTTCTTGTTTGGGAAGCTCTTTATCTGCCCTTCAATTTTAAATGATACCCTTGCTGGATAGATTACTCATGGTTGTAGGCCCTAACTTTTCATCACATTGAATATTTTGTGCCAATCCCTCTGGCCTGCAAAGTTTCTATTGAGAAATCAGCTGGCAGCCATATGAGAGCTCCCTTATTGGTAACTAGTTGTCTGCCTCTTGCCACTTTTAGGATTCTCTCTTTAATATTTGCTATTTTAATTATAATGTGTCTTGAAGTGGACTTGTTTGGGTTCATCTTGTTTGGGACTCTGCATTTCCTGAATTTGTATATCTATTTCCCTTGCCAGGAAAGTAAAGTTTTTAGTCATTATTTCTTCAAATAGGTTCTCAATCCCCTGCTCTCTCACTTCTACTTCTGGTACCCCTATGATACAAATGTTGTTATGCTTACTGTGTCCCAGAGGTCTCTTAAATTATCCTCCTTTTTTGAATTATTTTTTTTCTTTTTGCTATTTTGATTGGCTGTTTTCTGCTACCTTCTATTCCAAATCGCTAATTTGATCCTCTACTTCATCTAGTCTGCTGGTGATTCCTTCTAGTACATTCTTCACTTCTGACTGGTTCTTTTTTATAATTTCTATGTCCTCTTTTATGCTTGATATCTCTTTGTTGAAATTCTCAGTAAGGTCCTTGATCATCCTTATAACCATTGTTTTGAATCCTGTGTCTGGTAGGTCATTGCTTCCCTTTTGTTCAGTTCTGTTTCTGGAGTTTTCTCCTGTCCTTTTATTTATGATGTATTTCTTTAATTTAGGATGTATTTTCTTTTTCATTAGGCTGCCTCTCTGTGTTTGGTTCTATATATTAGGTTGGCTTGCTATGTCTCTCAATCTTGGCTGGGTGTCCTTATGTAGTAGGTGCCTGTGGGGCCCAGTGGCAAGTCTCCTGACCACCTGTGCTAGGTGCTCCAGGAATGTCCCTATGTGGGTTTTGTGTACCCTCCTGTTATAGTTGAGATTTCATTGCTATTGGCATATCAGTGGGTGGGATTGACCCTTAGGTTGACTGGCTGTGGGGTTTGGCCATGTACATAGCTAACAGGCTATTGTGTGTGGGACTTGACCAATTGAATGGTGTTTGCCCTAGTGGGCTTTAGTGCCTTGAGACTTTCCTCTGTGTGTGCTGTTTGTGGGGCTAATTAGGTGGTGCTACTTCTAGTGTGAAGCCAATCTCCAATTATGTTTGCTCTGGGACCTCTTTGGATGGTTTCCGCTGCAGGCTCAGGCCACTCACTTCCTGTAATTGGGTAAGGACTACCAGGTAGGAGCTACAAAGCTATCTGTGGTTTTTCAGTACCTGTGCTAAACCTGGAGTTGGGTGGGAGAGCTCCTTAAAAAGCCAGGACACCCTGAGCCTGCTGCCACCTGCCAGCTCCAGTAAGGTTCAGCTGATGATTAAACCCTTGTGCAGTACACGAGATGGATGAAGCAGATCTCAGAGAGTCACCAGAGTGGGACAAGTTGAGTTCACCAGGTTAATGTGGATTCTGGTTTGGTGCCAGTGCTGAGCCTGGAGCTGCTAAGTAAAAATCTCAGAGCACATGGAAGGCAGCTGCCACCTGTCTGGAGCCTGCAGACCCCTTGGTAGTCCAAGAAAGAGTGCAATGCAGGCAGGACTAGCTATTATGTGAGAAAATTCTTCTGGCATTGGGCTATTTGGGAGGGGCAGGGTTCCAGGGAGACATCAAGGTAGAGAAGTGAAGCTCATCTCACCAATTTAGATTAAGATTTGGCCATGGGTGTGGAGGTAGGACTCAACACAAGTAAGATGGTACCCACCTGCTAGCTGCATGGGAGGATAAGCTTACACAGGAAAAATGGTGACTGTCCTTCCAGTTCTTGCCCCAAAGCCACAAGCCTGTCTTTCCTCATTTGTCTCTGACACCCCCGAAGATACTGTCCCTCTCCTGGAGTCCAGGGTAATTGCCTGCAAGCAAGTAAGTCTGTGTGTGGGCACTTTAAAAGGATATCTAGTTTTCCCACAGCCTTTTGTCTAACCTGGTGGTAGGAATTCCCACTGTTTTTCACAGTCAGATGCTATGGGGGCTCTTCATCACGGTAACAGTACTCCAGGCTGGGGAGCCTGGTATGGGGCTGTAGTCTTTTCTCCTTCAGGGGGAACCTCCATAACCAATATACCCCTCCTGATTCTCTACTGCCACAGGAAAGTTTGGGGCCTCCCTGTTCCATGTCTCCACCCCTTCTACCAGGCTTAAGAAGCCTACCAGGCATCTTCTTTATATCCTTCATTATAAAACTTCTGTTCAGCTAGATTAGAGATGGTTTTCTGGGTCGATTGTTCTGTAATTTATTTGTAATTTTAATATGTTCATGAAAGGAGGGAGACACAGCATTTAGCTACTCCACCATCTTGGATCTCCTCTAAGTTGGCATTTTATCTTTTATTATTATTTTGAAGTAATTCAAATTTACAATAAATCAGAAGTATAGTAAGAGAGTCTTTTTTTTTTCTTCTAAGACTTTTGAGAATAAGTTGCAGACGGAATGACCCATCACCCTGAAATCTTTAGCAAATATTTCCTACCAAGAATATTATTTTCTGTAATTAAAAGATAAACACCAAAATAAAGAAATTAACGTAGAGATATTACAATCTTTTAATTTATACTCACCATTTATGATCAACAATTGTTCCAATAATGCTCTTCACAGTAAAATAATCCTGTCCAGGATAATTCATCATATTTGGTTGTTAGTCTCTTAGCTCCCTTCAATATAGAACAACTCCACAGTGTTGCACTGAAATTCATGCCCTTGAAACTTCTGAAGATTACTAGCAGCAATTTTGAAAAATAAGCCTCCATTTTGGTTTGTTTGATGTTTCCTCATGATTCAATTCTGGTAATGCATTTCTGGAAAAATATCATAGAAGTAAGACATAATGATGCATTCTTCTCATTTTATCCATTACATGGCACAAATTTAATTTCCCCCATTACTGGTGATTAACATATATCGCTTGACTAAGGAGGTGTCTATTGACTCCATCTTCTATAGAGTTACTATTTTTCTTTTTGTAATCAGTAAGTGTTTCGAGGGGAGACGATATGGATATTTCTTTATTTATCAAACTTTTATCCATTAGTTTTGGCATCCTTTGATTTTTTTCTGAATTAATTAACATAATTGTTTTGCATTTTGTGATAGTTTTTAGCAAGAGATACTAAATCATTGAATTTGGTTATGTAAAATAAGTCCATATTTAACTCTCTTAGTGTACTGTTCCCACCTCGGAGATATTTTTCCCTTCTCCTAGAATTAAATTTAACTCATTATCATCATGTTTGGCTCTATTTTAGTATATTCAGTCTTTTCTCTTGTTTTATTTCACAGTCTAAAACTCTAAGATTCTAGGACATGTATGCTTAGGTCACTAATGGTGCTGCGTTATCACCTACAATAATTGTGTCACCTTGAAACTCATCTGTGATGTACTGAACATTTCATAATAATACAGGTGGCATTCCCTTCTCCAATCTGTCCACATTACTGATATGGTTGGGACACACTTCTCCCTGAATATTTTCACATTTGGGCGTTTTCTGCACTTTCTGAGTCAACTGTAAACAAAAAGATAGACAAAAACTTGACCTCTATTACTATTAATGTTGTTATTGCTGTCTTAAGAAACCAGTTTTCCATAATTTCCTTGAATTAGATTCCCTAAGGTAGATTCATTCCAGTCTGATCCTTGAAATATGGTCCCTTTTAATCCATTAAACTTCTTTCACAAGAGTCACTTCTTCTGACCTAATAAAATCTACCATATTAAAATATATCCTCACATTTAGAAAGTTTTAAAGGACAGGTAAATAATAAAAATAAAATGTATTCTAAATATAATACAATAGACAAAAATCATGACTGTTATTAGGACTGAATCAGGAAAGTATATAAAAGATAAAACAAAAGTTCAAAAATCCTTGTGTACAATCATGAAAGCTA
Organism: Rhinolophus sinicus; assembly: GCF_057876585.1. Lineage (NCBI taxonomy): Eukaryota > Metazoa > Chordata > Mammalia > Chiroptera > Rhinolophidae > Rhinolophus > Rhinolophus sinicus. Next base: position 78,436,074 of record NC_142502.1, on the reverse strand, counting down.
AGTTTTCACATATATCTAGGATATACGAAATTATCAATATGGAAGAGTTTTCTACCATATATGGATTAGTAAAAAATAAATAAATAAATGAAAAATAAGAGAGCACATTCAAAGTAATTCTGATTGTTACCTGCATAAGGAAAACCACAAGTCTAAGGAGTTTGACCCTCTGCCTCCTTTTCCTCTTCTCAGGCCAGTTTAAAGAAAGAAGGTTGAGGAGGACAGTGAGGAATCTGTCTAATTTTCCTTTGTGATCACTCTTTACCAATATGTACTTCAGTTCTCAGGTATTAAAAATTGACTTATGTTTAATCACCTTTATACAGATTAGGTAAGAAACTAGCCATCTCTTAAAAAAATATGAGAGGTAAACATATGTTTACTGTATTTGTTTGTACAAGCATGCAGACACTGAATACTGTATTTGGAGTTCTATATCTAAGGGCAGAATAGAAAATAAAAAGAAACATTACTAGAATACATCAGGTGTGTGTGTGTGTGTGTGTGTGTGTGTGTGTGTGTGTGTGTGGTGTTAGTTTTTACAAGATTGAGAAAATTAGGAAGGGATGAAATACATAAAATGAAACTCAAAGCACTAGTAAGCACTAAATTACAGAGATGTTCAAGTAGAAAGCACAGATCTTATGTTTATATTAAATATATAGAATTAAAAGAGCACAGGGCATATTTAGTACTAAAAAACAAAAATGTTTAGTAAATATGGAGCTTAGAGTGCAAAGAAAGAGATGTACCTGGAGAGAAAAACAGAACCTGAAATAAGAACTTTTGTGATCATTTGGAGACAACTGGAATTTACCCCAAAGGTTTTTAAGAAGGCATAAACACTGTCAGATATAGTTTTTAGAAGAGTACTCTGTCTGTGATGTGGGATGGGACTGGGAAGAGAATGTATCACACAATTGGTGTTGAGGCCAATTAGAAAACTATTGCTTAATTCAGAATAGCAATTGTTGGAATCTTAATGTGAATAATTGTAACGGATTTGGATGAATAGAGTAGAGTGATTCTAGAAATATTTTGGAATGAGAGTTTACATGGCATGGTGATTGCATACGGCTGTGGTGGGTGAGTGAGTGTGATACTAACAAAAAGACATACAATTATCTCTGATTTCCTCCTTGAGCTACTAAGTGGATGATGGTGTCTTTCACTAGTTGAAGGAACAATTGAGAAGGGTAGATTTATAGGGAACGGGAGAGTTCAGCTTTGAATAGGCTTAGTTGTAGGTACCAGTGGGGCACTTAAATGGAAAACTTCAGTGGGCATTTAAAACTACAGAGTTGGAGCTTGTGGGTGAGATTTGGACTGGGGATACTGATTTGGAAGTCACAAACGAGACAAAGACAATGAAATCTCTCTGGGGAAGCAAGTAGAGGAGAAGCAAAATAACTGTGATGAATGTCAGCATTTAAAAAGTCAGAGGAAAGGATGTCACAAAGGCACCTGAAACAGAGCAGAAAGTGAGATGGGAGAAAACTAGGAGAGATGAGTGTCACGTTATTGGGTGCAAGGCACTTTGAACAACACATTGAAATTACCCCTGATGTTCGAAACTGCAAGAAAAACAATGTTGTTTGTTCCACAGGAAAGCGATTCTATACAAATGCAATTTTTAGTGAAAACAGCTCTGGAAGGATAAAAAAAATACAAAAATGAGTACACTGAAGTCTAACTCAAGACAAATAGCACTGATGACATAAGAAAGAGAGCAAAGTAGTTTCAGGCTCTCCTAAGAAAAACCTCAAAATGCTGAAAGTTAATATATATGTTTTTAAATTGCCAGAAATTATCTTATATACTGTGCTGTTTCTTACAATATACTTTATTAATTTGTTTCTATTTTAATAGTATATTTTTATTAGAAAACTATTTAAATAAATTGTAAATACCAGTATATATACCTATGATGAAATTTGTTAGTCAAGTCTTAGTGACCTAATCTGGAGACATAATTAGTAGGATAAACTATTTCTAATTTCTGTCAGAAATTCTGGCAGAATAATTCTCTCATCTTTTAGAAGACAAATAAGATGAGTTATCTTCATGTACAATTCCTCCAACATTTTTACTTCCAGCCTTTTCATTCTAATTTTAGTGTTTATAGACTGTATTACATGACTCAATGATAGTTACTATGTATTGCTGATACAACATGACTACCAAATATTCAATCTTGTTTTTTTTCCAAACATACCCAAAGGATACAGCCTACTTTTAAAGATGGTGTAGTACAAAAACAAGTGTTTGTATTTTGCTATGTAAGCAATGCCTTATTAAGAGATGATACAATTACTGGCTTAATAATGCACGTATTTTCATAATAGATATATCAAAAATATAGACTTATAACAAATATTGATGTATAACAGCAGATCCTTGTACCCAATTCCCATTTTCCCTTTCCCAAATTAAATTTTATACAGAAAGTGATGTAATTAGTTAAAAATTTCTAAGCATCCTATATAGACAGATAGGATCATGTGACTGAATTCTAGTGAATAGGAAGTGACCTAAATTTCTCGGGTGGGGTTTTTGGGAAAGCTCTCCGAAGAGGAGGAGACAACTGGTTTATAGTTTTTGATCTTCTTCTCTTCCTTCTTCCTAATGGGTGGAATACGGATGCTATGGCTTGAACTCCAGAAACCAGCTTACAGGAACTTGGATAAGGGTGATACTCTAGAGATGCTGTGGAAAGGAACTGATTCCCTGTGTCATTCTAGCATTTATCTCCTACTCTGGACTTTTATTTTTAGGATGTTAAAGTGTACTTCTTTTATGTTTGAGCCAATTTTTTGAGTTGTGTCATAGACTGAAGATTGGCCCCTGAAGATATCCAGGTCCTAAACCTAGGAACCTGTGAATATTACTTTGTAGATGCAATTAAATTAAAGATTTTGAGAAGGGAAAATTATCTTAGATTATCTGGGTGAGTGTGACTTAGTCAAAATGACCCTTGAAAGAAAGCGGGGGTGGGAAGATTTGATTATAGAGACAGACATTAAACTGGAGCTGCTGGTTTGAAGATGGAGGAAGGAGCAATGAGTCAAGCAGTGCAGAGCTCTAGAAGTGGGTGAAAAGCAAGGAAACAAATGCACCCCTATATTCTTCAAAAAGTAGTGTAGCTTTGCTGGCACCTTGACCTGAGGCTAGATAAACTGATTTTGGACTTCTATCCTCTAGAACAATAAGAAAATAAATTTGCATTGTTTTAAGTCACAAATTTCTGGTAACCTGTTATAACTATAATTGGAGACTAATACAAAGTCCTTGTTATTTGTAGGTAAACATGTCATTCTTAAATAATGCAGTACACAATGGGATTGTCAAGAAAGTAAGAATTAATTGTTTTAATTATATATATATGTATATGTGTATATATATATATATGTGTGTGTGTGTGTGTATATATTTGTTAATCCCAAAAGGGTTTTATTAATCTGTGTGGCAGATACTAGTAAATAGTAGCTAGTGCATACATAGGTATTGAATAAACTAAAATTGATTTTAGCCACTCTCTCCTTCTATGTGCTAAAAATGGGGTTTTGAAAAAGAAAACAGTTATTTCCTCCTCCATAACTTGAATGTGACATTGAATCATATTTTTTCTGTTGATTTATAGCTCTGCAGGTGTACAATAGACAATTGTTTAGATACAGTTTATATTATACAAGGGAATGAAGATGCTTTGGGGAATTTATATGATTGCATCAAAATGATAATATTTGTAAATTAATTACTTGTTTACTGAATCTGAAATATGAAGTCTTTCAATAATTTCCAAAAGAAAATGTCTTCATGTTGTTGATCTAAGTTTACATTAGATCAAAATCTAATTGATATAAATGTAATAAGGTGATATAAACTTAATTATTGTTCTAAGATAAATTATGTGCTTTCTAACACTGTGTACAAATACATACAACACACCAACTACTATGTTTCTCAGCAAAACAAAGCAATTAATTAAGCATTTTAAGTCAAATGAATAGTTGACTCAATTATATTTCTAAGCACATAGTTGATTCTAAAATTTTCCTAATTTTAGACTCCTTTTATGACTAGTAAATCTTAAACTATAGAGTGGACAAATACAATCCATTCCTAGAATACAGATGTTGGGGCTTTCTCCTTGTGGAGTCTAATCCAGTAAGTATGGGTGAAATGGAGACACCAGTGTTTAAACAAGCTCTGCACCATCCCTACACAATGGTCAGGCATTTATACCCATACATTAAAAAACAGTTTTACAATAACCGTTTACATGACAATTAGGAGAGAGCTTGAGTTACTCATCGTATTCCAGTACATTTTGTTTTAGTGCAAATATTTTTGTGAAACTCATAATAAATATTGTTATAATTAGAGACTATCCATCTTCTAAGCAACTGAATCTGCATTCATAGTTTTCTATGTAGACAACTTTATTTGAGGGAGAATTCCCAGGGCAAAACATTAAGGAACATCTGCCATCTTTGCAGAACCTCATAAAACAAGGGGCACTGCAAGTTTTACTAAATGGATTATGCTTCATAAAACACTCTGAAAGCACCTTCATGCATTGAAACACCATAGAGTGCATTTTACAGTCTTCTAGTACTAAAAGGTGGTTAATACTATGCTATAATATTCACGATAAATTCTCAAGACTTGCTGGGAAAAGTACAGTATCTAGGGATGATAATAAAAAATAGTAAAATTAAACATTCATGTGTAAGAAAGTATACTTAATTTTTAGATGAACTCTAAAATATTCAAGAATAATTAGTATCTAAATCCGGTTTGGTTCATATAGGTATGGTTCATTATTTTTATAGCTAAGACAATACATTTATAATTTCTTAAGTTGGTTATGAATAGAAACCTTCTGGTAAACAATAAGAGGCAATATTTATTGTATTCTTGCTATTTGCCAGGCATTGTGCTACAGCCCAATATATTCAAGCCTGACAACAGCCCTGTGGGGTAATGTGTCAGTCAGCATTCTTCAGAGTAACAACAAATAGCATGTATATATATTGAGAGAGATATTTATGTTAAGGAATTGACTCACATGATTGTGAAGGCCTGCATGTCCAATATATTAAGGACAGGGCTGCTGGCTGGAAAATCTAACAAGAGTTGATATTGTAGTCCTGAGTCTGAAGGCAATCTGATGACAGAATTCCATCTTCAAGTCTTTTCTAAGGCTTTCAACTGATTGTATGAGACCCAACTACATTATGGATAATCTCTTTTGCTCAAAGTCTACTGATGTCAATGTTAACCTAAACAATACTTTTGCAGCAACATCTAGTTTGGTGTTTGACCACATAACTGCCAAGTTGCCATAGCCTAGCGAAGTAGACACATTAAAATAACCATCACAGGTAGGTACTAGTATTGTTCCATTTTACAAAGAAGTAAATTTAGGCAAAGAGGAATTTAAAATTTGTTCAAGATTATGAAATAAGTGATGTGAGATCCACAACTCAAAGGCAGGCTGTAAAGTATGCATTACGCAGTTACACTTTCAAGGAAAAACTTGGTGGACAGCTGTGTGTTGGAGAGTGGACACAAGGTGAGCGGGATTGGAGAGAAGGGGGGAAACCAGGCAATAAGCAGATACATTTTAGTTTCCAGTTTATACTGGGTGTGCCTCAGCTAGAGAAAACCCTTTCACTCTTTCTAGGAAAGTTGCATCTAGAGAAGAAGGCATGAGTATAAGGGCCTGGCCATTTGGGCCCCATGTAGAATACCCCATAGGACAATGATCACACCGTAGTTTCCTCCCAGATTGCTGAGGCTTTGTCAACGTTACATTAAAGTATGACTTTTTTTCTTTACCCAAATGCACTTCTTCCCTCATCCCTTCACAGGTGTAGATTCCTGTGTACCCCAAACTTTATCTTAGTGTCTTCTTCCAGAATATTCAACCTGTGACACAAGCCATCTTATCCTTAGCATGAGTTCATAAACCACTATCGAGACATCTTACATAGCATACACTTATAGCCCTTTCCTATAAACCTAAGAATTCTTTGGCACAAATATAAGAATTAAATCTTAATATACTACGACAAATTGGATTATAATTGGATAGACTAGAAACTACATTTGTCAAGATTTTTTTTTTAATTATCTTTTTTGACTATCCTACTTTTATGCCACCAAATAATTACAATGAACATGGCAACTGTATCTGTGAGATTCATGGGCAAGTCAGAAAAGTAGAGCCTAAGGCAAGTAGTTTATTGGGGTAAAATTAATATGGGGAAATAATTGCAAAGGCAGGAAAGAGATAAAAACCAACCAAACAGCAGTGAGGACACTCAGAGATTAGCCACATTCGGAAGCATCCTTTAAGAAGCATGGTATTCTTGAACCCCAATGGGAAGGATAATGGAGGGAGTTAGAAACATGAAAGGGGCTTTTCAACATGAGCTGCAAACACAGAAAGAGATACTGTTGAGAAGGAACTGAAACAAACAAAAAGATGTCTAAGACACAGAGAAATGAGGACACCTACTGTACCTTTTTTCTTTTATTTTCTTTTTTTTTCCTTTCTCCTTTCCTGCACTCTTCTACCAGTACCATCTACTGGTAAGGCATGTGGCAAGCCAGACTTCTGAAAGGCTGGACAGAACTGGAGGAAGGGGAAAGAAAAGGGTCTTGGGATAAGTGAATTAATTACAGGCACACCAACAAGATGTGAAGCCAGTGGCAAAGATTTTTAACTACTGAGTGACAAAGAACAAGCTATATGATATGCTGCCAGTCCTATCACTATCCTCAAGCTTGTGTCAATGGGATAATCCTAACTCTTCTTCCATAACACATTTCTTTATCTTGTCCACAAGCTCTTATGGCATAAATTGAAAATTTGCAGCAGAAATTAAAACGTGTAGTCTGTATCCATCCATTCATCAAGTAGACCAATAATCTTCATAGTACAAATGAAACTTCAATTGTTTTTTATGTTCAAATCTATAAGTGTCATGTTTACCTTGCAAACTCATGGGAGAAAAATTAAGCATATGCTCTCTGAGATTTTAGAAGAGTAGCAAAAGAAGTTTGACAATGTATAAAATCATAGTATAGGTAAATGCAAAGCTATTCAAGTTCATTTACTATGTAAATGGGAAAATAATTTATTTCTCTACAACATTCTCTAGATTATTTGAACCTTGTGATGTTTTACATACTTTGAAGTTGAAGGTTGTTTACAGAAATGCTTTAAAAAGAATCATGTTCTAAAGAACTCAGGGAACATTTTGTTATCACATATGAATATCTTTGGAAAATCTTGCTCCTTCTCAATAATCATAAGGAGAAAGTGAATAAATACATTTAAATTTCAGTAAGATCTTTCTCCCACCCTTCTGCTCCTTTGTTCTATAAGATCCTGAAGTCATAGATACTCTTATCTCTAGATTCCTTTTTCTTATATTAGCAAGAACCTAATTATCAGCTTTCACATTGTAAATGGGAAGAAATTAATATGTGATTTTTCTTCCTAATTGACACTATTGTGACATAGCCTCTTTCAAAATTAAAAAAAAAAAGATTATTGTCGTATAACTTACAATTAAGTATACCCATTGTAATGTAGATTTTAGTGAGTTTTGATAAATTTATATACTCATCTAAACACCTCCATAATTGAAATATACAACATTTTGTCACTCCAAAAATGACCCCTAGTATTCCTTCTCAGCCCTATTCCGAGCCCCAGCCAATCACTGATCTGCTTTCTGTTATTGTAGATTTGATTTGTCTTTTCAACCTTCAATGTAAATAAAATCATATAGTAAGTACTCTTTTCTGTCTGGCATCTTTCCATCAGTACAATGTTTGTGAGATTCACCTATGTATTTGCATGTATCAGCAATCAGTTTCTTTTATTGTTGAAAACTATCCTATGGTTTAAATGAACCACATTTTTTCTTTTTAATCTTTTCAGCTGCTGATGAACATTTGGGCTGTTACTATTATTTGTCATAATGCAGTGGGACTAAAGATGATACAAAAATGTTGGAAAACAATTTCACAGTTTCTTATAAGTTAAACATAAACTTGATATTGACCAAGGTGGCCTTAATGTTATCCTCAGCTTAACTAAGCTTAAGACAGGTTTCATCCTGATATAAGCCCCTAACCTCTCTTTTCTTAGAGCATTTGGTTTAGAAAACCTTCATTTGTAAATTCTTCCTCTGCCCCATTGAGCCTTAAATCTTCTCCTAGCCTCTTGCCAGTTTTACAATCTGGGGACTGTCTTTCTCTATGACCTAGGAGACATCCTTTGAAATGTAATCTTCAAGAAATATAGAGCCCCCATCTTCCATTTTCTGTGGGAGAATAAAAGCCTAAATTTGATAAATGCCAATTAGCAAACCCAGCTGGCCTATTCATGTTGGCCAACCTCCCCCACTAACCTCCTTCAGTACTTTTCCATTAGCTCAACCCAGTGATTAAAAACCTTCCTTTTTTGTTTTTGTTTCAGTGGAGTTCAGTTCAATCTCTCTCGTCTATTGCAATAGTCTCAAATAAAATCTTCCATTGCCCATTTAACTCTGGTACATTTTTTCTCTGACACCATATGACTCAGAAATTCTATAAGTAACTAATAATCAGAGAAAAATAAAAGCGTATCTACATGTACATTGAAAATGTTGAACTTTATTTAATAAGACCTGTGATACTGGAAAACAGGTATGATTCAAAAATATCCTTTCTGAGTTCCAGGAAAGGCTTACTGAAATCACTCTTTCCTATATGACTCACAGATTCCCTCTCTGTTTGCCGATGACAAGGCTAGGAATGAACCTTCTGAAATTCTGTGTTTTATAAAAATTAGCTAAACTCCTTGTCTCCAGTGATAAATTGAAACGAAATGCCCATTAATCTGACTTTATCAAACTTGAGTTAAACTTATCTCCTTCCCCCAGGCCTCTGATTTTTGACCCACTTTCAGCTTGAGTCAGCACAAATCCTCCTTAGTGACTCCTTCCAAAGAGATCAAGCGGACCTCATGGTAAAATATTTTCCAATCAATTGTCCTATTACACCATCTACCTTTTTCCTCAAACCTCTTTTTTCTCCCTTTGTTTAATCTCTCTTACAAAAAAAAAAGGCTTCTTCTGCCTGACCTCTGAGATTTTAAAGATCTTTTAGTCTGGAGTATTCTCCATATTGTATGGTCCTCCTCTCCTTGATGAAATAGTTCTCTTCCTTTTATTGCAATAATCCATTCTAAGAAAGTCTCTCCTTTACTAAATCCAGTTTTGTTTGTGTTTGACAATGCTAAAATTCATAGCTTCTTTTCATTTTAATATCGTACTTTATTTGAATACACAGTGAAGTGTGTTTTGTTTGAGAGGTTTTGCCCTTGCCAACAATAGAATCACGTAATTACAGATTTATAAAATATTCTAGTTAAAAGAGAAATCAAGTAATGTCTAATATAATCTTTCACTTTTAAGACGACAAAACTAATAAATAAAGAAAATGAGGACACTGGATTGGGTTTACAGAACAAGGAATTTGAAAGATAAGGTTTAAAATTGTCAATTATAAATTTGCTCATTGTCAATTATAAATTTGCTTGCAAACCGTCTGGTTTATAATTAATACTCAAATTTTACCAGGGAAGACTTTTAGTGCACTTTGCCTGTAGGTTCCAGAATATATCATTTTCTTATTTATCAAAAACATGTAGTAGCATTTGCATGTTTTTAAATTTGGCCCTAATCCTATTATTCATAACACTTCATAGATAGCCAACAATGATTGCACAATAACACTTTAAATGATTTATCAAATCATATTTATAATCTTCACTGTCTAGAGATTTTAATCCATTTAATGTTTCCCTTAACGTGTCACAGGCAAGAGGTCCCTCAACTATAAATCACTAACATTTTCCAGTTTGCAAATTGTTATCTTTGTCATTTTTATCTCTTTTATCTCTTTAAGATTTGCCTAAAACAGTGAGCATATCCATATTCATAAATGTTCTTGTTTTCTTTAAAATATATTTTAGAAGTGTCAGATTATTTTTGACAACAGACACACTGGGATTGTTATATTTCAATAGTGAAATATTGTTTATTTATATATTTGTATATAAAAATGTATCCTCATTGGAGTAATACCTGAGCTGCCACGCTGCTTGTTTTTATACTCCTCCTTTAAGTAGGAAACTACTAATAAATAGGAAACTATTTATTATTTACTAAATTGATAGAATTTAATTATCAAAAATTCTCAGAAAGATCCTTTGCCAGGTACTATTCTAAGCCCTATATATATTTCAATCAATTTAAGCCTCACGATGATCCCTTGAGATAGGTACTATTATTATCCTTATTTTACAAATAATGAAGAAGGTTATATCATTAGTAAGTGGCATGGGCATAATTAGGTGATTTTAGTTACTCTGCCGTGGTGCCTTCAATCTCTGAGAACCCTCTGTATTATTATTATATTCTACTATCAAATAATCATTCCATTATCTTCTTAAATCTTTTAAAAATTTTTTTTTGCAGAGTATTATAGTAGAATAATGCAATTACTGTAGTAGTAGAATAGTGCTTAAGACTTTACCCAGAAAGTTGATATGTTTTCCCCTATTTTCTCATCACTAGTTTTCTGTAGGTAGGAGTTCTTTGTGTTAAAATTAAGTAAAAATTGAAGTTCCTTGGTTATATTCCCAATCTTCTGGAAGATGACCTGGTCAGCAAAGCAAAGAAATAATTTATTACACGGTTTTGTTTGATGTATAGTTTGAAGAAAATGCTCCCTTTCTCAAACCTCAACCAAATAGCCTTTTATCATTCTTCCACTATCATTTCATTGATTTAGAACCAAATCAAGACCATTGTTGAAAATTTTATCTTTAGAAATAAAAGCTATGCATTTGAAGGTGAAAACTTCACGTTGTTGCTAGCATCATAGCGATTTAGATAAACACTGCAATCCTTTCCTGAAAAGGTGCCTGTACTGCTGAGGATGGGCCGTGGTGGCCTTGCAACTGGTTATGATCAGAAACCAGCCAAGTTAGAAAAGAACAGAGCTGTGGGCTAGGATTCTGAGGTCCATTTCAGATCAGGGAAGTGATAAAGCAGCCCTCACAGGGTCACCTATTACCACGTATGTATACGTTTATTCTGCCAGAATTCTACAGTTTCTCATTCTGTTTATAAAGCAATCATCAGACTTATTTTGAGATATTATAGTAGAAAAAAATGACCATAATTTACTGAAATCTAGATGATTTACATATAACATAAGGGATTATAATATCTTGAGTTTGACAAAATCAATGTAAACTGAACAAATACCACTGACAGATATCATTGCTATTTTCCTCCCTAAATTATGGATTTTAGTACAATTTCTTATAATATTTAAAAGGAGAAATGAACAATCTGTAATGTAACTCCAAGAAAGCAAAGCCCATAACCACGGTCTTTGATATCATAATAAATGAGGAACAAGTGGAAAGTTTGCCTTGGATAGAAAGATACTTAGAAGGACGTGATAAATTCCGAAGAGCATGTAGAGAATTTCCAGAAAGAGTAGATATAAAATTTGTTCTGTGTTTTGTTACACTATATATTTAGAACTGAAAATTAGGACACCAAAAGCAAGAGTAGGTGGGAATGTCTGGCAGCAACAGTGAGTACCTACAAAGATTTGAAAATAAGAGAAATAGGAATGTTTTTACTTGATTAAATATAAAGTGAACATGTATGGGATCCTTGCTGATATGTAAATTTGTATTAATTAGACAATGTATTTCCCACAATAACACCAATTTTGACTATAAATTAATTATACTATTTCATTAAAAAGGTAACTATCAGAACGGGAGATGGTTAGTAATAAATAGAAGTCTAAACAGGGACTAGAAAAAATAAAGTCTGAAAAGGGAAAAGCCCTCTTGTACTTTTATAGTTTAAACTGACATACTTCTAACTTAAACGTGTTTAAAAATATATATTTTGGGGCTCACTTAATGGAAGACTAGGTGTGGTTCTAATTTCAAGAAATGTTGAATACCAGGCCTCAAGGAATGCCATCTACTGTCCTTAACCATCTATGAGGTGTATAATTTGTCTATAATGTCCTTTAATCTAATGCAAAGTTGTTTAGTACTGTGAATGATGGATATCAGCAACCTCTATTCTCTAAACTTAGAAACATCAGAAGAAAGATAAGATTTTAATTATTTTCCCTTCAGTTATCAATCCCATAAATTAATCTGAATGACGTTTGTAGGATCACAAATTCCTTTTGGACCACACACTGAAAAAACAAAGAAATGGTGCTAGGATAGTATCCATCAAGAATTTCAAGAAGAGAAATAATATAATAATGCAATATACTTAACATAAAACTACTTTGGTCAACTTCTGGGTTTTTCTATAGTTGGAATGCATACATAAACAGCAATATTTTTACTGAAAAAAATACAAAACAAGCAGACTAAAATAATTAGAGTGAACATAAAGTTCTGTTTGTATTTCAAAGAACCAAATCTAAAAACAAATATATTTATATTCCAAAATAATTCAGAAAAAGTCAGTAGATGGAAGTAAAACAAAGACAGATCAGAGCTGTAGTAAATTATCGATAAAAAAAGAAGAAAATCTAGTAGAAGGAGGACAAAGAGGAGGAGAAAAAGCAGGAGGAGGGTGTGGAGGAGGAGGAGGGGAGAGAAGTTGTTCAATTGCATTTCTTTGCGTCAATTTGAATGAAGACTAAAATCAAGTAATGGAATTTTCCAAGTTATAAAGCTTCATGGACATGATATTGAACATTTTAATCTCTCTCCAATATTTTGTTTGTCATCTTAGCAACGTGACAAGAATTACACATGAATGCCATGGAGAAAAGGGAGGCCAAAATCTTCATAAATCAAATCCCAGTTTTGGGGACAGAGCCCCAGAGAGTAGTTTACAGGCTCTCGGCCTCACGTGGATGGCTCGGGTGGTGAATGGCCGTCGGCTGTGGCTGATTGGCCGTCGGCTGTGGCTGGTTAGCCGATTGGCCGCTGGTATAACTGCTGCGACTACGGAGGGCCAAGGAGAGCGGAAGAGGAGGGCCGAGGAGAACAGAAGAGGAGGGCCGAGGAGAGCGGAAGAGGAGAGCCGGGAGAGAGGAACAGAGTCGAGAGAGTGGAGGAGAGTCATCGGTCAGTTGGTTGGCGGAAAGGCGGACAGCAGGTCGCGCGTCTGGTAGGCCCAGCCTCCAATGAGACCATAGCGGTATGACTCCCCTACCTATGGCTCCGTGGGTGTTCCTTTTCGGCCTCACCATGTCCTTCGTTCTTGTGTGGGGAGCGGGAGCAGAGACCCCGCAGGCCGCCCCACCTGAAAGATGGCGCGGCGAGAAGGCCTCCATGCACAAAAAATGGCACAGCGAGCAAGGTCTCCCGCACGACACCAGTGAATGCAACTTTTCTGATATTTTTGTCAAAGTTGAATATTACTCCATTTAGAAGTGAATTTTCAAATTTGTCTATAGGAACTAATCAGGGACTGCTAAGGAGAACCGATAAATAAAGGAGAAAATAAATGGCAATGAGTAGATGAAGATATTTATGATAACAGCCAAGCATTTTGACTTTTAAAGAGGAACATACCGTATTGTAGTTGGCTGGTGATATAAGATTAAGTAATATCATCTATATGTAAAAAAAAAAAAAAAAAAAAAAAAAAATTCATTCAATGGAATTAAGAGGTAGAATGAAAATGGGGGCCTACAGTGTTACTTCTTCATGCTAAGAATGTAAAACAATCTATTTGTACAAATACAATGTAGGTTATATTTGTTGGAATATTGTCTGAAATAAGATGTATAAAAGTGATCTTGAAAGATATAGATGATGCACCGTGAAAGCTAAGCTGACATGGAACAGTAATAGACTCTCTTTTATTTAATTGTTAACATAATTGTTAAGATTTTTTTTTTTTGAAAGATAAACTTCAGCAAGAATGCACTGTCATTCTTCAAAGTTGTAGCATATTTTATTTCCTGTGAGTTAATAAACTATGGAAAAACCTAAGTAGTCCTAACTGCATCAAGATAAATTTTAAGGTGTCAGTGTTTATGGAAGTAGAACAATGTAGCAGAATCAGTGAGTTAAACCTCTTTGTTAAACATAATAGTATTATCTATATTTTATTATTTTGAGAGTTCTACATTTCCATTGTAGTAGAGAAGACAAATATTAGGCCAAGCTAAATTTGATCTTTCCATCTTGGTTATTAGATAATGTATAGCTTAGTGTTCACTTAAATATTTGTAAAATGTGATGTCTATGGATACAAAAACAATAGTGCCTCATGCATTTTGGTTCTTCTTTGGGTTATTGCTAAAGATGATATTTAAAAAAATAAACATGATATATAAGAAAACAGGACTGCTATTTATGGTGTATACTCACAGATACTAAATTAAGAAGAAAAATTATTAGCCATTATTTAAGAAAATGTGTTAAGATTTTAAAAATGGAAATTATAACTAATTAGTATAAAATGTATATGTAGCTTTCTTTTTATAAAATAACATTTAGAAGGTAAACAGACAATTGATAATATGATAAAAGTAAGGTTAAATTTCTGAAAACTTAAATATATATATGTATATATTTATATTATATTGTCATGCAGGATGGCATGCGGGGTCTCTGCTCCGGCTCCCCACACAAGAACGCAGGATATGTTGAGGCCAAAAAGGAACACCCACGGAGCCATAGGTAGGGGAGTGACACCACTGTATTCTCGCTGGTGGCATCCGCCTCTCTCAATCTGCTCTTGCTAGCTCAGCCACCACCATCATATATATATATATATATATATATATATATATATATATATATATATATATATATATATATATATATATATGATGTCTGCTACTTTTAAAAGGAAGTGAGGGGGCTTGAATTTGGAAGAGTAGAAATGTCTCATTGGTGAATTTCATTCTATGTGGTTGAATGCAGTAACTCTTTTAATTCCACTACTCAGAAAATAAAACAAACTAAAATCATAATGTAAACATGCCACATAGTTAAAGAAGAAGCTAAAGTATTTTGTGTTCTTTGAATAGACCTATTATTTTTAAAATATGTAATAGTTCTATGAAAAACTATACTACAATAATTTTTTGTCATATTTTTTAGTCCAGGCTTTGTGACTGAAGCCAGACTGAAAATTGTATTTTGTTATATGTTTTTATATTTAAATTTCATCAATTTATGCAAAGTTATCATATCATAAACCTAATTGATACAAATAAATGTCAAATCATGTTAATATTGTACATATTCATAAGATAAGACAAATCTGTGGCAAAATGTCTCTAGCATTTGAAATGACTAGAGATAGATGATACAAAATATCTGAGAATATGTTTTAATCTTTTTCATAAGTGCAATAATTATAAGGTCTAAAGCTTAAACTTCAAAAATCAATTAATATGAATTATTTACATCCAGTTACCAAATCAGATGTGTTCTAATACATTCAAACATCATTTCCCACCTTGGTTAGAAACCTACAACAAAAGAATATTGTGGTGATAATTGAATATGTATAATCAATAAAAAATGTTTAATACTTTATTCTAGAAAGAGCAAAATGATGAATAAAATACATGAATAGGGGTTATCACTCTTTTTTATTTGGAAAAAAAATGTCCAAATGATGTTTAAAGTAATCTCAGAGATCTTCCACTAATAAAAGACATTGCCGAAAACCCATATAATGGAAAGATGGATTAACATAAACCCCTAAATACAATACATTTGAAGTATAAGGCAACTCCCATATTCTCAGTGAGAAATTCCCACAGAGTAGCTTTTTGTCTGTCTTGATTATAAAATTTTTTAGGGATTTAAAATTTAACAACAAATATTTGAGGTATAATAGTTGATGTTTCATACATATATTTAAAATTATATGTAAAGTTATATCTTTAGAAATACTGGTATTTTTAATACCAAGATTCATGAAGAGGAGGGTTTTTTGTTTTGTTTTTAACCCAATAGAAGCACTGAAAAACATTATAGTTTTTCATCATTACTGCCATTTTTGAGTCATTTAACTTAGTTTTCAGAACAAGTCATCTTTTATTGCCCTAAACTGATGGTGACATAGCACTTCTTGAATTCCTTAGGGATGTGGTCATGAGAAATTTTATTCCAATTGATGTGTAACAATACCTAATATTGAGATAGCTTTTTAAATTATTCTTCATACTGGATGTGTATATTTATGATCTATAAAATTTGACAATAGCCATTTCATTGATTTGTGCTGCCAGTTTTACTGATCTTTAAAAGGCTTCTGTGTTTTAATTTCCAACATTTGAAATTATGAGGTCACACTTGGAAAAATTTACCAGAATAGAATTAGTATATAATTAATTAGTATATAATTAATATAATTACATAATGACATATACATATACACACATATCTGCATATGCTCATACACATACACATACACACATTCATGCATACACATAAAATAGACAAAAAGTTTTGCTCTCATGAAATTTATAACAGCTACTTGAAAGGTTTTTGTTTTTTTTAAATAACAAAGGCAATGCTCAATTTTTTCAGGAATGTTTTTATGAAAAAAAACTACCATTTTATATACTGCATTTATGTTGCATTGATTAAACTATAATTATATTTTCATGTAAAAATAAATATTATGCCAATGATTGGTTTAGTGCTGACTAAAGCAAACTTTTGATTGGGTTTTGTAGCTAAATGAGAATAAAATGTTTGCACTTTATTATATAGACAAATAATTCATTTTTTCATTTTATATCTGTGAAAAGAAGCCACAGTTGCATAACATTATGAGAGACCATTTTGCACCTGTATTACAAACATTTTCAATGATTAAGTATTTATCAAATATATTCTGTGTGTATTTAGCTATTAGGAATAGACAAAATGAGTACAAACACAATAAAGAGAGGTCATAGTCCCTGACTTGAGAAGTGATTTCAATCTAACTTAGCAGAGAGTATGTAGTATATTAAAACAGAGATGAAGTATTAACTAACTTGGTGACAAAACAGAATTATGAGCTTTGAGTATGTGGGTCCTTATTCTCATTTAATCTTTGCAAAATCTTAATATGTAGCTCTCATTTAAATTTGAAGAACCTGGGACTTCTCGTTTAAAATAAAGGATTAAAATAATTTATCTGTTTCCTTCAAATAAAGTCACACTAAAAAAAAGTACATAGTATCAAATTGTATCAATAAATAAAGAAAAAGTGAGCAAATCACAGGAAGAAATCATAGAAGACAGGAAAAAAACAACACACTTCAGGAAGAGGAAGTACGTGTATATAAATGCAAATATTAGCAGAGTAGGAACTGCTGCAATCTAAATGTCAGTACAAGGATATACTAATGTAAAGAAAGTCAATTAAAATGAAGCAGATTATGAAAGTCTCACAAATCAAAACTGCCTGATACTTGGATTGTGAGGAATGGAAATAAAAGGAGAATTGGTTGAAAGTAATATACAGAGAATTTAGACTCTTACCACTCTCGCTAAACCAGGCAGGCAGTCAACCATCTATCTCCCACTCAAGCAGAAGAATGGAGTTTTACTTTCTGCAAAAGCTGAATGTGAGAGGGTTTCTAGGCTCACAAAGATCAGGAAAGAATGAACTTTGGGATGATGGCTTTACTGAAGTTAAGAGAAATAAGTTACAATGTGCATACTCAAAGGTGAGATTTGAAGACCCCTTCAACTCATCTCCCAGAATAACGGCAACCATATTTATACTTACTAGAAATATACTAAGTCATCTCTAGAAAAGCTGACCCATTGAAAAGGTCTACAATGACATCTAAAAGCCTCTGCATACCATGCCAGATCCTATTCAATTACCCTACACCTTTCAAAATGTATAGTTCATGCACCTATCATTTCTAGTTTTTAATTTAATTTTGTTTTGTTTTGTTTTATTTATTTTATTACTGGTTTGTTCTTATACGTAGCTTTATACATAATGACCTTTATACACTGGAGAGAGTCTCCAAGATGAAAACTGATAAATTAAAACTGGAGGAAATTTAAATGATTCATAAACCAAAGAAAACTAAAAACAAACAAACAAACAAACAAAAAACTGCTAGTGAAAATACTGTTTCAGTAAAAGAATAACAATGCTTTCAAATACGTAATCAGAGAACGTGAAAGTGCTATTAAACATTATAAAAAAATAATAGGAGAAAAAGAATTTTAGCAGAGTGTTTAAAAACAAAGTAGAAGAAATTTCCCAAAATGTAGATCAATCAGATGAAGTGAAGGAAAATCATTTCAGCTCAGCTCAGGAGTTCCTGAACTGAAAGAGCCCACTGAATTTCCAGCACAATAAATGATAAATGTGTCTCAGTTGGTCATCAAGACATTTTAGAAGATTGGGAATAAAGAGATGGCTCTGAAGACTTTTTGGAGAGTAGGGAAAAAAATGTCACACACACAAAAAACTAGACTCCAAATAACACTAGCTATTTCAATAGCAAAGCTAGAACTTACCGAACAATACATGAACACTTTAAACTTCAGAGGGAAAGTTGTTAACACCAGAGTACATCATAAGGCAACCTTTTCGCACAATGAGTAGGACAATTAATATAACTTAGAAAATGAATGGAACATACACATGATGGTGAGCTATGTTGCAAGATAAAAATCATTATTATGACTAATATTCTTCCTGTGTAGATATCAATGTTGTGACCATGGGCTTAAATGAAGCTGTAGCTGGCACATGCAAACCAATTTTTGCAATGAGTAAAATAATTAAGGCACTAAAATATATTACAATCTTAGTCTTTGTAAACCTGTAAATATCTTTGTAAGTTATTGCTCAAATTTTACTTTTTTATTTTTGTTCAGACTGGATATTTACACTTTTATTTATTTATTTTTTCTTAAAGAAACAATTTCTATCTTGGCTTTCTCATCTTCCTCTAAACATTATTATGTTAAAGATAAGATGAACCACGGGAAAAAATGATCTAAGTAACTGGTTAACTTCAAAGGACAGCAAAAAATTTAAATTGACATCAGAAATTTCTAATTATGTTTTCCATGACCCTTAAATTATTAATTTAGTTAATATTAACACTCTCTGTCCAAAGTAAACTAAGACAGATTTAGAGAAATTAAGCAAGTTCGGTTTGTAGCACCATGTATGAGCACACACACACAAACATACATATTATACACAGCTGTAAAGAAAGTCCCAATTAATTTAAGAATCAAACTTCCCAAGTCTCAATTGTTATAAACATATTAAATATTACAAAGTGCCCACACCAATATATATCCTATCTCAGAAGCTCTTCTATGCATTGCCTTGCCTCCTTCAAAAGATATCTATGTCCGTCTCTTTCCATATTGGCTGAACTTTGTAACTTTCTTATACAATATAATATAGCAGAAGGGACACTGGGGCATCCAAAAATAGGTAACAGAGATTCTCCTGGCGGGTCTTCTCTCTCTCTCATCCAATGTTTCAAGCTTTTTTAAATTGTATTCTTCACATTCTATATTTTTAAAGATTTTTGTTCTTTTTCATTGTGAGCCAGATTAAAATAAATCAATATATATTTTTTAAATGGATCAATTTATATTTTAATTTCTATGTTTCTGGATGCATTTGATACTATGAACTTAGGTGCAAACAAGCTTACCTAAAAATATTTTGGAAAATAGTATATTCTTTTAATGACTATAATTTCCCTTTGTCCATAGTAGTTTATTTATGACTTAAAAACATGAAGAATATCAATATTATCGCACCAGTTATCTTCATCTTAAAGAAACATAACTTTCTGTCAGATTCTGTTTCTGCTGATTCTCTTCTAATAGCAATATAGGTCAGTCATATCTTCTTCTAAATTCTCAGCATCTTTCTTTTAATAGGTATTTTTAATTTATTAAAGATGGCAATAATTTAATATTGGAACTATTGCCAAGATCACTTTGTATTTTGGTTACGATGCTTTCTCTGTGTATTATTTTTCCTTTACTTTAACTGAAAGCTGTATATTAAATATTATTTTTTCCCATGCTGCTCTTTTTTTCTTTAATAATTTGCCTTAAATACTTTTTATACTCCAAAACGCTCTTAATGTGCCTATTCTCTCCTGGACCAAGACCAGGGAATTAGCATGTCTTAATTTCTTCTGAATGTATTTCTGAATCGTATATGTTAATGTTATGTGGTATTTTAGGTTTACCTTTCTTAAGGCACGTGTAAATTGATCATTACTGTTTAAAATTTATTAGGTTTATTATATTTTATTAAGTATTTGCTAATCATTCCTTTTCTGAACACCTGTTTTTGCTGATACACAATTTCAGCAATTCTTTTGGAGGAGATCTACATTTGTATTGTTAATTTGTATTAGTAATACAAATGTATATCTATATTAGTAAATCTTGAATACAAGATTTAAATATATTTCTTTAAATCTTGAAAGATATGTATTTTATTTTTCTTAAGAATTGAAGCTGGTATTTTAATGTCTTTTGGAAACTGTTTTTGAATGTAAGAAGTCTTTCTTAATCAATTGTACTTGTTCATAAATTTCTCAATTTTCTTTTTAGTTACCTTTAATTTTTTTCTTCATGTTTTTAGTACTTTGTAATGTTTATTTTCATTTATACTTATTTTCCTTTATGTGGCTTTCAAATTAGATTTATTCTTAATTTAAGAGACATTCCAGATAACATCCATATGATATCTATTATTTCCTTTAATTCTAAAATGTCTATTAAATATTTAATTGAAGTTTTATTTTGAACCTCCTTTACAATTTGTCTCACTTCTTGATGTATTTTTATTTCAATAACTTATTTTCATTTTTATCTATATATTTTTCATATTGGTGTGATATATATAAATAAAATAATAAAATAATAAAATTATATATATATATATACATATACACACATATATATATATATTTTTATTTTTTTATTTTTTTATAACCTCTTCTCTTTGGTTGGTTATGGATGTAATTATTTCCTTTAGATTTGAGAAACTTAAACATGCTTCTAAAGTGCCCATTTCACATTACTTTATAATTTTAATTTCATCAGCAATGAATTCCTTTATTTAGTGACTTTGTTGTAATTGATATAAGTTTTTGTTCCTGGGTTTTAACATTTTATTTTGAATATTTATTTTCTGGTAGTTTCTTTTCTCCCCCATTTCTCCCCATACCTACTTTTGGTGACTTTATTCTCACCCTTCCCTTCTCTCTGCCCTTCCTGTGAAGTCTTACAGAGAAAAACTTTCTTATATTAGTAATTGAAATGTAGTATCTTGTACAGATATTTCATATTTAATCCTCAAGCCAGTGCTTTGTTATCCCATTTTGTGGGGATGTCTGGGAACTATGCTGTCACCTGAAGAAAGTAGCTGCTTGTTATGAACAAGGGTCTTGAGTAAATCTTGTACATATTTGGTCCATGCAGTGAACTTGCCTCAAATCCTCAGCCACACACATGAATTCCAGTGTTTTCACAGTAGTTCAACTTCCAGAAATCATTGTCTTTTCCCTACTCTAGCTTCTATTTCCACAAACTGCTTTATCTGTTTGTTTTATTTAAGGTCCATACAAGTGTTATGTTTGGATTTTTCATAACAGAATTATATATATATATATATATATATA
The DNA here is from genome assembly GCF_057876585.1 of Rhinolophus sinicus. Lineage (NCBI taxonomy): Eukaryota > Metazoa > Chordata > Mammalia > Chiroptera > Rhinolophidae > Rhinolophus > Rhinolophus sinicus. The sequence continues at coordinate 78,414,342 of NC_142502.1, read as the reverse complement.
TATATATATATATATATATATATATATATATAATTATTATTATATCTAGCCAGATATATATATATATATATATATATATATATATATATATAGCCAAAAAATGAACACACATTTTAAGAAAGGAAAAAAAAAAAAAACTATTACAATTGTAATAATATGTACCAATAACAAAAAATGAATACAAGTCACGTTTGACTTATGCAATTACAAGAGGTGCTCAGAGTGGTTACCATCAGCGTCCAGACACTTCTGATTACGGCAAACTATGGCTTGAGCAACGCTGATCAAAGTGTCCACTTGTATACATTTTTTTGGCACCCCCAGTATATCACAAAATCTCTCTTGCAATAATTCTATACCTCTTACACCTCTTTTAACATAAGACCATATCATGTAACCAGAATTTTTGTCAAGTATTATTTGATATATAATCTGAGGCACACACATTGTTTGGAAGAACTGTCAACCTGAAGAATAAGAAAGGGGAATTTTAATAGGAAAATAAAAGAAGTGTTTCAAAGCAAAGAGAATATCTGAATAGATCTACAAGAAAATCTTTTGTAATTCTGCTACCTAGAGGTTGAAATATTAATCAAAGCTAAATATTAATTCTCTTGCTTACCTCTACATCTGGTTCTTTGATTTAGATTTTATTTTATGTAATGCCATATTCACAAGCCTTATTAAAATTAATTGTGTTTTTCATTTTTAATTTCTTATTAAAAATTGCGATTTCAAAACTATAACTTTCCTACCTGCCATTGCTATCAGCATGAGAAAAAATTACTTTGAAAATATAAATCTCCATAGCTTAAAACAAGGACTAATTTAAACAATCTATTTTTACCCAGTAGTGTATTTCTTTAATATCTGGAATTTGATGTGTCATGTTTATTATTTGTTCACATTAAACTATTTAGTATGCCACTTTTTCCATGAAAACATCATCCCCTGGAAAGAAACAATTATGTATATTTTTATAAAGCTTTAATTACATAAATTTGAATAATTAATACAGTTGAAGATTCGCCTCGTTATTTGGAGACCCAACACACTGTCATAACTTCAAGATAGGCTATACTTGACTTTATTCTCATATTGTCTATCTAAGTATATCATGCCACCACCATCTGCTTAGGCACACAAACATACCAGCATCCTTAGAGACATCTTAGAGAACCCTCTTCCCTCTCTCCTCTACCTCCTATGGCTAGTCAATTACTAGATCATATATTCTGCTCTCTGAACATACTTAAAGTACATCCTTTATTTCCACCCTCAATTTATAATAATTTCCTGAATGTGGCACATTTTAAAATTTCTCTTTCTTCATATTCATCAATTTCATGAGAGACAATAGATTTTTCAAACATTTTCAAATATGATAATACCATTTACTTAATTAAACATTTTGAAATGCTCCTCTAATTTTTTCAGAATAAAATTAAACTTCCTGTTAAGTTTATTCAAGAGTTTGTCCCACTGTCCTCTCCTGCTTAATTCTGTATCATATATTTATGTAATGCACTCTTTTATAGTGCTTACTACGTATCAGGTATTCTTTTAAATGCTTTACAAACACCTGCCCTATAAACAGGTATTGCTATCATTGCCATTTAACAGCTTAGGAAGCTGAGGCACTGAGCAGTACAGTAACTTGTCCATAGTCACACAGTTACTAACTGGCAGAGCCTGCATTTGAATACAGGTCCTCTGGCTTGAGAATTTTTGCCTTCATTCATTCTTCCTTCTGCCTTTCTGTTCTTTCTGCTTCATGAAGAAATTAATCATACTGGGAAATCATAGTTGTATTTTTTTTTCCTACTAGATATTCATGTTTTGTTTTGACTCGGTGCCTTCAAATATTCTATACTTTCTCTTTGCAGTGTGTGTGTGTGTGTGTGTGTGTGTGTGTGTGTGTGTGTGTGTTTCTGTATATATATTTTTCTCACATTATAAAACAAACTCAAACAGGAATTCTCCGAGACTTTAAACCTAAAATGTATCTCTGATTCCTTTCTCTCGTCTTACCACATTCAATAAAATATCAGTGCATACATCTTTTAACTTAAAAAAAGAAAAAAACAGAATCTTAAAACAACCCAAAAAATTCATACTATCACTTCTTTATTCCCATGGATACTAGTCTAGTTCTAACCGTATATCCCTTACGACTAGGTCTCAAAAAGGAACAAAGGCTACAATCCAGTTAAAAGAATTTTAAAACGACTTTAACCAAGGACATCACTCGCACTGCGACTGGAGTAAATAGAGACCACATGGGATGATGCATAGATACTACCATTCCTTTTTAAAAAGGGTTAGAGAAGAGAACAGTTACTGGGACCAGGAAGTAGGGCCCGCGGAGAAGTCCATTTTACCTGGAGCTGTCACTTTTGGTAGAGGGATGCTTCTCACCTAAGGCCACCCTCCAGAGAGTGACCTAGGGAAATAAACACCCTAATCAACCTCTTTTCTCCCTACACATTTCTCCTAGGGTTCCCATTGATAGACTCTACCTGAAATCTAGAAGGCAAGAGGCTCACTGATTAGTCCATGCAGGTCAGGCCACCAGAGTAGACAACAGAGAGGAAAAAGTGAAGCTGGAGGGGCAAGATGAGGGTTCCCAGCATATGTCTGTTATGTTAGAGAGTGAGGAGCTCACCAGGACATATGCTTCAAAATAGACTCCTTTAAATTAATTATTAAAATGCATAGGTCTGTGTAAGATTGACTATTTAAGCAGAGTTGAATTTTTGAAAGTTAACATGAATAGTGTGATACTTTGTGGTTGTTACACGCTAATCCATATTTAGACCAGACGGACAACTAAAACATATGCTAGATGATTGACTATTTGCCTGACTAGTTTAACATTTCTTCTGTTGATTTGTTAATTTGCTTTCTCTAGTCAAGAAATATAAGATTGCAGATCTGCACTTCCCTGATGTTCCCATCTGCGTATCAGAGAATATAAATATCCACCAATACTGGTATTATTATGTCAGTCGCTAAGGAAATTGTAAGTGACAAATTAGTTCTGCTTATAAGATACACAATGTAATTAGTTGGATATTTTTCACAGCCTATTATTTTGGGGGTCAGTTTGCCTCTGTGTGGATGACTGTAATAACCAAATGGAGGACAAGTAATAGTGTTTAGTTCAATTAAAGACAACTAAATGAAAATAAAAGATTTGAGGATAGAAATGATAAGTTTAGTGATTTCTGGCTTCTTTTCTGTCTCCTTAAGTAATATAAATTTCCAATATCTGTTGCTATTGCACAGCAGTCCCTGTGTTCTTGTTATCAGTACTGAAATTCTAATTTGTAATACCTGTAACTCTTCCTTTGGAATGGATTATTAAAATGATGACACATGCCAATGAAGAAATAAATGATGATGGTATGAAGAATTTATAATAATGCACAGTTTGATATCATTCATATAAGTGATAAGGATATTTATTTCTGGTATTATGGAATGTACGTACCCTGAACTACTAATTTTATATTCAAAATACTAAATATGCTGAATAAAATTATGTATGCATAGCTAAGCTGGCAAAAACTAAGAGATCCTCAGAAATGAAATGCAAAGTAAAATAGCTAATCCTGAGAGGTAGAATGCAGTCGAGCTGATTTTACTTCAGAGCAGATTCCAATTCCTCTTCAGTTTCTGTTTCAACTGCCACCTGGTGTACAAGGGCGGGGAGGAAAACCTAGGGATTTCACCCTAAGTTAGAGTCTAATAGGAGTCTACAAAAAACTGTTTTTATTCTTAGTGAAGGAATGGACTGGAAATAAACCTACTCCTGAGAAGGTGACATTAAGAAAATTACCTGACTTGAATTGATCCTGTGGGGAAGGAAAAACATTATCCCTGGAGAAATCACAAGTGCAAACTAGATCTCGTGCAGTTTTCCAGCTCAAATTCACACAATTCGGTCTGAGAAAATTTTGCAAGACCATAATAAATGTGACCCTTTATTAGGGGAGCCCACCGGACCATGGCACAAGCTATTACAAATGAAAATCACCGTCATATTAGGCCTTGTTTCCAAAACTAAGAGAATAAGTGCTATATCGAGAATGACAAAATGCCGAGAAAATATAGCGTCATGAGTAACAAAGCAGAACCAAAAATAGAATGAGATCAGCAAAGATTCACATACTGGACTTGTCGAACATTGACTATAAATATGGTTTAAAAAGCAAAATATATGTATTAAAATATGTGTAAAAAACAAAACACGTAAAAATAAGTAAGCTAATCACAAAAGCTATTAAAAGGATCATCCAGAAAAGTATCCCGCAATCACTGAAGACATATTAGAGGGAATATTTAAACAGTGGAAGAGAGCCCTAATGAGTTGGAAACATCTATAATGATTGTCTAGAGTGGAGTTAGGCAGGCCATGCTGGGTGTGGTCAGACAGCCTCTGGACTGCAGAAATGCAGGGTCATTCATCATATGTGGTGTGTGGAGTGAGCCCTGAAGAGATGGGGGCAGGGGGAAGCAAGCATAAAAGATAGGAAACACAGTGGTTGTACTGACATACACCTAATTAGAGGTAAGGAAAGAAAAAGGAGAGATGATAGCTTACAATTTGCCACAGACAATGAAAAATAAACCAATTCAGTATAATCATAGGTTACTCAAATATGGGGATACATTCTAAGAACATGTCATTAAGTGATTTTGTCATGTGAGCATCACAGAGTGCACTTACACAAACGTAGATGGTAGAGCCTACTACACACCGAGGCTATGTGGCATAGCCTATTGCTCCTAGGCTACAAACCTGTACGGCACGTGACTGTCCTGAATACTGTAGGCAACTGTAACACAATAGTAAATATTTGTGTATCTAAACTTTTCTAAACATAGAAAAGAGAAATATGGTAAAAATATGGACTAGAAGATAAAAACTGGTCCATCTGTATAGGGCACTTACCATGAATGGAGTTTGCAGGACTGGAAGTTGCTCTAGGTGAGTCAGTGATGAGTGGTGAGTGAATGTAAAGGCCTAGGACATAACTCTACACTGCTGTAGATTTTATAAACACTGTATACTTCGGCTGCACTGAATTTATTAAAATGTTATTTCTTCAATCATAAATTAACCTTCACTTACTGTAACTTTTTACTTCATAAAATTTTTAATTTTTCAACTCTCACTTTTTTATAATAACACTTACCTTAACATGCAAATACTATTGTGCAGCAGTACAATATTTTCTTTATATCTTTAGTCCATAAACTTCTATCTATTTTTAAATTATAACAAAATTTGTTATTGTTTAAATTTTTTTTGTTAAAAATTATGACACAAATGCACCAGTTTAGCCTAGGACACAGGGTCAAGATCACCCATAGCACTGTCTTCTGTCTCTACATCTGGTCCCACAGTAAGGTCTTCAGGGGTAATAACAATACAAACTGTCCTCTCCTATGGTAACACATATTTTTCTAGAATACCCCCTGAAGGACCTGCTGGAGAGGTATCACTCTTTTCAGAAGTATCATGTCCATGGTGGTTTGCTTAGTTTGTTTCTTTCCTTCATCATAGATTTGCTTGTAAGCAGATAATGCACAAAAACATTCCTCTTCATCACGTTGGTGTTGGGGGGTCCATGTTTTCCGAAATCTTAAGGAGTTTATTGAGGTTTGCAAAAAGCTTCTGCTAAAACTTCACTGCAAATTTCTTGGCATTCATCTTCTTTTTCTTTTTCTGCAGTGTTCTTTTTTTTTCTTCTTTCTTCTTAGCTATGCATTCCTGTTCCCGTTCCAGCAACTCCTCATTAGTCAATTCCTCAGGAACCAGCTCTAGGAACCAGCTCAATGTCAAACTCATCCTAACCTAGGTTAAAGTTGTTTACCATCTCAACCAAGATTTTGCTGATTTTTGCAACCTTCTTATCTTTGGAAAATCCTTTGAAGTCATGGATGAACCTCTAGCGTTGCTTCTTCCAGATGCCATTCATACATGCCTTGGTAACATTACACTAAGCTCAAACAAGGTTTTTGTTTTGTTTTTATTAGTTTCTGCTGTACAAAACAATGCAGTAATTAAACATTTCACCCCTCACAAAGTGGTAACCCCTCTCCCCCAATCTATTGCCGCTCTGACATCATATTCAGACAAGGTTCTTGATGCAGTTATAGATGCAATCTTTCCAGAATTACATCAGTGTCTTCCTCACTTGCAGCAGTAGCCTGGACAGGGTCCTCCTCAGGTAGTAGGCCTTAAGAACTGCTATAACTCCTTGATCCACTGGTTAGATCAAAGAGCTTGTATTTGATGAGAAATAGCACTTTGATATTGGGATGACGATCACCAATGAAGGAGAACTGCAAAAAAATATCAGCAATAAGCAAAATCTTGCAAGGTACGTTATTCTCCAAACAGTACTTCTCCATTTTGGTGGCATAGTAATTTAGGAGGTCATCTTGGAAGACAAGCTGAGTCATCCATGACCTTTCATTGCTCCTGTAGCATGCTGGCAATGTATGCTTATTGATATGCTTGGAGGCCCTGGGGTTTCAATTTGTAGCCTGCAACTATGCCCCCAAACAAGACTTATCCTGTCACTAAAAGCCTGGAAACTTGGCATTGGCTTGGCCTCTTTATAAATGAAAGTCCCTTCATGCATCCATTTGAAGTATAAAAAGGTTTTATTCATATTAGCTATTTACTCTGGCGAGTAATTTTCCGCAACAATTAGCTTATATAGTTTCCAAAAAGTCTTCAGCTTCCTTTACATCAGCATTCACAGACTCACTACTCACTTTCACATTATGTAACGAAAAATGACTCTTGAATGGTTTAAACCATCCAGAGCTAACAGTAAATGCTACATCATAGTCGGGTCCAGCCTTCTCTTTCAATATCACAAAGCTTTTGCTTTGGTTGTAATCATCACGGTACTGAGAGAGATATGCATCTGTGTTTGGTCTTCAAGGCAGATGATTAGAAATTTCTCCATATCTGATATAGGTTCTTAAATTGTTAGTATCATTGCCTCCACTGAAGCAGATCCTTTAAAAATTTTTCTCACTTTGTTCTTGTTCTTCAAGATTATACCTATGGTGGAATGGGGCATACCTGACTGGTGAGCAATAACGGTCACTGATTTTCTAACTTTGTAATCCTTAATACATAAACCAGTAACATAGTCATTTATTATCATTATGTACTGTGCATAATTGTATGTGTATGCATAGTTTTATACAACTGGAAGTGCAGTAGGTTTGTTTGCACAAGCACCACAAACACTTGAGTAATGGATTGCATCTGAAATTTATTATGAATATGACATCATTAGGTGATAGAAATTTTTCAGCTCCATTATAATTGCATGAGACCATTATCATATATGCAGTGTTGGGTAATTTGTGGGGAAAAAAATTAGGAAAACAAATTATAGCCATAGAAAAAATTGCATATATTAATAGCAAAGTCATATTTTCTCTGTATGTGTACCCACAGTGTCCAGACAAAATGAAGAACAAGGATGGTTCACTTAGGTGAACTGCTTTATTGGAGGTAGAGGAATAATCATTTAAAACATCTTGGAATTAGTCTGATGGAGCAAAGAAAGTCTACTTATGTGTTTCTCAGATTTGAGAGTTTTTACTATCAGAAATAAACTAATGTATGACAAATTAACATTAAGGTCTGTATTAGAGATAAATTATGCATTCCTCTTTTAAAAGTTCTTAACATGTATATTCTAAACAGAAAGATAAATGATTATAAAGCAACAACGAGATGAATGAGATTTTCTTACAGTGTTTATTATTTTAGTTTTTTGTTTATTTAATATGTGACCATATTACCTATACTTGAAAAGTCTCTGGAAGAAAATAAATAGTTAAATATCAATGGACATTGATCCTGAACTCATAAACCCACAAGTCCTTGTGATAGGCGGAATAATGACCACTCAAAGATATCCACATCCTCATCCCCAGATGTGTGAGTATGTTAGGTTAAAAGCCAAGCTGAAATTAAGGCTATGGTTGCACTTATGGTTGCTAATCAGCTGGATTTAAGATAGGAAGTTTATCTTGGATAATTTGAGTGGGCCCTTAAAAGTGGAAGAGGGAGGCAGAAGAGACAGAGAAGGAGATAGGTCAATGGAAACAAGGCTACAGTGATGCAATTAGAACAGAATTTGACCCACCTTTGATGGTTTTGTTGATAAAGAAGAGTGTCATGAGTCAAAGAATGCAGGCACTCCTTAGAATCTGGAAAAGGCAAATAAATGAATTTTCCCTTAGCGCTGTTAGAAAAAGAAAAAAAAAAAAAAAAAAAGCCTCCCTACCAACACCTTAATTTTAGCGTAGTGAAATTTCTGACTTCCTAATCAGTAAAAAAACAAAACAAAACAAAACAAAAAATCTTTTTTAAGCTGTTATGTCTGTAATTTGTTACAACAGTAACACAGTAAATGCAGTTTTTAGTAAGAAGATCAGCTAATGTGTTGTTCTTTTACTTTTATTCCACCATCAGAAAGTTTAACAAGAAGGTATAAATTATTAAAGTCAAACTTTATAAAATCACTGCTTTTTATCGAATATTTTGCAGTAGCAATAAAAATTAAATATAGTCAGTTAAAAATTTGTTTAAAGAACTGGTAGAAAGATAATATTACACATTAAAATATTAAAGCACACCTGACTGTTAATCTAGAGTCCAGTAGGTTCAAAACAATTAGAGAACAGACAGTGATAAACTCTAACTTGAAGAAATTTGGGTGTGCATACGAGGAAGAGAGAGTGATAACCATCTCTAAGACTAGTCTGAGTGAAAGAATACTTTCAGAAGTAGCATCTGTACAGGGGAGACCTGGAGTGAAAGAGCCACAGCCTTGGCACCTGCCTAACAATCCACGATTCTCTCACACACACCTCCCCACAGTCTACATCTAGGTGGACTCGCCTGTCATGTTCCTAAAGCACACACTTTTTTCTCTCCAGCTATTATGCCTTTGCTCAAGGCTACCCCATGTTCTGTGGCCTGGCTTTTCACCTGTACTCAAGTTAGATCATAAACTATTTATTTTTCAAGATGCATCTCAAGGATCACTTTTTACATTTACCTGTCCCTTTTGTATGACTGTTTTGTCTTTTTGCCGTAGGGCTCAAAACTATTTATTTAGTTTCTTAATATGCCTCTCTTCTCCTATTGTAGGTTCCTTATCAGTTTTAAGTAAACCATCCTTTGTGTTTCACCTCCAGATACAGAGTGTAGCTCATAGTAGGAATTAAAAAAATAATAAAGTGAAGTAAGCATGTGCTTTTTTTACAACAGTGCATCAAATTGGGAAAAACCAGTAAATTTCAAGGAAGTTTGTTTAAACTTGAGAAAAAAAATCAGTTCATTAAAACTTTTCTCTGCTATTTTGGTCAGATGATTAGTTTGTCAGTATTTGCAAAAGACAGAAAAGTTTTCTGAAACATGATTTGAATTATGTTTTCTGCCACTCAAATAATTTGCTGCTTCTTTATAAAGATAAAAGTTAAATGATCTTATTTTCAAGCTTAAAGAAAAATAAACAAACTCTTCATAATTATAATGATAATGCCTAGAAGCCCTAAATAGGTCAGAAATATGTATAAATGGATATTAATATATTATGGTATAATATATTACATATATCACATATATATCACGTAAGTACTCACATTTTCTTACTGAATTCCAATATATATCACATATATATCATATATACATATATATATCACATGTGCAATATATATATATATGATATATATTAGAATTCAATAAGAAAATGTGAGTACTTATAATTAAGAAAAAACACTATAAATATGATTCCATATTCCAATGAGCTTGACTTCATTTCTTATTGTTTTTCTTCCAGCAATATTGGCATAAATGAATAAAGCACACTTTGAGGGAAAAAACAAAAACATTTTATGTAAATTAGAAATGAATAGGCAGAGGTATCATTTGGCAGATCTGAATCACATTTCAGTGAGTATTGAATGTTAGAAATGGGTTTGGGAGGTTAAAAATTACAGTAATGCCTTGATTAAAATTCCTGTAAGTACTAGAGAGAAATAAGCAAAAAAAAAAAATGAGACATTTTTAAAAAGTAAAAAATCATGTTGTTTGATAAACATGGACTGTCCCAAGATGTACACAAGCCAAGACAAGTAGGAAAAAAAAAAATCCCTTGAGGTTTAACAATGTTTGTTTCTACTCTCCAGAAAATATCATATATTAATGCAATAGTATTTTGTTGAACTTTTTTTTCTGTTTCTTGTTGTGTATCTTTTGCAGTAACATTTTCTGTGTCACAATGTTTCCAAGGAACAAAGAAAAGGAAATTATATGCTTGGGAAAGTGTTAAATGTAAAAGCAACATGTTTTTCTCTGCCTAAGTAACAAAAAAATTTACAACAATGTTTATATCTGTACAGAACAGCGTAGGGAAAAATATGGGAAGAATCACTGCTTTCCATGATTATTTTCAATTTTTATCAAAGCGTTGTTGGTATACAATACTATATTAATTTCAGGTGTACAGCATAGTGATTCCAAATTTATATACTTTACATGTGCTCACCTTGATAGGTCTTATAACCAGCTGTCATGGGACAAAGTTATTAAGATATTATCGACTATATTCTCTGTGATGAACACTGCATTTCTGGGGCATACTTATTTTAAACTGGAAATTCATATTTCTCCTACATCTTTTTCTCCCATCCCTCCACCTCCCTTCCCTCTGGCAAACATCCGTATGTTCTCTGTACCTATGAGTCTGTTTCTTATTTGTTTTGTTTGTTTGTTTTTTCACATTCCACATACAAGTGAAATCATACAGTATTTGTCTTTCTCTGTCTGATTTATTTCACTCAGCATACTGTGTTTCCCCGAAAATAAGACCTAGCCAGACAATCAGATCTAATGTGTCTTTTGGAGCAAAAATTAATCTAAGACCTGGTCTTATTTTACTAAAATATAATATAACATTATAATATAATATAATATAATATAATATAATATAATATAATATAATGTAATATAATACCAGATCTTTTTCACTTCTGCAACCACAAGAGATGCTCAAAGTGGTTCCCATCAGACAAACTACTGCTTGAGCAACATTGACCAAAGTGCCCACTTGTGTACACTTTTTTAGGTACCCCCGGTATATAGCACATATTCTTTATCCATTCATTTATCAATGGATACCCAGGTTGCTTCCATATCTTGGCTATTATAAATAATGCTACAATGAACATAGGGGTGCAGATATCTTTATGAATTAGTGTTTTCATTTTCTTTGAATAAATATCCAGAAGTGAAATTACTGAGTCTTATGGTAATTTTAATTTTAGCTTAAAATCCATAGTGTTTTCCACAGTGGCTGCACCAATTTACAGTCCCACCAAAAGTGCACAAGGATTTCCTGTTCTCCAAATTGTTGCCAACAGTTGATACTTGTTGACTTTTTTATAATAGTCATTCTGACAGGTGTGAGGTCACATATCTCACTGTGGTTTTGATTTGCAATTTCCTGATGAGTAGTGATGTTGAGCATTTTTTCTCATATGTCTGTTGGTCATCTGGATGTCCTCTTTGGAGTAATGTCTATTCATGTCCTCTGGCCATTTTTCAATTGGATTTTTTTTTTTTCATGATGAGTTGCATCAATTCCTTATATGTTTTGGATATTACCCCCTTATCAGATGTATCATTGGCAAATATCTTCTCCCATTTAAATTGTCTTTTTATTTTGTTGATGGTTTCCTTCTCTGTGCAGAAGCTTTTCATTTCATGTAGCCCAATTTGTTTATTTTTGTTTTGTTGTCCTTGCCTGAGAGGACATATCCAAAAGGATATTGCTAAAACTAATGTCAAAGAGTTTATTGCCTAAGTTTTCTTGTAGGAGTTTTATGTCTTCAAGTCTTACGTTTAAGTTTTTAATCCATTTTGAGTTTATTCTTGTATATGGTGTAAGAAAGTGATCTAGTTGTCTTCTTTTGCATGTATCTGTCCTTTATTTTCAAAGTCACTTACTGAAGAGACTGTTATTTCCCCGTTGTATATTCTTGCTCCTTTGTCATAGTTTAATTGACCATTTTTAAAGATAAAGGACAAGTTATAATGATTATTAGAATAATTATTTCAGTTAATTAGATTGCACATTCATTGTGAACAGAATCTGGTTTTAAATGAAAAATCATATTCTCCATCTTGATTATAACAGATCTGGGCATAGACTAAACATTAAATGCATTTAAATTTTTTAAATTCCATCATTACCAACCAACAAATATCAACCATACTTTCGTAGCACTTTGAGCATTATTTAAAAAAAAAAGAATCTTTGTGTTTCTTATAATTATCAATAAAAATTTATTTTAATGGAGGTTTGTACAGCTCTTAAGATGAAGTAATATTTTCTTAGACAGCAAGGATGTGGTGATTTTGGAGAATTAAGTGATCAGATGTGACCTAGGGTTGCCCTCTCTTCGGAGAGGCTGAATATATCCTGTCTGTCGGAGCAAGAATAAAACAGATTTTTGATTATCAGAAGAGGACTGGCTATCTCTTTACAAATTGTTTTACCTTCTTTTTGGGCATAGCGCTAGACCTCATTTCCCACCCTCCTTGTTAGCTGGATGTCACTGTGTGGCTGAATTGCAGTCAATGGAATGTAAGATATATATGCCGCTTCCAGACCCCTTCCATGATTTGATGCAGAAAAATCTAGAAAAAAAAAGTATTGGAAGCCACATATTGAAATTAGCAATGCCACAAAATTGAAGAAGCCTTTATTTTGAATGAGCTCTTGGAAGAGTTCTATTTCCTGATATGAATTGCTCTACTCCACTGAGAAGTGTGTTTTTAATCTTTAACCACAGCCTGTCATTACACTAAATAATACAAGGATATACTATAGAAGATCACACTTTTTGAATAAATACTGTATGGAAACAGTTTTCCAGATAGGAAAGGAAAAGGAAAAAAAGATGAATAAAATGCTTAAGAGTTAGGCAATAAACAGAGGTTCTAAAAGTCAACTTTGCATATACTTTGATCCTACCCACTTTTCTTCATCAGCATTAGTTACTTAAAACTCAAGGGAAATCGACTATTAGTTGTTCAGAGTAATGTCTTTTTTGGGGGATGGTTCTTCAGATGAAAGAACATGTGTAAGTTTACTTATGTAGGGTCAGCCCCAAGAGAGTGCTCAAAATGCTGGTTCCAAGTGTAATAAGATGCAGTTCCTAATCACAAAGGGCTGTCAGGTCAGTGCATTTAGGACTTCAGTTGCCTTCCACAGACTTAATGTATATAGTGAATCACAAGAAAATATTTATTGTATGTATAAGAAAATTTCAATTAACAAATGTATTAACATTTATTATTATGTTTCACAATACCTATTAAGTGTTACATATTTATCTTTTGGTTTCATGGCTTTAATCTCTTGGATCCCTTTATTCCTTTTCTTTCTCTTTCCTCAAAGAGATTCCCTGTGGGACCATCTCTTGACACTGTGACATCGTGGTTTAATATCTATAACAACTTCCAAGGAAAATTCCTCATGGTTTATGGCTTCAGTTTGAGCAACTCATATTTTTTAAACTACATTGAAAAGCTGTATCTCATGCCTGGTTATGGGATTCAACATCTGAAAAGATGTAAGTCACACATTTGAGAACTTAACTCAGTGCAGGTCTATTACAGCTTTTAAACTAAAATATAAGTTTTCACTCATATTTGTGTTAAAGGAGAATCATCTTTTAGTAAGTAAATAAGTAAATAAATAACCAGATGGTTGGAATAAATAAATCACTTAGCTTATAAATGACATGGTTAAATGAGACTTTAACTGGAGGAAATAAATACTTGAATATTACTGACATTATATATAATCTATCCACGCTTATCTTAGAATAATGACATCTCTCCTCCCATTTGAGAACACCAAGATTGAAAACCCCTAACCCAAGAGCCCAGAATGTTTATTTTCCCAACATATTAGGAGTAATAAAAATTACCCCTAATATTTATAAGATAGATCTAGTTACAATATATTAAGAAGCCATATTTGAGAACGTTTTATTCAGATTTGGAAGAAATGTTAGTTCATATATTACAGATGTGAAGGGAAGTAATTTTCATGTAACTCAGACTTGCACACAGCATGGAATATTGTTCCTCCAGCTGAAGTCTGCAGACTCAAGGGAGAGTCCCTCAGGAAGACACATTACGAAATAAATGAAAAGCACTGATACCTTTAATGGCTGTAATTTTAATTTCTGCAGATTATTCAGTCTAGATGAAAGGAAAAACTACCTGGGTGGGAAGAAAGGAAAGTCCATGGTGAAATATAAAGCCCCCTAAACATGCTTAGCATTTTATTCCTGCTTCTAATTCTTGCCCCTTATAGCATTTCTCTTATCTATCTCAAATGTATTTTGGATTGCTATCAAATTTTTGAAAAACAAAAGTAAGCTCTCTGGAGATTTATCTGAATTTATTTTCAAACATTGGAAAGGCAACGTGATTACTTGGTAATGTGCTATGACCTGCAAAGCTACCATGTGGCCATGTATTCCGAATCTGCTGTAAACTTCCTCTGAGTAATTATTTCGCCCCTTCAATGTAGCTAACAATTCAAAACTGGATAAAGTAATCCAATGTAACAGTTAACATTTTTGCATTTCTTTTATTCAGAGGTGAGTATATGATTTTCTTTATTTATTGGTTACATATTAATAAAGCACTAGAAATTCACCAGATATCATTCCAAGCTCTAGAAAGACAGCAATGAGCAAGTTATAACTGATATTAGTAGGAGGAGAGGGTCCACAAATTCTCACCAATAAATAGAAACACGCAATTTTAAAGAGTGATTACAATGTTTTTAATGAAATAAAATAGGGGTGATAGGAGAGGATGATAGAAAGAAGAGAGATTTGAGGAATGGAGGGTTTCCTTAAATAGAATAGTAGTGAAGCAGTCTTTAAAAAGAAGATATTTTAATTAGATCAGAATGGCGAATGCCACTAGACATATGCACTTCCCTGTGCAGACTATATTTAGCAGAGGGAAAAATAAATTTAAAGATCTAAGGTGAAGAGAATTTTGAAAAACAATGAAAGAAAAAAAAAGACTGAGCCTAGAGCATCTGAGAGCAGGTGAGTCTGGGGAAGAAGACAGAGGTCTCAGTTTGAAGGGCATGGTGACTTTTTCTCAAGATGTAACACCCTAGGCAGGAAGTGGATACTCATTGAATCCCTTTGAAATGCATCTTGCTGGTCCTCTGTGGGTGAGAGTTGAAGCAAGGAAGTCATTTAGGTAATAATTGTAGAAGTTAAAAGAACAAGAAAGAGTCTCTTAGACTCGGGTTGTGGCAGAAGAGATGGGGGAAAGAATTATACTTTGGAGATAAGATAAATGTATTGCTGTTAGCTGGATGAAGAGAAATTAGGAAAATGAAATTATTAATGGTGACTGCTAGGTTCTGGTTTTACCATTTACTGATACTGGGAAGGATGGAGAAAATTATTGTAGGGAAGTAGAAGAGAATGGATATTTTCCCATTGGATATGTTAAGTCTGGGATGCTTTATTATAAATCTAAGTGATGATTAAAGGTGGTATACTAATTAGTATGTCTGTATTAATTTAGAACTCTAACATAGTTCAGAAATGAGGATTTGAAGTGATTTGGCTCTAGGTATATAGAATTGTCAGGGAACTAATTGTGTTCACTTGCAGAGAAATTTCAAATAGAATGTTGATGAAAATAGGGGCAAAGAAAAGAGAAGACCTAGAGACTGAGCTAAAATGCCCTTTAGAGAAAAAAGGTCCAGAGGAGGAACTCAACAGTGCCCAGTGTGGGAAGGAAGAGTGGAATGTGACATAATGGAATCTAAGAAAGAATACATTTCAAGAAAAAAAATAATGATTATGTTTAAAGGATAGAAATTAACAATAAATCACTGAAATGAATCAGGAAAAAGTACAAAATTGAAGAAAAGTGTCTATTTATTAGTAAAAAACTATATTGTGGAAAATTATAAATGAAGAATGTACCAATACTAAAATCTGCTCTGCAAACTATATCTCATCCTTATTGATTTTTCCAATGAGTAGTTCTTTTGGTGCCCAGATGAAAATGGGCTATAAACTGTGAAGTATTTTAAGTAGAATAAGTACATAAAACCTGTCTTTTTGCAGCTTTTATTGAGGATACTTTTAAAGGGATTGTTTTGCATATTTCAGATTCTTAAACATGATTGTATCAATGAACCTATAATATATAATATATTAAATATGAAAAAATAACATTTCTAGGCTGTAGGAAATCTGAATTATTCTTTCTCTAAGTCTCTCTCTCTCTCTCTCTCTCTCTCTCTTTCTGTCTCTCTCTTTTTCTCTCTCTTTCTTTCTCATCCTCCCTGACTCTTTCTCTCTTTTCCAACTCTCTCTCACCCCCTAAAAAGTTGAAATGAGGTAATGGAATTGTAATAATTATTGAATTAATAGCACTTAAAATTCCCCTTATTTTTTTTTTTTTGTGTGTGTGTGAGAAATGTTATAGTTTCTTTTATTTTTACCTTTAAGTTATCTCTGAAAATTTGAAGAAGAGTAAGTTTGATTGTGAATTGCTCTTTGCTTTCAAAAGATAATGTGTAGGGTTGTGTGGAATTAGTTTATCTGAGACTATATCCTATCATATGCTAGTTATACAAATGTTACTTAAATATTTTGTATCTCAATTCCCTTATCTGTAAAGTGAGGAACATAATAATACTTATCTTCTTAAAGTAATTGTCAAGATAAATGTGTTGATACATTTGAGCTCTTAGGAAGAGTATTGGTTATGTTGGAAAAATCAATAAATATTAGTGACAATTATTATTACTATCATTATATTTTATTCCTATTCTTAGTCAACATAGAGTGAAAATATATTAGACACCATATATTTGGTATGTGTTATATGTAATACATTTAATGCATGTTCTTGGGAAAATCAATTGTACAAGATAGAGTAATAAAGAATAGTTTTAGAATTTCATTCAATGTAAATAGATGTTTTATAAATTACATAGTTCATGTAAAATCTGCACACACACTAGTTTTTATCAATTTATTCAAGTCATTAAAAATATTATTCTCAAAATGTTATCAATAAATGTTCTGGATAGTTAAACTTTCAGAAATGAAAATTAGACCAAATCATTCTAGGAGATATTCCCCGCTGGGGCCACCTTTTTGTATTTTGAGACATAATTTTGATCAGATCTCATCGGTGTGGCCTGCAGTGACCGGTCCCCAGTTTATGAACTCTCAGGCCGTACTGCTTCACACGTGCCCAGTGATGCACAGATTTCAGTGCTCTTGTTTTCTATTTTTCTGAGTATTTTCTTGCTTCCTTTATGACTCCTCCTTCTCATCTGAACACTTCTCCATAAAATGCCTTTGTATATTTATAGTTTATATACTCTACAGCCAACTCTGCCAAGGGAAGTTAAAATGTTTCCAAAGATTAATAGAAGAGAGTATTTTGCCAAAGACCAAATGGACCAATAAGGAAAACAAATGAGGCTACTTTTATCATTCGTAGAAGCTTCTCAGAATTAATTTGACACCTGATTAAGGATGCAGAAAAGTCAATATTTTTACCAAAGAATAAGGGCAAAAGTCATGTAATATTAGTGCAAAATGATCAGTTGAAGATGCAAAACAAGCTGGATTGGATTAACTCTAGATGGTTCAGTTGTTTAACAAAGAAACATTTTTTATTGTTCAAATAATAAACATGGTCAAATTAATTGCACTTAGTTTTCTAGTCCAGTGATTTCATTAAGCTTACATTGACAGTCCATTTTTCCAAACCGCAGTGGCCATTACTTTTAAATGTTGACAATATTAATTAGTCTTGCCTGATAGACATAAAAGTAGTGTCATGTTTCTTTACTGGCTATCATTTCATTCAAAATTGTATCTGTTCTTTTCTTATATTTTCTTACATTCCTTTTAAATAAGGAATTAACTCAAGCATTGGTTATTGCTAAAAGTCTATATAAGTGATTGAAATATATGATTGCTGAGAATGGGCCCTTGTCATTCAAGTCCTGTATGATAAAATCTAAAGTTATTATGTCAGGTGATTGTAGACTTTTCTGGCCAGATTGCAGCCCTTTATTTAAACTGATGTCAGTTCTTAGTAAAATCTCCACAAAAGAATCAATAGTGATTTTACAGAACTTTATTTTGCAATATGATGCCATCATTTATCTAATGTTAAAAGAAATAATGCATCACTAATAAAAGAAAAAAATATTGAACTAAAAACTAGTTCAAAGTGTCTAAGTCCTTAAAGAAGTGTTGATTTACTAACAAAATGCAAACAGAAGAGAAAGAAAAGAGTTTATAATATAGATAACACTGGAGTAAAAGTGAATAGTACAGCAAGTAAAATAAAAGAAAACAACAACAAAAAATACATTGTTAAAAAAATTCTAATAGAAAATTATAAAAAAACAAAGCAGATACTTAGAAAGTACGTTTGAGAATATTAAGCAAGATTGTCTATAACTAAATAACAAAACTAATTTTATATCTTATTCTGCCTTTGAAACAAGTATCATTTGAGATATTCAAGTATTTGCTATATAACTGCTTAAAGGACTGAATTAGAATGATCCTTAAAGTCCTGTAAAGTTTGAAATCATATGAGCATTATATTTATATCATATTATAATATTATATAATATTTATATAAACTGTATAAGACGTAGAATCATCAGGCCAAGCAGTGTTATAAGTATTAAGTATTTGTGAATGAGTAAATGAATCAATGTACGTGTATTCATCACTTTTGTTCCTCTTATGTGGTAGGTATTATTTTCTTGGTAATAGCAGTGATGATCAATTTTGTGTCTTTTCTATCTTAGTGCCAGTGTTTTTTTGCCCATCACCTGCAGACATTCATTAGCAAAACCTGGATTTGCATGCTGAGCTGCTGACCAAAATAAAGGTTGTAAAAGAGTGTGCTCAACTCTGACATTTTCCCAACAAGGACATGATATTAACCTCCCACATAATAAAATAGTTCCACCCAATTTCCCAGAATGAGTTCTTAATTTAATTGGTCATTTGAAGTGCATTTATGTATAAAGAGATTATAGCCTTATTTGAAAGGAGGAAATAACTTATAAATTAAAAAATTTAATGTCAAACAGAAATGTAAGAAGAATATTGATGGAACTAGTGAAGGTTAAGAAGAAATTATTACCTAAAATTTTGTTGAAAATTATTGGAACTACTAAATGTACAGAATTTAATGGTATAGTTTTTAATGTGTATACTTAAAAGATGAGGACTGGGCCTATTTAAATATGTAACAGATTAAATATTTGGAAGAACTTCCAATGAACACACAAAATTGCGAGAACTAGATTACAATATTAAGACAGGGGATAGAGCCTCTTCTTCAGAAAATAAGTTACCCTAAAATACTATAATGAAATTGTATCATCTATGTCTCTAGAAGAAAGCAAAACAAAGTAAAATCACAGAAATCTAGATCTATATCAATACTTGATAACATTGCTATGTATTTTATGCAGTGTATCAATAAATAGATTATATTCTCTCTAAATTTGATTCTAATTTATATGTTGAGGTCTGGTGTATCAGAGAGAAAATTTTCTTCAATAGTTAGAAACTGATTGGAAAGACATCCTTCTTACCATATTGTGTGAACTGTTGTAGTCTGATATCACATATTCGTGTGTTTTTTTTAACATTTTCATATTGAAGATTACATTTGAATATAAAACTTGAAATATTTGGTTTCTTGGATTTATATTTATTAAATTATTAATGAAATTAATTCATTCTGAAAGAACTGCATATAAGTTAAGTTGCATGTAAATAAATGACTAGTCCACTCAATTCTGGGAACTTGTTAATAATTTAAGATAAAACATGAAGATTTAAAGAAAGTTCTCTTTATCTGCTTATTTCTTAAATAATTATGTATTAAAATATATGTCTATTTTCTTGAGTCAATTTAATGTTTACTTTAAAAGAAATATGTATACTCTGTTTAAAGTTCTTAAAATTTAACTTAGACAGTACCTAAAATTTAGCTATAAAGCTCAAATATGGCATTGGCCAGAATGATAAAAAGTAAATTTTAAAAATAAACTGTATCTGAAATGAAGTATTTAAAAATGAAAATTCTTTAATCCAAAAAAGTTTGTATTGTTTTTCAGGAGCACAACTTTCTAAATCAAATAATATAACTACCTTTTTTTCAAGTCTAACTTCACATTAAAACTCTTTATTTTCATTACACTGGTTTTTAATAAGAAAAAAGAAGGTTTTTACCACAAACACACACACACAATAGTTTTGCTGACAACCTTGTTCCTATTTTTCATTTCATTGCAGAGTAGATATAGCTACTCCAGAGATGTCCAGACTTTTCTAATCTGATTACACAGCTCACTTGTCCTTTCCTCTTTGTTTTCACGTATCTTCACACTAATGCATAGTTCTTGATGATTTGGCAGTCTCTTGCCCAGAATAGATATGCAATGATGCAGGGAAAATGACAGCAGAATCAAGTCTTCATATTTGATACAATATACCGTTTGTATCCAGTTTGCCTAATAATGCCACAAAATATTGTCTATAAAAACATGACAGATTCTTTGCATGCAAGTCTTAATTCTGTACATCTGTACTAATTAATTAAAAATAGGGCCAATCAGACATTTTTGGACTTACTAATTTAACTCTATTTTATTATTTTTTGAGTCTTTTTTTTTTTTATTTGTTCCATGAAGCCATGGTCTATTTGACCCTGCATATATTTACCTAAAATTTTAGAACAACTTAGTTCCTTCATATACAATTTCCTTTTATAAGTAGTATAAGAATTTATGAGAAATTGCCCTGAATTCCAAAATATGGAAATAGTAAAGCTTGGTACAGACTCCTCTATGTTTAGGTAAATCCTGAGAGGAATTTCTGGCCCAGCACTGTTTTTCTTTTCCCCCCCATCACTTTCTCTTTTTAATTTTTAATTTTTATTTATTTATTTATTTTTTTTGTAGACTATGAACATCTCTACAACAAAACTTTATGCTTTTGTTTACAAGTATGAAGATTGATATTACTATATATATATTTTTGTATTTCAGTTTTTTTATGTATCCTTTTACTAAGCACATATTAGGCAAAGAATAGAGTTTCAGTAAATATTGACTAAATGAGTACCTTTGTACAGAAAAAAGAATCAATTGGTATTTAAAATTTTTAAATACATATCAGAATATATATAAAGTGTACCATGATTTTGTATTCTTTAAACATAAGAGAAAGTTGTCCAGCTCTATGCTGGGGAGAGAAAAAAGCCCTGGGTTTGACTACATCAATGATAATACATGGATAAATTAATTCTGAATACATGGCACAGTTTTAGTTTGTTTGCACTTTTTACCTGCTAAAATAAGAAAAAAAAAATACAACTATAAAATGACTAATAATGTATACATCTTAGATTGTGATCTTGATTAACCCATATAACATTCCTAAGCCTCATTTTCTTAATCTATAGAATAAGAATTATAACAGATATAAAATAGTCACATTTCTGAGAGGACTGGAAAAGAGAAGTGTCTTAAAATCTTTATAATCTCTAATACATTTTAAAATGAAATTGTATCACTAGTGCAAATTAAATCCAAAGCTGATTACTTATTATACTTAAATTTCTTTGTTATTCAAAATGTGGGCCCATAAGCTAACTGTATTAATGTCACCTGGAAGATTGCTAAAATACAAAATGTTAAGCTCTTCCTCAGGTATACTGACTCAGAATCTTTTTTTTTCTCTTTTTTTTTTTCCTTAGCAACATTCCTGAGCAATTTACATATATATATGTTCAAGTTTGAGAAACACTAACTTAAAAAAAAAAAAAAAAATGTTTGAAATTGAAATTGACAAATGTGATAGGAATTGTTATGCTTTTTTTTTTTTGATAAAACACATATTCTTATTCAAGGTAACAAATGTTCATATTTCATAATAGCTATGTGAACACTTTTTGGCCTTTTGACAAATAAAAGGTTAGTTGTCTCTTCTAATCTGAGCTTGAAAGCACATACTATTTTCTATCCTGTTTTAGTGATGCTTTAGACTGAGTGGAAAAGAGGGACTAATTTTTGAAGGTAGTATGTGTTGTTACCAGTATTCATAGACTATCCTCACAGAAGGTGAGTTGGATTAAATGTATTTGTGAGATTTTTATTTTCTCTCTATCAGATTCCTATTTTGACTTTCTCCGATAACTAGTTTTTTCAAGGACTGTTATATTTAGTTGTCTGTCTTCCTCTTTGAATCTTATTTTTTCTCAGACTCTTAGAGTTTGCCATTTCAGTAGTGAAACGCAAGCCTGAGTCAGTGAATTATAAAAGCTCCAAAGAACAAAACAATGTTGCTGATGCAGACCTGTTTTCTTTTCTATTTTTTTTTTCTTGTGGCAAGAAGTCCTTTACAGCTTTTTATTATCTAACTGCACTTTGAAACCTGAACTGTAGGTACACAAATGAGGAGACAGATGCTTTTTTGCTAATAGTGTTTGGTTCCTGGTATTTTCCCAGAGTATTTAGAAGGCAGAAAGATAATTTTGTGTAGATTTAGGAGCCCAGGAAAAATATTTAAATCCATAGTTATAAAAACAGCTGTCACAAAATATTATTTTAAATGTAATAATTGATAAGGGGACAGGCATTTGCCTGAATGTGACAGTATAGTTAAAATTATCTCATTCATTGAGCAAATACTTATGAAACGCTTATTCTTTGCCAGTCATGAGACTCCACATCAGGCATATTGTGCTGAATAAAAATAAATACGGCTAGTTACCTTGTGGAATATCAGTGGAAAACAAATAATTAAGTGTAATTACTTGATAACAAAATGCTGCTAAGCGATCTTGTCATTTCTCATAACTGCATAGTGAGAAAAATAGGAAGTTCTTATATTAATTATTTATGGAATATCTTTCTGAATAAGCAATGTTTAAAAATAAGACCTTAAATTTGAATAGCAATCATTCTCATAAAGAGTGGGTAGAGAGTAATGCCAGAAGTGGATATGGCATATGGAAAGACTGAACTGGGAAGCCTGATAAAAAGCCTGCAGGAGGGACTGTAAGAAAATTAGCAGAAAAACATACAAACAAATTTTGTTTAAGAAATCAGATACATGATTTCTTATCATCTACAAAATCACTGTGTACCAGAAGAGTGCACAAAATAATAGGAATATACCAAAAGATATATTTATTTCAGCTGTGTTTCTAATATAAAAAATAACATGTATATCATGTAGCAAATGAAAAAAATTTGTCATGGACATTAGATAAAAACATTTTCCACTGTGGAAGTTTGCCAAATGACTATAATAAAATAATTATATTAAACTAAATGTTGAATACCAACTGTTTCCTGATACAATGTTAACACATATACCTATATTTCTCAATCTAATTTAAACATTCTATTTTATAAATTAATTTTTATATAAAAGAAAATTAAAATCAATTATGCATTACCTTTTTAACTGAACAGTCCTTTCTTGAATTGATTTAAAAACTTATTGAAAAATAAGCTATATTTATTAGAATACCAAGAGTTATGAATGACCTCTAGAGCTTCAATAACATATTACGCACACATCTAACTCACTTCCCATGTTTAATTAGATAATAAAAGAGTAATATTACTTTTGATCCTGAAATTATAATAATATTTAAGTCAGTGATTTTAATTCTCTCTCACTACATGTTAAATAGAATTCTCATTTCTGGCTAGAAGTTTCAGTCAAATAATTAAGCTGAGCAGATTCCATCAGTTACCAATATAGTAATACCATCTAAAATCCCAATACAAAGAAAATAGAAATATACTATATATGTATACCTACAATGCGAGTGGGTATACCTAATCCTATATGTATACCTATCTACATCACATTCTTTAGTCATGTCCTTGGTACTTTCTATATGTGTCTTTCCAGGATTTTATTAAAGCATGGATTTCAGTGTTATTACACATACACATCCATAAATGTATATTTTTTATGAAGATGAAACTATAAGTTTTATTTTTTGAATTTAACAAATCATTTTGAATATGCATAGAATAGAAGGCATTATGTAATTGTGCTAGTGAACCATTATTTATTTAAATATTCTCATTTACTTCTTTTTTGTTTGTTTACATTACCAAATAATTCTTATATAAATACCCTCTTTCAATAGGACATGATTTGAGAATATTTAAACGGATGAATACCAGAAGTGGAATTCTTGAATCAGAAGATATTGGTATGTTTAATTGTGCTATACATGACCACACCACCCCTGAAATATTTGGATTTTTCTTTCTGAATCTATAAGAACAATCATTCCCTTACACTCTGGGAATAATACATATTGCCAATATTTAAACTTAAAATATTTTTCTGTTAAATTGAAGTCACCTAAGTTTGATTTTAACTTATACTGCTTTGATTGTTGCTACAAATAATACCACTAAGACACTTTTAACACTATCTTGGAATTTCAGAATGGCATTTCTTTATGAGATTCTATTCCTTCTAAAACTATCTTTTCAGTATATAGCATATTAGGGAATCTGAATTAAATTTGTAGACTAATAATATTTAATACGTATAATCATGCATAGTAGCAATTATTTAAAGATTTGTTGTAATAAAATTACACTCAGAATTAACATTTTGATTATATTCATAGAAATTACAGAAAAAATAATGAACAACTTTACTTCATTATAGCTTAGAAGGAAATTGTGATGATGATGATGATGACGATGATGATGATGATGATATTATTAAAGTTCCCTTTGATAACGTGAGATTTCAGTTTGATGCTAGTTTGATTTTTGTAGGAAATATAAATTGGTGAGACTTTTTGTCCCTTAATCTCCCTGTGACTTTGGAAGATTTTTTTCAGGAAAATATCTCCTAAACCAAATCCAAGGAATTTGGAAAAATCTCTGATAGGTAAATAGGAAGGCAATTAAAATGTAGTGTTTTTTTTTTAAAGTAGCATGTAAGAAATTAAGGGGAGATGTTTTTGTAAAATTAAAATGACATTTTTATTAAATTTCAACATATTAAGGTGAAATATTATTTTAAAATGACCAATTAAACATATGTATCAGCATTCTTCAATATATTTTTTGAATTTATCAAGCACATATTCATATTTATGGCATTAGGCTTAGTATAGTGGCTTATAATATGATGCAGGAACTGTAGTCTCAGGGCTCAGGAAACATACAATTTAGTTTTAAAAAATTCTAAATCAATATGCACATATTTAAATGTCTATATATTTATATCTATATCTATATCTATATCTATATCTATATCTATATCTATATCTATATCATCTATAGCTATATCTATATACTCATATATCTAATTTAGGGCTTTATTTCATAAGCAGTATTATAAGGGTTACAAATTCAATGTTTTGCAAGAGGGAGGCTGACAGCTATTATTTCTAAGTACAATGAATAGGAAGTCCCTCATGGAGTGAATCCTTTAAGAGAGGATGGATATTGAATAGATGGCTGGATCTGCATTCTAATCTCATAGAGAAAGCCATTGATAAAGACTATAACATCATTGATATGCCTGTGTATGTATTTCGCTGATGAAATTGACTAGGGAACATTGAACGTAATAGAGTCATAGTAACATAAAATAAACAAGAACCCAGCATTTAGCTGTTATACAGAAATACACTGCAAATAGTAGAAGGAGGGTGACGATGCTGTATGTCATTTGTAGTGCTGTTTTAAATACTACCAAGACAGAAACTGAGATGGTCAGAAATGAATCAATATGATTTTAAGAGGTGAAATGGAGAAGGAGAAATTACCCACTAGAAAGACAAAACAAGAACAAGGGAACTAAAACCATCATGAACATGGTCTTTTTGAAAAAAATGTAGATATAATTCGTGTATAATATTATTAGTTTCAAGTGTACAACATAATGATTCAATTTGTATATATTGCAAAATGATCATCCACCATCGTACATTGTTACCAAGGACTCTTCCTTCCAATTCCTATAGCAAACATAATTTATAACTGAGCGTTAGCATTTCATGTATAATTTTTCAAATATTTTTGCTATCCGTCCATGCATTTGCACCAGTCTTTTTCACATTCATAAATACTTTGAAGTTAGAATCATACAGTTAGACCCCTGTATTATCACAATACTACGGATGCATTAGATGAATTCCAACCTTCCAATATGAGATTGGGATAATTTACCTTATGGTTCATTTACATTCTAAAGAGTAAGACTAACAATGGTAGCTTAAAGTACTCAGTAAACTTGATGATTGATGGTTGACTTAAAAAAAACAAAACATTCCATTTTGTCATATTAGGAAACAGCAAAATAAATTTTAATTCTGAAATACCTTCCCTTTGATATTTTATAAATGTAAGTGCAACAGTGAAAATGAAAAATATATGTAGATATTTTTGACATTCCTATTAAATAGTTATTCCTTAAAAAGATGTTGCATTCAAGTGTATTAAATTTGCTGTTCATATGTTATAATGCATTTAAAAGCTATTTAACAAAAAAAAATCCAAAATAACTAAGAGTTATAAATGTAAAACTACTATTCAACCTGAACAAATCATTGTGGTCAGTGTGAATAATTTTTCCTTTTTTTTTTTTTTTTTTTTTTTTTTGTAACTGGCCGTAATTATAATCAAGAAGCATAGCCATTTTTATAAATGCTGACAAAAGTGCTCACTTGAAAATATATGACATCTGAGGATTTATGAATGCATTTGTACACCCAAAATGTAGTTTGGTCTGAAATAGATGACACTAAACTACTTCTTGTTAGAAGTAAGAAAATGTGTTAATTGCATTTAATATAGTTTATTACACTGTAGTCAACACAGGCCATCTGTCCACACAGCTGCTTCTTGGTGGTTTCAACCGAGTGTGTATTTTAAGGGAAAGCACAATTGAAAAGAGCAAAACAGTCCACATTGATTGAGTTTGTGATACATGATTGTGTGAAATAATTTTTTAAAAATGTATACCAGAGTAAAATAATATATACCAGATTTTTCTCCTGTGTTAAAAGTGATTTGGTTAAGAATATATTTTGATGAAGAATTTGACTGAGAAATAACTAAAAGTTCATTTTGACTAAAGACACAAAATTAAAACACACACACATACAGAACTAAACAACTTTGTTTAATATATAAGTAGATTTTTGGGTTTGAAATTGAGAAAACGAGAGGGAAACAGGGAGGAGGTTGAGATAACATAGCACGGGACTAGAAATTCTGTTGGAAAAATGTGTTACTATTAAAAACAAGAATATTAAATAGTCAAACAGTTATTAGCATTTCTATGATGTATTCTAGCTTACTAAAAGTTCAGTAAAGTCTACTAGTCACACAAAAATTGTCATGAGTATTGTTTTTGCTTGGTAAAGATCAAGGACAATGCCATCAATCGCTAGGTTCAGCTAAGGATCAATAGTAAAAGCATGGTGGAATAGAGTCAGGTCTTTTAAACTAGGCAGACTAGAGAGACGAATAAACTTCTAGAAAGATAGAGATAATCATGAAAACATGTTACTCCCCTCTAAGTTCACAGATATCTAGAGATGAGGATGCCACTTCCCAAGCAGATGAATCTTAACTATATTAATTGAATTTAATATAATTAATTGTAGTATAATTGGTATAGGATTATTTTAGAGGGAAAGGTGGCCTCAGCAGGTAATTCTGTCATGTTGCTTTTTGAGGAATGACACTAAGAGGTAAAGTTTATAAGTTTACCTCTGTATAAAGTGCTTTTCTGTGCCAGGTGATTTTTAAATCACTGCATATTACCACAGCGAATAAAGAAAACAGAAATCCTTGCCCGTATGATGATTATATTCAAGTGGATATAAGAGACAGTCAAAAGAAAAATTAGTAAAATATTCAGTATATTAGTTGATGATAACTGTTATGAGATAAATAAAGCTGGCAAGGGAATATTAGGGAGAAGACACGATTTTTACTTGAGCGAAAACCTGAAGGAGGTAAAAGCACGAGTCAGATAAACATCAATGTAAAGTGAGTCCCAGATATTGAGAACAAGTATGGACTCTGAGGTTCAATTCAACCTTGATGCTCAAGAAAGAGCAAGGAGGTCTGGGGTCACAAATTATGATAGGGTCTTGATGTCAATTTCCTCTTAATGGAAATATCTCCAAATTGATAAGTACTGGCTCAACTAATCAATACAAATTTATTTTATAAACAGAAATATTGAATAAGATTTAAAATAATTTTGTCTGAATAATTGATAACCCCTAACCTATGCAAAATCATGTAATATTTTATAATGTTATTTTAATGTATTCTTCTTATCCTGACTCTATTAGTAAAGTAATTATCTATGATTTTGGATCCTTGTGTTATTTGATTTCATGGTTAGACAGGACGATAATCCAGGAGATGTAAAGTATTTCTGGAGTTCTTTATTGTTCTTTATCAGAATAAAACTGATAACGTGTCAGTAGTACCAGAGTAAAGAAACAGGAAATGTCTTATAAAATATTCATGCATTCATTTATTCAATTCAACATATTTTTTGAGCAGCTGCCATATGCCTGCAGTGTGCTAAGCACTAGGATTATGGTACTATAAACAGACATGATTTTTTTCCTTAAGAAGGTTACATTCTGGTAGGAAATTTATGTGTTATGCAAGTGATACCAAGCAAATTTGAGAGAATGTTCTATGGAAGCACGTAATGGCAGGGATTCTTCTTGTCTTGGAGAAAGACAAGGCCTCACAAAATAAGAAGATACTAAAACTGCGTTAAGGGATAAAAAAGTATTATTTTGTTCAAAGAGAGAATGATCAAAAATACTAAATGATGTTGACAATAGCAGTATTTCAAGGTCTAAAAATGGCCACGAGGTTGGACAAAGCATGCAGGATGTCTTTTGTAACTGTGATGAGTACAGTCTGGTCACAGGGGTAAAATGAAAATTTGACTGAAGTTTACTCATAAAGAAATGGAGGAGAGGAAGTGGGAACTTAGGCATAGATGTAAACACAGAACTGCTGACAACTCCTTTGAGGTCTTTTATGATGAATAGTGATGTAAAATAAATTAGGAGATAAAGGTGGCATTAATAGTGATTTGCTTTTTAAAAAATGATCTTAGAGCATGAAATTGGTATCAATGAGGAAACATTTGAGATCTCACTGCCCAGCATGTGTCGTAAATTTGGATCAAATAAACTTTTATAAAAAAATTCTAAAAAAAAAAAAAAAAAAAAAAAGGGTCAATGACCTAGTGGACTTCCTTATGTAGATGGGAAGGGAAAGGATTTAATGCAGAGGTAAAAAGAGTTGGACATAGAAAATGGCAAAGAACTATTCATCCAGAAGGCAAAGCATGTGTTTCCATTGCAAATATTAATATATGTGGAAAGATAAAGAATACCTCTTCTCACACCTTCAACTTACTCAGTGGGGGGAAAAGACAGGATTATTTGTTAACAGTGGCATTTGGAGACGGGTCTTGTTGATTTAAGAAGAGAGAATATGTTAAATAGTTGTTGAGTTAAGTGGCCCCCTTCAGGGTAATGGTTGTGAATTGAAATTAAAACCTTCAAGTAGCCATGTTCAGGGACTGGATTGCAGGTGGGATTAGGTGGTGTTTGGATTAAATTTATAGTTGGAGTTTCATCAGTTTCATCAGGTGAATATGATGAAAAGAGAAAGTTAAAGGAATATTGAGGGTGTGTACAGAGAGAAGTTAAATGTTGGACCACAGAATCTATCCTGAGGTGAGTTGATTAAAGACATTAGGGGTTTTGGACATTGCAAATGTAGTTAGGTGGATAGATCAAACATTCTGTGGTGTCTAAGAGTCTCTGGAGATGGGACACCCAAAAGAGTAAGCTACAAGGATGAAGGTGTTGTTTAGAGAACAGAGTATTGATACTAAAATCACAGTGGGAGAGCTATTGATGGTGATACTGGGTAAGTAATGACCAATGATTAAGTAATGGTCATTGCAGGAGAGGTGGTGAAGGAATTGTGAAGCCAGAGTATTAAATGCATTATCTAGACAAATTTTCAAATCATTAGAATCATGATGGGATTAGTATTGAGAAAGTTTAAATGCATTAGCCACAATCCATATCTAGGTCTGTGTCTATGGGCCACAGTTATTACACATTTAAATTTGAGACTAGTTTCAGGTCGTTTTGTCTCCAATGATGCTAAAAACTGAGGTGGAAAAAGGCATTTCAGGGACATGTGTCTCAGTGGATGTGACAGTCTCATCTTCACACATAAACACCGTTTGTCCTTAGTGAATGGTCAGGAAATCATTTGATTAGCAATTTCTCTCCATAAGCAGAGCAGAGAAATTGATATTCACTGCAAATTTATTAAACTCTTCCACTCTGACTCTGGTTTTGTCCTACTTAGCCAGAGTTCAGCATTTGTTGAAAGTGTGCTAATTCTCATTGCTGGCAGAACAGGCCGTAGAGCCAAGTGGTACATTCTCTGCAGACAAGAAGTTGCCTGGTGATACCAGTTGGCAGATAGATAGTGGTCTTCAGGATGTCACAATGTCTTCCAGGAGTCATCAGTAATTTTCTGAATTTTTCAAATGCTCATTTTATAAGAGCTGTGATAATCTGTAAAATTTGCATCACTGGATAAATACAGCATTTGAGGTAACTTCACCTCACCCTTAACATTAGTGTGTTTATACCTTTTTGGTAGGAAACAATTTTATATCGCTGTTTATGTCTACAAATGAGAAATGTATTATTAAGGAATCTTTTTATTTAGTATCAGCTAACTAGAGTCCTATATCATCTATGGTATTATAAAATTACAAAGGAATGGGCTTCCCATCTATTTCCTAACTAGCCTTGGGATAATATGAAACTAACCAGAGTTTCTGTATATTATCTACTGATCATGTCTTAAGGGTTATTTCTTCATGGGTCATTTAGGTACTGAGGTAAATAAAGCAAAAGTAAAAAACAAAGGGTCTTTGTGCAGAATTGCTATGAGTACTCCTGGATGATTTTTTTATTTTTTCAATAAAAATATTCTATTAAAACCAACATAACTACATATTCAAAATTAGGAGTGAAGTGGGATTAAATAAAACAAATTGAGACATGAGATTATTTTTATTATAAAGGCAGGATTAGTGATCAATATAATCAGAACATGGAATAAACTCTCCTATTAAATTTATACTTTTTTTTTTTTTAACCAGAAATAGTTTTTCCAAGTCTGTAAGTGTGGATGTTTTGTCGCTCTAAAAATTTCCCTTTTTATTAAAAACAGTGCTACAAAAAATATGTGTCAATAATTCTGCATGTATGTGAGTATACCTATATTTTGGCATATATTATTCAAAATTGAATTAATAGATTAAATGATATCAATTTCCATATTAACAAATATTGACACAAACTTTCCTGATAGTTTCTGTAAATTTGTATTTCTACTAATAATGCATAACAATATTGAGTTTTATGCAAATGATTGGATTTATATTAACTAATTTATTCTGGAATTTTCCCTATCCGAGTCTTTGAAAATGATATATTAGTGATTGTTACATATATGTATTTTATTATGACAAGGCAAATATTTTTTAATATTTCATTTATTTTTCTGTTTTCTATATCTTCATCACATTCCCCATTTTTTTCTGTGAATATTTTCATTATTTATTAAAGCAATGTGTGTATTGCATAATTTATTCTTTTGTCAATTCATTGCAAATGAGTTTACTCCAATTGGTTGATAGAATTTGTTTACAGAAAAATTTTCACTGGCTAATAGGTAAAAAGTTTTATGAAATATACTCATCTGTCATTTTCATTTTGACTGCCAAATATCAAGTCAAGCTAATAAAAGTCTTCTCAACTTTAACATTATATCTAAAAATTATTGTATTTTTTTTCTAGTATTGTTATAGTAAGCTCTCTTTTTAAAATGTATAAACATTGAACCCACCTATATTTTATCTTGGTATAATGTAAAATGTAAACTTTTGTTTTAAATAACTAATCAAGTGTTAGAAAAAATGTATAATTAATCATTTCCTCACTAATATGAAGAACTACTTTTATTAGTTAACAAAAGTGTCTATTATTTTCCATTGATTTGTGTATTCTTGTCATAGTATGTAGACAGATAGATATAAATATAGATATATTATGCATTTGAAAAAGTTAATATTTGAGAGTTCCTTGTTTGGTCAAACATTTCCTCATCACTCTGAATATTTGTTTTCAAATATGAAATTTAGAGACTATTTAATCAAGTTTTTTAAAAAATCCCTTTGAAACTTTGATTTGTATTGCTTTGAATTTTAGATTTGCTGGGTGAGACTGGACACCTTTATTGTATTGTGTCTTCCTATCCAAATAATGTTTGACTTTCTATTTACAAAATCCTCCTTTATATCACTCTTTAGAAATATAAAGTTTTCTTCATATACATCTTTTATAATTTTATTAATCTATTCACAAATGTTGCATTAATTTCATTTATTTGTCCACTGAAATTGCTAACTAGTCTTCCATTATATTACCTAACTAGTTGCTTTTTATATGGTTATGCTATTTACACTTATAGTTTTGTAACCATACATTTTGTTACAGGAGGCTACGTAATGCCTCCAGCCTGGTAGGCCCAAGGAAGGGTCCTTAACGGTTGGGTTCTTGACAGTGCAAGAAATAATCGAAGCAGGAGCCAAAATGAAAGTAAAACAAAGATAAGTTTATGCAAGAGGAGGAGAGGCAAGAAGCAGGCTACTCCATAGACAGAGCAGCCTTGCTCCTGCCAGGGTTGGAGCCTTTTATTAGTGTCCCTTTAAGTAAGGACTGTATATTCAAATTCGTAAGAAGAATATTCAGGAGCTTTCTAGGAAAGGGTGGAAAATTTCTCAGAAGGGTTCCATGGGCTATTTTGTGTCTTTTTAAGGTCATTCCATTATGATAATGGCGGCACAGGGTAGCATTAGCATTCTAATGGACTGTAATGGATATATATTATGTCTTAGGTCATTGTTTGGTGATATTTGCCACCAAGTTGATTCTCATTGGTTGAAGCCAGTCTTAGCCAGCTCACAAGCCTTCAACCTTCAGTCCTGCACTGGGGTCTGGTGGTAAGTGTCAGTCTCAGGTTCTTGTTCCGCAGCCAGTCCTGCCTTCTAGCTACCTTGATTTAACTGAATTTTAATATTGTGCCCATAATTTTTAGTATTAAATTATCTTTGAATTGTGCTCACTTTGGCAGCACGTATACTAAAATTATCTTTGAATTTCTGCACCCCTATAGCCGGTGGATAATAAGATATTTTGTTGTTGTTGTTTCAAAATATACACCTACTTTAATTTTGTTTTATCATTTTTTTAATTGTATTAAATGTATTGGGGTGACAGTGGTAATATTACATAGGTTTCAGGTATACAATTCTGTAATACATCATCTATGTATCACATTGTGTGCTCACCACCCATAGGCAGTTCTCCTTCCATCACCATATATTTGATCCTGTTTACACTCTTCTACCACCCTCCTGCCTCCATACCCTTTGGTAACCACTAAACTGTTGTCTGAGTCTATGAGTTTTTGTTTCTTTGTTTGGCCTGTTCTTTTGTTGTTTTTGGTTTTAAATCCCACATATGAGTGAACTCATATGGTTCTTGACTTTTTCTGTCTGACTTATTTCACTTAGCCTAGTAATCAAATTTTTGTTTCAGACAAACTTACAGAATAAGTATTAATGAGAGTGGTGAGAAAGTGCTTACTTGTATTGTTATAAACACGTATAAAACATTTTTAGTGAATAAATATTAAGCATGAGCTTAGAATAAACTTGTTAGAAGATTAAGATTCACCATAATGGGATAATATAAATTATAGGTGTAGATAACTTTCAACATCAAAACATTTTTTAAATTGGTTTTATGGCTAACCTCATTTTAACTGATACTACTTGCTCTGGAGCTAATGGTAAAATTTGCTTCCAAATTCCAACAGAGCACATTTCAGTAGTAGAAACCACACTACAGGAATCACAATGCATAAAGCCTGTGTGGCAACACCTCTGCCCACTGTCCCTTTGCCCTAAACAGAGGGCATTAGTTGAGAGTCAAGAGTTCCAGATTTTGGTAATGGCTTTCCACACTCGGGCCCGTGGTATGATTTCTGTTCCAGGACAGACACCCATTAAAACAGACACTGTTTTATTCACCCATTTGAAAGTCAGTGGTCCAGAGAACTGCCCAAATTTATTTGGAGTAGAGAAGAGCAGAAGCCAGGATAAGAGATGTCAGTCTTTCTGCTTGCATAGAAAGCATTCTTGCATAATTCTGAGCTATGGAAAATATAGCCAAAGGTAGGCATAGATTCAATCTGCTTGCTTGCATCCTTAGCAACTGCACATTGAGATACTGTAAAAAGTAGACTTGAGGTGGGCTACCTGCTCTGGGGGGTGGGGAGAGAAAGGTTGCAGCAGGCAATTGCCACCAAGCAGGAAGGAGCCACAAGAGCAACAGGGAACTATGGATGCAGGAGAACAGAGGAGCCTCCCAGTAGGCAGTTTGAGAAACACTGGAGGTCCACACTCATCAGCAACTAATGGTTGTTCATAACTTCCATAGATGTCTCACCCTCCCCTCTTATTCTCTCCCTCCTCCCACAGTTCAGGGTGTTAGCCTCAAGTAACCCTTGTACCTGGAAAAGTGAGACCAGACGTAAGAGGAAGGGAAATATCCCATAAAGCAAGGAAACCTTAACATTAAGATCAGAAATGATGCAGTTATGAAAATTTTCGTAGTTGAATCATATTACAAAATCAAAATCACCCAATAATACTAAATTTAACACAAAGGATGAGATATGTTCATTGAAAATGTATAAAATTCCCCACAACTATCAAGCCATGTGGTCCTAGCACATGATGTTGATATCATTTATTGGCAAAAACAAAAATGTTCATACCTAATATATATGCTATAGTCTAGTTCTCCAACCTAGAACAAGTTTTATAAAAATTATGATTGTCTGGGAGGAACTCAATACTGATTTAATACTTAATCAAAAACTTTAGTTTGAGGTCCATAATCAATTCTCTTCTTTCTGATTTTTTGTTTGTTTTGTTTTACAGCATTTTTGGTGGATCTAATGTTTAAATGATACTGAGAACAACTGCTCTAACACAGGACTTCTCATACATTCATGTACCTATGAATTATTAGGATGTCTTGTCAAAATTTCACATTCTGTTACAGTAGGTCTATCAAGATCCCCAGTGATATCAATGCTGCAAGTCTAAGACTACACCTTTTTTTGTTTAATTAAATATCTTTTTTTTTTTATTTTTTTATTGGGGAATATTGGGGAACAATGTGTTTCTCCAGGGCTCATCAGCTCCAAGTTGTTGTCCTTCAATCTAGTTCTGGAGGGCATAGCTCTGCTCCAAGTCCAGTTGCTGTTTTGAACCAGCAACCTTGTTGTTGAGAGCTTGTGCTCTAATCAACTGAGCCATCTGGCTCTCCCAAGCCTACACTTTTAATAGAAGACATTTTAAGTGAAATGTTGGAATTATCTATTTTGACAAATTTTATTTGAATTCAGTTTTGAAATCTGTGCCTTGTGTTTTTGTTTTGTGTGTGTGTGTGTGTGTGTGTGTGTGTGAGAGAGAGAGAGAGAGAGAGATCATGCCTTGAAAACATACTAGTTCTTTCACATGTCAATTTGCTTTCAAATGTTTTTTCAGCGATAATAAATAATCATCTTTTAAACTCATTACATTTCTCTTAAATTTATGTTTACTTTTTCTAATTTGTAATTTTCAACGTATTGCATTTAGGATGATTTTTCTTGATTAAGTCAGATAATGGCATATCTGTTACTGTAGTTTTCATGAACAATTTACGTGTTTTTTTTAACATACATTTGACTGTTTTATTATTTCATTACATTATATCTCCTGTTTTTGTTACATTAATTTTATTATTAATATCAATTTTATTCAATAATAATTAATTTTTACTTTGGTTGTTTAGACATATGTATTTAAATCTTTAAATCTAAGTCTTTAGCTATCATTGGCCAAATAATTATCTTTAGCCATCTTTTGCCAGAACCAGGAGTTTGGGGAAACTAGCATGTTCATTGCAATTATTATCTGCATTTTGCAATTTGTGTTTTAATCTTTCTCTTTATTCAATAGCTTTTTTTTAATTAAAGTTTATTGGGGTGACAATGGTTAGTGAAGTTACATAAATTTCAGGTGTACAATTCTGTAATACATCATCTCTATACCACATTGTGTATTCACCACCCAGAGTCAGTTCTCTTTCCATTACCACATATTTAATCCCATTTACCCTCATCTACCACTCCCTTCCCCCCTTACACTCTGGTAACCACTAAACTATGTCTGTGTCTATGAGTTTTTGTTCCTCATTTGTTTGTCTTGTTCTTTTGTTGTTTTTGGTTTCTATACCACATATCAGTGAAATCATATGGTTCTCTCCTTTTTCTGTCTGACGTATTTCACTTAGCATTATAATCTCAAGATCCATCCATGTTGTCACAAATGGACCTATTTCATCTTTTCGTACCACCAAATAATATCCCATTGTGTATATATACCACAACTTCTTTATCCATTCATCCATCGAAAGTTTTTGAGATACCGCCATACTGTTTTCCATAGTGGCTGCACCAATCTGCAATCCCACCAACAGTGCAAAAGGGTTCCCTTTTCTCCACATCCTCGCCAGCACTTGTTTGTTGACTTATTGATGATAGCCATTTTGACTGGCGTGAGGTCGTATCTCATTGTGGTTTTTATTTGCATTTCTCTAATGACTAGTGAGGTTGAACATTTTTTTCATGTGTCTGTTTGCCATCTGTATGTCCTCTTTAGAAAAATGTCTCTTCATCTCCTCTGCCCATTTTTTAATTGGGTTGTTTGCTTTTTGGAGTTGAGTGAGCTTTTTATAAATTTTTGTTATTAACCCCTTATCAGATACATCATTGACAAATATCCTCTCTCATTAAGTAGAATCCCTTTTTGATATATTGGTGATCTCCTTTGCTGTAAAAAAGCTTTTCAGTTTGACATAATCCCACATGTTTATTTTTTCTTTTACTTCCCTTGCCTGAGGTGATATATCAGTAAAAATCTTACTCCGGGTAATGTCTTAACAGTGCCTTTTGATGGGTACAACTTTTTAAATTTTCACTATTGTATTTTCCTTAATGTTTGGTATGATTTATGTGTTGTTTTAAAACTCTGTCTATACTCTGTGGTCATGAAAATATTCTCATATATTATATTTTGTAAGTTTTACTATATATTTATTTATTTTGCCTTGTCACTTAGTTTTGTAACCTATCTACACTTAATTTTTTTTTTTTTTTTAATGTAAAGGAAGTAGGCATCCACATTTCACTGTTTGTTAACAAACTTTCTATTTTTCCAACACCATTCATGGAAAAGACCATCTGTCCCACTTTATTGAGGTGTTATCTTGTTACAAATAACATATCAAGTATCATTACTTAATGATTACACTTATATTTTAGTTTAATTTCTCTATTTGCTGGACAGTTACTAATAGTAAGTTGACTTAATTACTATAGCTTTGTCATAAGTCTTGATAATGCAAATCTTTCCACTTTATTTTTCTTGTCTTTGTTATATGAGACCATTTTGTTCTTCTTATAAGTATTAAAATCAACTTGTGAAGATTCCAAAAATCTTACTAGGATTTGAGTATAATTATATTACATGTCTAGAATAATATAGGAATAATTGATATTATTACAATCCTGAGACAGAATCATTTATGACAATGGTGTAAGCTTCATTTATTTAGGACTTTTTAATATCTTTTTATAAAATATTTAGTTCTTCTGTAATGTGTCTCAATAAAATAAAATAAAGCAATGCTATAATTTTTCCATATATGCCTTGAATATATTTTTTATATTTATCCCTAATCATTTGCCTCATCAGATCTTATTTTATTTATTTAATACCTCTTTTTCTGTTTGAATTGGTATATGAAAAAATATTTGGTATATTGATTTATGTCAAGAAACCTTGCAAACTCTCTTGGTAATTCTTTAAAATTAATTTTTAGGTCTTTTGGATTTTCTACATTCATAATAATGTCAGCTTCCTTTACAATTTTTATAGATTCTATCCTTTGTGTTGTTTTTTTTCATTTACTCTAACTAGAACTTTTAGTTGAGTTGAATAAAAGTGATTATAGAGAACATCTTTACCTTCGTATATTAGAGGGAAAGCATTGATACATTAACTGACTGAGTATAAAGTATGATTTAATATACATATGCCTTGTGAAAAGATTACCACAATCAAGTTAATTAATACACCATCATCACATTTAACAGTTCACCATTAAGTATGATGATGACTACAAATATTTCATAATCTTCATGAGTTAAGTAAGTTGACTTCTATTGTTACTTTACCAATAGGGAGTTTTTGTTTTTTGAAAGTAATTAAATCTGTTTATGAATGATAGTAGACTATAATTTTCCTATGAGATATTGTCCTTATTGGATTTTTTAATCAAAATTTTGCCATTCTCATAAAATGAGTTAGAGAGTGTAATATGTATTTTATTCTCTCTAGGCTTTTGTGCATTATTAGAATATTTTCCTCCTTGAATACTCAGTGGAATTTACTAGTAAAGACAAGTAAACTTAAAGTATTTCTTTCTTGGATTTACTTTTCTCATGCAATGTATTTCCCATATTCTAATCAGGCATGCTATTTGTTTTACAGATCATTTTGGTAGTAATATTAATGTTAAAATATATTAAAGTAGATAGTTGAGATATCACAGTTGTTAAAGTGCTAAATATCAGACTCGCATTATCTTAATAAAATACAAGTTAATTTTATGTTTGTGTAAAATAGGTTGAGCAGATGTTACTGCCAGGTGGTTTTCTTCTAATCAGTGACTTCACAGACCCTGGCCCTTTTTCTAGTAGCTTTGTCACCTACAATGTATGGAGCTGGAGTATGTGAGACCATAAATGATTGAGCATAGGAGCTTTAGGAGATCAATCTGGAAATATGATACCCTCATCATGTTTAATTTGCTGGGGCTCAGTCACATCGCCCCTCCATGCTGCAGATCTGGTCTAGCTGCTTACCAAGAAAAAGAGATTGATGGGTTAGGTGGATTAAATAAAAGCCACGGGCACAGTATATTGTTTCTAGTAATTTGCTTATTTATTTTATATATTCAAATTATATCTTCTAAAAGTATTAATGATATAATTTATTATGGTTCTAACAATGTCAACTATACATTATTTCTACTTTTTTAATCGATCTGTACATTATTTGTGCCATAGTTTTCCCTGTTTATTTGTTTCTTGGTCAGTATCACTACACAATTAACAGTGTATTCTCTTTTGAAAAAAGTAACTCTTGGCTTTGTTGGCACATCCTGATAGATATCTATATGTGTAATTGATTTCTGCTCTTCCTTTTTTTTGTTCTCTGCTTTCTCTCTCATGCCGTGTGTGTGTGTGTGTGTGTGTGTGTGTGTGTGTGTGTGTGTATTTATTAATACTGGTCCTTTGTATTGATATTCAGATCTACTCTAAAACTTTTTAACTTAAAAGTCTAGTTAAACATTATTTTATTTGCCAACAACTGAACTAATTTACACATATTTTTGGTTCTCAGCTCTTCAGTTTTGGAAACCCTAATATCTCATTCACAACACATTTTAGAATACATCTAATCCAGTTTACCAACTAAGAAGATATTTAACATGATGTTTCATATATATATATATATATATATATATATATATATATATATACATACATATATATATATATATGTTTCATATATATATATATATGAAACATCATGTTAAATATCAATTGTTTAGGATCATTTCCTCCTTTCTACAGTCTCACTCCTATCCCCATATATATATATGGGGAGACTGTAGAAAGGAGGAAGATCCTAAACAATTGATCATTCTTGGAAAGCCAATTCATAATAACTAGTATTTATTGGCTACTGAGTTTCTGTCCTCTGATTTATAGTAATTTTCATTCCTGAATGCCACAGTGCACATTATACAGTAGATGATCCATATTGAGTCCTGTATCGAATGCTATACTTATTCTCCTGGGAAAAGTTACCATACTTGAATTGGCACAGAGACTAACTTTTGGATGTCTATTGCTCCTGGATATTTGAATCATCTTCAGTGTTTGAGATAATGCTACTCATGGACAAATATAGTAGATGATAAATTTCAATAAATCTTTTGGTCATTCCTTTCTGAAGATTCCAAATTCCCATTATCTAACATTCTGATGAAATACTCCCAACCTTATTTATATTTTATAATTTTCCTACATAATTAATGATTTGTACTTTTCTTAAAACATTTTAACATACTGAGTACAGGCTAAATTGCTCAGTCCCTGAATAACATCTCATGTCAGACCTTATTCCACAAATTAGTCAGTCTAAATGGTTGATCCAATATGTATCACCTACCCTATAATGTGTACTGTGGCATTCAGGAATGAAAGTTACTATAAATCAGAGGACAGATACCCTTTGGCAATATTATGAATGATTTATTTCCCTAAATATTTTTATTCATTTATGGTATCACCAGAGTTCTCATTTCTCTCCATTTTGTCCACAGTTGTATGTGTCAGCAGTAATTTTAGACATTCTGGTAGGCATGGTTTCGAATAAGTATTTTTTATTACCTATGAATTTAAGCATATGAAAATATAAGTGTTTTTGTGTCTTTTTCAATGTGTTTCTCCTCGATGTAAGGGTTCTTTGTATTTTCTGCATATAGGTCCTTTGATGTGTATAAGAATTGTAAATAAAAACTCACATTTTGTGGCTTATTGTCTAATGTTCGTCACATGCCTTTCAATGGGTACAACTTTTTAAATCATCATCATTGTATTTTCCTTAATGGTTGGTATGATTTATGTATTGTTTTAAAACTCTGTCTATGCTCTGTGCTCATGAAAATATTCTCATAGATTATATTTTTTAAGGTTTACTGTATATTTATTTATTTTTCCTTTTCACTTAGTTTTGTAAACTATCTGGATCTAAATATGATAAATCTATCACAGAAATAACACTATGTATTTAAGTGGGAAAGGGGAAGAACATATCATCTAGTCACATTGGTAGGTGAGCATAATGGAAAGATTTCCTGCAGGAAATCCTGCTTATGTAAATCTTGTAAAATAAGTAAGATTTCACAGGGACACACATTAGCAGGGATAAGAGTTATGTTAGCAATTGAAACATTCTGGGGTGAAAAACAATATATACAAAGACAAGTTCTGAATAAACATGATAAATAAAGCAAATTTAAGTAGCGTTAAGTGAAACTGGCAAAGGTCTTTTATGACATTTTAAGATGTTAGTACTTACATTGAAATGAGGTCAGATTATTTTTAAGAAATATAAGGAATACGGACATGGGAAAGGAGAAATAGAAAATAATGGAATGGAAAGGGGAAAAAAATGGAATAAAGACAAATTTAGAAAATTCAGTAGCAATGTTTTTGACCAATGGGATGAGAAGCAGTGACAGAAAGGGAATGACATTTCATCCACTAGAGAAGGTGCTCTCTAGGGTGATTCCAAGATTTTAGGTATGAATAGCTAGATAATTGATGTAGGAATTAGAAGAACAAAAGATGATCTAGTGAGATGTCAAAAGGGAGATGAGACTTGAATGTTAGCACATATGGTTACAGATCCATATGAGACACTTAAGTGAAAACTCCCTGACATAAGTGTTCAAGAGAATGAATAGGTGTCATCATCATCTCTGTGATATTTGAAAATGGTGATATGAATGACAAAGCAAGTAAGATTTACAGGACTAAGATGTGTGGCTTTGCAAAGCCATTTCTAAGGATGGAACCTGAAAAAGCATTCTTTTGTGGGCAGGCAGGAAAAAATCCTGAATAGGAGAAAAGAGAGACTAAAAATAATGAGGAAAGGGGTTGAAAGAAAATTAAAGTTTCTGTCTTAAAAGCCAAGGGAAGTGAGTTTCAAAATGTAGGAAGGGCAGAATAGTGTCAGTAGAAGAAAAATAAGCATGTTAAGATCTTAAGCATGTTAAGATCTAGAATGTGTCTCATATACTATTTATCCTCAAAACAATATGATCTAGGGAAACATAGTGTCTGTGGAAGGTCATTATCAGAAATGTAGATGGAGGAAGAGTAAATGAGAAATTGGGAAGTGCAAAGTGTAATTGTGGTCTACTCTTCCAACTAAGAGTAGATTTGGTGTTAAGGACAGGATGGAGAAAAGGAGAGATTTGTGAAAGAAGGATGAAAGTTCTTGTTTCAACAATGAAGAAAGATAATTAAATGTATCACCCAATGTATAATAAAATGACAAATAAATATTTTAAAAAATCAACAAAACAAAAAAAAGAAGAAAAAAAAAAAAAGAAACAAACTATGTGAACGTACGGGTGCATGTATCCTTTTGAATTAGTGTTTTCATTTTCTTAAGATAAATACCCAAAAGTGGAATTGCAGGCTTATATGGTAGATCGATTTTCAGTTTTCTGAGGAACCTCCATACTGATTTCCACAGTGAATGCACCAATTTGCAATTCATTGAGCATTATTTATGATAGCCAAGATGTGAAAACAGATGTCCATCATATAGATGAATGGATAAATATGTGATGTGTGTGTGTCTGTGTGTACATATATATGCATAAGATCTGTGAGATATATCATATATATAACATTATACACACACACACATATATTGGGTTATTACTTAGCAATAAAAAAGGATGATATATTTCTATTTGCAACAACATTTATGGACCTAGAGGGTGCTAATGAAGTCGGGCAGAGAAAGGCAAATACCACATGGTTTCACTTATATGTGAATCTAAAAATAAATGGAATATAAAAATAAACAAATAAAGTAAAACAAAACAAAAACACACTCATAGAAACAGAGATCAAACTGACCATTCCCAGAGGGTTGAGGTTTGGGGGATGGGTGAAAAAGGTAAAGGGGAATATAGTCAATAAATAAGTTGGCGTGACGACTTACTAAACTTAATGTGGTGATTGTATGGAAGGTATATAAATGTTGAATCACTATATTGTATACCTGAAACTAATATAATCTTGTATAACAATTATACTTATTTTTTTTTTAATCTAAAAAAAATAAGTGAAACAACCAAAGCTAATATTTAAGAGCTTATAAATCTATCAACAATCATGTTGGTGAATTTACAAACAAAAGTAGTTTATGTTAGTAGGATGAGGCAGTTTATG
Source organism: Rhinolophus sinicus (assembly GCF_057876585.1). Taxonomy (NCBI): domain Eukaryota; kingdom Metazoa; phylum Chordata; class Mammalia; order Chiroptera; family Rhinolophidae; genus Rhinolophus; species Rhinolophus sinicus. The sequence continues at coordinate 78,370,798 of NC_142502.1, read as the reverse complement.
TTAGACATTGAAAGTCGATGAGAGATTAGACTTGAACTCCTTTTTTAAAAAAGTGTAAAGATGGATGTTACACCTTTCTAGGCAGAGGGATATCTTTTCTCTTTGGAAAATGTTCAAAAGAGATAACTAAGTTATGATAATTAAAAAAAAAGTATCCCTTTTTTTGAGTATCATTGTTCAATAATGTACCTGTGTTCAGTCTGTATTATTAGCAAAATTAAATACCATATGCTCAATAGCTACATTAACTAGCTTTTGATATGGCCACTAACCACTTATAAATTACTCCACATTTTTGATTATGTGAAAATTACCCTCTACCTTCAGTTCATGATCAAGGAAGAAGACATTAAAAATTATAAACCTAATCATGGCCCTTTAGTTTCACATAGGAGACAACAGGAGATTATATATCAAGAGGTAAACAATATCCTTTTATTTCAATTTTCATTTCTTAGAAGGACACATGTTTAAAACCTTTTTACTCTAAACTGTAAACACTTACAAATTAGAAATTATTATTATTTATTAGGAGAAATAAAGAAGGACATTGGATATTTGGACTGAGTAAGTATTACAGAAAAAACAATTTGAGAAAATGAATTAAGACATTAGGTTATATATTTTATATCTTTTCCTTCTAAAAGCAAAGATGATTCAAATAATTCTTTATGATAGTTATATACAAACAAGGAAGGCCTTTGGCATTCTGTTTATGTGGCATGCAGGGAACCCACTGAAGGAACATCACGTCTTGTGAAGGAATGTTTTAATGAAATTAAATTTAATTACTTTACTTATTTATTTATTTACTTATTTGTTTATTTATTGAGGGTGCAGCTCACAGTTGTCCATGTGGGGGATCGAACCAACAATCTTGGTGCTACCAGCACCATGCTCTAACCAACTTAGCTATCCAGCTACCCCATTTTATTTTAAAAATTTTATTTTTAAATTTTAAAATTAAAATTTATTGCGGTGACAATTGTTAGTAAAGTTATGTTGATTTCAGGTGTGTACAATTCCGTAATACATCATCTAAATATCACATTAGGTTCATCACCCAGAATTAGTTCTCTTTCTATCACCATATATTTGATGCCCTTTACCCTCATCTACCACCCCCCAACCCCCTTACCCTCTGGTAACCACTAAACTATTGTCTGTGTACATGAGGTTTTGTTTCTTCATTTGTCTGTCTTGTTTTTTTGCTGTTCTCAGTTTTATATCCATCATATCAGTGAAACCATATAGTTCTTGACTTTTTCTGTCCCCTTTACTTTGCTTAGCCTAATAGTCTCAAGATCCATTCATGTTATCACAAATGACACTATTTCTTTTTTCTTTTTTTTTTTTTTTTTTGTGGCAGAGTAGTGTTCCATTGTGTATATGTACCACATCTTCTTTATCCAATCATCTATTGAAGGACACTTTGGTTGTTTCCATGTCTTGGCCACCACAAATAAAGCTGCAATGAACATAGGTGCACATATGTCTTTATGGATAAATGTTTTCAGATTTTTTTAGCAGGTACCCAGGAAAAGGATTGCTGGGTCATGTGGTAATTCTATTCTTAATTTTTTGAGGAACCAGTAAAACCATATCCGTCAGAATTTGTTGTTGTTGTTGTTCAAAGAGGAGTAATTTTTAGCAACTATAAACTAGGCATGAGTATTCTTTGTAACGGTTTAAAAATTTTGGTACAAAACAATGCTTTGTCAGATGAACTGGGGTTGTTCCATATGGCACATGAACACAAAACATAAATTGTAGATGGCACTGAAGTAGGTAAATGATGAAATAGTCCCCAGACCAGAATCTGGGCAGTGACTATGCCTGAGATTAAATTAATAAAAGTTTCATTTATTCTTATTGATAAAGATAGTTAATAGGAGAATCTTGCTGTGATTTTGATTTTATATGAAGACTATTTTGTCTGTTTTTTTCCTGTTTTCAAAAACATATTTTTTCTTTCTATGGAATAAGTTAAATTCACCACCTAAACTAAATCTGCCTTAGTCTATATAGGCTGCTACAACAAAATTACCATAGACGGGTGGCTTAAACAACAAATATGTGTTTCTCGCCCTTCTGGAAGCTGGAAAGTCTAAAATCAAGGCACCAGCAGATTGAGTGTCTGGTGAGAGACAGCTTCCTGGTTTGTAATTGGCTGTCTTAATGCAGAGAGAAGCAAGTTCTCTCTAGATAGTAGGTTACCCTCAATTTTACTTTATCAGGTCATAAACAATAAAAAAGATAAAAATTATTAATCTAATCATAGCCTCTTCATTCCACATAGAGGACATTAGAAGACATTTTACATATAAGGAGGTAAATACTGTCCTTTTATTCCCATTTTTGTTTTCTTAGGACACTAATCCCATTTAAGAGGACTCCATCCTGATGATCTCATCTAATCCTATTTATCTCCCAAATGCCCCACCTCTTAATATCATCACTTTGGGGAGTACAGTTTCAACATATGAATTTTGGGGAAACAAAAATATTCAACCTATAACAAAAACTTCAATGTATTTTTTTTTTTTTTTTTAACACAAATACATTTTTGAAATCATTAAAGAGAGGTGAACTCAAAACACTCAACTCATTTTAAGAGTCCATATTCCTGGGGTAAGCAGAACTTCTTACAAAACAGTGACTCAATATGGTCCTCTGGGTGTGTGTCACTCCTTACACAAACACAATGGATACATGTATGAATATCTAGAACAAAGGAACAAAGCTACAATGGTGGCCCAGTTTATGCTGAGGACATTTCTGACCATCACTCCACAGTCACCTGGGATGCCTGATTTCATAGGCTCAAGACTGAAGATAGTCCATGCTTAAAATACATTAGTACAAACTTAACAAGATCAATAGTGAAAATCAGCATAGGGTAAAATAGTTTTAAAATTACCTTCTAAATAACTTTTGTGTTGCATTTTCATGGGGATTTCCACTTTGAATTAGCTGAATGGGTATCTTTAGAAAATACATATATTTTTTTTTCCTGTTCTTATTTTCTAGTTATATATTAGTGACCATTGAGCAAAATTTTCTGGCCAGATTAACAGAACTAAACAAAGGCTTGCAGATGAAAATATCCTTAGACTTTCTAAAATCTCTAGTCAATATTTAAAAACTAAGGTATCTAAGAAGTCCATATGTCTAAGTCCTATTTAAATTGTCTTAATTTTAAATTTGTAGTATTTTTTTTCTGACTTAGATTGTTTGATTTTAGTGTGACCCCCTAAATACAGGTACCCACAGTACTTCAAATGTTACATTTTGAGTAATTTGTGAATATTATATGACAGGGTGAGAATTTTTTGACCAAGAATATAATAATTGCCATAGCTGTATATCTTCTTCTACAACAAAATGGTACAGCTTTATGGAATAATACATTTTTAAGGCAATTTTTAATACCATTTTAGACTTAGATATAACTGTCTTCTTTGATTCTCTATCCTTATACATATTACTGGGGAAATAAATTAAAAAACTGTCATCATATCTGCCCCAACTTCTTTGAGACTAAGTTCACTTTTCCCTTCAGTCTGTCTCAGTCCCATCCCTGCTTGGGATTACTGGGCATTGATGTCTGTATACTGTAACCATGATCCTATTACAATCCTATTTAGACAAGATTCTGTTTCAGTTTTTGCTCTGTGAAAACGCCTTTTCTGCTCCCTCAGCTCTCATGCCCCTGATTCCAACCCAGCAACTTAGATAGCTAATTATGAAGACACATCCTAATGTTAAATGTTGCACAAGGTAGTTGTAGTTTTTGCATATGATTTTTAACCTGTCATTCTTTGTTTTTAGGAACATTTACATTAAAACTTTGCCCCTCATTCTGAAATGCCCATCTGTTCCTGCTGTTTATTTCTAGCCTTAAATAGTGAATGACATCATTATAATTTCTATGGCAACCAACTGCATTGACATTAAAAGATGATACAGCCTTCAGATAGTACAAAAACAGCAGAAGCTTGTGAACTGTTAAAAACAATGTCTTGTGATCATGCAAATGTCTTTAATAAAAGAAGGAAGGATTTTTTGTAACTCTTTGAAGGCATATACACTCAAAGGCTCCAATAATCTGATGAGTCCAAAAAAGTATTTTATGCACTAAATGTTCTTAAGTTTTAAACTTTGATATTTTCCTAAATTCTGTACAAACACTCCATTTTTCTAATTTTGGAATGAGAAATCATGAGGGGATAACACAGTATTTATAAAAATGCCATTGAAAAATTACAGTATAATAGCTCATGGGTTTACTCAAACATTCTCTAAGTCTTTAAATCCAAGATAATGTAGAGTGGGACGTTTATAATTGTTGCAGACATGGGAATTATGTTGTAAGGAAGTATCAGGAACCTAAAAGAGTACAATAAGCTCTGAAATTGAGAAGGTAGAGATGTGGAAGCAGGAAATCTGAAATACTCTCAGTCGTTTACAGAATGCACTTAGGTAATAAGTCAAGGCTGCTGTGTGAGTGAGTGTGTGTGTGTGTGTGTGTGTATGTGTGTGTGTGTGTGTGTGTGTGTAAGAAAGAGAAAATATGTTGCACAAATGATGGATCATCTGAATAAAAAATGTTGACATGTTAGGATGGAAGCTATGATGTACCCCCCCAGATACGCTACCTGGGCACCCCTCCTATGCCACTAAAACTGTTGGTGGATGAGCACTCAAATGAGGAGCTTCCCAAAAAATTGCTCTCTGTGAAAGAGAACTGTTACATCCAATGTCATCTGGTAATCCATGCCCTACTTGTAATCTATGGCAGGAATATAGAGGCCATTCTATATGTAAGAATATAGAGGCTCAGGTACCTTGATTCAGGGTTGGACATTTCCAAAGGGCCGACCCAGTTCCAGATCTCCCTAAGGTAGAATGAGACTTTTATGCTATGACTGTTCACAGTTTAATTCCTCTTTTTGTCTAATCATACTTTCTTCATTTTCCCATAGGTGTTGATTACTAGGGTGCTCCTAAGAATTTTCTACATACAAATCTCTGTCTCAGAGTTTAATTCCTGGTAACTTGACTCAGATAATTGATGTCAGGAGTAGTCAAAGGAAGTAGATTCTAAAGTGAGATTTATCATGATGATCACCTAATGCCTAATAGACAATGAAAAGATCATCACAGCTGCTAGGTGGCCACCATCCCTGTGGTGACTTTGATGGGAAACAAATGGAGAAAAGTAATTGCATCAGTGAGAGCAAGAATGTGGTATTTCAGACGTTCAGAGAAAGTCCTTATTTTAGGACTATGGAATTGGTTGGCTGTTGCTGGGGGGTAATTGACACATTGGAGAAAGAGAACAAATAGCTGAGTATGTGTAGTTAAAGTTAAGTCTCTAAGCAAGAGGCCTTCCCTACTTGATGACGCGTGGTTTCAGGTCCTGTGGCCAGAGGGCAGAAAAATCTGCAGGCCAAGAATTTAAGAGTAGTAGATCTTCGGAGGAGGTTGAATTTCAACTTCAGCAAGTTGACTACTCTAAGATTGGGGCCCTAATTAGGGAGGAATGATACCTTAGAAACATCATGAGGATACTGGAAAACTTTAAATTTCCATATCCCTGTGAACCTTCTGGGTGAACAAGAGTGTCCACTACTTTCTGTTAAAGTCTTTGAAGGGAGATGTTACTGTGGTCTCTGTCTTTGCGAAAAAATAAGTACCCCACTCATGATCTACCCCCAATTCCCCTCCAGGCCATGGAAATAATAAAGAGGGTTAATTGACCACATATCTGGTTAAAGATATACTAGAAGTATTAAAAGAGAAAAGGGATTACACGTCAAAGGAACTGTAGAAACTAACCTGTATGTGGACAGGATCCTGGAGAGTATGCATGGGCCTGGGTTCTGAGGTCCTGGATCATGGGAGAGCTGGATATAGTTACATCAGGAGTTTATTGATGTGTTTACTCTCCTTAATACAGGTGTTAACATTCTGTTAAGGACACAAGAAACTGTGCTTACACATTATAGGACGGTCCTTGAAGAATGTTCTGACCAACACTAAGTGAAGTACAAATGAGAGAAATATCTTGGCAAACAGTGAAAGATAAAATCAAGAGTTTCAGAGAAGGGGGTGGATAGCCTAGGTAAGGTCTGAACACTCAATAACTGACTATGTTCCCTGGATGATGGGAGTGGTCTGAGGATACAGTATCTATCAAAGCAGTAGGCACTGTGCTAAAGAAAAAAGTAACAGCATCACAGAGAATCTCTGTGTTGGGTTGTCTCTGCAAATCAGGGCTGGAGATAGATGATATTGTTACAGAACTGGGGCACCATTTAGCAAAGGGATGGTAAGATCCCAAAATATTAGAGGGTGCATGTTGATGCTTAACTATCAGAAGCAAGGAAGTGACAGAGTAATTTTTGTAATGAATGGCCAAATTAGAGTGGTGACATTATAATGGCAATTCTATATTTTGGAATATAGATTCAACACATTTTTTCTGAATGATAGGGAATTCTTCCAGCATTTAGTGAGTGTAAATGCAAGACAGGTTACTACAACAGGTTTAAGCCATTTGAATTATACCCATTCAAAAACAGTTACTGAAATGCTACTAAGTCCTGGCAGGGAAATAAAGCACCTTATTAGGGGACATCAGGTGAATATGCAGCTGGAATAGTCTGTCATGGCTTTGGTTCTGTCAAAGCAACCAAATCTGCTGCCCAACAGCAATCTATTTTAAGATAAAGGTGATATGCATAAGATTGAAAATGAGACTATTCTAAATTTACCATCAAGCTCTACAAGCAGGGAGCCTAGAACCTAGTGTCATTAAACATTGTTGCATCAGGGACTTTCCCTCAGCTCACACTTATTGTCAGATAAGGAGTGGGTATCCCTTATGACCAATGGATTAAGGAAGAAATTGCCACGCTAGCTTAGGAGATGGTTTGACTCACTAAAAATGGAAATCTGCTGCACTATACTCCATACAGGTGTGGTCATGAAAGATGTAATCAAAGACAATGTATGTGCCCAGTGGTCAGATCTTTGTGTAATATTCTTTGTCTTCTATGTTTTGTTAAAAGAAAGTGGTCAGAGCTAAGAATATATACTTGCAGATTAATGAATACCTACGCTGGTTTATTAGAGGCCTGGAAGTAGAAAGATTGTGATGTTTAAGGATCAAGGGATCTGGAGGAAAGTCATGTGGCTAGAGTTCATAAACAGTAATGATTTTTGTATTGTATATTAAGAACCACCATGGAAGAGACATGACAGAAAAAAAAAATCAAAACAATTCTACCAGCCAACCTTTTTTATAAGTCTCCAATATTGTCAAATGGCAGCAGAATTGGTGTAACCATGGTAGCAGGAATGTAGACTACACATAGTTATGGTTTGGGTCCTACTCAATGAGGCTGATCTAGTCATTGCTGCTGCAGAATATGCAGTCTGCCCCAAAAGGAGACCAACACTTATCTCCCCTAATATGGCATTTCCTTCTAAGAGACCAGTCAGACAGTTTGACCCTGTTATCTCTGGTATTTGAATCCACAAATGTTCTTGATATGTGCTTGGCTTTCATGTGCTCAAAGCATAAGTCATCACCACTAATTGAGTGCTAATAAAGTATTGATTTAATCACAGAAAGTCTCATGTAACATCGCATCAGACCAAGAGATCCAATTTATAGCAAAAAAAAAATGGGCATGTGATAGTGAGATCCACCTGTCGTATGAAACACTGTGGCACCCAGAAGTTTCTGGCTTGATAGAGCAAAGCATGGCCTCTGAAGGTGGAACTAAAGTGTTAACTTGGAGTTGATAATAAATCAATGGTTAAAATGTGATGTTATATGCCCAATAGGTAGCAAACTTGGGTCTGGAAACCCAGTGGTATAAGTGGTAGTGGCTTTGCTTACCATTCACACCTAGCTACCTGCTTAGGGAATTTATACTTCCCATGCCAACTCTGGTTTAGAAGTGCTTATTGTTAAAGATGAATGATTTCACCAGAGAACATAGCAATAATTCTAATAACCAGGTTATAACTGTTGCTTGGTTAGTCCAGGCTGCTTGTACCAAGAAATGATGAGGAAAGAAATGGAGTCATTCTCCTATATAGGATGATTGACCACAATTATCAATGGAAGACTGAGCTACTGTTATAATTTGCAGACATGGAGGGAGATATGAGGCTCTTCAGGTGATCCTTTGGAACATGTGTTGGTACTCCTTAGTAAAAACTTGACAGTAAATAGAATATTATTATATTTGTTATGACCTGAAAAAGGCATACTATCCATGAACTTAGACCATCAGAAATGAGGTTCTTGATCATCTGGCCACAAAAGTAATAGCCTAGGTTAAGAAAAATCTTGTATGTGTATTTGAGAGTTGATGAATACTAGTTGAGGCCTCTAGTCCAGTGGCAATGGTGGTGTGGATACGTGGGGGTGAAGTTCATCCAATTAACCTTTTGAAATTTTCTCAGGAAAGGAGATCAACCAGAATATTATGGAGCTGTTTGAATATTTTATTATTAAAAGAAACCTGATCTCAGTGGAGAAAGGAGTGGGCTGAGTAAAATCTTTGGTAGGTCATACATGTCTATCCTTTAGGAGTGAAGCATTTATTCCCCCAGCTGCTAAGTGTATTCAAGGCTGAAAGCCCAGACAAGTTGTTCTCCAGGAAATGCTATCTCCATCAAAGTCATAGACCCTCCTCTGGTGCACCTTAAATCAAATAATTGATTCATACAGTAGTATGAAAAATGAGCTCCTTTCTCTGAAGGTAGGATACTTATAACTTTGAAGGGCTATCCTAGCTCCAGACTTCTCCATAATATTGGCTGGGACCTTTGTGAATTTGTCTTCCAATTTAATTGCTTCCTCTGTGTAATCCTTCTTCCTTCATTCTGGCGTAGATGTTGATTCCAAGGGCACTCCCATCCTACACTGAATAAACCTCCTACATGTTCTCTTAGGAAGCCCAACTTAAGAAAAATGTCTATGAAGTTAAAGTCATTAGAGGTGTTATGTCATGATGTAGTGTATTTTTTTTTACTGGAAGAATGTAAGCATAAACTTAGCTAACTGCGTGAAGTATATTACAGATGGAGATTCTTATATTGGATGAGGGTTTGAATCTAAAATATTAATTTGTAATTTGAAGATTATTTACGAGACATGTAATTCAAACCTTATCTAATATAAGAATCCTGATCTATAATACATCTCTTGCAGTTAACTAAGTTGATGCTCGCTTCCAGTAAAATAATATACATTACATCATGACATGTACTTCTAATGACTTTAAATTCAAACATTTTTCTTATATATATGACATAAAATAAGTGTGTCAATTTTTCTATGTGTGTTAAAGTAACATGACATCTTCCTACAGGCTGAGATTAGTCTCTATTTGTTTCCCAATATGAAGTTTAAATCTACTTAGGTAAGGTACATAGTTGTGAATCTGGATTAAATAAATGGCTATATAACTAAAGAAAAATAAATTTTGATTAAACATTAATTAATATGTTAGTGCCCCCAAAGTTAAAATGTTGGTAAATTATAATCACATGGTTTTGTAGGAAAGTTTTTCACTAACATTTTAAATAAAGATGCATATATATTTTTTATGCCTCTCTCTTCATATTGATGCTACTGTAAGCATTTTTTCCTTCCTAGAATTGTCAGGCCTCTATAAATATGGTTAACTGCTTGACTAAGAAAATAAATTAAACTTTGAAGACCATAATTTAAACTTCAGTTTACTTAATAGAGTGAACTAATGAAAGGAAGTGAATCAGGACTTCACAGACATGTGGCCTGTTTGCTGACTCAAACCTATTTAGCTTTCCATGTTCTTTCAAGCTAAATAGTTTATTTCCTATGTTGTGATAGACTTGTGATTGAAAGAGCTATAATATACAACTGCAGATACATTTCTTTGCAATCATTTTTACTTTTCTAGTACTTAAAAATCATATGTTCTGCAAAACTCATATCTTTGGTTGAAATCAATAAATAAAAAATGTACATTTCCGATTACCTTAAACATATATATATATATATATATATATATATATATATATATATATATATATATAAAATTAAATTGTGTTCAAAGTTTAATTTTATCTTTTTTAGTTTTAATCTTTCAGTTTTGATTTCTTTATTTTTTAAATCACTTTATCCCAAATTAAATATACCAGACAGGTGCATTATAAAGTTAAAAGTTCTAAACAAAGTAAAATTCATGTTTCTCTATGATAACCCTTTCCCTCTCTCTCATTTAAGAATGTTTTTGAATTAGAGGGCACACCATGCCAGTATGTTCTTTGAATGTAGAACTGTCTTTCCTGTCTTTTATGAAAATATGTTTAATGAAGTTAAATAAAGAATGTAAGGAGAAACCCAACAATAATAAATATGTTATTTATTAAATATTCATACATTTCCATAACTTGTTCTGAAGGATATATTTTATTAAAATGACAAAAGCAAAGCTTTAAAACTGATTTGTTTTTGCTATGAACTCTTATCTTTCTATTACAGTTATGCAAGTGAAGGAATAAAATTAAATCGTGCATGTCTTTTGAGGTTCTGATATGCGTAACATATTGGAGAAGAAAGTATGAATGCTCCTTTACTTGTTTCTTTTAGAATGAGGAAAATATCTTCACTTGCTCCTGACTAGAATAACTGGTGTTCTTAGTATAGTCCCTTTTTTCCAAAACAGAATTGTTCCTTTGCATTGACACATTTTATCAGATGGTTTGAAATATGATTCTAAGATTCCCTCTACAAAAGTTTAAAAGAATTAAAAAATTACCATCACATAATGTCTCCTGTGTTAGAGACAATACTATATTTAATTTCAATTTCTCCTTCTGGACATACAGAAGACTCACTTTCTACCTAATTATACTTAAGTGGAATGGCGTACTACCTCTGGTTAATAATAAGTGAGCTGAAGTGGTATATTTTACATTTTGGCTGAGCCACAGAAAAGTCTCTTTATTGTTTTTCCCCCTTTTTGATGATGAGAAAAGTATCATATTCCGAAGGGTGGATCTCAAAATGGTGAAGCCTCCATCATACTGAAGCCCTGAGTGACCATATGACATAGGTACATACACTAGCATGCAGTGAATATATATGTTGAAATCGTACAACATTTATCACATTATGCTACTAATGTTTAGGCGTTAATTGTTGCTTTACCTTAAACCTAACCTAACCTGACCAATAATATATCTGTTTGAAGAGATATTGATGTAAAAATTAATATTCGATTAAGATTAAGATGGCAACAGCAAGCAATCAGTGTCTTAAGTCTCTTAGGATTCTGAAATAATATTTCAGTGTAGTGAAATATTATTTCAGAATCCTAAGAGACTTATTTTTGTTTCCTAGTTTGGTTTACCTTTTGTTCTTTCATTTTCATTTAAACAGACTTGATGTTTGGGTTCCTTCCTTTTGCAGAGAGATGTGGCAATATATATTAATGTGGGCTCTTCTTTTGAGCTTATTGTTTATAGCCCATTATCTCTTACAGTATTAGAAAAATGAGATTTAAGAAATGTCGGGCTTTCTCTTGTACACTGAATGGAGGGAGACAAAGTGAGAACGATAGACATTGGTATGTTCTAGAAAAGGATCTCAGCTCCTTATTCTCAGGCAGTCACAAGAGGCTGAACAAAAGACCAAAATATATATATATATATATATATATATATATATACAGTAAGAATAGAAAAATGGGGCCTACAGAGACTTCTCTGCCACAGAGAAGCAAGGTGATCCGTAAGTCACCATGGCTTGTAGCCTTAAACGGCCTTGTAATAGAAGTAAGACCCAATACACATTAAAAGGATTGGAGGATAGAATAATGTCTTATGATGAACTGTCTATATTACTGTTAGCAAATGTCATACAGAATATTGGCTAACCCTGGAGCCACATGTGTGGATTAATGACTAAAACCAGATAAAAACAATTATCAGATTAGAAGAGAGAGTGGTCAGTTGCCATAGCTGGTCTTCTCAATATTTCTGTAGCTCAAACAGATAATACGAATTATGAAAAGAGGAAAATCCACAAATTGGCACACTGAATTTAAATGCTTCCTACTCTGAAGGACTTCGGGTTTAAAATAGAAATTATAGTTGAAATATTTTAACATATACTTATTGAACTCTACAGTTGTGGACTGAAGTTCCATCCCTGTTATAATAACAAAGAAAGAAAGTGAAAATAAAAATTATAATCCAAGCTTATAAATCACTCTATGGTTTATCTATAACTTATTTATAGCTAAATATGTAAAGATTTCCAACATCCAAAGTTAAAGGTGTTCAGTTAAAGATGTTCAATTTTGTGGACTTCCAGTCAAAGGTATATTCCCTATTCCTATATTCTATGTTAATTCAAATGGCATAAATCTCAAGATAAATAAACAGTTATCTCAATCTAACCAAAGGTCAAAAAATAGTAAAAGCTAAATAGTAAATATTTTAGGACTTATAGGCCATATGCTATATCTGCAACTACTTTATTCTACTATTACAGCATGAAAGCAGCCATAGATAATTCCAAAATGAAAATGTGTGGTGGTATTCCAATAAAAATTCATCTATAGAAACAGGCAATGGGCTGGATTTGGCCAATGGGCCAGTTTTCCCATCGCTAGTCTTGACTACTGTTAAATTCTACTGAGTTAAAATTATGTTCCAAAGCATAGATGTGGGTATTAAAAAAAAAAAAAAATCTATGGGATAATTTTTCTTTATTCAAAAAAATATTTTAATATGTCTTTCTTTCATGCATGTATTCATAAAATGTAAGTTGGCTTTGTTTGTTGACAAATAATAATTCCAAAAAAATCTCCAAAGTTTAGATAAAATAATTTTATGACTAAGAAACTGGAATGGATAATGAGTGCATGTGTTTTTAAGGGAACTGGCAATTGACAAGCAACTTCTATAAATTGACAGGAAAGAAGGTAACAGAAAATACAAATATGTCACATTGAGGTACCTTTTGAAATATCGTAAAACTTAGGTATTTCTTTTTTATCATTTTAACCCTACATATGTGTGCTTTTACATTATTGCTAGCAGGGATATTTAATCTCCCTGAAATGCTGAATCTGGCCCAAACTTCATTACATTTCACAAGTAATAATCTATTGTCCAAAATATAAATCTTTTACAAAGTCAACAGTATTCCTAATGAGCTGTTAATGAGCTGCCAATTTGTAATATATGCTAAAGAGCTCATAGTCACTGAGGAATTCTAGAAGCATAAATATGTTACATCCCAACAAACCATGATGAAAGGAATTATTCCAAGATTTATAATTACTCTTAAATTATACTGACTTTTTGTGTCATTTCTCAATTGCTAGTTTTTGTGTGTTTTTTTAAATTTATCGGGGTGACAATTGTTAGTAAAATTACATAGATTTCAGGTGTACAATTCTGTATTACATCATCTATAAATCCCATTGTGTGTTCACCACCCAGAGTCAGTTCTCCATCCATCACCATATATTTGATCCCCCTTACCCTCATCTCCCACCCCCCACCCCCCTTACCCTCTGAACCACTAAACTATTGCCTGTGTCTATGAGTTTCTGTTTCTCATTTGTTTGTCTATTGGGTTGTTTGTTTTTTTTGTTGTTGAGTTGCATGAGTTCCTTGTATATTCTGGATATTAGCCCCTTATCAGAGGCACTATTAATAGTTTATGAAGATACGTTTATAATCCTCATTATTTTTCATTACACAGTGTGACTATTTCTCATGAGTTATTATTTAAATAAGCACAGTGATCAAGGCAGTAATCATTCTGATGGAACAGCTCATTCTTGAAGTGGAGCTATTCATCCCATTCACTGCCTCCCCTCAGATGTACCAAATTGTGGGTGACTGAAGTGCTCTTCCAATACATAAAGTTAGAACTGTAGAACAAGAGGGAAGGGAGAAACTAGAATTTTCCAGTGAGAGCACTCTCCAGTGTGCAGTGAGTCCTGTTGCATTTCCACAACAAGTCTGCCTGTGCAGGTAGATTTCCCTGAACCATGAATCAAGTAGACAGGAGATTAAACTGTTTTTCTAGTATCTGTTTCAAGAGGTTCCCTTCTGGGAAAGAGAGGACTCAATACATCTCTCATCCTCAGTCCAAACACAAAGCTAAATTCTGAATGAATAAAAATAGGATATTTTAAATGCATACTTCAGCTCTAAAACAACAAAGAGAATTCCCACATGGTAGAAATGAAGAAGGAAAAGATACCATTATAGAGCAGAAAATAAGCGACAAAGCTTTAGGGAGTATTAAAATGGGCTATTTCTTCTGGGCAGGACTTTGGTTAATAAATAAATTAGGATACTATGTGAAAAATCTCCTCTACAGTTTGGAGCTAAAAATTCAGGGAAGGGTAGATCGAGATCATTTCATGCTTTGGCCACCGTAATTAAAGCTGCAATGAACTTTGGAACACATGTGTCTTTACATATAAATATTTTCAGAATTTTTGGGTAGATAACCAGGAGAAGGATTGCTGGGTCATATGGTAATTCTATTCGTAATTTTTTGAAGAACCTCCACACTGCCTTCCATAGCAGCTGCACCAGTCTGCATTCCCACCAACAGTGTATGAGGGTTCCCTTTTCTCCACAGCCTCTCCAACACTTTTTACTATTTGTCTTGTTGATGATAGCCATTCTAACTGGGGTAAAGTGATATCTCTTTGTGGTTTTTATCTGCATTTCTCTGATGATTAGAGATGTTGAGCATTTTTCATATGTCTATTTGCCATTTGTGTGTCCTCTTTGAAGAAATGTCTCTTCAGGTCCTCTGCCCATTTCTCAATGGAATACTATTTGGCAGTAAGGGAAGATGAAATAGGCCCATTTGTGACAACATGGATGGATATTGAGATTATAATGCTAAGCAAAATAAGTCAGACAGAAAAAGCAGAGAAAGGTATGATTTCACTTATATGTGATATATGAATCAAAAGCAACAAAAGAACAAGGCAAACAAATGAGAAACAAAAACTCATAGACATAGACAATAGTTTAGTGATTACCAGAGTGTAAGGGGGGAGGGGGGTGGTAGATGAGGGTAAAGGGGGATCAAATATATGGTGATGGACGGAGAACTGACTCGGTGGTGAACACAAAATGTGATTTATAGATGGTATAATACAGAGTTGTACACCTGAAATCTATGTAACTTTACAAACAATTGCCACCTCAATAAACTTTAGTTTAAAAAAAATGATAGTTTCATGTAAGAGCATTTAAAAGAATGTCAGCCTATCTCAGCTACGGAGGTCCCTCCCAAAAAAGAGTGAGAGGTTACAGCTCACATCAGCCTTCTCAGCCCAGGGTTCGAGTGGCAGGAAGAGAAGTCCTCATAACTTCTGGCTATGAAAACTAGCAGAGATTGTGGCTGAGAGAGACAGAGGGCTGCTGGAGTCCCAGATGTTCCCCTTGAATGGCCCATGCATGGACTTGCTCATTGACAGACTCACTCATTTTGAGCTCCAGCACTGGGGGAGAAGCTTGAAAGGTACCAGGGATAGATAGATAGATAGATAGATAGATAGATAGATAGATAGATAGATAGATAGATAGATAGATAGATGATAGATAGATAGATAGATAGATAGATAGATAGATAGATAGATAGATAGATAGATGAAGGAATTGAATTGTCTGGCTACAGGTTGAGGACTGGCAGGGCAGCCTTTTCCTTGACAGAAATGCTGGCAAGAGTCATTGTTCCTTTGTTGAGCCTTTCCATCACCCAATCTGCACATGCAGGCAGGTGCCATAAGTGAGTCTACATCAACCTGGCTAAAACAATTTTTCCTGTCATAGTGATTCCCTGAGACACCACCCCACCCAACATGGTGGTACACTCAAGCTGCTCTTAGTGGCTTTTCCATACAAACAGCCTGTCTTGGCTCATGCTGCAGACATTCCAAAATTTTCTCAAAGATTCACAAACCCCAAACAAGCAGCATCTATCATCAGTGTGTCTTGTACCTCTTGCTAAGCAGTCCTAAGCCTGGCATTAGTGGCAGCCAGCCTCAGTTCACAGCCTAGCCTCTCCTGGGCACCTCTAAGTCTGGCTTAAATGAAAACCACCTACAGCTCACTTTGTAGCTCATACTGAGTGGCCCTGGGCAGGGCACAGGGAACCCCTTCCAAGAGGCTCCAGAACTGATACACTTGGTAGCCAGCTTTAGACCATACCAGAGCACCACCCAACCACCTCTATAAATGACACACCCTAAGGGCAGAGTCAACAGGTACCTGCAAATCCTGCTCCATAGGGTCAGTCATTGCACAACAGCTCCTCTATTATAGTCACAGCTAGTCCTCACAACTGCTCAGACTGACGTTCAGTTCCTCCCATTGATGTGCCAATGTTATTCAAGGCTTAGCTACAACAAGAAGGCACACACAACCTACATAAGGGACACACCTGAAGCACCGGTGACCAGGGACACTGCGCTACTGATGCCCACAACACAACTACTACATAAGTCCATCTACCAAGATTAGGACACAGCAGCTCTACCTAATACATAGAAACAATCACAGGGAAGCAGCTAAAATGAGGAGATAAAGAAACATGCCCCAAATAAAAGAACAGAAGCTAAGTTCCAGCAAAAGAACTAAACAAAATGGAGACAAGCAATTTACCAGATGCACAGTTCAAAGCAATGGTTATATGGATTCTCAATGATCTCGGTGAAAACTTCAATTAAGGAATAGGAAAAAAAAAAAACAGTCAGAAATGAAGAATTCATTAGAGGGAATCAACAGTAAATTAGATAAAGAAAAGGATCAAATCAGCAATTTGGAAGAGAAGGTAGCAGAAAATACCCAATAATAACTGCAAAAAGAATCCAAAAAATAAGGGTAGTTTAAGAGGCCTCTGGGACAACATCAAGTGCACCAACATTTGCATTATAGGGGTATCAGAAGGAGAAGAGAGAAATGATCTCACTTATATGTGGAATTGAAAGAACAGAATTAACAAACAAATAAAACAGAAAGGGACTCAGAGATATAGGGAAAAAAATAACCTGTACATAATTAGTAAAGTATACAATATAAAAATAGAGTGGTATTTCAGGCAAAGGAAACATGCAACTTCCCTGATATCTGTAGCACGCGAAGCTACACAAGTAGATAATTCAGAGGACAAAAAGAATTTCATACTTGTAGATAAGAAAGTCTTCTGAAGATTACTTCACAATCTAAGTTACAAAGCAAATAAGGAAACAATATCCATGAAAGACAATTGTTAGATGATATGAGATTTGCCACCTAAGAAACAGGTACTATAGTAACATGAGAGATACCTTCAAATATGTGTATTAATGTGTTCAAAGAAACAAATTTATAAAATAGTATTGATAAAGCAAGAGTAATGCATTTTGAAAAAGACGCGGAACTGAAAAGGAGCAAACAGTAAGTCTTATAAAAAATTCTAACTGAAATAAGTATTAAACTTTGGGTAAATTGTGCACAAAGCTGAAAAGAAGAAACCATCCAAGGATGGCATAAGAGCTAACATGTGACCATCAAGAAATTACTTAATCTCTGTTTTTTAGATTCCAATATGATTCTTGGGAGTTAAAAGTAAAGTACTTACACGGTTCTGGCACATATTTAGTGTACAAAAACCATAGCTGTTATTGCTATGTTACTATTATCAAAATGTGTTGCAAAATATAAAAGAATGGTAAGTGAAGGATAGAACGAGAAGGTCCTACATTAATCTACAATGAGTTCTATAAGGATATGATAGAAAAAAATAGAGGCAAGACAATATTTGAAGTGATTATGGCTGAAAATTTTTCAGAACAAATGATATAAATCTTAAGACTGAAGAAACATTAAATTAAACAAATTATTGTTTCAATGCAGAATGGCAAAGATAAAGAGACAAAGATATTATAAATATATACTAAATACAGAGGAATTACAATTAGAGTTTATGTTGGCTTTTTGAATGCTAAAGGAAAGTGGAATTTTTCAATTGTTGAAATACAATAGAATTAAATATTAAAGTTTTCTAATCTGTTCTAAATTTTGTTTGTCTTTTTTTTTTTTTTTAATTTGTAAAAGTGATATTTAATCAGTCTGGTCATCTTTTATAGTTTTCCCTTCCCTGAGAAATATTTTCACACTTGCCTTAGTTATGTGATAATCTGTGTTTCATAATTCCATTATCTGAGATGCTTATGGGTCTTTTTCTGTTGTGTGTTGTTTCTGTTAGATGCCCCTCAGTTTGCATTATCTTTCCAGGTATTTGGGGGGAAATATATATATATATATATATATATATATATATATATAAAATTACACCCTAGGTTTTATTTTTCTCTCACAGATGCTTTCTGTTTGCTCCCGCTCAGGTGCTTAGAGGCACCAGCAATTATAGATCAACTTGACAGGATACCAGCATATCTATTTTTCCTGAAGAAGCCTGATTTATGCCTGTCTTCCTGGCATTCTATTTGGTTTAGTATTTGCACAATTTTTAAAAAATAAATAATTGTCAAAAATGTTGCATTAAAATAAGCCATGATGATTTGGTTAAATCTCTGCTCTTACTGATCGATGCTCTATAAGGCCATGATAGTTTCAAATACTGAGAAGTTTAAGCAAATTCTCCTAAGAGTGCTGTAGAGTTAAAATGAGAATGACATATTCACGTTTCTAAGATCTTTGTTGGAAGTACAGAGGGAGACTTAGGAATTATCTTGTTCAGTGCTAAATGTATCCATAACTAGAAACAGCAGATCTAAGATAGCTGTGAATCAAATCAATGTTTGATCCTATGAGTTGCTAAATTATGAATTACATAAGTAGAATTCACAGCATTTCCAGGACACTTATGTAAAATCTGGGGGCACTGAGCAGAAAGCATTGGGTCTGTGACAGTAGAAAGTATCCTCATTTATGAAGTGGAAATGTATAAGATGAATGAGAGAGACCCTGATGGACTGAGTCTCCCTGATAGCTGGGCCAGTTACTCTTCCTTTTTGTATCGAGTCTGTTAATGCTTTTCCTGAACATCGCACCAGAGGAAGTTACTTATTTCAACTTAGCTAATTCAACTCAAGTGTCACCCATGACTAACCTCATTTTCTCAAATTTGTAGTCAGATCCCAGCACATTTGAAATTACATGTTCTTGCCTCAGATGTATTCACAACAACTCTCCCTCTCTGCTACAATATAGACCTCAGAGTTCATGATCAGATGACCCTACAACAGGGTATGTTTCTTACCCATTGGAGTGACAAGCTTATGCTGATATGTCCCAAAGTACAAGGAGTGACAGACAGTCTAGATGCCAGAGACACATGTGTGCCAAAGTGTAGGACCAAAACCCCACATAAATACAATTGTTTCTTTCCTCAATAGAATTTCTGAGGGCCCAATGATTTGTTGAGGTAACTCCTATACAACGTGAGGAAAAAAATACTACACTTTGCATAGTCCCAACTTCATATGTGAGTTGTTATAGTCTATTTAGTTGGTGTTTTAGAGGCCGCTGTGTTGATAGGGATCTAAATTTATAAAAGTTTCTCTAGGCTGCAGGGCAAGGAATTCTGCAACCTGGCATTAAGACACAGAAAATCAACGCAGGATGGTATGCCTTTCTTACAGATGTTTTGCAGTGAGCCACTATAAAATGATAATGAAATTCCTCAGCATATTTTTTGGAAAAAATCATATACTCTTTTTTATTTATTTATTTATTTATTTTATTTTCCCTTTTTAACTAAAATTTATTGGCGTGACACTTAGCGAAACTACATAGGTTTCAAGTGTACAATTCTATAATTCATCATCTATATATTGCATTATGTCTTCATCACCCAGAGTCAGTTCTCCTTCCATCACCATATATTTGATCCCATTTACCCTCATCACCACTCCCCTACCCCCTTACCCTCTGGTAACCACTAAACTGCTGTCTCTGTCTGTGAGTTTTTGTTTCTTTATTTGTTTATCTTGTTCCTTTGTTGTGTTCAGTTTTTTGTGTTTTTTTTGCTTATTTTTTATTTCAGGTGCACAAAACAATGTAATAGTTAGACGTTTATCATTTATATCCCTCACACTTTGTCAACCGATATCAGCCTCCTGCCATCCACTATCCGTCTGACATCGCACACAGCCATTACATTTCCACTGTCTCTATTCCTAATGCTGCACTCCGCTTCTTGTAACCATATAAACTTGTAGTTGACATTCATTATTGTTCAGCTTCAGCTTCAGGTGTACAGTGCCGTGATCAGGCATCTACATCTTCCCTGAGGTGGTCTCCCTAATGAGACAAGTGTTCATCGGATACTCTAGAAAATCTTTACAACATTATTGATTACATTCCCCAAATTAACTTTTGTAAGCCCATGGAAATCTTGTGGTTACTGACTGTGCTTTCTAATCCCCTCACCTTCTCCCTTATCCCCACCCCCTCTCCCATCTAGCAACCCTCAGTTTTTCCTCTATGTATCTGAACTGTTTCTGATTAGTTCATTCATTTATTTTTTTTCTTTAGATTCCACATATAAGTGAGATCATATGGTATTTGTCTTTCTCTGTCTGACTTGTTTCACTTAACATAATGTTCTCTAGGTCTTTCCATGTTGTTGCAAATGGTAAGATTCCTTTCTTCTTTATGGCTGCATAATACTCCATTGTATAAATGTACCACAGTTTCTTAGTCCAGTTGTCTACCGATGGGCATTTTGGTTGTTCCATGTTTTGGCTATTGTGTATAGTGCTGCAATAAACATAAGGGTGCATACATTTTTTTTTTTTTTTTAATTAGAGTTTTGGATTTCTCCAGATAGATACCTAGGAGTGGAATTGCTAGATCATAGGGTAGTTCTATTTTCAGATTTCTGAGATAGCTCCATACTGTTTTCCATAGTGGCTGCACCAATCTGCAATCCCACCAACAGTGCACAAGGATTCCCTTTTCTCCACATCATCGCCAGCACTTGTTGTTTGTAGATTTATTGATGATAGACATTTTTACTGGGGTGAGGTGGTATCTCATTGTGTTTTTTATTTGCATTTCTCTGATGGTTAATGAGGTTGAGCATTTTTTCATGTGTCTATTTGCCATCTGTACGTCCTTTTCAGAAAAATGTCTCTTCATGTCCTCTGCCCATTTTTTAATTGGGTTGTTTGTTTTTTTGGAGTTGAGTTGAGTGAGTTTTTTATAAATTTGTGATATTAACCCCTTATCGGATATATCATTGGCAAATATCTTTTCCCATTCAGTAGGATCTCTTTTTGTTTTATTGATAGTTTCCTTTGCTGTGAAAAAAACGTTTTAGCCGTTTTAGTTTGATGTAATCCCACATGTTTATTTTTTCTCTTACTTCCCTTGCCCGAGCGGATATATCAGTAAAAATCTTACTCTGGGTAATGTCTGTAAAGTTTCTTCCTATATTTTCTTCTTGGACTTTTCAAAAAACATATACTCTTAAGTAAATAAATATTTCTAGTGTGCACTCAAGTTTATGTGAAAATATACTAATTAAATTTTATTAATAATAATCAAATTTGAAACATTCTAAGTGTATAAAATATCTATATAATTATATTATAAAATAACAGTATATAACAATTATCTATCTATCTATCATCTATCTGTTTATCTAGCATCTTTCTATTGCCAAATCTTATTCAATCACATAGGATGATAGTCCTAAATTTGGGGGGATAATGTCATATAGCAATATCATATATAGTATAATATTGGTTTTAATGTAATAACTGGCACATATTAGGTATTCAATAATGGTTACCTCCTTGATGGATTAAACAACAAGACATTTATTGCACTAAAGCAATCAAAGTGTACACTCTTGCTCACACATAAATTTCCCTCACTTATGTCACCCTAGTTTTCCTTTCCAGAGAACAAGTTTTGTTGAGTATGTGATTTTTGTTTTTTAATATAAGAGAGCATATTTCCTGTCTTATGTTCCTCACATCATATTTGCTCTTTCCACCCACTGCAATCTGGTTTTCACTTCTATATTCCACTAAAATATGCTGGTAAAGATGTAAAATGATCTTTCAATGGCTACATCCAAGAAACAGTCTCACAGTAATTGCTGCCTGTCCCATTTCAGTCTGTGGTTCCCCCTCAGTCTGTTCCTTCCTTTTTCAGCACCAAATGTTTGCTTTTTCACCTCTAAGGCCATCTCTGCTCTATGGTCTTTATTTGCCTCTCTTCCTGATGGTTTTCTCCCTCCAAGTTTTTATCACTACTATTTCTACCATTTCAAACACGGGGTAATTCTCAACTTACATTTCCACTAAGTGCACTTTTAGAAGAGTTCTGATCTAATCTATTCACTTTGTTATCTTCTCCCTATTCTCAATCTTGCCCCATCTTCTGTATTTCTGATCTTAGTTCCTGATACCTTCCTCCCTTCACATGCAAATGGGGAAAAAAAGAGTAATCTCACTCTCACCATCTCTCAAGACCACACAAGGTATTTTTATTTCACTTCATTAACATCTCCGTTTCATCTCATCCTCCCTATTTCCATGGTTTCTACATGAAATTTAAACCCTAATATCCTACTTTAAATTTAAATCCTTTCTCTGGATTATTGCAATAGCCTCTTGATTGGAAGAATTATCTTCTATTTGACTACACTGGGATTCATGCTACAATTACTAGTGTAGAAACATCACAAATGCTAAATGAGTTTGACATTACCTGACATTCCATTAATCTGAGAATGCTGTTACTGACTTTTTTAATCCCATTAAAGTTTACTGGGGTGACAATTTTTAGTAAAGTTATAGAGATTTCAGGTGTCATCTATAAATCCCATTGTGTGTTCACCACCCAGAGTCAGTTCTCCTTCCATCACCATATGTTTGATCCCCTTTACCCTCATTTACCACCCCCACCACCCTTACTATCTGGTAACCACTAAACTATTGTCTGTGTCTATGAGTTTTTGTTTCTCATTTGTTTGTCTTGTTCTTTTGTTGTTTTTGGTTTATATACCACATATCAGTGAAATCACATGGTTCTCTGCTTTTTCTGTCTGACTTATTTTGCTTAGCATCATAATCTCAAGATCCATCCATGTCGTCACACATGGTCCTATATCACCTTTTCTTACTGCCTAATAGTATTCCATTGTGTATATATACCACAACTTCTTTATCCATACATCTGTCGAAGAACATTTTGGTTGTTTCCATGTCTTGGCCACCATAAACAAAGCTGCAATGAACATTGGAGCACACGTGTCTTTATGCTGAACTTTCTTACCAGAACTCACAAGAATCTGTCTACCTTTTTAGATTAAATTTCATGATGTTTTCTTCAAAACTGCTTGTAGTATTTCTTATGCAGATTTAATTTCCACACTGCCCTGCCTATATATGCTAAAACTTCTGTTTGAAAAACCACTGTACCCTGCTCTGTTCTCTCTTTACTTTGTCATTTTAATGGCACTTTTCCTATGTCATAGGGAACTGCTTTTCTCACATGATTTTATAAGTGCTTACTATGTTGATGTTTGGGTTGACTGTTTCCTCATGATACTTAAAAAACATCTTAAATTCCTAGGAAAATTGTCCCTAAATCACATGCAGAATTAATCTTTAGTCATTTTTCTTATCTATAATATCTAGATTGGTTGGTCTAGATAAGAAGTGGCATGTTCTCCCTCTTGCCTCTTTACCTGTTTCTTTTCATGAAGTCAATCCTGAATTCAATTGCAAATTAGTACCCTTTTCCTACTTGAATTTATATTAGAAATTCTAGCCTCCTGGAACCAGAAGATTATCATAACCCAGTAATGATAATGATCTCAAATATTTCCTCTTTGATATACAGATACACATACACAGACACTTTAACACACACACACACACACACACACACACACACACACACACACACACACTAGCACAAACATACAGCCAATAGAAATCTATATGACTTAGGATTTGTTGTAAAATTCAAAGGAGAAAGTAATGTCATCTGTTATTCAGTGAAAATAAAACAAAACAAACTGTATCATACTCAATGGAAATAGAGCATGTTAAAGTATCTCATCAGGAGTTTTGTTTTCTTATTTATCAATGTTCCCTATTATTATATAAACTCATATAAGGTCTCTCCACACCAGTCTATATGTATAAAAGCCTAGAAAGTTTATTTTTCACATCTTAAACTTAATAGAGACATAATATGATTTCTTGAAGATGACTGAAAACATCCTGAACTAAAATTATGCATTTTATTTTATTGTATAAGCATATGAGGTTAAAAAGTCTCGAGAAGCTGACAAGTCAAGGTTAAACTGTAGCATTCCCTACTGAACTTAACAACAACAAAAAATTCACAGACTGGCAAAAATATTAGGACACATTCAAAAAGAAGATCAATCTAGCCTCATTTCTGTACATAAACCAAAGAAAAGAATACTGTTCCACAACAAAAATAATCTAATATGCTTTTTTCTGTTGGCTCACTGAGTGACCCCTTACGTTTACAAAATACTCATTCAGTATTTTATTCCTTTCACTTTCTAGATAAAAATCTTTAAGGTCAATCATCAAATTGCCCCTGCTTCCTGACAGCACCCAATCCAGAACCCACCCTCCCTCCCTTAAACCCTTTCTCAAATTCTCCTTTAAATCACCCAGGACAATCTCAAAAACTGTAGAAAGGCTTTCATAGATACCTTTTACAGGGAAACTCCAAAGTTCCCCACAGAGTGTGGTGTTCTTGATGAAGCAATTAATAAATCCCATCCTATTATAGATATGTTCTAGGTGCTTTTTTTCACTGGGATTAATCAATTACCATTGCACATAAAACAACAATGGCTATAAAATATCGTCTGGTATAACTATCCAGATTTATCTTATAATAACTATCTAATGATAAATTCTAGCCAATTCAGTGATGGCAAAACGAATGGCCCATTAGAGTCACCTGGACATTTTTATTTTGTGTTGAGTGAGGCATGATTATGGTCACTTAAAATTTTTTCTTTCAGATAATACTAATTAATATATGGAAAAGACTAACTCAGTAACTGGTTTAAAGAGAATGATTCCAGTTTAGTTTATATCATTACCCTTCCAAGATTTGCCTTCCAGTTCTGTACATTTCATGGCACCTTGCACTGAGACTTAAGATTATTGCTGTTAGGATTCTTCGCTAAAGGCAGGAATTTCTTTGCCTGTACAATTGCTGAAAATATTCTAAAGGAGTTTTTACATACTGTGTCTCTATCAGATGGTTTCTATAGAAGGCTTGGCTTCCGTTCAATATTTTCTTTAACACTCTGAAGGCCAACTGTGATAGAACGACAGAACTGTCTCTTCATCTTAATCAATTTGTTTTCCATTGTTGGCTGCATTATTTCTGATCCCCTCAGCATTCCCTGTCTCCTCTAGGCATAGGAGGAGCAATTTCTCCCTGATTTGTGTGAAAAGTAATTTCTTGAAAATATTTGCTTGGCGCAAGAGTAATTGCAGTTTAAAAGGTTAAAAATAATTGCAAAAACTTCAATTACTTTTACACCAACCTAATATGTCTCTTCCTGTTTGGGCCCATTTACCTCTCCTATGTTCAGCCATTAAACATCTCCCTTTCTCAGCAACTCTAAGGCCTTGCTTGCTGTTTAATGAGCTGGTGTCTGATGAATTTTACTCTGTGGATGCTCTTCAGTTTACCATTACGAGGTATATTACAGCAGCTTCACACTTTTGGCTTTCATAAACCAGTATAATCTCATGAAAAGAAAAAAAAAGAACTGACAACTTACTTCCTTTTTAAAGATAATTATGTTTTTCATTAAAATATACTCATTTATTTTTTTTTCCTTTCCCTATCCTACCCCAATTTGTAAATATTTTAGCACAAAGTAATAGTGACTAGTAGTTAGAAGCCACATATAAATTTGATACTAGAACAGTCAACTTAAACCTCCCATATGTTTGAATCTCAAAAATTGTAGTGCATTTTATTTTAAAGAATATACAAATCCTTTTCCACAGGCTATACCTTGATATTGGTGTTTTCAGAGGCTTCAGATACAAAGCCAGTAAATTCCAGTAATAGTTTGGTTTTCTCACCCAACAGGTAGAATCAAAGTAAATCTATTAGAAGTTTATTTGTAGAAGGTGAAAGTCCAACATTATGGTTAATGCTATTCAAAAATCCAGTTTAAAACTACAACATTGAGGATAAAATATATACTTTTTTGCAGAGATAATGCAAATATAAATTTCGTGGAACATCTTGAAAAAATAGTGTTCTTAAATTAAAAAACGTATAGACGTAAATGTACTAAAATTTGCAAGCCAGAAGTTATTACATTTAAAGCATTGCAATGTAGTCTGATAAAAACAAGAAATTAATTAAAATCAAAAGTTTAGAGTTCTAATTGTATCCAGGGTTTAATTTTGAAATTCAGAATTTCACATAATTCAACCTGTAAAATATTTTATTTTTATGAATATTCTCTTTTTAATAGGATGCATACATACTCAACACTGATGAACCAAAACTGAAAAGGCCTATAATTTTGCCAATTTGACAAAACATTTAATAATTATAAAGAGGTAACTTACTGATAAATTTTGATTTGTGAAAGTATTTGTTGAAAAAGGTATTCTAAATAGAGTCAAGAAGAAAGTTATCTGTAAAATTATTTTGCCTAAACATAGAATTAAAGTTTGATGTGGCTAAGTATTAAAGTGTGTGAATGTGTATTAAGAATATTTTATTTATGCTTGTTTTTCATGATATGGTAATTTTTAAATTAAATTTATTGGGTGACAAAGGTTAGTAAAATTATATAGGTTTTAAGTGTACATTTGTATAACACCTCATCTATATATTACTTTGTGTGCTCACCACCCAGAGTCAGTTCTTCCATCACCACATATTTGACCCTTATTTACCCTCTTCTACCCCATCTCCCTTTACCCTCTGGTAACCACTAAGCTGTTCTCCTTGCCTATGAATTTGTTTTTGTTTATATCTCGTATTTTTTTGTTGCTTTCAATTTTATATCCCACATGACTGAATTCATATCGTTCTCTACTTTTTCGGTCTGACTTATTTCACTTAGCATAATAATCTCAAAATGTGTCCATGTTGTCTCAAATGGCAGTATTTCATCTTTTCTTGTGGCAAAGTAGTATTCCATTGTTTGTGTGTGTGTGTGTGTGTGTATATATATATATATATATATATATATATATATATATATATATATATATCGCATCTTATTTATCCAATCATCTTCAAAGGACACTTTGGTTGTTTCCATGCCTTGGCAATCATAAATAATGCTGCATAAACATAGGAGTACATATATCTTTACAGGTAAATATTTTCAGATGTTTTGGGTAGATATCCAGGAGAAGGATTGCTGGGTCATATGGTAATTCTGTTTTTAATTTTTTGAGGAACCTCCGTACTGCCTTACACAGTGGCTGCACCAAGCTGCATTCCTACCGACAGTATATGAGGATTTCTTTTTCTACACAGCCTCTCCAACACTTGTTACCATTTGTCCTATTTATGATAGCCATTCTAAACAGTGTGAAGTGATATCTCATCACAGTTTTCATTTGCATTTCCCTAATAGCTAGTGAAGTTGAACACTTTTTCATATATCTGTTGGCTATTTGCATGTCTTCTTGGGAGAAGTGTCTGTTCAGGTCCTCTGTCCATTTTTTAACTCATTGGTTTTTGGTTTTTTTGTTTGTTTGTTTGTTTGTTATTGTTGTTGTTGTTGTTGAGTTGTATGAGTTCTTTATGTACTTTGGATATTAGCCCCTTATTGGAGACATTGTTTGCAAACATCTTCCTCCATTTTGTTGGTTGCCTCTTTGTTTTGTTGATGCTTTCTTTTGTTGTGCAGAAGTTTTTAGTTTTATATAGTACCATTCATTTATTTTAGCTTTTACTTTCCCTACATTAGAGTTCAAATTCATAAAATCCTCTTTGAACCCAAGGTCCATCAGTTTAGTACCTATGCTTTCTTCTGTGCAGTTTATTGTTTCAGGTCTTGTGTTCAGGTTTTGATCCATATTGGGTCAATTTGGTATATGGTGACAGATAGCAGTCTAGTTTCATTCTTCTGCATGTGCCTTTCCAATTTTCTCAGCACCATTTATTGAAGAAGGTTTCTTTTCTCCCCTGTATGTTTTTGGCTCCTTTGTGGAAAATTATCTGCTCATATATGTGGGTTTATTTCAGCATTCTTTATTCTATTCCATTGGTCTGTGTGTCTTTTTTTCTGCCAATACCATACCGTTTTGATTATTGTTGCCCTGTTGTACAAGCTGAAGTCAGGGAGTGTGATACCTCCAGACTTGTTCTTTCTTCTTAGGATTGTTTTGGTTATTCAGGGTTCTTTTTTGGTTCCATACAAATCTGATGATTTTTCATTCTATTTCTTTAAAAAATACCATTGGGATTTTTATGGGGGATTGCTTTGGGTATATGACCATTTTAACTATGTTGAATTTTCCAATCCATGAACATGGAATATATTTCCACTTTCCTGTGTCTTTTTCAATTTCTTTTAAGAATGTCTTATAGTTTTCATTGTATAGTTCCTTCACATCCATTGTTAAGTTTATTCCTAGGTATTTTATTCTTTATTTTGCAGTTGTGAAAGGAATTGTTATTTTTGTTTTTGTTTTCCAATTTTCTGAAAAATCATTTTTAGTATGTAAGAACACAATGGATTTGTGTACATTGATTTTGTACACAGCAACTTTATTGTATTCATTTACATT
The DNA here is from genome assembly GCF_057876585.1 of Rhinolophus sinicus. Lineage (NCBI taxonomy): Eukaryota > Metazoa > Chordata > Mammalia > Chiroptera > Rhinolophidae > Rhinolophus > Rhinolophus sinicus. Next base: position 78,341,936 of record NC_142502.1, on the reverse strand, counting down.
AATTTTTAAATAATAATTTTATACTTTTAAAATAGTTTTTGAGTGAAATATTTTATAGGTATACCATGAATAATGAAAACATATTTGTCAATAACATATTTTAAAAGCTTTACATGTTTTTATTTTCAGTGTTCCCTTAGAGTGTTAAAGCTGTCTCTGTTTGGAAATTATGTATGTGATCACCAAACAGTCTTAAGATTTGAAATTTTCTGTGCATCAAGAAGCCAGGCTTGTTACAGTGTTCATGAGGCCTGGTTTACTTCCAGCTCATTCTTACTCCATCAGATTTCCAACCCCAAACAGCACTGCATGAACAAAGGCCTGGAATCCAACTTCTTTTCATCTGTGTTTAGAGGGGTCATCCACCTTCATTCTCGTGTTTTGTTGGATATTGAATCTCACTATCTTCTTAGCTTCTCGATACTTTTTAAAAGACGTATTTTAAATTATGTCCAGACATCTTTTTATTTTATTTTTTTAATTTTCTTCAGCATGTTTAGTTTGTTGTTCCTAGTCTGCTGTTATGAAATACTTTAGCATTGAAATGGAAACAAAATCATTCAAAACCACACTCACACCAGCACAACTTTCTGTCCTTTGAGTACTATTTTGACATAATTTAAGCCAGGACTCTGATCTTCTGACTCTTTCTTGCTTCAAAATATTGTCTTTAGTTACTGTCACTTTTTTGTTTAATTGGACATTCCTTAGGAAAGTATAGCATTCAGGTATCCCCACTTACATTTGATTCTACATAAATCACAAACGTGTGTATTAATATTCTTCAAGACTGTAGAAATAGGTAAAAATTGCGCATATATATATATATATATATATATATATATATATACACATTTAAATCAAAGTATACAAGTTGTATGGAGAAATATTTATTTTTTATACATTTCGTACAAAGTATCCCAATTTAATCTAAATCATTTGGTGGCAAACTAAGTAAAGCAAAATGTTGTCTATGTGGCCACTTAGAACCTTGCAAAGTGACTAATTCATCAAAATAATGAATATGTAATTCAGAACTCTTCTGTTAATTTCAAATATGTTGTTCTTCTTATAAATTCAAACTTGTCTTAATGAAGTAATTAATCTACAATGACAAACTGCTTTTAAAAGCAGTTAAGTACTAAGAACTGAAAAAAATAATTACTTATGTTTCTTTTTTCTCCCAATAACCTAATTTAACATTTATCAAACAAAAATTAGTGTAATGTAACAAGCTATTTTCTCTCTCAAGTTCTGTTTTCAAAGAAGCCTGGAAGACTCTTTGCTTAAAAAAAAAATTAAATGGATTGCAGTTTTGCAGAATGGTTTAAACCCTTCAATATGACTACATGAAGTATTAATCTTAAAAATAAAGAATATAGAGTAGGCATAAGTACTGCACCTAAATCTATTTAACTACAATCCATTTTTTTTCTTTTATTCTTTTTGTCTCTTCTGGCATAAGGATTGCTTATTTTAGTCACCACTTAGAATATCAGGCATGTAATAAATAATTATGATACTAGGAAAGAAGCTAGAATTTGACCCATATTAAAAACTGCCATTGATCAATAGACTCAAACTCCAATATGATCCAGATGTTGGAATTGGAATTATCAGACAAGGACTGTAAAATATATTCTTAAATAATTTTAAAGAATTTAGCTTACAAAGAAATCTATGCATAATTATATGTGAAATTTTAGTAGAGAGACGAAGACTATAAAAGTGTTGAATTTTAAGAGATTGAAATAGAAATTATTCAAACGCAACCCCCCAAAAAATAAGATACTGATTAAAAAAAAGTTTTTAAGAACTTTGGATATAACATGTTTAATTGGAGTCCTAAGTATTGGAGTAAAGAAGTATGTGATATGGAAGAATAAATTGATGAAGAGATAATGCCAAAAGTTTTATTTTTAATTGATGAAAGACAAAACTGGACAGCTCAAAAAACTCATAGAAACCTAAATAATAGAAATAAAAGACAATCAGGCCTAAATAAGCATATCAGAGTAAAACTGCTAAAAACAACAACAGCATAAAAAAAGGAAAAAAGAGAGAAGAATCTTAAAAGCTGTCAGAGAAAGACTCATTATATACAGAGAAACAATCATCAGAAACAATGTCTTTCAAAAGACAGCGAGATACTATCTTTAAAGCACTGAAAGTAAAAGCAAAATAATTAACCTAGAATTTAATATGGAGTAAAAATTAAGTCCAAAATATATACAAAAAAGGTTTTTCCAAACAGGCAAATGGTAAGAAAATGTATCTTTAGAAGACCGGTACTACAAGAAATATTAACAAAAATATGTAAAGTGGAAGAGAAATTATACCAAATGGAAATCTGTATCTATAGGAAGGAATGAAGAACACCAGAAAAAATAAATACGTGGGCAAAAGTAAAATAAATAAGTTTATCATTATATTTTCTCTTTGTTTTCCCTCTCCATTCCCCTCTCCCTCTCCCTTCTCTTCTCTTCTCTCTCAAGAAGCCAGACACAAAATGTCACATATCTGATTAATACACTTGCATAAAACAGAGAAAATACAGAACACAGATTTTTTTTCAGGGTGTAGAGAGAGGGGCAGAATGGGGAGAAAATGCTTCATTGTAAAAAATAAAGGATTTTTACATTGGAGTGATGGAAATATTTGGAACTAGACTGGAATGGTGGTTTGTACAATGTGAATGCAACTGATGTCACTGATTGATTGTACATTAAAAAAATGTTAAAATGGAAAGTGTTATATATATATATATATATATATATATATATATATATATATATATATATATGTATTTGTGTGTATCACAATAAAAATACTTTAAATGTAAAGAACACTTGTTGAATGTAAAAAATTGGGAAAAATATATACCATGAAAACACTAAATATAAGAAATAGGTTGTGATTCTATTAATATCAGAAAAATAGATTTTAAGACAGAGTGTTACCAAAGATAAAGAAAAACATTTCATATTATTCAATAAGGTAAAGGTATCAAGGAAATAATGCAATCTTAAATGCAGATTCAAATAATAATTTTTTAAAAGCACAAATTAGAACTAAATGTGAAATTGACAGACTCACAAAATATTTGGGTACTTTAATATGAGTATCTTAGAAGCTGAAAAATTAAGTAAAAATAATATGTAAGGATATAGGTGACTTGGACAGTTGTATGAAACAAAACACTGCAACTAACAATGACAGAGTACACGTTATATTCAAGGGGACACAGATGTATAAATATAATTCAAAAATTGGACCATAAAATTATCATCAATGCATTTCAAAAAATTAAAATCTTCTAGTATGTTTTCTTCTCAGAATAGTTCAGTATAGAAATCAATATAATATTTAGAAATTATGCAATTATTTATTGCCCTCTGTCAATCATCCTTAGATCCTACAAGGAACTAAAAAAAAATAGATTAGAAATTAGTTTTTATTGAATGGAAATAAAATCAAAACTGATAAAAGTTTTTATTTGCATTTGTACTACTGTTTACGGGACTTTTGTTGTTTCCTTTATTCATTGTTTTAATTAATTAATTAATTAACTTGTCCACACTTTGTTTATTTTGACATTCAATATTATTTTATATTAATTTCAGGTGTATAGCATAGTCGTTAGATATTTATACAATTTAAGAAGTGATTCACCTGACTAGTTTAATACCCACCTATCATTATGCATACTTATTACCATATTATTGACTATATTACAATGCTTTAATTTACATCTCCATGACTATTTTGTAACTACCAATTTGTATTTCTTAACCCCTGCATCTTTTTTACCCTGCCCACCAACCCACTCCCATTTATCAACCAGATAAATCTAGTACCCATGTGATACCACAGATAGTTATTACAATATTAACAACTATATTCTTTATGTTATACCCTACATCCCTATATCTACTTTGTAATAACCAAGTTTTACTTCTTAATCACTTCCTGTTTCTTACTGACCTCCCAACCTTCTTCACATTTGGCAACCATCAAATGTTCTCTGTGTCTATGAGTTTGTTTCTGATTTTTTTTAATTTAATTTATTTTATTTTTATTTTGTTCTTTAGATTCCATTTATAAGGGAAATAAATATGTCTTTCTCTGACATACTCAACTTTGCACAATACTTTCCAGGTCCATTCATGCAGCTGCAGATGGCAAGAACCTGTTCCCATCCATAGCCAAGCAATATTCCACTGCATATATGTACCACCTACTCTATCTAGTCATCCATTGAGGGACACTCAGGCTGCCTCCACATCTTGGCCATTGTAAACAATGCTGCAGTGAATATATGGATGCGCACATCCCTTCCCAGTAGCATTTTGGGTTTCTTCAGATAAACACCCACAAGTGGGATTACTGGGTCCTTGTTTGTCTTTTGTTATATATAGCCTTTTAAAGTTTTAAAGTCTATTTTGTCTGGTATAGGTGTTGCTACTTCAGTTTTTTGTTTTGTTTTGTTTTTGTTTCCATTTTCATGAACTGTCTCTTTCTCATCACTTCACTTTCAGTCTGTGTGTATGTCTTTTAATCTGAAGAGAGTCTCTTGCAGGCAGCATATGTAAGGGTAGAAATAACAACTCATAGGTTTGTGGCTCATTTAAACAGGCTAAAAGTACATATAGCACATAGCGATGCAGCACCCCTGCTCTTTCTGCTATGTGAAAGATCATTGTACACCATAAAAATGCAGATACTTAGAACACAAATATTGGGGGTGCCAAAAAAACATATACAAGTGGACACTTTGGTCAACATTGCTTAAGCAGTAGTTCACCATAATCAGAAGTGTCTGAATGCTGATGGTAACCACTTTGAGCACCTCTTGTAATTGCAGAAGTCAAACGTGATTGTATTAATTCATCTTTTGTTATAGGTATATATTGAGTGTTATGATTTTAATAGCTTATTTTTTTTCCTTTTTAAAAATGTGTATACATTCTTTTGGCACCCTCCTTATATAAGCAATCATTTTCAGTTTTACTGTAAAGAAATGTTTTCTGTGAAATTGGCAATTAAATCATAAATGAGTGACAGTTGTGAATTTTCTTTTCCTATCTTTCTCTTTTATTCCCTTTCTCCTTTCCTATGCCCAGTTTTTGTCTTCTTTTCCATTCTGAACTTTCATTGTCTTTCTCTTTGTTTTTCATGTTTTAAAACTATATCCCTATTTAGTTACTTGTTTTTTGAATCCTTGTCTTTATTTTCCATTTATTGGTCACTACTTAACATTCTAATCATTTTATTCAGGAGGAACTGGTTTCAGTTATGAACATTCACCCTAGAGAACATATTCAAATACAATGCCGAAATCGATGAGGATTGACCACGATTTGACAAAGTTTGAGATTCCGCATCTCTAAAGACCATACTCCTTAGAATGAACAAGTGCAAAATCAAATATTCATGAATAGAATTTAACTCCAGTTAGGAAAACAATGTAACTAATAATTTTTTGAAGTGCAACTGAGCATGAGTTTTCTCCAATAAGCATAGTTTTATTATGAATCTTAACTCTGCTATGTTGTATAAGTTTGACTTCAGAGAATTTTCTTATTCTCTCATAGCTTAAAAAAATATTATCTGTGCTATTTCCCTATTTACCTCATAAGATAGTCTGTAAGGATAAAAAGAGATAATAAATAAGAAAGTACTTTATAATCTATAAAGTACTCTACCAATGCACAAAATAAGGTACAAAGTAATGAAATTCTAATAAGTTATTTGGTGCTCTACACATAATTTCCAAGATAACTATGAAGTAATGTATTATTCTTACTGTTGGGCTTACATTTTTTAAAGCTGAGTCAATTTTACATTAAATAAAGGATAGAGTTTTAAATTAGAGAATAGCATTCTACTGGCCTTTTGGTATATTTAACATGAAGTTCTCACTTTCCATAATTGAATTTGTTTCAAATTTGAGACCATATCTTTTTTTATAGCAGACATGTTAAAAGTCCAAGTTATGAGTATACACACAACATATACATAACACATACATACACAATTTATGCAATATCTTCTTAAAACTGAAACTAGTTATATAAATGATGTATATAATACTCAGATGCACTGGAAGGAATGCAATATTAGTATATAGTTTTATTTTTGTTGTTCAGTCATAGTAATGGGTTTAAACAAGCTGTTGATTTTGTGTTATCCAATTCTTTACATATTTGAAAGATGGTAAACTAGTCTGTGGATTGAAAGAGATTTTTTTCTTTGTAATGGTATTTGTTTTGTTCATATATTGAAATCATGAATTTTGATGCACAAAGTTCCATGTATTACAGCAATTGAGGTAAAATGATCACTTTGGAATTGTCAATTGTCAATCAATAAGGGATATATATATATATATATATATATATATATATATATATATATAGCAGTTTTTCAAAATTTTAGCTGTTTCTATATTGACCATATATTTTCCTTGCAAGTGAAGGAGACTGATCACTTGTGTTTTAAAATGATGCACAACTGCAATCTTCATTTGCTCCTTCTCAGTGACTTTTCTCATTATCCTTGACTGTGACTTACTGTTTCCTTAGAACATGTGCTGCAATAAATGGCCTGTTTATTCATAAGAATGCTATGATTCTATGATAGGCAGTCATATCTTGAAGGAAAGCAATTTCACAGATTTTTCTAAAGAATTAAAAATGTGAAAATTGTCAAAACTAACCCTTGTCTCTACTAGTTTTATACAGAAAACATTTCTATGGCTACATTCTGAAAATCTTCAATAGACGCCATGAGAAAGTCTTAACCTCCTTTTTAATACTAACACTAATAATAAGTGACAAGGATAATAATTACACTATTATCAGGATGCTCAGCTCAATACTGCACCAGTTCAAGACCAGAGTATTTTTTTTTAAATAAATTTACTCATCTATGTGTGTATGTGTAATGGCTTTCTTCCAAGGAATACAAAGTCCCACGCTTAACTCCTTCATTTTTTTCCAAAATGTCCCTTTAAAAATACGTCATGGCCAGAGGTGAAAACAAAAATAGAAAGTATGTGCATATCCGCTAACTGAAATATATTGTTTCGACGTGCTGGTGACTGTAACCACTGGTTTGTCTTTCTGTGGCAAGAGTAAGAGAATTGCAGTGTGTTTGTCCTTAATCTGATCTTTTCATTGCTACATAATTGTATATTTGCATGTTGCATACTAAACGCTGAATATAAAGTGACCATTAAATAAAGAATAACACACCACTAGGAATCTCTGAAAAATTAAAAATACGATTTGGATATTTGAACACAGGTAATCAGTTTGGTGACGCCACTGTTAACTTCTGCCAATTTCAAATTATATAATACATAGCCCTTGTTACATAAAGCCACTAAAATTTCAAAAAACTGTATGACTTTTAAGAATATTTAATTTTTGCAATATATGAGTGGTGAGGTGTCTTTAAAGATCTGATCAAGAACACAGGTGGTGGCAGTTTTATCTGATACGTAGGTTTAATTTTTTTTTTCCTGTGTGCATTCAATAATTAATAGATTAAGCTATTGAAATTTCAGAGGTTTTTATATAGAATTGAAGTAAGCTCCTGACTCCCTCCCAGATTCTTAGCGGTCAATAGAATTTCCCTTGCTAATATATCTAGATATTGGTTGATATCTGCCAGGAGAGTAGTTAAACTCTTGGAGCAGCTTCTCAGTGGGGCTATGATTTTTAAGTTACTGTGTAATGGAGTGTGTTACCATTTACCATATGATGAGATAGCTTGTCTGTCAGCCAGGGAACTATTTAAAGTTATATATAGGTCAAATGAGCCACAAAGAGCAAAGGAAGATCAAGAATATTGAATATCTCAAAAACAAAATGATCAAAATATTTTCGGTGCCAGGTGATTTCTTCCAATGTGTGTCTTTAATCCATTGATGAAAATTATTGTGAATCATTTAACTCATTAATGTACTTCCAGGGTATGAATTTTCCATCTTGAATCAACCGTGTGATATACAGAACTTATTTCTACAAATAGTTTTATATATTACTATTGCTGCTTAACTAATGAAAGGTGTTTTAACATTTCCAGTTTCTACTTCTGGGATCAAATTATGTTTTCATCTCATTAAGAATCACTAAATGTTTTTTTCTGAGTTGTTTTTCGCAGCTGAAACTACCATTTATTTACCATTTGCTGTTCAACGATGCTAAATAAATTATATTTTATGACGAAAAAAACATATTTCATCTGTCTTTCCAAAGGCATCTTTACTATTAGAGGCTCTGGTATAGCTCGCAAAACATGATAATGCGTGATATGTGTTTTAAAAAATTAAAACAGGAAATACATTTTTAAAATTTCTATAGTTAAGTAGTCTGAAAATCAGAATTAGGAAATTACATTTTAAAATTATTTAAATGACTCTAACTCTGGATAAGATGAACATTGGTATTTAAGATATTATAAGTATGTCTCTAATTAGAGATTTTCTATTTACCTTGGTACAATTTACCAAAATAAATATTATTCAGTGTCCTTTTTATATTTGGTTATAGAGCTTCTTTTATTGTTAATCATTCCATTAAATTATTTATAACTGTGAGTGTTTTATAGGACACCAACCAATGAATATTTAAAATGAAAAAAAATATATATGAGAAGGTTCTACATAAAAACGGCAAAGAATGCTTAGCAAATGTCCACCAAGATCTGTTGTTTTAAAGAAAAGACCCTTTTCTAGTAAAGAGTGCCAAATCTGCGTTACGGGTTGTGCCAGTCTTGCATTCAGCATTCTGAAAGCCAATTTTAAACCAGCTTTTTACTCTTTTAGCTTCAATTTTTTGCATCTTTATTAATAACTAAAATGCCTTCAAATTATTAATACACAACTATTAATAATACAACCTGAGAAAATTGTATCACCGTCTTGCACATTCAAGTCCTTACCCTATCTAGAACGACGACATTCCTGATGAATCTTAACTTGGTCACATATTCTGTTCAATCACATCCTTTATAAGCATTAGTCACAAGGGAAAAAATGGTCCTAGTTTCAATTCTTCTCTCTTAGCTTAGTAGACTCTCTCGCTATAGAATCAAAAGCTGAAAATATGTAAAAAGTCAGCAGTATTTGGTGGTTTTAATTAATTTCTCCATAACAGAAATGGGGCATCATTCTTCTCATGGCCTTTTTTATACGCTGTCTCTGAGACTCTGAGAGTGTCAATTAATACAGCCAAATTTGGAAGACAATTTGTCATGTACCATATGACCAGTTCTTTCATGTTTCTAACACAACACACATAATAGAAAAGCCCAATTATGCATACATAAAACACATGAAAATAAGCTTAATTGAATATTTACAGTAGCACCAAATTGGAAACAACTTATATATTAATCTACTAATAAAGAATCTAAACTATGATAGCTTTATAATATTGAATACTATGCAGCTTTGAAAAGCATAGTGGTATTGGTAGTTGAGAAGGCTCAAAATTGTAAAGTGATATAATACTGTTAGGCACTATAATGAAACAGAATTTTAAAATTGTGTTTAAGAAAAAAGAGGACCAGGCCTTCTGGAATGGACTTAGTGCTATCACTTAATCTCTGTGACATGGAAGAAGTTATTTAGTATCTGTTTTTTAGGTTTCTCAAATGAAAATTGGGATTAGTAGTCTTTACCTCATATGCATATTGTCATGATTAGTGTGTCTGTGTAAAAATATATATACTATATAATATATATTTAATATATAATACAAAATACATTATATTATATATTATATTACATATTGTATATATTATATATTGTGTATATATACAAAATCTTATGTAGATATAGATATAGATAGATATAGAGATACAGATAGACATAGAGATAAATAGATATGTATGTATACTACAACACTACTATAATATAGTATAATATAGTTAATGAGCCACACAAAATGTGCAGACAGATATCGAAATAAAAGCAGTACCTTGTATATTTGCAGAAGGAAATAAGGAAACATAACTCTTTTCTCTCATATTTTGATTCTTAAATATAAATGTTTTCATGTGCTATACATTGAATATAAAAGAAAAATAATTAAATCAAGCAAGTCTAATAGCAATATTTATTTTAACTTCAACTTTATTTCTGATATGCAAAATTTTCTGCTATTTCTTCATTTTTTGAAATTAAAGCATTTTAATGTATGGTAGTAATTATAACTAAATAGGAAAACAAATAATACAAACAAATTAATATGTCACAAAGTCAGGGAATCTTCTAAGGGTGACTGAGTTGGAACTTTCACACTAAGATGGATATGTAGATGATACTGGGTGTGGAGTTCAGGTAATTAGGACAGATTAAGCCAAGCCATGGGGAGAACAAGCAGGGGGAAAAAAATCAGATTTGTTTTCTGAATGCTTTACTTGAAATGTTCTGTTGAACAAGTCATCCGACCTCTCTAAACCTCTGTTTTCCCATTGAAAAACAAGTCTAAAACTGCTTATCTTGAAAGGATAGTGTAAGATTAAAAGCAGTAGCATACCAGAAAGGAATTTGTAAACTACAAATCCCCAAATGTATGTTAGTTATTATTTTCTTGTTATTAAGAAATATATATACAGACACAGAGAGCTCAACCTCACTAGAATAAAAGGATTACTTTGACAAGAAATAGAAAATTGTGTTGATATATTGGCTACACCAGATTATGGAGATATTTGGAAAACACATAGAAATTTTGAGCTTGAAGGGTTGTTTTAAAAGCTGTGCTTCAAAAAATAATTAATTTTACAATAATATTTATAAATGATGTCTCTTTAAATAAGCTAACATTTTGAAGCATATATTATGTTATGACAGTCTCTTATACATGCTTTACATGTACTAATCTCTCTTCAATCTTGCAAAAGTATGAAGAAAGCATTATTATTACCTTAGAATTATAAATTAAAAACAAAACAAACAAAAAAGTAAAACACATTGTGTCTCTGAGTCACAAAGAAGTTAAATAATTTGACCAAGCGAACATATAGTATTAGATCTAGGATATGAGTACAGGTAGCCATGCTTTTAATCACTATGCCATGCTTACTCCTTTCCATATAGTACTTCCCCTTAGGGAAAGGGTACAAACAAGGCAAATTGGGACTAGCAAATGTGTTTTTGACTGAAATACGAGAAAAAAATGACTTAAATTAAGGAAAAACAGATCATCAAGAATGATTTAGGAATTAAGAAAACTATAGTCCAGAACAGGTACATGATGTCTTATTAACCTCTTCCTCCTCCTTCACTCACACCCTCTTTTTATGAGGAAACATGTTAGATATCATCAAGAATATGTGTGCATAGTGGAGAGTTTTGGGGGTACAAGGGAGTTTTGCTAGATAGAAGTTCTTTATCTTCACTGCATCATCTTTCTTTTTTCTCCTTCAGGGGTAGCTGTTTGGGTCTCAAGATTTGGAAACATAGAACATATTTCTAGATGTAGTTTCTGTTTGGGAAATAGGTTTCCTTAGTTCTTAAAAACAAAGGTAAACTAAAACAAAGAACATGTATGTTTAAATATTTATAGTAGGCTCTAGTTTCTTAATGGAGTAGGGCAAATGTGACACCAGCTTCTTCATATATGTAACCTACCCATGGTTTTAGATGTGAAGTACTTTCTGGGAATGAGAAGCATATATATATATATGAGCAGAAGACTATATATCTATATCTATATCTATCTATCTATCTGTCTATCTGTCTATCTATCTATCTATCTATCTATCTATCTATCTATCATCTATCTGTCTATCTATCTATAGCCTTCTGCTCTTAAAAATTTATACACAGCAATAGGCAACTAAACACACAGATATAATGGAGGAAAGTGAACCCTGAAAAAAAGGCTGGAACACAAAGGTAAAATGTAAATGAATAAAGGACAATAGGGATTAAAATATCTGAGCCAAATAAGATAAAATACTGAAATGAAAAAAATAAATATCAGATGGAAGAGTACTGAACAGTAGAAAGACTTCACTTTAATTGGGAAATGTTTCTATGTTTTTAGTAATACTGGGACCAATCCTTAATTATATTATCCTAGGGCATGGTCAGCAGGAGAATCTATTTGAAATAGGGGGAAAAATATTTTCTGATAGAAAGTCATTCAGGTTTGATAGAAACTGGGTTTGATAATATAGAAATCACATGAATAATTCCATTATTATGGAAAAACAGAAAAAGACAGAAAATACTAGGTATTCGGAGCAGAAAAAGATTCAGTACAGAGAATTAGAAATTTACACAACTTTGAAAGGGCTGAAAGACCAAAGGTTAGGAAAATCATTTCTAACTCTAAGGGAATCCAGAAGAGAAGTGAGAAAGAAACCACTGATAATGACATCAGTTGCCAAGAGCACTTAAGTAGGTTATTCTCACAGCAGAAGATCTGTCAGCAATACCCCATGTCAGCTGTGGATCCCCTCACAATCATTGGCACTTCCATGAGTACTTCTCATTACCTCAACTCCAGCAGGAGAAGATTATGGGAAATGTAGCTCAAAAACTGCAAGAATAAATAAAGAAGGGAGCACATGTGATGTTAAACTAATCATAGACAATCCAGTGTAGGATTAACACTTTAAGGGTGAAAAGGTTAGAGGGAAATATTCTTGTTGGTTATAATGCAAAGCAAGCTAATGTAAACATGGGTCAGGAACAGAGACAATGGAAGCTCAGAAGATTAATAAATCATAATACATATTGCTAACATTTGGCATATAACTAGCTTTTTGAGTGTTCACAATGTGCTAAGAACTATACTCTGTATATACATGTAGATATGGCCTCTATTTAACAAGTAATTTTCTAGCACTTTCTGTGTGTCAGGCACAATTCTAAATGCTTTAGAAATATTAGGTTGGTGAAAAGCTAATTGAGTTTAAAAGGTAAAGGATAATTGCAAAAACCTCAATTACATTTGCACCAACCTAATATTTGCTTATTTAATCCTTGTATCAACTCTATGAGATAAATAATATTACTATCTGCCTTTTATAAGTGAAACATTGAATCACAGATATCACACAGCTCGTTACTTGCTAGAGTTCTCATAGCTAGTGCAGGGTAGTGCTAGGATTTAAATCCAGGCAATTTGGCCCCAAAGTCCATGCTCTGAAACAGTACAGTACGGTGCCTTCTCTAGCTTCAATAGATTATCATCTCCATGAGAAAACTACTCATTTTGACTTGCTAAATGAGAAGATGAAGACCCAGAATATTAAATAATTTACTTAATATGCTACAAATAGTTAAATAAGTATTTTGACTTAATTTTGCAATTACAGAATTTGGTGTCCAATTATCCTTAGCAAACAATGTAAAGAGGTAATTTGAAGAAAATGTTTAAATTACCTAGTCTGGGAGATCTAAAGAACAGTGATGCCACCAAAGGAAATAATGTAGTAATGCAGAACATCATTTTGAAAAATGATATTTAGATTGGAATGGATTGAATCTGAACAGTAACATAACTTTTAAATGGAAATGTTTCCTATCCCATTACATATCAGTTATGTATCAAAGAAGAGAAGTACTGATGGAATGTCCAGTCTCACACTGAATAACAATGCTTGGGTCAATGACAGACCACACATATGTGTTCCTATAAGATTATAATGTAGCTGAAAAATTCCTATTGCCTAGTGATACCATCGCTGTTCTACTGTGCTAGCCCAATACATTATACAAACACTTACCATTGTCTTACAGTTGTCTACAGTATTCAGTATAGCGACATGCCACAAGGTCTGACAATTAAGTTTGTGAACTTGTTGCAAAAATGTTGCCAACATTTTTTGATATCAGAGGGATTATTTATTATGAATTTGCACCAACTGGACAGTTAACCCAGTTTACTATTTGGAAGTGCTGAAAGGCTGCATGAAAAAGTTAGATGACCTGAAATTTTCGCCAAAATGTGTGGCTCCTGCATCACAACAATGTACCAGCTCACAGGACAGGCGCTGTCCGTGAGGGAGTTTTCAGCCAGTAAACAAATAACTATATTGGAATAACCTCCCTACTCACCTGATCTGGCCCCCAAGGACTCCTTTCTATACCTGAAGATAAAGGAAATACTGAAAGAAAGACATTTTAATGACATTCAGTACATAAAGTGTAATACGATGACAACTCTGATGGCCATTTCTGAGAGTTCCATAATTGCTTTGAAGGGTAGACTAAGCACTGGTGTCAAGGCATAGCTTCCCAAGGGGAGTACTTTAAAGGTGACCATAGTGATATTCAGTAATGAGGTATGTAGCACTTTTTCTAGGATGAGTGTGAGAACTTAGTTGTCTGACCTCATGTACAGTTTTGTAGTACAGAAGCTGCAGGAGAATAGAATGTGTCACCTCGTATTACGTCTATTTGGCCCAAGATTTGTTTTAGACTGATGCAGTAGATATAGAAGAGGCTCTTTTACCTTTTGTAAAAGACGTTGACATTTGTGAGGGTGTCTCCCTTGCTGTACCAGGAAGAGGAGGTGTGACTTTATCTCTAGAAACTCTTAATGCAGAATTTAACTTAAATCTACATAACAACCTAGTACCCTTATTTAGTGTGTTTTTCCTGATTGCCTCCCGTAATTGACTTGCACCATCCCCAATATATTTTTCTGCAGTTGAAGATGTTATTTAAGGTGGTGGCTTCAGGCATTTTGGTGAGTTACTTAGTTTTCCTGGGACTCTTCCATGTATACAACAGGTATACATGTTATTAAACCTTTGTTTGTTTTTCTCTTGGTTAATCTCTCTTTTATTACGTGGATGTCTCAGCCAAGTACCCAGAAGGATAGAAGGAAATTATTTTTCCTCCACTACAGATCAAGAGGCTATACTATATATCCCAGGTGGGTAGTTGGCCATACCACCTAGGTTTCTGTACACACACTATATGATTTTCCCACAACAACAAAATTACCTAACAGTGTTATTTCTCAGAACATAGCTGAGTGGTGCTTAACTCTATCTGGAGACTGACCCAAGATTAGCACTGCTCTTGTGTTGATATTGGACTTTTTGAACTAGGCATAAGGTACAAGGGGTAAGACATTCTTAGTAAGAATTCTATAAATACTGGGTACTGGGGTGTATAAAAGACAGGAGTGATTGCTTGGAAATAAATAGAAGTGGTGCAGCCCACCATCCCATGGAAGAAATTGAACTGGCAACCTTGTTGTTGAGAGCTCCCGCTCTAACCAACTGATCCGTCTAGCTGCCCATCTGGAAGCTCAGTGGCAATTCATTGTCTTCAATCTAGTTGTGGAAGGCGCAGCTCAATGGCCCATGTGAGAATCGAACGGGCAACCCTGTTGTTCAGAACTCATGGTCTAACCAACTGAGCTACCTGGCCATCCTGTCTTGGTTAGAGTATTTATGTTTCTGTTTTTCTAGTCACTGTTTCATATTTTATTCCCTCAATATGAAGCATGATTCCTGCAACTTAAATGAGAATTCCTCAGAGAAGGCCATCCTGATCCCTGATTAGAGAATATGTGCCCATGTCACTCTCTTTTTCTTCTTCCCTTCACATTTATACATATTTGAAAAATAACAGTGTAGTGGTTCAGTAAATGGAGACATACTTTTTGGTTCAGATTCTGGCTCCATCACATTCTAGATGTGTGATTTTAATCACCTTACTTAACTTCTTTTTGTTCTGCTCATTTATAAAATAGGATGGATAACAGTACCTTAAAAGATCTTATAAGAATTAAAATAGTATTTGTATTTAGAACAGTGCGTGGCACATAGTAAATGTAAACAAAAATTTGTTTTCATTAGTTTTCCCACTTCCTACTAACCCGTAAACACTGCCAGTGAAAAGTATATGTCTCTTGTTCATTATTCTATCTCTAGGATATGTCCCACAGAATAAATACTATAAACAGTGAATTAACAAATGGATTATATCAATTATTCCCCCATTATCAAATATACTTAATATGTTTATTTTCTCACTGTCAAATTATTTTTGGGTTTTGTCTGTCATATACTCTAGAGTCTAGAATATAAACATTTTCTGAGAGAAAATAGTATTTTCTGAGAGAAATACTATTACATCCAGAACTGTATAACAAAATATTAGTTGTTTAATACATATTTATGGATGAGTGTATTCCTACCCATAATTCTCAAAATAAACTCCATGGCTCCAACGCCCGTTGTGAAGTAGCCATTGGATTTCACTGGCACCTAATCTCTCAATATTTATTTATGCATGTTCCAACCATAATGAAATGCTTGCAGTTCAAATCAGTTCTCTTTGTCTCTACACTGTGTATGTGCTCCCTGACAATCTTGGAACACTCCTCACCTCTCATACATATACATACAACCAAGACAATCCTTTCTACAATTGTATGATTAAATGCTATTCATCTTCCTGATGTAAACATATTGTAAATATTATTTTTTTTCACAATCATATTATTTCCTGACTTCCCAAATCTGAGTTAAATACCCCTCATTTATGTTTCTGTAACAAGCACCCCGTGCTTATTGCAACTGATTATATTCCCTGAGCTTGTCTATGCCAGGGATCATATTTTGTTCACTATTATAGCCCAATTACCTAGCACAGTGACTTGACAGGAGTAAATATTTAACACCTATTTGAGGAATAAATTAAAATAAATGTTTATCCAGTACCACTAGATATGGTGAGAAAAAAATGACAATTCAATCTTCCAGCACTTAAGAAATTCACAATTTGGCCTACACTTTGAGATGTGCAGTATGAAATCTGCATTGTACTTGTACTAAATTTTATTATGAAAATGTTGCAAATGTCATTCTAAGTGATTAAAAATTATTGATTATTTATTTATTTATTTTTAGAATGTAGAAATAAGGTGTTAGTGCTCAGTCACGTAACTGGTGATTAGGTCATCTAAATCTATAAAATGCACAAATTAAAGAATCAGTTTTTATGAGGAATTATATGGTGATTTGTCTACTTTAAGCAGTTTGTAGATATAATTTTACACCTGAGATATACTCTTCCTGTTTAATATTTTATTACTCATCTTTATTACCCTCTCACATAATATTATAGACAATTTTCATCTGTTAATATGATTTTTATATGACGTTCTGGTTTCTTACTCTTCAGAGATATGGAAGGAAAGCAACCTGCTAAGAGACAAAATAAATTCTATTGATATTTATTTTATTACCTTTAAAACAGCTTATCTTTGTCATAATTGCTTAGAGATCAGTGTGCTTAACTAAGAGCAGTCTGCTTAGGCAAGGAATTTACTAGAATTTAACACAGATGAAAATTTCAAATTTACATTTTTTGAATGAAGTCTTCCTACAGTTGTGTAGCAAGACAAAGCATATTCTAGAAATAAATACAGAGGGTGCCAAAAAAATGTGTAAACATTTTAAGAAAGGAAAAATAAAAACCTATTAAAATTGTAATACGCAATATGTATCTATAACAAAAGATAAATTCAGTTAAAGTGTATACTTTTCTTTTTGGCGTCTCTGGTATATAACATATATTTCTAATAATTATTCAGTCTTCAAAGTAATCTTTAATACATTAACACCTTCTTTCCCTAAAGTTGCTAAAATATAGTAATACATAACGTTTGTGTTGCTCAAACTTTGTAATTATACATAATTTCAAAATTACAAAAAAGTACAAGAATTAAAATAGTACTAAGAACATCTGTATACTTTTTACTCAGATTGACCAATTGTTAACCTTTTACCAGATTCCCTTTATTATTTGTTCTACTGCTCTCAGTAGATCTCTTTGTATTTGAGGTTAAGTTGCATACGTCATGGCCCTTTTCCCCTAAATACATCATTTTATAATTCCTAAGAATAGCAATATATATATATATATATATATATATATATATATATATATATATATATATATAATATATATATATATATACACACACACACACACACTATCACACTATATATAGCAGTACATAGCAGTATATATATACTATATATACTACTATATACTACGCTATGTATTAGCGTATCATTGATACTTGGCACTTTGGGGCACAGAACTAGGAAATACATTCATGCAATACATATATACATAACATATATATATGTGTATATATATATATATATATATATATATATATGCACATGTACATCACTCATACACATGTACATATAGCCATGAATATATAGAAACAGGTTTATACATACAGAAGTATACAAAGCTACATAAATTATGTATATACATGTTTTACAAATCATGAGTTTACATTGATTCCTCCAATTCCAATGCACAATTGCACAATTCTTTCACGCTTTGTCCATTCCATAATTGTTATATTTTCTTCCTCAGTGAGAACATTGGCTCCCAAACTATCAACACATACAATAATTTGCTCAATCCTATAATGTGTCTAAATATTTCAGATTTCTTTGGCCATTACACTACAAAAAGTAAATCTACTAAAAAATATTCCAAGATTTGTTTGCAAATTCTACCGCTACTAAAGACAGGATATATTGTCAAGTATTACATTTATAAATTACTTTGGTCATGTTATTTCTTTGTCTATCTTTTTTTTTTCTTTCTCTTCCTCCATTCCTCACCCCACCCCTCTGACTCTCCTTCCATTCATCCCTGTTTTTCTCTCTCTCTTCTATCTCTTTCTTTTTCTCCCTTCAGTATTCATGTGAAATTCATCTGTATACACTTATTTGTTTGCTTCTATTACTACATGTTTACACTTTTCATTATTACTGATTTAATTTTTACTTAAAATGTAAAACATTAACATGCTTACAAAAGTCACCACATAATAAAAATAAAGTATCTCTTCTACCTTGTTTCCTGCAGCCCCGTCGTAAGTAACCTATTTAATGCCTGTGTTATCTCTCTTGTATTTATTTTGTAATGATAAACATATATATAAATGTTATCTATTTTCCAGCATTTTATATAAAGGATATATAGGCATATGTGTATATAATATATATGAATGATGAATGATACACACACACACAAATACATATATATATTTTTTTTACTTGAGAATGTCTTTTGTAACTAATTTCATATTAGTTCACAGACATTCCATTTTTGTAGCTGCATATTGTAATTAAACATTCTAAATTGTGTGTATGTACCATAGTATATTCACCCAATCTCCTATAAGTGATTTCCAATATTTTGCAGTTACAAATAATGTTTTACTGAATAACCTTGTGCATATGAATTTTTGTACTGTTGGAGTTGTATCATCCAGATGCATTCCTAGGAGTAGCTTATATGACATAGTTTTGTAAGACGTTGCCAAATACCTCTCCAAAGTGATTGTATCAATTTTCATTTCCATCGCACAAAATACATGAGTGCCTGATTTCTCAAAGCCTTGCCAATTTTCAAGCTTCTGCTGTTTTGCTAATCTGGTGGGTAAAAAATGGAATTTCAGAGTAGTTTTCATTGTATTTCTCTCATTCTTAATGAAGGTGAATTTCATTTCATATGTTTAAGGGCTATTTTTGTATATCTTTTTTGTAGATTATTTATGTCTTTTTCCTATTTCTAGATTTTTGATTTTTTTTATCTCACTGTTCAAAATGCTCTTTATATATTATCTATAGTAATTTTGTATATGTGATATATGTTGAAAATATTTTCTTTTGATTTTTTATTTGTCTTTTGATTTTGCTTCTGAAACTTTCTACCATGATTTTTTTTCCTTTTCTTTTAGATACTTAAATCAATTAATTTTAAAAATTATATTTGGATTTTTAGTAATAGTTAGAAAGTCTTTTCTTATGTCAGATTATAGTTAAGCAAACAACAAAAAAATGTTTACTCATTGATCCATTTTCAGCTTATTCTTGTGGGTGGTGAGAAGAGTTTTAAGTTTTTCCGAAAATATTCAGTGATTTCAACATCATTCATTTTCAAAAAACCTGTTTTTGTCCCCGTGATTTGAGATATAACCAATTGTCATATAGTAGATTTAGAAATCTGTAGTTGATTCTATTTCTGTACTTTCTTTTCTGTTCTATTGATATTTCCATGTATTCATACACTTATTTTAATTATAGTGTATATCTAGTATGATTTGATACCTGACAGGACTGGTTATTCTTCATAGCTCTTCCTATATACTATTTTCTAAGTTATTGTGAAATAACAATTTTTTAAACTTGCAAAAAATGAAATGTTACTTTTATTTATAATTTCCCCTATTGGCTTTATATTTTATGGTGTTAATTTTTGGAAAATTTCCATGATCCTTCAATCAAACTATGCCTGAAATGTTTACTATTTTATTACATATTGTTATTCCCATTCACAATTTGTATCAATATATGGAGCTATATGCTTATTTCTGAGACTACTTGATTAGCATCTAAATTCTTGCATGCAATAGGCCCCTGGAGATGGTCATCATGCTGGAGGAGAGATAGAATACAAAAGGCAGGGCATGAAAAATGCCATACATAGTTGAAAAGCCATGTTTATGGGCATATATGGAGTACCTGTGTGACACTCTACTAAATGATTGATGGACTGTGTGGGAAAGTAAGGGTTCTGCAATAGCCAGTAAGGGAAAGAGTCAATGAAACATGGAGCAAGATTTACAGAACTGAACTTTCTATCACTTATATGCAATAAAACATCATGAGGACAGAATGGAGAATGGGTCACAAGTCCCTACTGAGTTGATGAATATCCAGGAAGTTATATAGTAGATATCATGGAGAGGGAAATGAGGTATGACTTTTTGAGTTATTGCCATCAGCAGATATATTCAATGCACCTCTATACTCTGCATTCTTTCCCAGTTCAACTTGGTCATTGCCTGTGACACATTTTAAGAATGCAATATTGTAAAACAAAACACAGTTTATGATATCATAAAAATTCTAAATGACAGTAACATAATAGCTCTAGGAAAAATAAATTGAAATAAAAAACCAGTCTGGAAGTAACATTAATATCAATATAAACATTAATGAGTCTGATGGTCTTTGCAGGGCACAAGAGTTAGATTTGAATTGTATAAAATAGAATTTATCATGATATTTACACATCAGATATAAATGAAAAAGCATTTTCTTTATAAAATATTAAAAACGTATGCCTTTTTGAAATATATTAGAATTCAGTTCCCGGAATTAGCTGAATGGATGATACACAGTTATTTCACTTTGTGTTCCCAAATTCTACTTAGTACATTCCATTATTAGAGAAGATTGAATCTTGAGTTCTGTAATATAAGAAAATGAGTCAATTGTGTGTTTTTTAATACACAGTATATTTTAATATTTAAATCTCAAAACAAACTCCATAAATTGACAAATCTTAGCATATGGCCAAATTACAAATTGATCCATGTTGACTTTTTTTTCCATTTTCCTGTCTTTTACAAAATATTTTGATTAATATTACTAATATGAAATATTTATAAATTATATCACATGGCTTTATTTATCTATTTGTAAGTTTTTTTTAATTTTTGGAAGACAAATTGCTAGAGTTTTCTTCCAGTTAATAATAATTAAATATGGTAGACCTTTCATACTTTCTAAATAAGTTGATTAAAAATAATAATAATAATAAAGTAACAGGTGGTAATTAAATAAAAGTATGAAAAGTATATGCACAATTAAACACTAATTAGCAGAGATCAATTAGCAGACAAGAGAAATGGTTTGAGATCTTAAGTACCATACTGAAAAATCCAAGGCTTGGAGTTCTCTCTTCTTTCATTGAGAGAAGTTAGAATTAAAGCAGGGTGAAAGGTAGAGTGATTATCTGGTAAACTTTGATATGTTCACAGTACCATTTATTTATTTATTTATTTATTTTTATTTATTTATTTATTTTTAATTTATTGGGGTGACAATTGTTAGCAAAATTACATAGATTTCAGGTGTACAATTCTGTATTACATCATCTATAAATCCCATTGTGAGTTTACCACCCAGAGTCCATTCTCCTTTCATCACCGTATATTTGATTCTCCTTACCCTCATCTCCCACCCCCCACCCCCTTACCCTCTGGTAACCACTAAACTATTGTCTGTGTCTATGAGTTTCTGTTTCTCATTTGTTTGTCTTGTTCTCTTGTTGTTTTTGGTTTATATACCACATATCAGTGAAATTATATGGTTCTCTGCATTTTCTGTCTGACTTATTTCACTTAGCATTATACTCTCAAGATCCATCCATGTTGTCACAAATGTTCCTATATCATCTTTTCTTACCGCCAAATAGTATTCCACTGTGTATATATACCACAACTTTTTATCCATTCATCTGTCGAAGGACGTTTTGGTTGTTTCCATGTCTTGGCCACCGTAAACAAAGCTACAATGAACATTGGAGCACACATGTCTTTATGGATAAATGTTTTCAGATTTTTGGGTAGATACCCAGGAGAGGGATTGCTGGGTCATATGGTAATTCTATTCGTAATTTTTTTAAGAACCTCTACACTGCCTTCCATAACAGATGCACCAATTTGCATTCCCACCAACAGTGTATGAAGGTTCCTTTTTCTCCACAGCCTCTCCAACACTTGTTGCTACTTGTCTTGTTGATGATGTCCATTCTGACTAGAGTGAGGTGATATCTCATTGTGGTTTTTATTTGCATTTCTCTGATGATTAGTGATTTGAGCATTTTTTCATATGTCTATTTGCCATTTGTATATCCTCTTTGGAGAAATGTCTCTTCAAGTCCCCTGCCCATTTTTCAATTGGGTTGTTTGTTTTTTTGTTGTTGAGTTTCATGAGTTCCTTTTATATTTTGGATATTAGCTCCTTATCGGAGGCACTGTTTGCCAACACCTTCTCCCATTGAGTTGGTGGCTTCTTTATTTTTTGATGGTTTCTTTTGCTGTGCAAAAGCTTTTAAGTTTCATATAGTCTCATTTGTTTATTTTAGCGTTTACTTCCATTGCTTTGGAGTCAAATTCATAAAACGCTCTTTGAACCCAAGGTCCATAAGTTTAGTACCTATGCTTTCTTCTATGCAGTTTATTGTTTCAGGTCTTATGTTTAAGTGTTTGGTCCATTTTGAATTAATTTTGGTACATGGTGACAGATAGCAGTCCAGTTTCATTCTTTTGCACGTGGCTATCCAATTCTCCCAGCACCATTTATTGAAGAGGCTGTCTTTCTTCCATTGTATGTTTTTTGCTTCTTTGTCAAAAATTATCTGTCCATATTCATGTGGTTTTATTTCTGGGTTCTCAGTTCTATTCCATTGGTCTATGTGTCTGTTTTTCTGCCAATACCATGCTGTTTTGATTATTGTAGCCCTGTAGTACAAGCTAAAGTTGGGGAGTGTGATACCTCCAGTATTGTTCTTTTTCCTTAAGATTGTTTTGGCTATTTGTGATCTTTTGTGGTTCCAAACAAATCTGATAATTTTTTGTTCTATTTCTTTAAAAAATGCCATTGGGATTTTGATGGGGATTGCATTAAATATGTATATTGCTTTGGGTAATATGGCCATTTTAACTATGTTGAGTCTTCCAAGCCATGAACACGGCATGTCTTTCCATTTCTTGTCTCTTCTTCAATTTCTTTCAAAAATGTCTTGTGGTTTTCAGCATATAGGTCCTTCACATCCTTGGTTAGATTTAGTCCTAGGTATTTTATTCTTTTTGCTGCAATTGCAAAAGGAGTTGTTTTTTGTATTTTTTTTTTTCTGAGATTTCATTGTTAGTATATAGGAATGCAATGGACTTTTGAATGTTGATTTTGTAGCCAGCAACTTTACTGTATTCGTTGATTGTTTCTAACAGCTTTTTGGTGGAGTCTTTAGGGTTTTCTATATATAGCATCATGTCATCTGCAGAGAGAGATAATTTAACTACTTCATTCCCAATTTGGATGCTTTTTATTTCTTTCTCTTGCTTGATTGCTCTGGCAAGGACTTCCAACACTATATTGAAAAGCAGAGGTGACAGGGGACATCCCTGTCGTGTTCCTGAACATAGAGCAAAGGGCTTCAGTTTTCACCATTAATTATGAGATTAGCTGAGGGCTTGTCATATATGGCCTTTATTATGCTAAGGTATTTTCCTTCTATACCTATTTTATTAAGTGTTTTAATCATAAATGGATGTTGTATCTTGTCAAATGCTTTTTCTGCATCAATTGATATAATCATATGATTTTGTCCTTTATTTTGTTTATGTGACGTATCACATTGATGGATTTGCAGATGTTGAACCATCCTTGTGCCCAGGGGATGAACCCCACTTGGTCGTGATGAATGGTTTTTTTAATGCATTGTTGTATTCAATTTGCTAGAATTTTGTTTAGTGTTTTTGCATCTGTATTCATCAGAGATATTGGTCTGTAGTTTTCTTTTTTTGTGTTGTCCTTACCAGGTTTTGGTATCAGGGTAACATTGGCCTCATAAAGTGAGTTAGGGAGTACTGTCTCTTCTTCGATATTTTGGAAGAGTTTGAGCAGCATTGGTATTAGATCTTCTTTGAAGGTTTGGTAGAATTCACTAGTGAAGCCATCTGGTCCCGGACTTTTGCTTTTAGGAATGTTTTGGATAACTGATTCAATTTCGTTACTGATGATCAGTCTGTTTAGATTTTCCAGTTCTTCATGGTTCAGCCTTGGAAGACTATATGTTTCTAAGAACTTGTCCATTTCCTCTACGTTTTTGAATTTGGTGGCATATAGTCCTTCATAGTATTCTTGGATGATCCTTTGTATTTCTGTGGTGTCCGTGACAACTTCCCCTTTTTCATTTCTGACTTTGTTAATTAGTGTCTTCTCTCTTTTTATCTTAGTGAGTCTAACAAAGGGTTTGTCAATTTTGTTCATCTTTTCCAAGTACCAGCTCTTTCTCACATTATTTTTTTTCTATTGTCTTTTTGTTCTCTATTTCATTTAGTTCTGCTCTGATTTTTGTTATTTCATTTCTTCTGCTGACCTTGGGCTTCACTTGTTCTTCTTTTTCTAGTTCTTTAAGGTGTAACATGAGGTTATTTATTTGGGATTTTTCTTGTTTCTTGAGATAGGCCTGTAATGATATAAATTTCCCG
This sequence comes from Rhinolophus sinicus, assembly GCF_057876585.1. Classification (NCBI taxonomy): domain Eukaryota; kingdom Metazoa; phylum Chordata; class Mammalia; order Chiroptera; family Rhinolophidae; genus Rhinolophus; species Rhinolophus sinicus. Next base: position 78,316,845 of record NC_142502.1, on the reverse strand, counting down.
CTTAAAACTGATTTTGCTGCATCCCAAAAATTTTGGTAGGATGTATTTTCATTATCATTTGTTTCTATGTATCTTTTGATCTCTCCTCTAATATGTTTTTTTTTTTTACCCAGTAATTCTTTAAAAGTATGTTGTTTAATCTCCATGTATTTATGTTTTTTCCTGTTTTCTTTTTGCAGTTAATATCCAATTTGAAATTCTTGTGATCAGAGAATATGCTTGGTATGATTTCAATCTTCTTAAATTTGCTGAGACTGATTTTATGTCCCAATATATGGTCTATTCTTGAGAATGTTCCATGTACACTAGAAAAAAATGTATAGTCTGATGTTTGAGAATGAAGTGCTCTTAATATGTAAATTATGTCCATTTCATCTAATGTGTCATTTAAGGCTGCTATTTTGTTATTTATTTTCTGTTTGGATGCTCTATCCATAGTTGTCAATGATGTATTTAAGTCCCCTAGTATAATTGTGGTTTGATCAATTTCTCCCTTTAGTTCTGTTAGTAGTTGCTTGGTATATTTCGGTGCTCCCTGATTGGGGGCATAAATATTGATGACTGTTACATCTTCTTGTTGTATAGTCCCCTTTACCATTATGAAATGTCCATCTTTGTCTCTTGTTACCTTTTTCACCCTGAAGTCTGTTTTATCTGATATCATTATGCTACACCTGATTTTCTCTGGATATCATTTGCTTGGAGTGTCAATTTTCACCCTTTCACTTTGAGTCTATGCTTGTCCTTGTAGCTGAGATAATGCTCTTGGAGACAGCATATGGCTGGGTTTAGTTTTTTGATCTAATCTTCTACTCTGTGCCTTTTTATTGGTGAGTTCAGTCCATTTACGTTTATGATGATTATTGATATGTGAGGATTTCCTGTCATTCTATGTTTAGTTTTCTGGTAAGGCTGTGTTGCCATTGTTTCTTTGCCTTTTTGTTGTTGTCTATTATTTCTATGTGGTTGTATTCTATGGTGTTTCCCTCTGTTTCTTCTTTTATTACAGTATATATTTCAGTTCTGGATTGTTTTTTTTGTTTTTTTTGAGTGGTTACCCTTAAGTTTATGTAAAAGAAAGTTTGATATTTAGAGTATTCCATTTTCTTCAGCATGCTTACTTTCTCCATTCCCATAGTCTGGTTCAGGCCTTTACTCTCCCGCTTTTTACATTTTGGTTGCCACAAATTGTCCCTATTGATGGTGGTCGAATAGCCTCCTTTAGTATTTCTTGTAGTGCAGGTCATGTATTAGAAAATTCCCTCAGCTTCTGTATGTCTAGAAAGGTCTTTATTCTTCCTTCATATCTAAAGGATATCTTTGCTGGATATATTATTCTTGGCTCATAATTTCTCTCTTTCAATAGTTTCAATATTTGATTCTACTCTTTCCTGGCTTATAGAGTTTCTACTGAAAAAACTGATGATAATCTAATCTGCTTTCGTTTGTAGGTTACCATCTTCTTTTCCCTGGCTGCCTTGAGGATTTTTCTTTGTCATTGATTTTAGACAGCTTCAATACAATGTGCCTTGGAGAAGGTCTGTTGGGATTGAGGTAATTAGGTGTTCTGTTTGCTTCTTGGATTCGAGGATCCAGTTCTGTCCACAAGTTTGGGAAGTTCTCATCAACGATTCATTTGTATATATTCTCTGTTCCCTTCTCTCTTTCTTCTCCTTCTGGAATGCCCATTATTCTTATATTGCTCTTTCTGATGGAGTCAGAACGTTCTTGTAGAGTTATTTCATTTCTTTTGAGTCTCAAGTCTCTTTCTTTTTCCATCTGTGTAATTTCCAGGTTTCTATCTTCGATGTCACTGATTCTTTCCTCCATCTGGTCAACTCTACTACCTAAACTGGTTATTTCATTCTTAATTCCTTCTATTGAGTTCTTAATCTCTAGAGATTCTATTTGGTTCTTTTTTAAAATTTCAATGTCTTTTGTAAAATGCTCATGTTGTTCTCTGATTGTGTTTCTGAGTTCATTAAACTGCCTTTCTGTGTTTTCTTGCATCTCGTTGAGTTTTTTCAGAACTGCAATCTTGAATTCTCTGTCATTTAAGTCACATATTTCCATATCTTTAATTTCCTTTTCTGGAGACTTTTCACTTTCTTTCTGAGCTGTCTTGTTGCCTTGATTATTCATGGCAATTACTGATTTATTATTTCTCTTCCTAGACATCTACAGGAGTGCTTCTGCAACAGGTTGATAGGATGAGGTCTTTCTTCTGTTTTCCAGTACTTGTTGGTAGAATGTTTTATTTTCTTTCTGACTCCAGCCTTTTTCTCTCTCTTACACGGTAGTGCTATGTTTTCTCTGCACTATTCCAGCTTCTCACACAATGGGGGGATTCCTTGGGAGACTGGCTTCTTTGTTAATAGTTCGCCTGGGTCACAGGGCGCAGTGTCCGTGTGGGTATACAGAGAGCTTTCGAAGTTCCAAAGCTCTTCCTGCACCAGATTCAGAACCTGTGTGTTTCAGCAGTTCTGTTTACTCCTGCAGGGATCCTCCCAGATAGGCGGGGCCAGGGGCAGGGTGAATTGTGAGAGGTGGCCCAGAGCAATGGCGGCGACCTCCACCACAGCCGGTCCTGCTTCCACAGCTCTGTCCCCTTTGCCGGAACCAGTTGGGCTGAGAATCTGTGTCTGCAGACCACAGATTTCAGAACTGCAAATATTCTGTTCTTTTGATCTGACACTGCTACTGTTCCGCTTCTAGCACCGTGCAGGTGGCGGCGGGGCGAGCTCTGAGAGGGAAGGGAGGGGGCGGCTAGTCTCAGTGCCTAAGGCTTCCGTTCTCTGCTCGGCAGTGAGGGCTTAAGCCACCGTTTTCAGCCTTCTTCCCTCAGTCTTTTCTCCGAGGTTCTTGCCGTGATCATTGGGTTCAGTGTTTTATGTGCTGTCCCCTCAGCCCTGTGGGCCATAAGTGGAGCCCTAGCAGTCCGAGTTCTTCCCTCTCCCGCAGGTGCAGTAGTTCCGGGATGCAGTGAGCTCAGAGCACTGAGGTAGGTCTGCGTCCTATGCCCACACGGCTCGGTCTCCCCACTTCTCCCTTCCCTCCTTCCCCGCTCGCGTGATTCACCCACCTTTAGGTGAATTCAGTAGTGGGCCTCTTCGGCTTGCCTGTCTGCTGTGCAGGGAGTCCTTTGTGGAGTTATTGTTGTTCGATTAATTGTAAATTCTAGGCGAGCTTTACAGAGGCTCACCTCACGCCGCCATTTTGATGACGTCTCCTCCACATTACCATTAAAGTGCCATTAAACCCTGGTTGACTATGTCAATAGACCTCATGTTTGGAAAGAGTTCAATAATCCTTATTTTAGTTTCTAGGTACAGAGGAAATATGTGACATTAGCAATTATAAGTAATTGATTTATACTTAGCATCAATCTATGCACAGGACAAGGATAGGTTTGTAAATAAATTACTAAGAAATGGTTTAGAATATTCATCCTACATATTTCAGATTTTGGATTTCATGTAAGAAAAATATTAAAAGAAACAGTAAAGTAGACACTTGACTTTAAGTCATTATGACTTCTAAGATAAAGAGATTTTAAAAGTTTTGTGTGTATGTGTGTGTGTGTGTGAATATGTGTGAGAGAGAGAGAGAGAGAGAGAGAGAGAGAGAGAGAGAGAGAGAAAGAGAGAGAGAGAGAGAGAGAGAGAGAGAGAGAGAGAGAGAGAGAGAACTTGATATTTTATGTTTTTGGAATAGTGACACTTTGGTGAGAGCTATTTGTTTGAAGGTTGTCCAGTGATTTAAAAGGTCAAGTGATTTACAAAGAAAAGATGTGGTCAGATAATACTGAAAATTATTTTGAATTACCTATTCTAAAATTTCCTATAGCTATATATTCAGTTAAGTTTTGGCTTAAATATAGCTTTTTCTCGGGTGATTACCTTATTTTGCTTATAAGTAAATAGAGCAAACTAGAAATATCTATTTAATTACTTAGTAAAATAGTCCACAAAGTAGCATGATTGATTTGACTTTTGTACAGAGGAAGTCATTTAGTACTTGGCAGATTAAAAGATTTAGAAAATTCCTTGAAGAGTAGTACCGATTATAAATGTCTATATGTTAGTTCTATATGACTGAAAGAACCCGAACAAGGCTGATTAAATAGCTTCTTGTGGACATAAACAAGTAGCTTTAAAACAGTCAAAATAAAGATCTACATCGACCTTGCATGAGGTAATGGAAACAGTGTATCAGTCAAATAGACTGTGATCAGGTACACTAGAAAAATGATTAAATACATTTGATAAACTCTACAATTGTTTCAGCTGTGTGTATCTGACATTAGTTCTAGGCAGTAGATTTTGCTTTGGGAGGAGCAGGCTCATTAACTGTTAAACACTTTGGGGTAAAATTCCAGTGCTTCATTTCTTATGACAAAATTAAATAAAGGATAGGAATTAACATAGCATTAATCTACTCTAGTGACAAGGATTGAAATATAAATGAGAACTGGAAAAGTCTTCCTACTTGTTACTTCCTTCCGATTATAATTCGATATCCCTCTCTATTTTTATATGTCTAAATATAAATCATATAATTTATGGATTTTTATGTTAGATTTATATAGTTATTCTTAAATATATTTATTAACTTTCTTGGAACTGATTTTCTTTCTAAAATCTCATTGCACCATATGAAAAATATTATATATTTAACAGATATGAATATAGAATTAAAAATGAAGGAAGCAGGCAGAGGAAGCATTAGGAGAGTAGAGGTTAACACGGCCTCAGGATAAGCAGTGGAATGAGGGTGAATTTACAAAGGTCTTGGAATAAATGTACCTGACAGATTCCATGCTGTGCTAACGATATGAATTTCTTCCAGATTCTTATGAGACATTTTCAGGTGGTCAAAAAATTTAGGAAAAGAATGTTTCTGGGATTTTACTTATCTTTCATCTCTTCTTTGAAATGTATCAAACAAATTTTAAACACAAAATAATTTTTAAATCTGTAACCCATAAGGGAGACATACATTTGGATAAGAAATATTGAAAAAAAAAATTACTGGTATATAGAAATACCGTTAGAATCTATAAGTAAATTTATAAAATATCATGTCCTGCCAATATGAATATAATTTAAATCAATACATACTTAGTGTTATGAATTATTACATTTACTCTTCAAAAATTATTTTCTTTGAAGACCAATTATATTTCCTTGGTTGCCATATGAGTATGCTAACTATAAATTTGAATTTTAATTAATTATGACCCTTTTTAAACAAACATAATAGTTTCTTTATACTGTCATTCATTCTAAGTATAATTATGTCAGATTTTTCTTGAGTGATTAATGCAGAATGCATGCAATAAAACCAAAAAATTCAAGATTATTCTAGTTCAGAACTGGCAGAATTCTATGTTTTGCAATATTTTAGTACAATTTTATCAGTGCAAAGTATGATTCTAAAATTTTCCATTTATTAAATCAGACTTGGATTGTTATTTCTCAAAGAGGAATTTCTAATGCCTTTATGATTTCCTCAAAACTCTAACTAGGTAGTCTTTTGGAGGTCTTCTTACATACTGAGGCAAAGAGAGACCATTTAAACTAATTGTCTTTTTCTCAAGACAAGAAAAGAACGGTCAATAAGAACATTTCTTGCTTCTGAAGGATACTGGTTCATAAATGCTTTCACTACAATAAGAAGCAAAAAATAAAGGCTAATCAAAATAATAGAATAATAATAGAAGAAATCCGGACCAATATGAAATACCTAATCTTATTTAGTCTATAAAGTAAAATAACCATAGTTCTCCTTTTGGTATGTATGGCAAATGCAGGGAGATTTGACAGTATTTGTTTAAACATACAGAGAGAGGAAGATATGGAAATCTGAGCTTTTCTTTGAGAACTTTTCAATCTAGATCATGCCACAGTGAAGTATAATTATATAGTTTGATAAACAAGCCATGAATAACTGAGGACATCGTTTAAATACTTATATTTTCAGAGATTATGAAATAAATGCCTTAGTTGGCTTTCCTGGCTTGACTCTGCATCACAACATCTTAGCTACTTTTCTAGCACATCTCTTCCAGCATAAATCCCCAACCAAAGTCAACCCACATAATCGCATAATTTGCTTCTATCTTTGTTCGTATTATTTCCTCAATCTAAAATCATCTTCTTTTTTGCCTTCTTCGTAATTTTTCTTTTCTACAAAATTAGTCAGAATTATACTTCTTTATGCAATTATCATCTTTTTCCCCCAAAGTCTGAGAGGGAAAATTAGCCTCTCTTTAATCTAGAATTCATATTTTGCACCTTTATTATAATTCCAGTTTAATTCTGCCTTGGCTTATACCTAGTTGTATACAGAACTTTCTTTTCCATTTGTTCTTTTTATTTAAAGCACATTAAATTCTTCATTTAAAAGTTGGATATCTTGTCTTTATATTTGTATTGGTCACAACCCTTAGTACAACTCAGTGGTTCTGAAATTTATCACAATGACAATAGGATCTAACAGTGTATAGTGCTAAACAATTCCAGGCACTGTTCCAAGGACCATATATATATATATAATTTAAAACTCTTAATGCAATTTAGCAACATTAGTAACTGGCTTTAGATAAAGGTACTTATAAATTATATTAGCTATCTGATTTTAGCTATAACTAAAGTTTATATTTTAGTAAATATAACTAAAGTTTATGTTTTAAGAACATGACCTTTGTGGAGAGTCATACTGCAAGTAACTCATACTGGAAAGTAACTACCTGTGTGATCAAACCAATGGTATTTAAATTATAAGAAATTATTTAATTCCCAGTTCCCTCATCCATTAAATGTGAAAAATAATACTTTCCTTATAAACCTATAAATACGTGATTGCAAATGTATGCATATGCATCTCTTTAAATATGTTGGACAAAAGTTATATATTCCGAAAGTTACATTTGTTTTTATTGTTAGTGTTATTTTTAATTATTCATTTTTCTAGAGAGAGAGCTGAGAACAACTGTAAAGACAATCTTGAAAAGGAACAATAAAGAAAACCTTTAACTTGCCTTTATTTTTCACATAGAATCAGTTTTAAAGATTTTACATTTTTAAATTTATATTCGTATTTCTAAAATTGAGAAATTGTAAACATGCAGACAAGTAGAGAAAATAATGTGAGACACATTCATAAATACTTCACCCCGATTATTCAGTTTGCCATTTTTAATTCTGGGTAACTATTACAAAAGATAGCACAGCTTGAAGACAGCCTCACTCAACCTATTGTTATTCCTCTCCAGAAGTAACCCTGTATGAAAATTGGTATACATCCTCACCATTAATGTTTATATATATTTGACTACATATATAAAGTTGTAAAATGTATTTAAATATGTGCATAAAATTCAGTACATTTATGATTTCAAAATGTACCTTCAGGACCATAAATGAAATGTGTGTATCACAAGACAGACTATATATTTTCAATTGGTTCTCCACAATGAGTGTAAAAGCGTACACTCCTCTCTCAGTGTATGAAGGACCCTGATACCCCATACATTCACATTTGATAATGGACAGCTTTAATTCTGACAATCTGTTGAATGTGAAATGTTATCTCGTGGTTATAATTTAAATTTCTCTTAGTCAAATAGCACTTCAGATTCCTTTTGCCTTCTGTAATTGTCTGCTGATATCTTTTGGTGATGTTTCTATCTACTCGTTTTATTTTTCATTTATTTGAATACATTTTTATATATTGTAATACAGTAATCCCTGTCGGTGTTGAGTACCTTCTCACAGTCTGCATTTGTCATTTTAACTTCATTTAGAATATAAATCGCCTTATGTTTATTTTTAACTTTGACGAACTCCAATTCATCAACAGTCTTCTTTATTTCATTTATTTATTTTTGCTTATTTATGACTTACTCAGGAAATCATATTTGGCACTTAGCTCTCTTCAGAACTCCTACTGCATTTCTCCAACTCAGTTTAATTTTCCACTATTTAAATGATTTTAGACATATTCTTTCCTCTTTTCAAATCTCAGTTACCTAACATGTGCTCTTAGATGTTGATTTGATTTCTTACATCAATACAAAACTTCAACAGAGGAGAATTGCTACATGTATTTAATAACTAAAGCATTAACCTACCTTACCTATCTACCCCTATTTTCTCTTAAGCAGTGACCTGTATTATCAAATGTCAGTAATTTCACTTGTGCAGTAGACCCCGTTCTATCTCCTCCTTCTCAAAAGTTACTCCTCATACTGTTCCTTTTATCTTGTCTTCTGCCATATTGGTTTTTGCTCATTCTATTGGATTATTCTCATCAGCTCAAAAACCTTGTTAAAATGATTCTCCCTTAACTCTGTGTCTTCTTCCAGCTACTACCTTATCCCCAGCTGCTTTTTGTACCAAAATGCCTTGCAAAATTATTTATACTGGCACCTGTACTTCTGTATACGATTGCCGCCCCTCAACAAACTTTAAAAACTCATCCCACTGAAATAGTATTTACCATTGTCACTTAAGATCTTATTTTTGCCAAGTTGATGGCCTGTCTTCATTTCACTTCATCTCTAAGCACTTTTTGATACCCTTGATCTCTCCTTGAAACATATGATTTATTCTTCATGTTAACCTCATGCTCTACTGGGTGTTTCTTTCACAATAAGCAGACTCTCATTTGTTGTTGTTGTTTAAATATTGGACTAATATCTATTTTATTCTCAACTACACTTCTGACATACGATTTTAAGTACTGAAACACATTGATGATTCCAAATTTATATCTTAGTCTTTATATTTAGACTCATCCAATTCTATTTGTTACATCTCCACTTGGATATCTAATAAGCATTTTAAATATAAATCATCCAAGAACAAATTTTTAATTTTTTCTGTCTCAAACCTACTATTTCCCCACTTTATATTAACTCAATACATTCACCACTATTCTCCCCCAACCGCTTAGGCTCCAAACCAGAATCAAACTCTAATGTTTCTTTTATTTCTCACATCCACATGCGGTCCATTTACATTAACAAGTTTAAACGGCTTTACTTGAAAATTTTATCTTAGTCTATAACCATTTACTATCTCCACATCCTAGTGAAGCCACTGTAATTTCTTGTCTTGACAACTACAATTATCTCTAAACTAGTCTCCCTGATGTCATACTTTGCCTCTGTAGTTGGTTCTCCAACCAGAGTAATGTTTTAAAAATGTAAATCAGATTACATGATTTACTTGTGCAGAACTTTCCAAAGTTTTCCCGTGACAATTGGGATAAAATCCAGGCTTATCACCATGAACTTAAAAAGTTTCCAAGGAATCCCATGCTTAGCTAATGTTTTAATTATTATAGCTTCAAAACAAATTTAGTATTTGGTTAGGTGCTCATGCTTTATATTCTTATTCAAATTCTCCAAGATAGTCTTTATTTTATGCATGCATTTTGGATCATATTGTTCAGTTATACAAAACTTCTCTTAGGATTTTGATTAGTACTTAATTGAATTTCAGACAATCTTTGATATTTTCCCAGTGCATATGCTTCAAATTTTTCCACATAGTAAGGAATCATATATATGCATACTTATTCAAGAAGAAAAAAAGAAAGATGAATTAACCAAACCATAAAAAATAAGAATAACTTATTAAGAAGAGTACAAAATTATTAGCAGAACAAGATAATACATTTTTAAGTAAGTATAATTTAACTTTAGCAGAGAATAAAACAACTTATACATAATGGAGATAAAATATCTTTTAAACAAGACAAATATTAACACCATGATGTAAAAATAAGAGCACACAGTAAGTAATTGTGTTCACATAAACTGAGAAATTTAAAACTAGTGTAGTTTTAAAAAATAATTTTAAGATGATAAGGATGAGGAATATTTAAATTTTACATTTGAAATAAAGACAAGGAAAAGAAGACAAAATAAAATAAGTTAGATAATAAAAATCTCAAATCAGTATTAAGAAAAATACATATATGATTGCGTCATATAAGGAAAGAAATTTAAAAAGTTCTGATTGCCACAGAGTATCAAATCCTTGCAGAAAATAAAATAACACTAAACTCCTAGTGATTCTAATGGTGTGTGTATTTTCTAATGGGCGTTGAATACAGATCTTTTCTTGAACATAAATTCATATAGGTTCATCCCTAATTTCTTAAAGTGGAAAGACTTTGGATAGAGAGTAAGCTGCAGCCCTTCGCATCTGCACTCATTTTGCAGTCTGTGTTCAGCAGGCCTGTGGGCCACAACCTCTTTCTCATCAGAATAGGCACCACCACCTACCAAGGGCTCCACTGTTACTAGTCAATTGGTATTTCTGCAACTAGCAAGATTGTTAAATGGTGAATAAACTCCCTGTTAAGTAAATTTTCCCGTGAAATGAGTAACAATATTTTCATTAGTATAATAATAAATTTTGATTATAATTTAAATGGGAAAATAGAGATACAATTTGTTAGAAACGGAAAGTGAAAGTGAAGCTGAAGGTCATGAAATAGAATCATGAAGATCCATGACTAGAAAGAGGATAGTAGGAAAACAAAAGCCACTTGGGAGTGACCAGTAAACACTAAGGCAGGTAACAGAGAAAGATATATGGAGAGTAGTTTAGCCAACATTAATGACCAAGTAACTGCTTCTGAGGTTGCTAGCATTTCCAGCAGTCCTAGTTCTTCATAAGGCTTCTGCCATACAACGGTTTTTGTTATTCAATTTCTTTGAGGTTATGTGTTTTGTTTTGTTTTTCTTATTTCTGTAATTATACCAAACTTTCATTACTTAAACTAGCTTGACTGAGTTCATCTTCAGAAATTATCATGTCAAGTAAAATAATTTAAGTGAAATTGTCTTTGAAAAAAGTAAAAAAAAAAAAAAAAAAAAGACAGGTAAAGAGTCATAAAGGTTATTATTCTGATGATTATTGGAATTAATAATATAATGATACATGTGGTCAAAATGTATTTCTAATCAAAGTGCAAAGGGAAACTATTTATATGCTCTTACTGGCATGTGAATAAAAATATTTTCAGTCATTTGCTTTACACTTTTTAATTATTTTAATGCCTTCAATTGTAAAAGTTTAATGCAAATTTTTACCAACCAGACAAGGTGGATGATAGTGTAACTGTTATTTTCAAACAAAGCATGATTTATTTATAATAGCATAAGAAAAACAGAATGAGAAAATACATTTAGTGTATGAAAGATGAGCTACTAATTTCATTGAGATACAGAGGATGCATATGCATTTGTGTCACATATGCATTTTGATTTAGCTTTTATAAATACAAACCCTTTTGGATAAAAATGTTTATCTTTTAGGCTGCAATTTGTTTCTCTGGTTATTAACTTAATCTTCTTTTCATAATTATTGCTATCTAAATCTCTTTCAAAGGTCTTTACCATAATCACAATTTACTTGAGTTAATCTCTGATTTTTCCCATGCTCCAGTTAGACTTGACTCAATATACCCAGCCTACACTGTGACTTCTTTCCATAATTTTTTCTTTTCCTCCAGTAATTACCATCGTTTCTTATATTATTTAAATTCTGCCATTTTTACTTTTAATTAGCTAGCAAACACAGAGAAGTTATTCATTCTCACTGCAAAAAAAATGGTAGAAGGAAAAATAAAATTATGATCATAGCAGAAATGAGTAGCAGTAGAATTCATAGAAGTCTAGTAAAAATTAATAGCAGCCAAAAGAACAAATTATGATTATTTATTTCCTTCGAATTGACAGAACACTTTGGCTTTCTTGTCTTGGAATATATATTATGCTTTGATATGAATCCTTGTTATTTGCATATTAAAATATATTCCATGGTAAATTTTATATTATTTGGGGACAGAGACTGATTTTGTCATCTTTGTGTCATTATAGCGACATGCAAGGGTTTAGTAAAATAAATTTAAATCACTTGAACACATTTTGTACTGATGTTATACATTCATTTTGTAATTTTATGTATATGGTGTGTGAATAATGGCAACACTGTCAATAAATGCCAACATTTATTATCATAATAATGATCAAATGCGTTTATGCTATTTTCTCCTTTAGACCGCAGGTCCCCTCCCAACATTATCACTCAAGTACATGAGTATAGGCTGGAGTTCCTTTTAAAACTAATGTTCTCAATCACATGTCTTTAGGATTTTGCAGTTTTTTGGTTTTTTGTTTGTTTGTTTTAGAAGTCTATCGAACTTTAAAGAAAAGGAAGAGTCCTACTGAAAGTATTAGCTATTGATACCATCTTTAAGGGCTGGACAGGGAAAAAAAAGTAATCTTTATTTTATTTTTTTATTTGTACCACATCATTCTCAGTACATTCTTTACTCTCTCTAGGCATCAACCTGACTTATGTGACATGGGGGTAAAGGATTGAGGTCTTCATTCATGAGTGGAAGCTTTTATAGATTTTTACCTGCCCTCCTTGGCTAGAATTCATATTATACACTTTCCTGTCCACAATGCCCCCAGGTACTGTGCTTCCCCAAAAATAAGACCTAGCCAGACAATCAGCTCTAATGTGTCTTTTGGAGCAAAAATTAATATAAAACCCAGTCTTATATAATATAATGTAAGACAGGGTCTTATATTAATTTTTGCTCCAAAAGACACATTAGAGTTAATTGTCTGGCTAGGTCTTATTTTCGAGGAAACACGGTATTTGCACTGAAACATACAAGTTGGGAATAGAATTACATGTATTCCACACCACATGTGTGACTCCTAGTTAATCTGATAAACAAATTATGCTAATATACTAGTATATTAGTATATACAAATTATACTAATGTGATAAACAAATTGAGTTAATGAAGCTTTGAGAAATTTTAAGAAGAGACTCTCTGACTTTGTTTTTTTTTTTTTGATGAAAATACTCTCCCTCATAGTTTCCATGCAGCAGGGCCTTCAATGTAGAAGGACTGCACGCCTGCTCGATGTATGATATACTATCAAGTTATATAACAATCCTTCTCAATGTATTTTTAATGAACTTGTCATTGAAGGAAGTATGAAAGCAGAAGAATCATAAATTATATTACTTTGATACTGATTAGAATTAAGAACATAGTAATAAAAATGGCTAAAGTACATTTTGGTCAAAATGCAAAGGGAAAACTTTTGTATGTTCTCAAAAGCATATGAATAAAAATGTTTACTACTATTTGTTTTATAATTTTAAGTAATGCTCCATATATGTGTTTATACATATTCATAAATATATTTTATGTATAACAATTTAAATATCATGCTCATATAGTATATATATACACATATATACACATACATATATACATATATATGTATATATGTGTTTGTACATATATACACATACATATATACATATACAATTTAAATATCATGCTCATATAGTATATATATACACATATATACACATACATATATACATATATACATATATACGTATATATGTATATATGTGTGTGTACATATATACACATACATATATACATATATACGTATATATGTATATATGTGTGTGTGTGTATATATATATACATATATATGTATATATACAACTTATTTATACATACACACTTACACATATTTTAACACAGGAGAAACATTTGCTTTAGGTTCCTCCCACCTCTGCAATTTCTCACTAAACAACTTATGTCGTTTATTCCCGAGGCATTAGGTCCACCGCTTCTTGGAGCAATGACTTTTTTACTCCTGTGGATGCCCTTTACCCCAACATTCATGCTTAGCTGTCTGGAATCTTCTTTATAGTTCACCTCTGCTCTCTCTACAAAGCTCCTTGCTGCTTCCCTGTAATTGAGCTCTATCATGCACAGCTTCCTTATTCTTCTGACTTTGCTTCACTAATACTTCTAGGCTGCTTCCCAATGTTTTTCCTTTTTTTTTTTTTTTTTTTTCTTTTGTGAGTGTGTGAGCATAGAAGGTATACAGAGAAATACATTCTTTAAAAAATAATAACTGTCAAAGTAAGATAGTTTTCCAGGATTATTAGAAGTAGATATCAGTTTCCTATATTCTATGTGGTTTTTCTTGAGTAACTTTACTCCATCATGTTTGAGTAATTCCATCTTTGCTATTGTAATTTTATTTATCTTTGAAATAGGAAGGAGGAAAAAGTAAAAACAACAAACAAATATCTCTTTAGATAGTAGACACACTGCAATATTTTTCTATTCAAGTTAGATTAGTTTGATAGAATATTGATTTTGTAGGGAGTTCTAACATTTAAAATATATAAGAAAGATTTTTTAAAAAATAGTTTAAGATTCAGTGTTAAGTTAAATAGTTAAAATGCTGTCAGTGAATATCACTGGTGTAAGATTTACGCCAAGCAGATTGAAGATAATTAGAGTAAATCTTATTAATTTGCTTTCCCTAAGCATTTGCCTACTGTATTACTGGACACACCAAGTTTAACAGTAAGTTGTATCATCTGTGTTATCTGTAGTGTATTGATGTCTTAGATTATTATGATAAAGCTAATAAAAGAGTAAAACTTTAAGGACTATCCGGACAATGCCCAATGAAAAATCCCTGGAGAAGAGTCAAATAAATCTAAAGACTGTATACCTTTAAAATTGCTCATCTAACAAAATGATAACATACATTCCAGATATATTAGAAATCATAGCTCAAAACATGTATAGATGCAAACTTTAGATGTGATGTTTCTGCGTATAAGCATAAAGTGACCTCAATTTTCTCTCCTTTTATTTGTGAATAGTTTCTTAAATGTCTTAATTTCACAGCAAATGAAGATATGTTGATATCAGATGTGAGGAGGCATTTTCAGGATAGATTTGGAATCAATTTTCCCAGCATCTGCTTACCTAACCTCCCTTTACCCCTATAATATGAGTGCTGTTATTTTGCTCAAATATGGCAATTCTGTTCAACTAGCAGCTTTATTTGAACACTGTTTTTGCATTTCATGGGGGAAGAGTAGACAGCAAACTGTCCTCAGGATGCTGTCTCTACATTACCACACGCTTTATAATCACTGTTTCTCAGTTACTATTAATCACAGCTAGCATTTACTCACGGGTAATTATGTGACAGGCACTCCATATCCATTATCTCTTTTAATCTTTGTACTACTCAAGGAGGCTGATGTTAATTCTCTTAATTCAGAAGAAGTATTTTAATATCTAGAAAATGTAAACATCATGCCCAACCTCAACATGCAGTACCTTAACATGCAGTACCTTAAAGATATTTGGATCCAAGTACTCGGATCTTAGAGCGTCTGTTCTTCATCATCATGCTATAGACTCACTTAAGCTTAAAATGTACTTAGTTGATTCATAATTCAAAATTAAAAAAAAAATATTTCTTCACTCAACATCTATACACTTCTTTCCTCCTCAGCTTTTAAATGCATATTGATTTATTGCAACAATGTAAATTTTGCTAGAAGGCAGTATGATCTTGTGTGGCAGTAAGCAGCATTTTTGAAAGTAGACTAATTCCGGAAAAAAAAAAAAAAGCCTGAGTCCTAAATCTTTCCTTTCGTCTTCCATTCAAAATTAAAATAATACTAAGAAGAGTTGGGAAAGATATTTAATTTCAAAACTTTGTTAATTATGTTAAGGACTAGATGAAGGTCAATGAGAGAGTGGTGACTAATTTTAAAATTAAAATACAATTTTTTTTTATTGTTTTATTTTATTTTTTTACTTCCCAGGTAAAAATGCATTTCTGGCTCAAATAAGGAAAGGGAGGTCACAGGTAACCCAGAATCCAAAAGAATGTCTCTTCATTGCTATATTTAAAAGACCTTAACTTTGAAATTATTCAGAGATGGGTTGAACTCATTGCTCTGATACTTTTTAACTGAATTACCAATATATTATGAAACAAAGAAAAACAATATTGACTCTATAGTTTTAAGCATGAAATCATAGACATAAAAATAACAAAGATTCTAGCACTATACTGTATGATCAATAAATACTGTCCTTTCAAGATTGTTTTTCTCTGTCCCACTGTCCCAAACAGAACACACCAAGGTAAAGGTATCTAGATCAGTTTACAGTATTTTCCATTCATGTATTCATTTGTTGATAAAGTTATTCACCCAATACATATTTATTAAAAATGCCTCACTCTTTGTATAATGAAGCTGTATTCATGGAACATAGGCCAATGAACACTTGATAGTGAATAACAGATCTCTGAGATTTTAAATGATATGAATGAAGTTGAGTTGTACAAAAGTTGTTGATGGAAGTATTCAACTGCAAATGTACAACTTTTTCTCATGTTTTATTAAAATAAATTTTCAGTAAATTTCATTTTAATAAAAGTTAAACATTTTGTCTTGGAACATTCTTTGGGAAAGAATGAAAGATTACACCTAAAGAACTTATGAAGAAACATTGGAAGGATTATTGTTTCTAAAAATAAAATAATAAGAATTATAAAACTGACAAAATGAGCATTTGATATGAAAAAGGCATTTCTAAACTGTACACCTAGAACAAAAACTACTCAGAAAAATATCAACTAAAAATCTTATATGGTATTCCAACCAAAAATATCACTGTAAACAAAATTTAAAGGTGGGGGACAAATTGAAAAAATATATATATGTAGATTCTATCTATCTATCTATCTATCTATCTATCTATCTATCTATCATCTATCATCTATCTATCTATATCTATCTATGTATCTATATATAATTAATATTTATCTATTTGTTTACTTAAATGAGGAATAAATGAATACTTAAATAGAAAAAATGTGCACATTAGGAACAGGCAATTATCCAATGAATCAATGACTAAATAAATGTGTAAAACCTTTAAATATGCAGTTAGCATTGTCAAACAATTCAAGGAATTACTAGAGAAAAAAATGTTCATTGTTAGATTAACAAACATATTCACTGAATACAGAAGATAATGTAAAAACATCTTTTACTTTTCTCCTTATGTCAAGTCCATGCTGCGGCTCTCTTCTTTATTGTCTTCATATGTCTGTGATAAAATTATCTCCTTTTTCAAGTCCCACTGGATATATTTCTAGGATGTGGCAGAGAACATGATATTTTTCAGCAGAAATTGAAACAGAAATACCAGGTTGGGGATGAGATGAATAGGGAAACCATCTCTGAAATTGTGGGTCCTAAAGATCAGAGCACATATACCTTGAATGCAAAGTTTTTAATGGCAGAGGTTCTAAAATCTAGAGACCTCGTCAGATGAGATTTTATGTCACCATCACCATACTTTCCTTAATAAAATATTTTTAAAAGTCTGTGGGTTGTTAAATTGACAGTATTGAGTATAGGATAACTTATTGAATGATGGGAAATATCAATGAGTTATCAACATCAATATCTCTGATACTCAGAGTACCAGTTGATGTCCTCTTGGCCAACCACTCGTGGTAAGGCACAGTGAGAGACCTATTGGTCCCTCATGAGTCCCCTGCATAATCAACACTCTGACTCAGAAGTTTTAAAAGTAAATATGTCCATAAAGAGAAGTCTGAAATAAAACCTTCAGAAAAAAACAATATTTCCAGATACCATGGAAATAATGGAAATCAAAAGGTTGAAAGATGAGAGAACAAGTTTTAGTGAGGAACTTCTAGATTATTTAGTGAGGGTTGTAGAAAATAAGTTGACCTCAGTCATAAGCAAACATAAAATAAGTCTTCATTTTTGGAGAGACCGGGAGTGCTCTGTGTAAGTGATAGTAAATGATTTGAGAAGGGAACTAGGTAGAGTCCTCAAGTACCCTTGTTTTTCCTGCTTTAATGAAGATGATAAATACAAGCCTAGAATTAATCTTGCCCCAAAATAAGTCTGCAGCACCTGAATTTTATTTTATTAGGGAGAAGGTAGATCTTATGCAGAATAAATCTTCGGTCATGTTTACAAAAGCTCCAGGCAAAAACCCCAATAAAAATCTACCTCTTATTTTTGTCAAGCCTCTATCTCATACCTATAAAGCATATTTGATCTTATCTGCAAAATTATCTATAAGGACATCTTTCTCTGTTTCTTCTCTGCGGTTATCACTGCAATTAATACCCAACAAGAAATCAGGCATGGCATGATTTGGCTTAAGCAATGATTTAGATATCACCCAAATTTTGGAGTTATTAATGGCTACATTTTGTGTTAATCTCATATGAATAAAATCCTCTGGATATGAGGCCAAATGTTTAGGAATTATTCATAAACATAAAATACAACAGTGATCTAAATATGAACCTAGTGTTGTTTTTGTGTGTGTTTCTTTTTAATCGGAGCATGTGGAAACAATTCTATATGGTAATATAAATGTAATGTGAACTACTGAAATGGACCTATTAAATTGTATTACTTGAGCATTTTGAGTACCAGTTTACAATTAGGTTCGCCTCTGCTGGCATTGTTTATTGGTTGGTGATCACAAGACAGATACACTTCTAAGATAACTGAATATCTATAGTTCACCTAAATCACTTTTAAAAATAAGAGGTTAACACTAAAAATGTCTGAGACAAAAGATTAATTAGGAAGCTAAGGTCCATGAAAATATAGAACTTCAGAGAGCTGTAGATAAAACATCAGTATTGGGGCGTCCAGATGGCTCAGTTGATTAGAGCGCAAGCTCTGAACAGCAGGGTTACAGGTTCAATTCCCACATAGGGTGCTGGGCTGTGCCCCTGCAACTAAGATTGAAAACTTCGACCGGATGTAGAGCTGAACTGCTCCCTCCACAACTAGACTGAAGGCCAAGGGCTTCAAGCTGATGGGACCTGGAGAAACACAGTGTTACCTAATATTCCCCAATAAAATTAAACAAAAACAAAAACAAAACGACAAGAACAAAATCAATATTACACATTCATTGATATTGGTTTTATTTGAGATACTGCACATCGTGGCATGTGTATTTTAATGTTAAATTGAAGAGGACTAAGAACTTTTATTATTGTCGGAAAAAAAAAAAAAAAAAAGATACTCAAATTGAAATGACAAGGAATAGAATCAAAGTTGAAAACTAAAGGCCCGTTTCTGAATTTCGGACATAAGGGTCAAAGGGATGTAATGAATTTGAGAAAACATTGTAATTTGAACTCATTTTTGGTACTATGAAATGTATCAGGAATATCAAAGCTAGTAAAGAGAGGGAAAATTAGAGAAGCACGCTCTCTTCTGAGACTAAAGATAAAAGATGTAATTGAGAACAATAGTAGATTTCCCTTATAATTTCAAGGGAAAATAAAGAATTTTCTGCTCCATAACTATAGTAATATAAAAATCTCCCACTCTGAAATAAAATATTGCATGCATAAGCTTATTAGGTAGCCCTCTGTGGGGTTGTGCCTTTGAGGAATTGTGGTAGGCAGGATTGGGAAGTGCAAACAGCTGAATACTAATGTGGTTACCCATGAGTCCTCAGCCAATTGTACAGGGAACTCTGGAGTCAGATGGCCTTTCAGAGTTTTCCCAAACTAAGACAAGGCTGCTAGCCTTTGAATTCCTGCATCACTGGATGCTTGTTTACTGCTGGATGGAGCTGTAACTTTGCATTAGGTAGATCCCTTTGGCCAAAGCAATTTCCATTGACAGTTGAAGTTATAAACCAACCACAGCTAAACGTCCTAGCAGATAAGGGAGGAGTGTGTTCCCTGAAGAAGGGATTGGGCAGAACACTGCAGTATTCTCTGTAGGAAGTATGTGTGCTAGAAGGAGATAAATCTTTCAGAGAGAAATAGGCAAACACAAAGTCTCTTGTGATTGAAATGGCCAGATTGCGGTGGAAGGGAGTTGAGTTGCAAAATAATTTTATGACACATCCACTCTTTGAATGCTAGACATAAGCATAGTGTTTTTTCCAGGAGAGACTACCATGATGTTATGCAGCACAGGAAAGTTCCCAACATAATAAGTTGACACTTATCCTATAATTGTTTATCAAAATACTCATGATTAATTAGAAATATGACCCAACAAAATACCCAGCACACAGCTTTTTTAAATTGGGGGTGGCATTTTCTTTCTGTACCCTGTTTGTAACATTTCTAGAGAGGTATGCACCTCCTGGTGTGTAACTCACTTCTTGCCTTTGGTTTTCCAATGAGTTCTCCTAAGAATCATTCTGAAAAATGAAGTGTAGCATAAAATCAAAAATATACTTTTTGGAATTAGGTTTGTTTCAGGTTCTCTGTTTGACATCGGGCAGGAGCTTAAACCTTTAATCTCCAATTGTTTTCTCTGTAAATGATGGCAATTCTCATCGCACAGGGTAGTTTTAATGATAAAACAAGAACTGGTGTGTCAAGTGCTTAGCATAGTACATCACACACACTAAGCATTGAATAAACTATTTACTTGTAGTAGCAGTGATAATTAAGGAGGAGTAGCTATAGCAGCAGCAAGACTGCCCTGATGCACTTGTAACCAAGCTTTTCCAGTTGACTCCACTGTTTCTATTAACTTCATGGGGATGAGTTTATCATCACAGGACTGAATTAAGCTGATGATCATACATATCTTTAAAATGTTGCCTGATGTGAAACTATACAGTGCTATTAATTGCCATGATTTTTTTCCCTCATGCCCATTTCTATGAGTTTAGTAGGTTCTTAGCAGTGCATGTAACTTTGCAAATCAGTTAATTTAATTATTGAATTTAGTTGTAATCTGAATTTGAATTTTACCAAATGTAGCACAGGTTTATATAATTTAAGAAACAAATATACATATGAAAGATATTAAGGAACAAATTTTAAATGTGAGCAGAAGTGATGCATGCAAGTTACCATGACGACCCTGTAAGAAGACTTTATTTCAGTGCTTATCGCCACACTAAAGAAAATTTCCTTTCTAAGCCGATGATTCTGTGATACAGTCACCCACAGAGCCTATCATTTGAATTTAAGGAATCAGAAAAAAAATTTCATTCTGCCTTTTCTGGTGAAATTCCTAACCTTATTACCTGAAGAGACATAAAGTAGTTCTTATGAATGATTTATTTTGAACAAGTCACCTGCTATATAAAAGAAATACTCTTCGGAAAATGAAGAGACCCTGGGTAGTAATCTGTTGAAGTAAAAAAGAAAAACGTAAGTAGGCCCTTTTTCCATAGTTCATTAGGGGCAAAGGAACTAGTGATTGACTCTAAAAGAAAATTTTGTATTTCAGATTACCTAAAAACTATGCAAAGGCAAGTGAAATGCATCTTATGAAGTTAAAGAACTGAATTTTGTCTATTTAACATGAATTTTAATTGTAAATTTAAATTATAGAAGGTCTGACAATTCACGAACTTGTTGCAATGATGTTACCAAACTTTTTCAATATCAGAGAGATTATTCATTATAAAATTGTACCAAATGGACAAACAGTTAACTAAGTTTTCTATTTGGAAGAGCTGAAACGGCTGCGTGAAAAAGTTAGACGACCTAAACTTTTCACCAACAATTCCTGGCTCTTGCATCACAACAGTATACCAGCTCACATGGACTGTCTATGAGGGAGTTTTTAGCCAGTAAACAAATAAACTATATTGGAACACCCTCCCTACTCACCTGATCTGGCCCCCAATGACTTCTTTCTTTACCCAAAGATAAATGAAATATTGAAAGGAAGACATTTTGATGACATTCAGGACATCAAGCGTAATATGACTGCAGCTCTAATGACCATTCCAGAAAAAGAGTTCCCAAATTGCTTTGAAGGGTGGATTCTGCACTACCCTCAGTGCAGGGCTTCCTAAGGGGAGTACTTTGAAGGTGACCATAGTGATATTCAGCAATGGGATATGTAGCACTTTTTCTAGGATGAGTTTGCAAACTTAATTGTCCAACCTCGTATTTCCTCTGCTAGGCCATAGAAAAGTCATTCCTTAATTTTTAGTGATTTTGCTTTCCTTTAAACTAGTCAGGCAATACTCAGGTGCTCTTTGGTAGGCTTTTTATTATATGGAACTAGAGAATAGATATGTCCCAATGAGTTACTGGAAATGACAATATATGGAACCATTCCTGCTCCCATCCCTTGTGTGATGGTTGATTTTGTGCATCAGTTTTGTTGCACCACATTGCCCAGATATGTGATTAAACACTATGCTTGTGTTTTTGATATAAAATTAACATCTACTTTGTTGGAATTTGAGTAAAGCAGATTGTCTTCCATAATGTAGGTGCCTCTCATTACATAAATCAAATACCTTACAAATGACTGATCTTCCCCCAACAATAAGTAACCCGATCCGCAGACAGCCTTCAGACTTGAACTGCATTATTAGTTCTTTCTTGGGTCTTCAGTCTGTTGGGATTTGGACTTGATATGTAGCATTGCCTCTTTCCTCGGTATTCAGTCGGCCAGACCACACTGCAGAATTTGAACTTGCTAGCTTCCAAAATCAATTAAGCAAATTCCTTAAAATAAGCAATATTATCTATCTATCTATCTATCTATCTATCTATCTATCTATCTATCTATCTTCATCTATCTATCTGTCTGTCTATCTATCTATCATCTATCATCTACCTATGTACATACACATTTTGCTTTTCTTACAATAATACTTCTTCTATGAACACTATTTTAAATATTTCTTGGTGCACCCATGCAAGTATTTCTCTGGGGTATGTACTTATGAGTAAAACTGCTGGGTCATAGTTTATGAGCAAATTAAAATTACAAAACAAATGTAGTTGTATTAAATTAGTCCACCCTTGAATTGTAGCCAAATGCTTTATATTATAAATATGACATGTGAAATATTAATGAATTAAGCAACTAACTTTAGAATTAACCCAAATAATGTTGAAGAAAGAAAATAATACACCTAACAGTAGATAATAAAGTAATAGAAAAATATGAAATATAGAGATCAACAAAGCCAGAAGTTGATACACTAAAGAAAATAATAAAATGAATAAATGTAGAACATATTTATTATGACAAAAAGAAAGAAAGCATACTTATAAGCAACTAGCAACCATAAAAACCCAGAATTTATAACAGAAACAATTGCATTTATCAAAAACTTTATACCAACAAATTTAATTTTATATTAAACATTTTTATAAAGTGATACATTTCTTTAACTTCCTAATTTACCCACAATAATATGTTTACCAAATTCCTACAAGTAAACTTGTCTATGAGTATTTAAAAGCTATCTATTAAAGTCAGAAAAAAGACAAGAACAGCTTATATTTCAATTCACATTTAACAGTTTACTGGAGTCCCTATCTAGGGCAATAAGATTAGAAAAGAGAAATACAACTTAAAAGAAGTAAAAGAAGAATAAAAATGATTGTTTCACAGATTATGATTGTCTACATATACACTACACAGGAATCAATAAGTATGTTATATGAATTAAAATAGTATTTAACAAGTTTTCAAAAAAAATCAATATAAATTTGGATTTGTACAAGGAAAACTAGCTGAAAACAGAAAATAAAATTTAACAACAAAAAACATTTAAAATAGTAATTAAGTAAGATTTCTACATATAGTTCTACCAACTATGTGCATGACTTTCATTTTGAACTTAATAAACTTTATTAAATTTCATTGCAAGCATAAATAAATGGAGTTGCATATGCTCTCTGTATGTAAGTTTAATAGTGACTAAATAAAAGTTCTCTCCAAAGTGATTGACAGTTTCAATGAAATTCCAATAATTGCTTCATACAAATTAAAATTTCCCTCAAAACATATTAAGAAAAACAAAAGTACAATATGAAGATGAGACACTTTAGGTAAAAGAACCAGACATAGGTAATTATACTGCTAGAGATTAAGATTCATTATGGATTAATAGTAATTAAGCCAATGTTATTTAGTTGCATGTATAGTCAAATAGACAAATGGAATAGAGCACAGGAACACAGCCATGTGTGGCTAAAAATTATAGGAATTTTCCCACTGAAGTTACTTTTGGAAAAGAAAAAAAATGTCAATAAATGATATGTTTCTGCTTACCAATGGAACATACAACTGAAAATGAATAATAATTTCAAACCTCACAAAATATTACTTCTTGATGGATTTCATATTAACATTAAATTTAAATTTAATAAGTTGAATAGGGAATATAGGAGTATATGCATTTATTATTTTATGGGCAGAGCATAATTCTTAAAATACATAAAACAGAAATTATAAAAAATAGGGATAAAATGGTGCATTAAAACAAAGAATTTCCATTCATCAAAAAACATCATAACTCAAGATACCAAACAACCTCAAGCTATCTGTAGCATGTGTACATTAAAAACACAAGCTGGGGCAAGACATTTATAATACTTGGATTTAACAATAATAGAAAACTGAGTTGCATCAATAAGAAAAAAATTTATAACAATGGAAAAATGGATAAATATATAAACAGGCTTATCACAAAAAGCATCAATGATTCAATATATGAATATACTCTCAACCTTACTATTTATCAGGAAAATGTTAATTAAATACAAAATGAGATTTCACACCCTCTAGTTTTGTATAAATTAGGAAGTCAAATAATACCAAGTATTGGCTAGCATGTTAAACAAAGAAGAGTATAAAACTATAAGATTATAAATTAATTCAATCAATTTGAACCAATTGGAATTAGTTTGGCACTACCTACCTAGTAAACATGAATATGACACAGTACATCCTTTCCCAACGTTGTCACTCTGGAAGAAAGCTTTCACATATACTCAGAAAACTGTCACACATGTTTTAAAAGCTTGACACAATAAATTAAACAAGTTAGTATCATAATACATCTACTAATATATTTAGTTCAAAGTAAGCATTATATGAAATATAAATATAACAGTTTGGGAATCCATATGTCCACCATTAGTAAATGATAGATTATAATAGATGCATATGAAAGAGCAATGGAAATGAATGAACTGTAAGTATATACATAAACAGATGAATCACGTAAATTATTTTTGCATGCATACAATTCGAAGAAGTAAAATATAAAGTATGAATCCTTTTAAAAATACTCATTAACAGAAAAATGAACTAACATATCACTTAAGATTGTATATGTGGAAAACGACAAAATTGAATGATGAGATAAACGTCACCTTAAATCCAGGACTATGATTACCTCCAAGGGGAAAGAAGGAGACTTCAATGTTACTACAAGTGGTAATTATATTTTATCTATTAAGCCGAGTAACATCTAATTGGGGTTTACTTGAATACTATTATTTATAAAATTATTTAACTACATATACCAACATATTAAATTATATTTCAAAACAAAAATGTATTTAAACATGAGAGAAGAACTTCATGTTTCTGGTTCCACATGTAAGGAGCTTAGAAGTCATCACTCTGTCCTAACAACAAGTAAAAAGCTGAATAGACTGAAAATTCAACAACTCTTCTTGGATCCCTGAGAGGGGAGGAGACAGGGACAATGCCTGCCCCAAGATTGGAGAGACAGACCAACACAAGGAGTTATAGCTTACCAGAACAGAGGCTCATTAAGTAAAACCAACCCCAGGATCAAGTGCCTGGGTGGGAAAACTTAACTGTGACAGATGAACTGTTGGAGGCTCAGTGTGGACAACTCTTGAGAATTAAATACTTTGGAGGGACCCAATCCCATGTTATTGTGAGATCTGTCTCCATGAGCTAACTAGATTTCCACAGTTAAATATCAGATAAAAATCCCTTCATGTTTCTGGCAGGGGGAGGGGAAGAGGACCCATTTTAAAATATGATAGAACACTCCATTATTTTTAACAAAGACTGCCTTCAAGGGAAACTGGTTAACCAGAGCCTAATCTATTGGTGTACGGGAATTATCAGAGCCAAGCTGACCTGGGGATGGAAGACATCCGACTCAGCCCACTTTTGCCATCCTATCTCACCTAAAGTGAATGAAAAAACAACTGAGAAACACGTGTGAAGTTATAGTGCAGAGACAGAAACTCACTAATGGACTGAGACCTAAGTGTAGGACTGTAGATTGCTTCCCCTCCCTCACACCACACCATCACATTATTAAAGGCCTACTTACAGCAATGTCTTGTACCTGGTATATCTTGGCTAGCTATCAAGGAAAAAAAAAATTAAAAGCATCCCCAAAGGAAAAAAAAAAAGCACTATTTGAAGAGACAGAACAAGCATCAGAACCAGACGTGGTAGGGATGTTAAAATTATCAGACCAGGTATTTCAAACAAGTATGATTAATATGCTAAGGATTCTAATGGATAAAGTACACAACTCTCAAGAACAGGTGGGAAATGGAGGCAGAGGGATCAAAAGTTTAAGAAAGAACCAGAAGGAAATGCTAGAGATCAAAAACACTGCAACAGAAATGAAGATGCTTTTGATGGACTTATTAGTACACAGGCCAAAGCTGAGGAAGAATTTCTGAGCTAGAATATATATAAATAGAATGCTCAAAAACCAGAAAGCAAAGAGAACAAAGACTGAAGAAAAACAAAACAAAACAGAATACCCAAGGACTGTGAGAGAATTATAAAAGGTATAGAATACACATGATGGGAAGACCAGAAAGAAACTATTTATAAAACAAACATCTGATAAAGGAATATTACCAAAGTAAACAAAGAACTCTTAAAACTTAACAATACAAAAACAAATAACCCAATAAAAAAAAGATGAAATACTTTAACAGACACTTCACTAAAGAAGATTCACACATAACAAATAAACATGGAAAAGAGGCTCCACATGATACTACATCAGGGAAATGCAAATTAAACCAGCAATGAAATGTCACTACACAAATGATAGAATAGCCAAAATCTGGAAAAATGGCAAGACTGAATGCTGGTGAGACTGTGGAGTAACAGGAGCTCTCATTTATTGCTGGTGGGAATGCAAAATGCCACAGCCACTTTGGAGGACAGTTTGGCTGTTTCTTACAAAACTAAAACCCTGTATTATACTACCCAGCAATTCCACTCGTGGGTATTTACACAAACGATTTGAAAACTTATGTTCATAGCACAAAACTGCACATGGATCTTTATAGCAACTTTATTCATAATTGCTATTCTTTAGTGCTAAAAAGAAATGTGCTATCAAGCCATGAAAAGATGTGGAGGAACCTTAAATCCATATAATTAAGCAAAGGAAGTCAATCTGAGAAAGCTATTTGCTGTATGATTCTAACTATATGACATTCTGGAAAAGGCAAAATTATGGAGATGATGGTAGAAAGATCAGTGATTGCCAAGGATGGAGTAGGGGGAGAGGAACAATGAAAAGGTGGAGCACAGAGGAATTTCAGGCCCTGAAAATATTCGGTATGACATTAGAATGATGGATATGTCATTATACATTTGTCCGAACTCATAGAATGTACAACATTAGAAGTGAACCCTATTGTATAGTGTTTGAGTGATTATGATGTGTCAGTGTAGGCTCGTACTTGGTAAAAATGGGTCATACACGTGAATGATCTTGAATTAAGGACGATATATATGCATGTGCCAGGGCAGTGAGTACATAGGGAATCTCTGTACTTTCAGTTTTGTTATGAACAAAAAAAATTAGAGGAACTAAAAAAATAATGCACGAATCAAAATTTGATAATTTCTAGCAACAGTTATTCTGTGAATATACTTTTATCTGTTTTATTTAATCCAGCCAAGAATTATCATTATTAACATTTTTATTAGTAGTATATCAATATGTTACTCCTTTTAAAATCATTGTGGTAACAAATAAGTTTGCTTATTTTTAAATAATGAAAAGTAAAACTAAAGATATAAGGATCAGGTTTTAAAAATCTTGTATAATCAAATCAAAATGTATACTTTATTTTTTCAACAAGATTCTTTTTTAAGTAACTATATGCTTTGATATTTTTAGGAACAATACTTAATTTCAAAATAATGAATGATATTTCTAGGAAGGTAGTGCTAGTTCTGGGGGGGAAACATGCCATTTGATTTTATAGTTCATAATATAAGTTGTCAATATGTTTTCAACCAAATACTATACATTGTAAATTATAGATTTACAATTTATAAAGATGTGCATATATGTGGCTTCCTCCATGTGTGATATAGAATCATGCATGTTAATGAACATATTTTCTACAATTTTACTCTATTTTAATTATTATAACTAAGTAGATAAAAATAATAAACTGAAATGATAAGAAGTGGAATATTTTATTTAAATGTTAATTCAATTTTATCAGAATATTTATACATAACATTTTTGTATTATTAGTTTTCATGTTGTTAATAAATAAAATGCTAATTTTGAGCTCTTTATATATACATCCATCTGTATTTGCTACGGAAAGCAGTAAACAATTTTGTTATCATTGTAAAATTGAATTATAACTGCACTGTACTTAGAAAAAAATCCAGGCACAAACATTTTGATTGTTTGCTCCCTAAATTAGTTCTGGTTTACTTTGCTTTGGTTTCTTTTATTAAGCACAATATTTTATAATAAATATGTTGCATTAATACAATGCTTTTTTCAATGGCTTTTGTTGAAATTTTCCTGTAATGTTGATTATTTGGAATGATTAAAAATATTTTTCATTGAAGAGCATCAAAAAGCATAATGTATCTAGAAGATGCTTAATGACTAGTTTCATTAATTAAGTCAAATTAATGAATATATAAATAAATAAATAGTTTAAGCCATAATCTACAGACCGATGACAGTAGTTGGACATGGCAAGGGTAAGAATATTTTTAATACATTGTTTATTAAAAATCTCACAGACATTATAAAATGCTCTATAAAATTACATAGTTTTATTTTGTTATTTTTTTCTCCTATAGTGCACATTATCTTTTGTTCTATGAGCTTTTCCCAGCACTAAATTAAAACTATTTCATGGTGGTGGCCAGCTGGGTAGCAGTTTTACAGCTATTTCATTTTCCTGGCTCAGTTTTCTTCCCTTGTCATCACCTCCTTCAATTTGACTCAAAACTCTACTAGAATGTTTGCTCTTTCTTTTTTTTTTGTTGTTGTTGTTTTTAGCATCAACATTCAAATAGGTTAATAAGCACAAGGATTATTTTCTCTTTTTCCAGTCCTCCACAAGACCTTTATTTTGTTTTCCTCAAATAAGACCCTGCATTCTTGTAAATATTGAAAGCAAGTGTCCTGCAGAAGTTGGCTGCTTTCAGAAACAAGTAAGTCAACAGTGGAATTTGTCTAGCAGTCTCAGAAGTTCGTGCTGACAGTTTTTATATCATTTACTTTCATTTATTTCTCTCTAGTGTCCTTCTTATTTATATCTGAATCCATGAGAATGCTAGTTGTAGTAAATAGATAAAACACCAGCTTAGCCTATTTCTTCAGGCTGAATAGGATGGGAAAACAAAATATTTATTCTCATCCTCTTGACCCATTTGTAAAAGTAATTTAGAGATCTTTTTTTTTGCCCTGTGAAATGGAATCATGTAATTTTTTTTCCTAGTAAGAAAGTGACTTTTCTGTGTCTCTATGTAAGATTGATTTGTCTAACATGCCCTAGATTCCAAGTTCAGTTTTCATGGTACTTGTTAGCTCAAGATCTAAAAGTACATTGTAGGTAGGATAGTCCATAAAGGGAAAATATATTCATCAATATTGAATGTGCTATCCATATGGGATTTGATACCTGAGGTCAGCAGTAGAACTATACTTCATATCCCTTGTTGCTAATAATAGTTTCTGGTCTTCCTCGATATTCTGTGCAACTTTTCTATAGATATCTTCTTTCTGTGCTCAGGATGACATTTCGAAATTGAGTGAATTCACAGCAACTATTTCTTTTTTATTCTTCAAGTCATTTTATATATATATATTCTAGGGTGAAAAAAAATCATATATATATATGATTTTTTTTCACCCTAGAAACTCTAAGCATTTCCACTGTTTCTCAGAAAAAATACCTGTTAGTCCTCATTCTATTCGTCATTTTAAGTGTCCATCTAGTACAGTTTTAGGGGAATAATAACACAACATGTTTTTTCATGCTTATATTCTTAATGTTCATATTTGGAGCATAGCTTCTCTTGTGCAAAGATTGTTATTTATATACTAAAAAAGCTGGAGCAAGTTCAAACAGATAAGAAAGAGTGTATATTATTTTTATGGTTCCAATGTCATGTGTATCCAATCTTAGGCCAAAGACAATTACTTCTTTTTCACTTCCTTTTTCTCTTTCAGAAAAATATACTTCTGTGCTACTCTTGTAATGGTTTTACGATCTACAAAGTTATCTCTTTTCAAAGTTTGTTATATTTTCTATGATATTATCCCTTATGATCACTATTATTTAATAGGAACTCAATAAATTTTTGCTGAGGTTAATTAAATATGTTCAATTTGATGTTGATAAACGTAACTGAAATATATATCTTCGATTTTTTTCCATCTCAAAAGAAATGTGCAATTTCATATAGAAAATATGCAAATTCACACTATTCTTTCTTTGCCCACTAGTATCTTTTCCAGCACTGTCATAGTCTCATCCCAGCCTTACCTAGTATTAAGAAAAATAAATGGGATAAAATATTTCACTGAAGTATACAGCCGTATTTCCTTGAACACTACGTTAAAAAAGGTTTTATGAAGCTGGCCTTTTTTCAGTCTTAGAAACAAATTAAGCTTATTTATCGTTCAGAACTACACTGGCCTTTGCCTTAGAAGGTCAAGGATGAAAACCTGACTTCCTGTAATGGGTCATGAGCCTCAATTTGATCTCCTTGGAGAGTGCTTGCCTGCCTTGTTGTCAAATATATGTAAAAAATCCTTTGTTTTTTCTCCAAGACAGCAGGTTTATATTTTAATTCTATTATTTTATTTCCATTTTCTCTCAAGAATGTTAACCTCTAAGAGCAGAGACTCTGTCCATGGGGTTCAAAACTATATATCTTCAACACCTAGAGAGGTGCCTACACCAAGGAGGTGACCAATAAAAGCTTATTTAAAGAGCGAATGAGTGAGGTTCAACTTCTCCATGTAGAAAATGCAAATAAGATGCTATCCTATAAGCAGGTAATAAATACTGGATGCAAATGATATTTATGTGATATATATATATATATATACACACACACACACATATATATCTATATATATGTGTACATATATATATATATCTGTATATATATATATGTATATATGTGTGTGTATATATATGTGTATATTTATGTGTGTGTGTATGTGTATATATATATATATATATATATGGTCTATGAATATACCGGGGGTGCCAAAAATGTATACAAGTGGACACTTTGGTCAACGTTGCTCAAGCAGTAGTTCACCGTAATCAGAAGTGCCTGGACACTGATGGTAACCACTTTGAGCACCTCTTGTAATTGCAGAAGTCAAATTCATCTTGTATTCGTCTTTTGTTATCGGTATATATATCGAGTATTACAGTTTTAATACAGTTTTCCTTTCTTAAAATATGCATACCTTTTTCGGTATATATGTATTAAAAATGTCTGTGTGTGTGTGTGTGTGTGTGTGTGTGTGTGTGTGTATGACATTTCTTGAATAACATGATTTCATTATAATGGGGATAAGAAAAAAAAAAAAATCAAGTCTCAGCCCGGGCCACTGTCTATGTGGAGTTTGCAGATTTTCTCCATGTTTGTGTGGAATTTCTCTGGGACTCTGTTCTCATTCCGCATCCCAAAGATGTGCATCTAAGGTGAATTGACATACCTTAATTGTCCCCATCTGAGTGTGAGTGTATGTTTGAGTGGCACTACAACGGGAGGGCGTCCTGTCCAGAGTTTCTTCCCACCTTGCACCCTGAGCTGCCAAGGAGGGACTCTGACCACCCACCACCTTGAACTGGAATAAGCAGTTTAGAAAATCATTATCTTACTTGTTTTCATTAATCTTTCTTAGTGTATGTATAGCTCCCATTTATTTCAATGTTTCACATTACAAGTGTTTTGGTGATATTTTTGTGACTAGAAAAATGCTATAGGAACTTAATTTTGTTTATATCAATTAACCTATGGTAAAAATGGTTTACAAGTGGTTTCACTTAAAGTTGAAGTTTCCAAGAACCCATTGAAAATGTTAAATGAGGACTTAATGTATATACACCCATTTATAAATACACACATATATGCACACACAAGTTATCTATCTATCTATCAGTCTATCTATCTATCATCTATTATCTATCTGTCATCTATCTATCTATCTATCTATCTATCTATCTATCTATCTATCTATCTATCTATCTATCATCTTTTAGATAGGCTATTCTAGGAGGCCTTTTTCCTTTCAAGAAATATTTTCTTTTTCCAAGATCTGAGAATTACTTGCTGTGCTTGGCAAGTCACTTTCTAAGTCTAGGTACATTCATCTCTAAATATTATCTACTTTCTTTTGTTATGAGACTTATATGAGATAATACTTATGAAGTGTTTTCCCTGTAGAAGCTGATAAAATAACTTCAAGTCAGAGTTAACAATAATCTTTACCAATAAACAATTACTATACAGTAATAAAGAATGCATGACTGCTTTTGAATTGAGTTATGTCTTCAGACAAGCTACTGAATAGCATGGTCATTTTCTTATATAAACATTCATTGGAGATTAAATACTTTACATACCCATAATCATACATTAAAACAAATCTTACATCAGTTCTCAAAATTAAAATTTCCAAATTAAGTGTCAATGGGTAAGATTCATGGTCAGGTTTTTCTTTAGAAATCTCTAGTTTAATGAATGTAGATACTATTAAGAGTGAAACATGTTTTAGGGCTAATTCTCAAAAATATTTGTTTGCTCTGAATCAGACAGTATCTTAAGAATATTGATTGTAGCAAACACCTATTTTACATAAACTGCCAGTTTGGGTTGTATCATAGATGTGTGAGATTTCTATTGCGAAGAAGTTGTTGGTTTCCATATCTAGATGAACTAAAAGCCTGGAAAGTGTGCCTTTGTTTTTCATGTGAATATCTGATACTTTATTACTTCTATTTTTCCTGAAATAACTTTGATCACATTTTCACCTTTCAGGTATTATAATTCATCATATATCATCTATGTCTATCACTTATCAATTATCTAATTTCTTTATGCACTTGAATAAATATAGTTTAATGTATAAGAACATAGACTACAGCTAGTTAAACGCTATACACTCTTTGGCAAGTTACTTCATGCTTTCTGATTTTATTCCTCTATAAAATGGGATAACAATAGGAAACATCTCAGTGAATTATGGTGAGGTTCAATGAGTTAATATAATCAAAGAGCTTAGGAAAGCATTTGATACACAGTAGTGCTATCTGTGTTAGCTACAATTGTTTAGAAATAAAATTTCAACATTTTCTGATTAAGCATGGTACATAAATCACTAAAAAGATGGGCCATTGGCTTGTACAATTGTTCTAATAATACAGTGTTCCAAATAGCAACCAGAGATGTTGATTAAAACCCAGATTTCCACAACAGTCCTTAGGCTGAGTACCAGTCTTAGGTAAGTCTAAGTCTTCCGCAGTTTAAATAAACCAACAGATAATTCCAACGCACATCACATGGAGCAAACAGAGAATAATAGATTTGCTATGAATAAAATTATGGACTCCTGCAACATCACAATCGTCATGGAGCTCCAAATTTACTCAGGGATAGTATCAGTATCACACCATGATTCAAGTAGGATCGTCTTCCAGTTTACGGAGATTTTTTAAAAAGTTTTATGGATTTACAGAGGAGAAAGAGATTGATTTTGGTGGCATTGGAAAAGGCTTCTAATTATTCAACGGTGAAACTTAAAGAGTAAATGAAATTTCAATAAGTCAGTAATCAGTGAAACAGAGGAAAAGTTGAAACTATAGAAAAGATGAAAATAAAAGGGTACTGGATGAACATCATGATGGCATGGATATATATATTCACACAAACAAGTATACATATATACATACATGCATGTATATGCAGATAGATAGACAGAAATAGATATACACACAAAGAGTTGTGTGCATATATATATACATACGTGTGTGTATACAATACACGTTGTATTAATTGTTTTAAAATTATTAATACACTTTATTTAAATAAAAACTTCCTGGCTTGGGAGAAACTCTCCCTCCAGGGGCTAGCCATTTCTTAGAGATAGCAAAAGATTCAGCCAGGGCAGCCTTTGATATGCAGATGAATTACTCCACATCCATATTTCCTCTTTCTGGCCTGTACACCCCAGCTCAGGTACTCGGCAACTACAGATCACCCTTATAGCTCAAAGCCCACCAAAATTATTCAAAGTAGGCAATACTAAACTGTTTACCCTGCCTTGCCTTTCCTGAGGAAACCCAGTAAAGGCTAGGCCCTCCCTCCTGCTTCTGCTTTCTGACTAAAACCTGGTGTATCTCCCGTAGCCCTGAATTCTGAACCATGCCTCTTGTTTCTAGGGGAATTATAGCATTCAACTTTCTTTCAATGCCATTGATTTCTCTACGTTGTCATTCAGCCACTTTAATAAATTGAGCTGTGCACAAAACATATGTGTACATTATACACACACATATACACAAAGAGGTGGAATGATAGAATCTGAGTTTATGATGATGAGACTGATTGGATGAGTTAGAAGCTTTGAATTAGAAACTGTTTAGGAAGCTATTAAAGTTTGATACAAAAGTTTAGGAACAAAAATTAAGGTAATGTTTGTTGAAACAAATAAACTTAACAAAATGTGAACAAAAATTGGAGGATAAAGAAAAAAGAAACTAAAGATAATTTATACACCTAGATTCTCTGAAGATCTAATCCATGCTTTCAGAAATAATAATCTAATTTACCCTTTGGGGTATAATACCTAGGAAGAATGGCAAGAGAAGGTTTTGGGGTCTGCTAATCATCAGTTTCTTTATCTAAGTGCTGATTATGTGGGTGTATTCAGTTTGAAATATTTTTTCAAGACAGACACTTATGATATACAATTTACTAAGCATATGTTACATTTTTCAGTTGATAAATAATAATATGATAAAAATGACTTATTTTAAGCACTAGTATGTAATTTATCAAAATGATTACTGACTTTTACAAAGTAAAGTAGACAGTCTAAGGGGATATCTAATTATCCTAAAATTATTCTACTTGTTAAAACATTTTAAAGATATTCTTCACAAACTACTTTGATATTTTATAATAAGCTTTTAAAATAATTTTATTGATATATAATTTACATATATAAAATGCATAGATTCCATATGTTTGATGAGTTTTATACAGCCTCCAACCTAATCAAAATAGAAAATTTCCATTATCCTCTGATTTCCCCGTCAATTTTGCAATCAAACCACACCTACTAAACTGTTGTAGTTTTTATCACAGTAACTTAGTTTTGACTTTATTTAGAACTTTGCAAAATAGTATCAACCATGAATTATTTATATATTTATCCATTATGTATATATTATATGCATTCATACATATGCATGCAAATATTTGTATATATACATAAAATGATGAAGTAACATAAAATGGTGAAATGATAGTATATATATATATATATGACAAAGTATCTTTCATTGTATTAAATCACTGCAGTGTGTTAATCTGCTAACATATTGATAGACATCTGGGTTCTTTCCAGTCTTGGGCTATTATTAATGAACTACTAATAACATGCTTGTAGAGATTTTTTTGTGGATATTTACTTTTATTCCTTTGGGTAAATACAGAAAAATGAAACTTCTGGGTCATTATTGCCTTTGTATATACTACATAATTCAATTACACATTGTGTTTATTGTCTCATTTTACAGTACTAAAATATAACACGCATGAATGCAGTATTTTTTTCCTTCAATATATCCCATGTGGTATAAAAGTGCCTAACACTTGGTAGTTGTATATTGAATTTATACAAAATGACCAAACTATTTTCTTAAGTGTTTGTACATTACACATTCCCACCATCAATACATAAACTCCAATTGTCTTCGCCTCACTAAAACTATTAGGCTTTTTCATGTTAATCAACTTGTGAGTGTGAAGTAATTTATCATTGTGGTTTAAATTAGCTTTTCACTCATGACTAAGAATCTTGGGCATCTTTTCATGTACTTGTTAGCCACTTTTATATTCTTTTGTGAAATATCTGTTCAAAATCTGCCTATTTTTATTGCTTTCTTTTATTTAATTATAATTGTATATATTCTGGCTACAATGACACAATTTTTTGAATATTTTTCTTTGCTGGCAAATCACATATTATACTGATATATTGGATTTTTTGAAACATCCACAAGTTTATGGCTGTACATGTAAAGAGAAATAGAGGATCACAATAGGAGATACAAAAAAATATATAATAAAATAAAAGGGAGACTATAAAATAGTAATCTCATTCTTGTGTGAAATGTACGCCAAATCTTTATTAAAAATAGAAGCTTTAAAAGTTACTTTTGGTGGCATTTTCATAAGTCTTTGGTTGGGAGACACAGCTCTGGTTGGATGGCACAGTACTTATTCAGATGTGATGTCCTGAACTCATATTAAAGTCAGTTGAATTCTGTTTTATTGTATGTTTTTTTTTGGTTTTTTTTTTGGTCCTTCTTAGGATTATTTTTTTTTAATATGCTTTATTTTTTAAAGCAATTTGAGGTTGCCAGCAAAATTAAGCAATAAGTATAGAAGTTTGCCATATACTCTCTGCCACCCCCCTGCACACACAACTTCCCACCATCACATCCCCCACCAAAGTGGTACATTTATTACAACTGATGAACCTACATTGCACATCATTATCACTAAAAGTTCAGAATTTATAATAGGGTTCATTCTTGATGTGATGCATTCTATGGGTTTTGACAAATGCAATGATGTACATCCACCATTATAGTATGATACAGAATAGTTTCACTGCCCTAAGTATACCTAGTAGTTCACCTATCCATCCCTACTGCCCCCATAACTCCTGGCAACCACTGATCTTTTTGTTGTCTCCATAGCTTTTCCTTTTTCATAATGCTATATAATTGGAATCATATAGTATGTAGCCTTTTCAGATTGACTTCTTTCATTTAGTAACATACATTTAAAGTTCTTCCATATATTTTTGTGGCTTGATAGCTCATTTATCACTGAATAATATGCCATTATTATGTGGAATATACCACAGATTATTTATCCTTTCACCTACTGAAGGGCATCTTGGTTGTTTCCAAGTTTTGTCAATTATGAATAAAGCTGCTATAAACATCCAGGTTTAAGTTTTTGCCTGGACATAAGTTTTCAACTCATTTGGGTAAATACTAAGGCATTAATTTTTAGTTCAAATGGCAATAATTTGTTTTGTTTTATAAGAAACTATGAACTATCTTCCAAAGTGGCTGTGCCATTTTGCTTTCCCAACATTAATGAATGTGAGTTTCTGTTATTCCAGGACTTGACAGCATTTGATGTGATCAGTGTCCCAGATTCTGATCATTCAAATAGTTTTATCTGTTTTCACTCACAGTTCCCCAATGACATGTGATGTAGAACACATTTTCATTGCTTATCTGTCATCTGTATACTTCTTTGGTGAGGTGTCTGTTCAGATCATTTGTTCATTTTTTTAATTAGGTGTTTATTTTAATTTTGTTGATTTTTATGTAATGTATTATTACCATTTTTTTTTTCATATTTACCAATAAGATGAAATACCTCAATGGTTTCTAAGCTAAAAAGTGGTGGGTGTAAATGTGGTCAATATGACCAAACTGATTCCTCAATCTGACTGGCCAACAAGACAATTTGGAGTTCTGTAAAATGATTTAAAAATGTTGATTTAAAAATGTCATTTTCAGAAGGTTATTCTATGATTGTCTGATTGGGGCAATCATTACCGTGTTTCCCGGAAAATAAGACCTAGCCAGACAATCAGCT
The DNA here is from genome assembly GCF_057876585.1 of Rhinolophus sinicus. Lineage (NCBI taxonomy): Eukaryota > Metazoa > Chordata > Mammalia > Chiroptera > Rhinolophidae > Rhinolophus > Rhinolophus sinicus. The sequence continues at coordinate 78,278,980 of NC_142502.1, read as the reverse complement.
CTAATGTGTCTTTTGGAGCAAAAATTAATATAAGACCCGGTCTTATTTTACTATAATATAAGACCTGGTCTTATTAATATAACATAATGTGAGACTGGGTCTTATATGATATGATATGGTACGATACAATATGATATGATATGATACGATATGGTACAATATAATACGATATGATGTAATACCGGGTCTTTATTGATTTTTGCTCCAAAAGACACATTAGAGCTGATTGTTCAGCTAGGACTTATTTTTGGGGAAACATGGTATAACAATTAACACTCTAAAACTGATTCAACTGGGTAATTAAAACTTACTGGGTCCCTATCACGTACTAGTCACTTGGCTACTGGGAACAAATATAAACTTTCATTCAATGTTATCATACAGTCAAAGTGGAAAGTAAACAAGTAAGCAGATGAGTAAAAGTAAACTGTAGCATTTCATTTAATAACCATAAGCTGTGAAACTAAGGAAAAATGAAGGAGTGGACATTGAGATCACAAAGTTGTCCAATAACTTCTTAGAGAACATTAACACTAAGTTGTGTATTTAAGGACAACTAAGTGTCAACTATATAAAGAAAGAAGGGTAAGTATATTCAGATATTCTTGCAAAGAAGAAGATAAATAAGAAACTGTTCTGTTAGGAACAGTAAAAATTCCCTTTAAACTCAGGGATGGGTTTAAGTGGAGAGTAATGATGAATTGGGGTCCTCCATAAATGGTGCCCATATAAAACGAAGGTATTGTCACCTATTTTGCTTGTGTTAAATTTTTTCATTCTCCTACCCTTTTTTTCCCCAGCACTCTCCCCCACTACACACACACACACACACACACACACACACACAATGCAGGAAAGCTAGGACGTTTTTGTGGTTTTTCTCCTTGTGTATCCAATGGGACTAGACAAGTGCCTACCACTTGGTGGGTGATGAATATTTATTGTTAAATAAATGAAAGACCAGATGTCTTACGGGTGAGTAGAATTCTATTATATATATATATATATATATATATATATATATATATATATATATATATATATATTACATGTTCTTTATCCATTCATCTATCAAAGGGCACTTTGGTTGTTTCCATGTCTTGGCCACCATGAATTATGCTGCAATGTACATAAAGGTACATAAATCTTTACCATTTCAGGGGTAGATACCTAGAAGAGGGATGGATTTCACTCATATGTGGGATATAAAATTGAAAGCAACAAACAAATAAGTAAGACAGACAAACAGAAACTCAGGCAAGGATAACAGTTTAGTGGTTACCAGGGGAAAAGAGGGCGGGAAGGAGTTACACAAGAGTAAAGTGGGTCAAATATATGGTGAATGAAAGAGATTTGACTTTGGTGGTGAACACACAATGTAATATATAGATGATATAGTATAGAATTTTACACTGGAAGCCTATATAATTTTATTAACCAATATCATCCCAAGAAATTTAATAAAATTTTTAAAAAGATCATGTATCTCATATGTGTCAATTCTATGATACTATAAAAAAAAATTTGGGCCAGAATTATAATATTTTTAAAACCAGGCCACTATTGACCAATCTCTTAAATTCTATCAATCTTTTCATATGTAATTAGGGAAAGGAATGTGGCCCTTGTAGCATCTTCAGATTAGCTATTATGATATATGTGAAAGAGCTGTATAAACTACATTCTGTACAAAATAAAGATTTTTGTTTATGCAAATGACTTGAATGGCAGCATGGTGTTGTGGAAATAACACCAGTTAGTTTGAAACAGAAAAAAACAAAGAATAAAATCTTTGCTATTGTTGTCATTCACTTTATTGCTCACTTTTTAATTTTTATAGTCTCTGCAAAATTGCATTATTTGAATGCACTTCAATATATAAATTAGTTTCAAACTTTATTATTCAACACTTGCCCTACCTGTCATGATGGGTTATTATATAGACTATGAATGATAGTTTATGTAAAATTGTGGGTTTTGAGATGCTTTTGAAGCACAAATATTGTGTTGGTATCGTTGCATGTTTTTACTTCCATCTTTCTATTGAAGTGTTTCTGCTCAGATTACATCAGATCCTGGACACCCTATCTACTGCTGCAATATAATCATAAGAACAATTCCTGTATATCTCCTTCATTTTGAATGTTGTCACTTTATTTTATATGCAGGTCACATTGTGATTGATTTTGGTGTGACAATGAGCAATAGTGAGAAAGAGGACTCATATGACGGCATCCATCCAATTCCTTCACAATAAGACCTATCTAATTATTGTGTGTTCCTGAAAAGAGATCATCACATAATCTTTTTGAAATAGAGTGACAAATGTAAAAGATGAGGGAGAATCTTACTCTTCTTCATGATCCTATTTACCTGTATTAGTGTGTGTGGAGTGCAGACTTTATTGAAGGAACATCCGTTCTGAAGTTGGTTACATTGTCATTTTACATAGAGATGGTTTTCACAAAATCAGAAAATTTAGATATTAGACATCCTGTTGCTGGAGCTTTCTAATTTTCACCAGCTCTGCTAACCACTGTTAGCATTGGTCTTTCTGCTTTCTCGTATCCCTCTTTTTCCTTTCCCTAATTGCTATATATTTCCCATGCAGGTTACCTTTGGAAACTCACTCCTAGAAAGAAGAAGGGAAGATGCTGAGCAGGGCCAGCCCCAGGTATTCTGAAATTTACCAGTCACAGGGCACATTTGGGAAGAATAACTCCTTATCCCTATTTGCCTGTATTTAGATGAAAATGCTGGCATGGATTCTACAATTTTGAAACAGTATGATATTAGTTTCAGACAACATTTTTAATACTGCTATGGTAAAATAACAACAACAAAAATAACAATAAGGCACTAAGTGGTGAGATGTATAATTACTGGGCAATAATAATTTTGAGGGTTGTTTCAGAGATATTTCCAAAGGAATGAATTGCCTACCTGGAGTGCAATGATATTATGCAAGAGATGGCTAATTTTGCTTATGTGTAGTTAGCAACAGCTTGTATTTAGCTAGGGTATGTCTATTTATGCCAATAATTTTGTTGTGGAATAGTTTTAGTGATGTGGTACTTACCAGGATACTTTTAAAATGTCTTACCACAAATGAAACCACAAGGACAGACTGTAGCAAATAGATATTAACAGAAAAATAAGGCAAAGAATGAGCTTGTGATAATAACTAAATACTTTACCAGGAAAAACTGGCTGTGTTTGAGCCAGTTTGAGCCAGGTAAAATATTTTCATAGGGCGAGTGGAGCTGCCTGGACAGTATAAAAAGTTAAAACTCAAACTCTGCTCTATGGATGAAAATAATTAGATTACTCAAGGCATATAATGATCATGATTTCAGATAAATTGGATATCGAACACATTAAATGGTTATTAATTTCACACTGCAATTTTAGAAAAACTTTAAATACAAGATCTTAGGTAAGGAATAAAACAAAATAACATAGTTAAATCAGATTAAATTATACAGACCGTTTATATTCTATAGCACATATCAAGATTAACTTATATTAATATATTCATTTGTTGAAAACTCTAAAATAAATTTAAAAAACTAAACATGTTGCAAATATTGTTTTCAGCCTCTCTCCTTTTCCCCCAGAACAATAGTTTTGATTTTCATACAGTTTATTAGTGTACTAAATTATGCCCCTCTGGGTTGAATAAATTAATATGATTTTCACTTTAGGAACAATTTATTCTCTATTAGGCATATTTTATAATTATGCATTATTTCAAGCATGTATTTAATATCAAACTTTCTAGGTTTCACTTCTGCTTTATTTGTGTCAAATTTGACAGACTGAATTATATAGTGATGATGGTGCATGAGGTGGTCTATTATAATGCAGTTTCCTCTCATGTTAAAACTTTCCAAAAGAAAGTTAATAACACATTGTTTGTGTAACACATATAAAGAAATTGAGGTTTCTTAGTTTCTTACCATTTGTATATTTCATCTAAATCTTAGTCACATAATTGTTTTCCTTTCTTTAAACATTATTTTTAATTATAAAAACTCTTTCAACTCTTCTGATTGTTCTGGGATTGTAGCAAATTATATTATTTGTTCCAACAGTCCAACAGTTTTAAAGGAAATGGTGAAATGGTGTTAGCAGACTTTGGTAAATGTATTATTCAGGAAAGGTTACTGAACTGCTTCTAGCTGAGCCAGAATACCCAGTCTTATTTTATCTTGTAAAAACAAAAGCATACATGAAGATTTCCCCATTGTACTCAACAAGCTTGCTGAACCCACACCGAGTATAATACTTGCTCAGAATCCTTCCTAATGATTTCCACCACAGCCAGACAGGAAATCTAAAGCTCTTTAATATTCTAGGTTCATTATTCTCATTTTCTATAATTTAACAAGTCCTCATATTATTCTTAATGGAAAAGTCATGCAATATTGAGCAGTAACTGCTGTTAATTTCCTGTTGTAAATCATTTTCATTTTTGTTGCTGGTGGTAATTAACATGCTCTAATTACCATACTGATTGTCTTTTTCAGCTTATGAGAATATAGTCATCTCAACCCTCATTGATCTTACAATAGTATATTTTATTGTTTCCAATAATAGTATCCTAGGATATACCAGACTTAAATTTTTAGAGAAAAATTATGTGATCCTACAGTAGCAGGTTTTCTAAATGGTTCAATTTAGAACAGAGTAATGTAAGTTTTTATAGTTCCTATCAAAAAACATGGAGTCTTATTTCTATGGCAGGAGAATGCTATCCTTTTTTGTGAAGTGAATTATAGTCATATTACACTATTACCACACAAGAAAATGTTTTCTTGTATTCCATTTAGATTGTATCTTTTATTCCTTCATATTTCAAAGGTTTACATTAAAAATTTGCTATGAATATACTGTTTAGTAATAATAAAAAAGTTGCCTTAAGGAGTTTTTAATACACTAGATTATTTCTACCAAAAATAACATTGTTGATTTTATACAATAGTATGAAGACAAAAAAATCAAATAAATCACACTATATTTTTCAAAATGTACCGAAGAAATCTATTGATATTACAAAAACTATGAATATTACAAAAAATTGTCAAATATGTTTAACTCTTATTTTATGTCCAAACATACCATAACCATAGCTAGCTGCATTATTATGGGTTACTTTATATGTTCATTCAGATTTTAGGACAAAGTCATTATTTATAGCAGATTTATTATATCCAAGGAATGTTATTCCTTAAAACTTAGGGGCAATGAGGAATATAACTAATTTCCATAATTACTTCCCTTTGGTTCCAATTATCAACATATTCTGTATTATGAAAAATATAATAAATAAAAATCACAAAGATAATTTGAATATAAAACATTAGACAAATGTGCTCTATGTATTTTTATTGACTTTTAGGAAAGGGTATGGATTAAAACAGAATGTCACAAAATAATGAAATAGATTAAAAAAGAAAATAGTGATAATCCCTTTCTATATTTTTTAAAGATTTTTGTTAAAACATAGCTAACATGCAATATTATATGAGTTTCAAATGTAGAACCATAGTTATTAAACATTTATAAACCTGAAGAAGTGATCACCATGATAAGTCCAGCAACCATCTGACACCATACTATGTTATCCAATATTATTGACTATATTCCCCATGCTGTACGTTACATGCCTATGACTTTTATATTTACATGTGGAAATTTGGACCACTTATTGTTCTTCATCTCCCGCCCCCCACACACACATTTTTTTAAATTTTCAATTACAGTTGACATTCAATATTACTTTATTTTAATTTTAGGTGTACAGCATAGTAGTTAGACATTTGTATAATTTAAGAAGTGATATCCCTACCTAGTCTAGTACCCACCTGGCACTATACATAGATATTACCATATTATTGACTATGTTCCTTGTTCTGTATTTTACATTCCCATGGCTACTTTGCAAATACCAGTTTGTACTTCTTAATCCCTTCATCTTTTTTACCCTGACCCCCAAACCCTCACATCTATCACCCCAACACATCTAGCACCCATCTGACATCTTACAGAATTATTACAACGATTGACTAAATTTCTTATGCTATAACTTACATCCCCATGACTATTTTGTAACAACCAATTTGTACTTCTCAATCCCTTCCCCTTTTTCCACCAACACTTCCAACCCCCCTCCCATCTGGCAACCTTCAAAATGTTCTCTGTATCTATGAATTTATTTCTGATTTGTTTGTTTGTTTATTTATTTATGTATTTATTTATTTGTTTATGTTCCACATATAAGCAAAATCACATGGCATCTGTCTTTCTCTGTCTCACATACTCCACTTAGCACAAAAATCTCCAGGTTCATTCATGCTGCCACAGATGTCAAGAATCCATTCCCTTCCCTGGCTGAGTGATATCCCTCTGTATATATGTACAACCTCCTCTTTAACCATTCTTTCATCAACCAGTACCCAGGCTGCCTCCACGTCTTGGCCATTATAAACAATGCTGCAATGAATATATAGACGCACATGTCCCCTTGAAGTAGCATTTTGGGTTTATTTGGATAAATACCCAGAAGTGGGGTCACTGGGTCCTTTTTTTCCTTGTTATAGCTTTTGTTTTAAAATCTATTTTGTCTAGTATAAGTATGGCTACCCCAGCTTTTTTTTTTTCCAATGTTCATGAAATATCTTTTCCCATCTCTTTACTTTCTGTCTGTATGTGTGTGACATTCAATCTGAAGTAATTCTGTTGTAGGCAGCATATATAGCAGCTTTGTTTTCTTATCCATTCAGCCCTTCTATGTCTTTTGATTGGAACATTTAATCCATTTACATTGAAAGTAGTTGTTCATAAATATGTAGCTATTGCCATTTTATTATTCATATTTTTTATTTTCATTTTTTTCCCATCATAAAGAAGTCCATCTAACATTCCTTGTTATGCTGGTTTGGTGGCGCTGAACTCCTTTAGCTTTTTCTTGTCTGGGAAGCTCTTTATCTGACCTTCAATTTTAAATGATAGCCTTGCCAGGTAGAGCAGTCTTGGTTGTAGATCCTGGCTTTTCATCACTTTGAATAATTCCTGCCTGTTCCTTCTAGCCTGCAAAGTTTCTATTGAGAAATCAGCTGACAATCTTATGGAAGCTCCCTTATAAGTTACTAGTTCCCTTCCTCTTGCTGCTTTTAGGATTCTCTTTGTCTTGAACCATTGCCATTTTAATTATAATGTGTCTTGCTCTGGGCCTGTTTGGGTTCATTTTGTTTGGAACTCGCTGCACTTCCTGGGCTTTTATGTCTATTTCCTTCACCGGGTTAGGAAAGTTTTCAGTCATTATTTGTTCATATAGGTTCTCAATCCCTTTCTTTCTTGCATCTCCTTCTGGTACCCCTATCACGTGAATGTTGTTATGTTTCATGTTGTCCCAGAGGTCTCTTAAACTCTCCATTTTTTTTTTTTTTTTGGCTCTTCTGATGGATGTTTTCTGCTGCATGGTCTTCCAAATTGCTGAGTTGATCCTCTGCTTCATCTAGTCTTTGGTGAGTCCATCTAGTATATTCTTCATTTCAGTTATCGTATTCTTCACTTCTGACTATTTCTATTTTTTTAATGATTTCTATGTACTTTTCTATTCTTGCTCTCTCTTTGTTGAAGTTCCCACTGAGTTCCTTGAGCATTCTTATAACCACTGTTTGAACTCTGTTTCTTGCCTCCATTTCATTCAGTCCCCTCCCCCACCACCACCACCACCACGGAGTTTTCTCCTTTTCTTCTATTTTGGATTTATTTCTTTATTGCCTTATTTTGGCTGCCTCTCTGTGTTTGTTTCTATGTATTAGGTAGCTCTTCTATGTCTCCCAGTCTCTGCTGGATAGCCCTGGCACAGTCTCCTTAGTCACTTGGGTTCTCCAGGAGTTTCCTTTGTGTTGGTTGTGTGTGCCCTCCTCTTATAGTTGAGCATTGACTGCTATTGGAATGTCAGTGGGTGGAACTGACCCTCAGGCTGATTGGCTGTGGGGTTTGGCCACGTCCATAGCTTATAGGTTGCTGTGCACAGGTATTACCACAGTGAGTAGGATTCACCCCAGCAGGCTCTGGTGCCTATTCAGACTGCCTTTTGTATATGCCACTTGTGGAGCTAATTGGGTGGTTCTCTGCTGTGGTCTGAAGCCAACCTCCAGGTATGTTTGTTCTAGGACCTCTTATGAGGGGCTCCAGTGCAGGCCCAGGTCACTAACTGCCTGTGAGCAGCCAGAGACCACCTAGTTGATCTTCAAAGCAATCTCAGTTTTTTGCTGCCTGTTCTAAAGCTGGGGGTGTCTGGGAGAGGTCACCTTGAGAACCTAGTACAACTGCCACCAGTACTAGGCCTAGAGTAGCTCAGCGAAAACTCAGGGTACCCCAAGGCCTGCTGCCACCTGCCAGCTCCATTAAAGTTCAGCCACTGATAAAGCCTCCTAAGGTATTCGAGTTGGGTGAAGCACAGTGTCAGAGAGTCACTACAGTGGGAAGTGTTGTGGTCAACAGATTAATGCAGACTGTTTTGGTGCTAGGGATAAGCCTGAAGCTAATCAGCATAAGTTTCAGTGCACACTGAGGCCAGTTGTTGCTTGCCTGGGTCGCATGGACTCTGATTGTTTCCCAAAAAAAGAGTGTAATGCTGCAGAGACTGGCTACTCACCAAGAAAGTACCTAAGGCATTGGGGTGTTGGGTATGGCAGGGTCCCAGTGAGTCAGCAGTGTGGAGTGTCTGAGCTCACCAGACCAATGAGATTCTGATTTGGCCCTAAGCATAGGGGGGCGGGCTCAACACATTAAAGATGGCAGCCGCCTGTCGGCTGCAGAGTAGAAGGTCCTCGCATGGGGAAAATTGCGACTGTCCTCTTACCTTGGCCTCACAGTCACACACCTCTGTCAGCTCCTGTATGCTTCTGATGTCTCCCCCATCACCATCCATCTACCAGAACCCAAGGTGAGTGCCTGCAAGCCAGTGAGTCTGTGTGAGGGCCATTTAAGACATCTGGGTTTACTACAGCCTTCCATACAACCCGGATTGTCAGAAGCCCTATTGCTTTTCACAGCCAGATATCGTATGGGCTCTTCTTCCTGGCACAATGCTCTGGTGTGGGACTGGGGTCCTTCACTCCTTTGGGGGGAACCTCTGTGGCTAAGCTATCCCCCTCTATTTTCAAACCCATGAAGGTTTAAGGATGGCCAAGTTTGCTCCTCTGCCCTTCTTACCAGTCTTGACATGGCTTCTTCTTTATGTCCTTAGTTATAAAACTTCTTTGCAGCCAGACTTCAGATGGTTCTCCAGGTTGATTTTTCTATAATTTACTTGTAATTTTAATGTGTTCATGGAAGGAAGTAGGCACAGTATTTATCTACTTTGCTGTCTTGATCTCTTCCCTCTTTCTTCTACTCTTAAGGACATTTGTGGTGTAAGGACAGCAATATATATCACACTTGCTCAAAAAAAGCAGTTGAGAGTGATGTTGTACTTTACCTTTTGACTTACTCAGTTCTAATCATGACTCCACCAGTTATCTGAATTCTGACATATTACAAGTTATATAAAAACTTTGGGTCATATTTCCCTTAGCTCTTAAATGGGGAGAACAGTAATATCTATGTCACATGGTTGTTTTGAGCATTAAAAATCACTGCATCAGGAAAAAATGCTTACCACATTGACTGGTTCAATGAGGAAGCTCAATTTGTAATTGGCTATTAATAGGTTATTTTAAAAAGGATATTTAGGTGGACATAATTGACTTTGGTAATTATTGAATCCCAGACTCCCCATATAATCAGAATGAGGTTTGCTTCTGCTTCTTGCTTGGGTAAGCTCTTCTCTTCTCCAGGTGTTGGTTTTATTTTCAGTTTGCACATGTTCATATGATGACTGCAGCACCCTCAGATTCACATGCTCAGTCTCTCAGGTTCAATTTCAAATGGGTCCTTAAAGTTTCTAAAAAAACAAACAAACAAACAAACAAACAAAAAACAAACAAACATCTAAACATCTAAACATGGGTTTAAATAAACCTGGTTGGTATTACTTGAATCACATGTTCAAATCTGAATTGTTTTACCAAAGAGGTAAATCCACCATTTAATTTAAAATTACCTTTTTGCAGAGATGAAGTCCGACCCAAACCACAAGTCTTAAGGGTGATTGAGATTTTGATCTGTAAATGAAAACTGATTTTTCACCACAAATATGTCACATAGATTGATATTGGAGACCAAAACAATAGAGCAAGAAAGCAAGCAAAAAAGGGAAAGTATAGCTATGTATAAAAATTAGTTGATGTAAATGTTATTGAAATTGTTTATTTTGATTTAATCTTTTTAAAAAAGCAATTATTTAGTGTGTGAGCTTAAGCAAACTTTCTAAATTCTCAGATTTCAAGTTCCTCATGACTATGAAAAACAATAATTTCTTCTCAGGGTTTTTGTGACATTACAGAGATGGTATTTTTAAAAAGCTTAGCTTATTGTTTGATGGAGAATAAGTACTATATGGTAGATAAATTGTATGTTAAAATAATACAATAATTATAATATATAATAAAAATATAATCAAAGAAACCTGATAGTTTAGTGATAGGAATCGGTTAAATAAACACTATTTTATTTGTGTAACATATAAACAAGCAATATGTCAAATGGTCTAGAGAAAGATTAAATTTATAGATAAAATTGTTATATTGTTAAAGGAAATATATAAAACTTATAAAGAACTATGGTTAGTATAATATGTATGAACACTTAAAATATATAAGCTATTTACAGAAAGGTAATTATGGAAAGGACATTTTTTTAAGTCTTTAGTAGAAACCTCAAGCGAATAGGAAGATCTCTCAAAGCAAATATAAAAAAGCAATCCCCTTCTTTCTCTTCCAGCCTTGTAGTTTTCCTCTCTCGTCTCTTATGTGCAGAGGTTAATGTGAAACTAGCTGGCAAAGCAGAAACACAGTCTGCAGTTTATAATATCAAACATCACAAAGCAAAATGTACAAGGGTGATTTTGGTGCTGACACACTATAACAGACCCAGGTAATTAGATTGACATCAAATTGTTTATCAGTGAAACAATAGAACAAACAATGGAGGCCAGAATACAAAGGGATGATATATTTAAACAGTTTAAAGAAAGTGACCATTGAACTACAATTTTTATTTAATATAAAGGTCCATTGAGAATTACAGTGAAATCCACAAGTTTTTGGCAACTAGAAAGTGTGAAAAAAATGTTACCTGAAGACAAATACTAAACAAAGCTTAAAGGTATGTTCATTAGGCAGATGGAAGAGGTGTTCTTTCAACTGTTATAACAGAGAGACTAAATTAAAAACAAGACAGAAGATTTATTTCTCTTCCAACATAAACATCTACAGAAGCAAGGTGTTTTTTTTTGTTTTGTTTTGTTTGTTTGTTTTTCCTCTTCAAGGTCATTTAGGTACATAGATTCATCCTTGTCATTGCTTTCCCCTTCCCTAAGTCTCATGCTCGTCCCAAGTCCTAAACTGGTTCACCACCATCACAACTGTATTCCAAACTGCAAGAAACATGGTGGGTGGGGGAAGAAGGGAAATTCGCTTCCTTTCAAGGATATCACCTGAATACTGGACATAATACTTCTACTCACATCCCTTTATCTAAAACTTAATCACCTGGACACTCTTAGCTGAAAGAAAGGTTGACAAATATGTTACAAGAACAATTATGGTTTAAGGCAACTCCAAGTACGTTCTGAGTTGCCTCTCCAATATACCTTTGCAAACTGATTGCACCATATAAGGGCAGAGTGGCTGGATTTTGTATAGAACAATGAAAGCCAGCAATCCATTGGCTAATCTGATTTAAGATTTTTTTCCCTGAAAGAATCAAAACACCCGGTCACTTTCAGCATTACATATACAATTTGGGAATCCTCTGGGTTTGCAGCTGATATATTAGTCTCAATTTAATTATATTTTTCCCTTGATAAAGGTTTTCTATGGCCATTTTGAAATTATGATGCCCATGAGATTAAATCTAAGTATGCTGTTCATACCAAAAACCTTTTCCCATTTTTACACATAAACATATCTACAAGTGATTTGAATTATAAACAACACTTAAATGTTGCTGAATATCAATGCCAAAAATGATAAAAATTCTTTGTATATGATTACCAAACACGTTTTTCTTCCAGGTGGCTATAAAGACAAGGTAAATTAATATCCATTCTTACTACTTTCCCAGGCCACTAGTTTGGTGAATTGAATTAATATGATACTATCTTCTAATCGTCTCCCAACAAAATTACCCAGAAACCATTTATTTTGAAACAGAAAAATAAAAAAAAATAAAAATAAAATTGGATAGAATAGACAGCCCAGAACTATTTGCTTTAAAAATATGGACATTTAAAATGCTTTAAAAATATGGAAAATATAGTACTTAATAACAGAACAAGAAGAAGCATGTAATATAATATGATTTAATAATGGAAAAATAATTAAGAATTTCACCTTGAAGATATGACAAAATAAATTTTGAACTTCTGAATAATTTAAATGCAAAATAACAATAAAAAATAGTATAATATAATTCAGTGAGAAGCAAAGGTGTGTATATTTTTCTAATAGTCAAAAGGAAAAGGACTTCTATACTTATATAAAAACAGTAGAAGAAAATATAAAATGCAAATGTGAAAAATTATGTTACAAAAATTTAAACTTTAGTATATTAACATCATATAAGTATTAATAGGCATATGATAATTCTCAAAAAAAGAAGAAACAAAACAGATGACAACTTAATAGTTAATACACTGAGTATTCATAGAAATCATTTAAAAAATGTAAATTTTTACGTAAGACTGGGAAAAGGGCATATACAGGAAATTCAGAAAGAATTAATGTTTAAGTAACATATAAGTATTTAAAGGTAACTAGAAATAAAATAAATGAAACATTTTAAACATGTGCTTGTTAACTATTTGATATCATGACAGGTATAATATGCACTATTGTTTAATATTGCGACTTTTGTGAACTGATGTAGGTTTATGAAGAAGATTGTAAACAAATTTAAAAGGCTTACATACTTATTTCTTTGATTCATTCATATCATTTAAATTTGAATGTCATTCAAATTTATTAATTTATACAAAGGAAATAGTAAAAAATATGCTCAAGACTTTAGATATACAGATAATCTGTATAATATGATGTGATAAAATAAATAGTAAGACATAGTCACTACAGGGCCTTGGTTATATTATTTATAATATTTTATTTATTTGGAATATAGTTTTCAAGTGCCAAGTGCCCAGCCAGCGCCTAGCACACAGTAGCCACTGAACGACTTCATTTTCATTTTGTGCTTTCCACTCTATCCCTAAAACCACTTATCCTCAAATGCTAAGGCCTTGTCTTCTACTTCAGTGTTTTGTAATTTGCTTGGTGAATCTCTATCAAGTCACATTTATATTTTCATGATTTTATGAAATCTAGACATTAGCTATAATTATATTCTGCCAGAATTTTTACATTACCTTCTTATTGATTTTGCTACTTCTGTTTTCACTTCCATGCAAGTCTGTTCTCTGGACAAATGTCAGTTCTGAAAAACAGTAACAACAGCAACAAAAGAGCAAAAATTTTAATTTGGTTGTCTCTCTTTGCTGTTGACGCCAATGGTTTATCATCTAAGGTTGAAAACTGCAGATTCTATATTCTCATTCCTTGCTGTCTAACTTTTACTGATGATCCCTGATCCCTTTTTGCTCTAGACTTGCTTTTTTTTTTTTTAATAAGTAAAGCAAAAAGATACTTGCTCTCTACAACTGTTGCAGAGATGACTTCCCATTACCATCCTATAGCAAATTCCTTCTTGATACCACCCAGTATCAGATATCAAAAAAGTGACAAACAATCTTTTGCAATATCTCCATATCTTCTTAATAGACAACTACATTTTACATATGAAAAAATATGGAACTATATATATGTAACATATGAATTTATTATACAAAGATATAGAAAGAGTAGGGAAGCTGAGAGGCAACAGAGAGATATGAAGGGGATAGGAAGTTCTTGTGTCCAAAAAAGAAAGAAATGGTAAGAAAATTAAAAAGAAAGAAAGAAAGAAAGAAAGAAAGAAAGAAAGAAAGAAAGAAAGAAAGAAAGAAAGAAAGAAAGAAAGAAAGAAAGAGAAAGAAAGAAAAGAAACTGATAACAGAACATTTCACTGATATAAATAGATTTTTATATCTAAAATCAAACTTATGTGACATATAAGTCACTGAATGTCTTCAAGTCTGAAGCAGGAAAATATAATTGGAAGAAAAGTGAAAATATTTTTTTCAGATTAAGTTGGCTAGATAGTCTTAATTGCTTTGTACATTTTACCCATATAATGTTGATTACACATATTTATATGATTATATATTAATTAAGCCTCATTTTAACTTTGTCATAAGACAGCTTGTTTTAAAGTTTAAGTATTTCTCAGGGTTTAAAAAAGGGAAGAAGAGAGGAAATATGTGAGGAATTTAGTGAAATTAAATTAAGAGAAAGATTGACTATTACAATGAAACTTGAAATTTGAGGACAAGAAAAGGATACTGTAGGGTTCTCAAAGGATCGTCTTATTTCCATGCTGCATTTATAATATGTAGCATTTAAGACTCATTTTCTTACTGTAGATAGAAAGACTAGCACCACACAGAAAGAGATGGGAGGAAAGGAAGAAGAATGTGAGGGGAGACAAAGGAAGGAGGAGATGAGATCATTCTTAACAAAATGTACAGCTACCAGAACTAGATTTTAGTGACTCAGGATGCCATCTTGCCAGCTTCCTAAAGATGAAGTTTAGCTAATTGTAATGGATTATAATACTTTTAGGTTTCAGGCAGGAGAAAAATTTCCACCCCGTGTCACCATGACAGTTCTGACAAGGGCAAAATAAGGACAAGGGAATCTCACGTCTTGACAGGATGTAGTAGTCAGCTAAGACCTCCCTGGGAACATCTATAATGCCATCCCTAAATCTTGAATATGTTTGTGCCCTACTTCTATTAAATCCTAAGCCTCCTTGTTTTTCGGGACAGTTGCTCTTCTCCTGGCCTGCCCACTTTCACACTATTTGGAGAGCATAGCATCTTCTTTTCTTTTAATAAATCCACTGCTTGCTTGACTTTACTTGTTTGGCTTATTCAGTGTGTGCTTGAATTTTTTCCTGTGACGTTCACCAAGAACCTGTTTTTTGGCAAAAAAATTTACATCAAAACAAAGGGTATACCTTGTTGTAAGGATAAAAATTCTTTATCACTTAATTCCCCATGGTTAAAAATATCTACTCAAATCAATTACACTGGGAAAAATTCCAGAAATATTCTTCACTGTGAATTAAGAAAATCCCAGATATTGTCGTTGTGGGTGCAAAAAGTGAGAAATATTTCCATGTGTGTCTCCAACATCACTCATTATTATAATTTTCTTTTTGATTGTCTAATTTCTGTTTTCTGTTAATTTGTTCCATTTTGCTTTTGCTTTTGCAGGAAATTCTAAGTGACTTGAGTTAGCAAATGTTTATTTTTTTCATTTTATTCCAGAAAATAACAAATACCTTTACTCACTTGTTGAAGGATGACAAAATTAATTTTTGTTGTTCATGTAATTCTATAATTTTTAAGAAAAGAACAAATTATCTCAAATGGACAAAGGAAGAAGTCTCCAGTTTTTTTGTTTGTTTGTTTGTTTTGCTTTTTTTTTTTTTCATAAAAGTAACCTAAGGAATTTTCTAGTTAAGTCAACTTTTAAGGAAAAAAGTTCATTTTTTCAAAATGTTCCCAAAGTGTTTCTTACATAAAATTATAATAGTTGCCAATTTAAAACACACTTCAAATGATTGCCAACAGAAAGTATTACATGGATAGAAAAATATCTGAGTCATCTTAACCCTAAGATGGTGATAAACTGTAGTGCATATAACAACACTAATATGTGCAGCCAAGTGGTACCCAATTAGGTGTTAGACTTAATTTTGTTTAACATCCTCACTAACATTCATTTACATGTGGTAAACAGCTCATTTAACTCACAGTGAACATTATATTAGAGACATTTTGTGTCCCTTTTTGTCACAAAAACTGAGGTTAATTCCTCATAATCATTTAAAAGGAGAGTCACACCATATGTTTTATGTATTTATCAAAGAAAAACAATCATTTAAAGTATATGCTGAATCTAGGAGATTTCATTTAAAACATGTCAGGGAGCTACATTAGTCTAAGATTTTATAATTGTATATATCTCATAACAGGAAATATGTCCATAATTCTTCAGAGGGATACTTTGATGAGAGATTGAAAATTATATTGTTACTTTTTATATACGCTAGAACATGAATCGTACAATAACTTAGCAGCTTTGTGTGCTTCAGTTTATCCTTTCATGAAGGTAAAAATAAACTGGAGTAACATAAAAAAAAAATAGTCGTAAATTTATTATAGTTGAGTCCAAATAAAATGTGAAAGGCAGAAATAGGATTAATTATTTAAAATGATAATGCTTTGAAATGCAACATTCCATGAGGAAAGTTGTAAAGGATCAACTTTGTTCTTTGACATAGCTTGGAATGCTATCCTAGAAAAGAGCCTAGAGAAAGGGGATACACATAAAGCAAGGATTCAGAGATGGCTAGAGAAAGTAGCCTGTATTGGCTGAGAAATGTACCTTTAACATCTGAGGTGCCTGTTGATGGGTCAGTGGGTCCACATGTCCTCCAGGTAACTTCATAGGAAGCTCCAATAAGTCTCATCATTCTACTCCAGCTGTGTAGGTTGTCACTCTGCGTAAGATAACACCTTGCAGCCAATCCTAGTCCTTTCAATTTTCAGGTGACATTTGAAAACTAAGTATTGTGTTGGTAGCTGATAATTAATTTATGTGGCACATTTATTCCTAGAATCCTTAAAGAGTGAGATATGCATCTAGCTATTAAAAATGGCACAGGGTTACATTGGAATTTCTGAGTTATAAGCAAGAAAAGATGAATAGAGGAAAGAGCGATAGTTTGAAAAAGGAGAGGAGAACAAGGATAGTCTGTGATAGAATTTATTTTTAAACCACTGTCTCTGCTTTTGGGTAAGTCAAAAATGAATAAAATTTTCCTAGTGGTATCTTTTAGCATGTGCATATGATACATAAGGTGGAGCAGAATGGTTGAAAGTGTAGGTTCTTTGAACAGTTTGAGCCCAAATTCCACAGCCATAATTTATTAAACATGTGACCTTTGAAATAATCAGTACATTGTCTATGCTTCAGGGTCTTCATCTGACAAATCACATTTCAGTAATACATACTTAATATTTTGTAAGTATTAAATTAAATGATACATCAAAAGTTCCTAAAACAGTATCTGGTGCGTATGAACACTCAAAGATTGTTAACTCTAGGTAGTTCAAAAGTGCAGATCTTTTACATTCATTTTGTAATGTCTTTATTAAATAAATATGATATTTCTTACACAAATTCAACCTAGAAATACCATATTAGTGTTATATTTTTTAAGCATTAATTTCTAATTAAATAACATGGCTGTAATGCTGTTCTATCTCTACAGTTTTCTATATTAGCTGAGAACAATTTGTGAAGACTGAAATCACTATTTCTCATTTCTCTTACATACCTCTCCAACTGCAGCTATTATTTATATATAATCATATAGACCTTTTTCCATTCCTCGTCTATTAAATGATATTTCCTTTTCTAGCCCTTATTTGGACAAACCTCTTTCTTAGGCTTAGACTTTTCTTCCTAAAATCTTAGTACCTGAACTTCTCTTCTTTAAGATTCAAGTAAATCAATCCCCCCTCTTTGAAATCTCTGTAAAGCAATGGCAGGATTAAGAAGTCGATCTATTTCTTCTAAAGTGCTAACTATAGGGCATGTTTCATCATATAAGATTATGCCCATTGAAAAGTCAGTTTTCAGCTCTTTCTCAATTAGAAAATTATTCTTAAAAAATGTTCATATTATATAATTATCTTTCAGCAAAAGTATACGAAAAATCTTAAATTAGTTTAAAACAAGCATAGGAAACAAGCATTCATGCTCTCAGATTGTACTAGAGGAAAGTTGTATCTTCTAAACAATATTATCACTGATAAACCACTTGGACCTTTTAAGATAACTTTGACTATGTGGAGAAGCCTTAGTCTAATAATAAATAAAGTTTATGTTACAAGGCGCTTCATCACAAATTTAAGAATGGAACAAAACACACAATGGATGATCAACTGAACTTAGTAAAGAGCAAAACAATCCAGACAGGAACACAGTGAGGATGCTTCATTTAGCCATAACTGGATACAATTTTTCAAGAAGGACTAGCAATGTGAAATTTCATTAGAAATACTTTCTATAATCCATTTATAATTTATCACAGATAGATGTGTTTATGTAATTGCACAATAAAATGTCTATAATTTTAGAAAAGTCTGGTGTTCTCCAATATGATGATACATGGCTTTTACTGTTCTGAACTAGAACTGGGTTCAATAGTAACAAGTCCTGCTATCTGATTAGCAGTTAAAGAAAAATCCAATTTTCATAATGAACTCCAAAGCCAATTTATTTTCTTTAATGATAACTTGTAACCTATACAAGGAGCTTTATCACAGCTAGTTCATCTTGGATGATTCAGCAGGAATTTGATTACTTAAAATAGAAATCCTGTGATCTTCCAATTCAATTGCTATAGCAAGTTATATTAAAACTTTTATGGGCAAGAGAAAAACTTGATTTAATAATATTATTGAGTAAAGTCACTAGAGCCATTTTTTTTTTTTTTTTTTAGTGGTGATTTGGGGCTTCAATCATATGTTGATTTAAGTGTTTATGAGAAAAGTGTGGACACAATCAGTAAAATCATCTATTCCAAAAAGCATCTGTAGAAAATGTCAATTCCATCAGTTCTCAAATTACTGTTAAAGTGTATGCTAAAGCCTTCTGCAATAAAAATACAATCTATGCATTCCAGTTTCATAGAGAGAATATAATATCAAAATCTGTGCATTTTAATAATTATCCAATCTTGTTTTGAAATATATTTTTTTCTTAGTGTGTAGAGGATTGTCTGAGTTCATAGCCTATGCCGTTCTCTACATGTTAATTAGATTATGCCAGATTATCAGAGATTTTTATATAAGGTCACATCATTTTGGCTTTTTGCAGAGCTTTTTTCCCCCCTATAAATTATTTGAGATTCTGTCCATATGCTTCCTTGTAGGATTTTTTTTTTAAACCATATTCTTCTTCATGGGACCTTTAAAAAAATAGTCCAATAAAATATTCTAGGTTATTTACTTGAAATATATTATTGGGTATATAGTCTTATATATCCCATCCAATTATGGGAACCTAGCAGTCTGTAATATATGAGGGGATATACACTAGTTAAAATAAAACCAGCAGTCTTGTGAACCAGTCCATATGAAAAGCAAATTAGAGGGGAATTGAGAGTAGAATCGGTCCATTACTTCTTACTATCATAAGTAAGACATAATGAGAAATTGATTTACTCTTTACCCTTTATAATATGGGTAGATATGTTTAATTTATAATATGGGTAGATATGTTTAATTTGAAATGTCATTTGGAGTCAGCTTGGGGACCAATATGGGCCATACAAAAAATAAATATAGTGTGATGACCTATTGTTTTCTTCAGTACAACATGTACTTTTTTTTTTTTTTTTGGAAGAAAGCCTATGATTTAGAATAAGGGCAATGTCATTCAAATCACATTTCTTTGTCCATTGTTAATTGATCATGCATGTGAATACAACACACACATTCAGCTAATCAGAAATTGTGATCAGGATATTATTTCATTTGGAATCAAAAAAGGAGTTGAGTCTCAATTCCTTGGTGGACATGTGAAAGTATATAGCTGTCAATGACCTTGTTTCTTTTATGGTCTTGACTAGAAGAGAATGAACCCGGCATGAGCACAGGAAGCAGAGGCAAGGGTGAAGAGAGCAAGTTCTGGCAGTTTTTGAGGGTTTGATTTCAATAGCCCCGGAATCCCAGATGCTCCTTTATTTGTCTGATGATTCAATTACACGACCCAATACATTATCGCCCCCCCTTAAGCTTATTTTAATTGAGATCCTATTATTTACACAGAAAGAATTTTTAATACCGTGAGAGATCTGTGTCTTGAAAATAGTAAGAATTTAATACGTGTGCAATAAGTAGATGAAAGCACGAGCAGAGAAACATTATAGAGAGGAGATTGTGACAGACTCAAAGTGGGCAGCAAAAGGGAGAGGAAGCATACAAAGCCTGAAAGGCAGAGATCGACCTTACTTTCATAACTGATAGCTAATAATGGTACCATTGGGGAAAGGCCCAACAATACTTTATTCATAAGTCTCCAGATCAAAATACAATTATAAAGAGTTTGGGCTCAAAAAGACCTATGAAGTCTGACAATTAGGTTTGCGAACTCATCCTAGAAAAAGTGCTACATACCTCATTGCTGAATAACACTATTGTCACCTTCAATGTACTCCCCTTGGGAAGCTATGCACCAATGCTAGTGCCTAGTCCAACCCTCAAAGCAATTTTGGAACTCTTTTTTCTGGAATGGCCATCAGAGCTGTCATTGTATTACCCTTGATGTCCTGAATGTCATCAAAATGTCTTCCTTTCAATATTTCCTCTATCTTCAGGTAACAAAGTCATTGGGGGACAGATAAGGCGAGTAGAGGGTGTTCCAATACAGTTATTTGTTTATTGGCTAAAAACTCCCTCACAGAAAGTGCCCTGTGAGCTGGCTTTTGCATTGTCCTGATGCAAGAGCCATGAATTGTTGGCGAAAAGTTCAGTTCGTTTTCATCTAACTTTTTCCCGCAGCCTTTTTAGCAGTTCCAAATAATAAACTTGGTTAACTGTTTGTCCATTTGGTACAAATCCATAATGAATAATCCCTCTGATATCAAATAAAGGTTAACAACATCGTTACAATAAGTTTGCAAACTTAATTGTATGACCTCGTATGTTAGCATTTTAGATTTATCACCTACTAGATATTCAAACTTGGGAAAGTTACTGCATTTTTTAAATCTTTATTTTGCTCATATATGAAGTGGGAATAATAAAAGTAACTGTCATAGCTGAATAATAATTATTTACTAACGAATCTAAAGCATTTAACATAGTGCCTAATTCTCAGTAAGAGCTCAAAGTTTACTATTACTATTACAACAAATGCAATAATATCAATTTTATTTTGCATATTGCAAACATTTTGAATAAATAAAAAGTGGCTTGTCTAACAGAACTCTGTTTAAAAAAAAAAAAAAACAATTACAGTTATAGTCAATTTTTTATACCAAAATTTTTTTTAAGTGCTGTGGATATATAAAGTCATCAATTGAAATCCACATTTGGGGAATTCATTCATTTACCCATTCAACAAACAAAAATTTATAAAATTTTGTGTGGGCTCTATGGGGTACTAAAGTAACTAAGGAATAAATTCTAGTGGTGAATAAAATAAAAACTTAGAAATATCAAAAAATGTATTTTCTTTGCCTGAGTTGATTGTATTTAATGATAAAATAAGAATAGCTCTGCATTAGTAAGGGTTCTCAAAAAATAGAATCAATAACATATTCACAGTCATGGATACAGTGACACATTTTAAGTGATTGGCTTATGTTATTCGGGAGTTAGCAAGTCTGAAATCCATAGGCAAGCTCACAGGCTGGAAATTCAGGTAAGAAGGTATTACAATCTTGAATTTGGCAAGCTAGAAACTTGGTGACTTTTTTTGTTTGTTTGTTTGTTTGTTTGTTTTTTCTTATATTGCATTCTCAAGACTGAATTCCATTTTTTTTGGGGGGAAACCTGTGTCTTTGTTCTCAATATCTTTAACTGATTGGATGAGACCTGCCCACATTATGGAGGGTAATATGCTTTACTCAAAGTACACTGATTTAAATGTTAATCACATAAAAAATACACAGTAACATTTAGACTAGTGTTTGACCAAGCAATTGGGCCCGATAGCCTATCTAAGTTGACACATACAATTAACTATCACAAGCAGTCACCTACTGAATCTCTTGTGTGAGTAAACTGCTTGGCAATAATTACCCAATTTGCATTTCTAAGGTCTGGGTCTCAAGTGGAATTTCAGTTTCATATTTTTTATTGAAATTATTAATAAATGACCTTAACATCCTGCGTTTCAGTTTTCTTCTCTCTACAATGATAACAAAAGTAACTATTTCAGATTTATTAAGACTGATCCTTAGTAACAAATAATTATGCAGAAACAAATAACGTTAATATAGAAGTCATATAAAATAACATGTTTTCAACTATTTTATTCTAATAGGCCTCCTTAGATAGATTTCCTAATTTACACCATCTACATATACAGGCTATTCAGCCACTCTGATTACATTGATAACGTAGTGACCAATAGTTATCAATGTATTAATTGTATCATATTGAGTTGGTCAACAGTGAAAGCAGGATTTTCAGCAGTATAATCCTAAGAGACTGGGCCCACAGAGCCTCCATTAGGTGACATAAATTTGGGGATTGCAACATGGTCTACTAAGGTCCTCAACTGTAGTTGTACAAGTGAATAACTGTAATCTAGCACATACTATCAAATGAAATCATCAAGGTAATGCATCTGGAAAGTGGTCAAAGTAAGCTTTGAATTATCCTGCCTGTCTGACTCTAGGCTGTCTTCTAAATAACTACTGTTTTTTCCTCTAAGTTTCTTTTAAACCTTAGTTTTATTCACATCAATTCAGCAAATAGTTCTTGAATCTTTACTCTGTAACAGGAACTCTTGTGGGTTTTAGAGACACCCAAATGAAGATGTGCCTATTCTCAATTAATACAAATGCTCCATACTATAACCTAATTTCAAAGTCTATGTTCCTTTAACTTTTAAATATGACTTATTCCTTGAGGAAGAATAGTGTCAAAAATAGATGTATTATATTAATTGGGAAAGAAATAGCTGATCAATGAATCATCGTTAAATAAATGCAAGTACACTAAGTATTTTAGTAGTACTTAGTTATGTAAATAAAATGATATATCTCTATCAGATCAGTAAGGCTTTATTGTTATACAAGCCAGGCTGAACACTATTTAAAGGATAAAGTTAGAAAACATATGATCTCCCAGTGACTTTGATAGCTTCTCACCATAGTAAAAATACTCATCTAATTCCATAGAACCCAATCTATCTAATTATACATAGAAATACAAATAGGTAGAAAATAAAAAATTTTCCAGTTATAAAAAAAGTAACTGATTGGATGTAATGAACAACATGGTGACTGATCATGAGATGTAATGAACAACATGGTGACTATGGCTCATAATACTGTATTTCATATTTGGAACTTGCTAAGCGAGTTGATCTTAAAAATTCTCATCACAAGAAAAAAAATTGTAACTATGTCTGGTGATGGATGTTAGACTTATTGTGGTGATCATTTTGCAATATATACAAATATCAAATAATATTGTATACCTGAAACTAATAAAATACGGTATGTCAAACATATCTCAATTAAAAAAATAGGTAGCATTGACTCCATGAAATCGCTGCATTATTTATACTTACTGGCAATAGATCTATCATATATATATATATTTATATGTATATATACACACACATATATATGTATATACATATATATTATTTCTGTCTTTCAAAATAACTTCATCTATGTGAATCAAGAATGGCTGGAAATGCTTTATTATTCCTTCTGCCACTCCTCCTGCTGAGAAGAGTGTCCTCTCTCTTTGGAAAAATACTGCACTGGCACTAGACTCTTTTAGCTAGTGCCAGCGCAGGTAGTGCTACCTCTAGAAGGTAGTGGAGGTGATGCTGCTCCAGTTCTGGGACTTAACCTGGAAGAGGCCTGGCACCTCCTGCATTTGCGCTTTTGCATGTCCTGAAGTTGTGATGTAAATGAACAGGCTACCCAGATGGAATACATGAGAATGTCACTGGAAGAAGCTGTGCCTGAAAACTCCATGAGGGACGAGCCATCCTAGAATCACTGCTCAGCCCAGCCTTCTAGCCATCCTTTCCAAGACAACTGAATTGTGGGTGACCCGCCTTGCATATTCCAGCTCAATTGAAACCTCACCTTACTTTAGCCCCATTTCCATAGAAAAATTTTCCACCCAGGTAAATTTTCCACCCAAAAGTATTCTGAGAAATTTAAAAAATGTTACGCCATGCCATTTTTATAAAAATAATAGATATCTTCAATAGTCTAGCAGCAAGAGTTCCAATTGCCTAAAACAAAAGGTAACTGATAAGGCTGATACTGCCTCAAGGGAAAAAAATATATATAACATGGTCAAGAGGAATTAAGTCAGTATGATAAATGTTCTTGTTTTATCCCTAATACAGTGTTTTCCTCATTTCCATAGTTCTAGATGAAAGGCTTACTTTATTCTTTATATAGGGTTCAGCCTGACTTGTCTAACAATAAAGTCCTACTGATCTGATAGAGATATATAATTTTATTTATATAACTAAGTACTAGTAAAATACTTAGTGTACTTGCATTTGTTATTTAAAGTTACGGCTTTACTTTCAATAACAACTTCTAATAATTAAGCAAAGGAGCAATAAAAAACATGGCTTAATTTTATCAGTTTTCAATCACATCTTTTTCTTTAAAAAATTACAAATGCAATATGCAAATAAATTTGCTCGTCAAATATCCTATTGTGCAATGGTTTTATTTTGTTGTAGTCCATTGAAAAAAATCTCTGTTAACATTGCAAATGTGGAATAATATGTTTGAAATTTTGATAGGTTTTAACATTTTAAAATTAATGAAAATTATTAACAAAAATAAGTGACATAACATGCTATAGTTTGTTCCTAAAACTTAATGCTTTAAAAGATAACTATGTCACACACTAAAATGCTTTTCTTCTTTGAATCCTCTTTATAGTTAATGCCAGAACATCAAATGAAATGTTAATTTTGAATACAGCTGTAATTACTATTAACAAAACTGTTACTATTAGCATCTCTAAGACCCATAATCAAGCCTGTAAATTGATGATAAAAATGCATGCCTTACCTCTCAGTATGAATGTGAAAATTAAAATCATATATATATATATGATTATTCTTTGCAAACTGCAAAATATTACAAAAATGAGACTATATGCACTAAACAATACATATAATTCATTATTGTTGACTATAGGTCTATGTTGTACAGCAGTACTGTATCTTACTCATCTCGCTTACCTAACATTTCATGTTTATTGATTAGTAACGTTCACTTTCCCTTCACCTAGGTCCTGACAACCAACATTCAACATTTTAACTTTATGAATTTGACTGTTTTAGATACGTACCTCATATAAGTGAAATCACGCAACATTTGTGTTTGTGCATCTGACTTATTTACTTTGCAAAATGCCTTCCAGCTTCATCTATATAGTCCCATTTCGCAGAATTTTCTTCTTTTGTAAAGGCTGGATAGTATTTCATTTTAGGTATATGTATTTGTCCACCATGCTACATTCAGGTAGTTTCTGCATTTTGGCCATTATGAATAGTGCTGCAATGGATAGGGAGTGTTAGTTTCTCATTGAGATCCTGATTTCTTTTGGATATATGCTCAGAAGTGGAATTGCTGGACCATATGGTATTTCTATAATATTTTGAGGCACCCCCATACTGTTTTCCATAATGATTGCACCATTTTGCATTCTCAGCTACAGTGTATAATGTTCAGTTTTCTCTACATTGTCACCAATACTTGTTGCATTCTGTTTTCTTTTTACAATAGTCGTTCTAACAGGTATGAGATATCTCACTATTACTTTGATTTATATTTCACTAATGATAAGTGATGTTTAGCATCTTTTCATATACCTGTTGGACATTTGTATGTCTTCTTTGGACAAACGTCTATTTAATTTTTTAGCCTATTTTCTAGTTGGGTTATTAGCTTCTCTCTCTCTCTCTCTCTCTCTCTCTATCTCTCTCTCTCTCTCTCTCTCTCTCTCTCTCTCTCTCTCTCTCCCTCCCTCCCTCCCTCCCTCCCTCCCTCCCTCTCTCTTTTAATAGTCTTTAGCATTTTCTAAATAAATATGATTATGTCATCTGCAAATAGATAGTAATTTGCTTTCTTGTTTATGATTTGGATGCCTCTGATTTTCTTACCTAATTGTATCTATTTTATATTGCTCTGTAAAATTTACCACAGATTTAACAGCTTGAAACAAAACAGACTTATTCTATCACCATTTCTATGGGTGAAGATTCTAGGCACAGATTTTCTGGGTCTTTTGCTCAAGGTCTCAGAAGGCTACAATCTAGATGTCAGTCAGGCTGTGAAATCTGAGACTCAGGGTCATTTTCTAAACTCATTCAGGCTTGTGGCAGAATATATTTCCTTGCACAGTAGGATTTAGGTCTTTATTTTCTATTGGCTATTGGCTGGTGAACACTCTCAGCTCTGAGAGACTGTGGCTGCTCCCTGTCACATGGCCTCACAGATTAATTCACAAAAATGGACATTTGCTTTCTTTCAAGCTACTCTCACTCTCTATTCATTTTTCAAGATAGTTTAATTAGGTTAGGCCCACCCATGATAATCTCTCCTTAGAGTCAACTAATTAACACTTAATTCAGGGGAGTGCTATTCTATTATTTTCACAGGTTTAGCTCACAAACAAGGGGAAGAAATTATAAACAAAGAAATTCCAAAAGTAAGTGGAAATCTTAGGAACCATCTAATAATTTTGCCTAACACAGATTGCTGTTGATACCTGTCATTATTCTTTTGTTTTCCACATGTGTAACTCTTATTTACCCATAGTTTTGTAAATCCTAGATCATAAAAGGAGAGTCATAATGATAGTCTCCATTTAGTATAGCACCTTATCCGTATTTGATATTTTTATTATATATGTATATTCGTTTTCACTATATTCAATTTTATATGTATATATACATATACACATATACATATCAATACTATTTGTATGATAACATTTCCTTTATCTAATCATTATTCACATAATATCATTAGTTAAAAAACTTCGATTTTTATTTTCTATTTATTTGTCTTTAAAAGAGTTAGATTCTTAAATCGTGAAGTCTTATGCTTTCAATACATCGAATACAAATTTTGTGTTTTTATTGACTTCATCTTATTCTACACTATATATTGCTCTATCATATTTTGACCTTATACTATATGTAAAACATTGAAATAACCACTAGGCTACAAAGTTTCTTCTCCAAAAGAAATATTGTCATCTAGACAAAGAGCAGGATTCAATCTATCAGCTATCAGTTTATTTATCATAACAAAGAGATAAAAACAATGTACAATAAATATCAAAGGACTGAAATGAATAATTAGTGTTATAGAAATTTAGAAAATTGACGTATATACTTTGATTCTTGGGTATCGTCTATCACTTCATCAATTAGGTAATTGAGAAGATTGAAAAAAAAATGGTTCTTCCATTTATTTTGTGCTGAATTCAATTTCCTTCATATATATTTCTCTTTTTATTGAAATATATCATAATGTAATTCAATGAGTTTAGTATAACTAAATAGATATTACATGGTTCTTTTTTTGGTGTCATTGTACCTTTCTTCTTGTGTGTATATTGTTGTATATGAGATGAAATTCTTTATTTTAACACAATAGACAATGTGCAATTATTATTTTTTACTGTTATTCGTCAATAGTGGAGGAATTGGTAGATTCTTTAAATGGCATTGCAAAGAGTCTTATTTATGTTGTACTCGTAAGAGCAGAGTCAGAAATAAATTTATAATCTGTTGAGATATTTTGCTTAATGTTATGGAGATATTTCAGCAAGCGTCACTATAATTTTCTTCTCATGTAATGTTTTATTGCTGGTAAATTTGGTCATTCTCCAAAAAAACGTTACGAATATGAACCCCAAAGCCTCAGAAATTCTATATTTTACCTCCTCACTCAATACTGACATAAACTATAATTTTAATATATAAGCAAGAATAAAAATGCACAATTTTGAAGATAATAATCATTAAAATAGCTTTTGTCACCTTCTGTCATAAGTAAACGAAAAATGTAGTTAGAAAGTCAGAACTAGACAAAATATCTATATAAAATTATCAGGTTTGGGCACTAATGCAAGCTTTGCTAACAAAGTAAAAGTTATGACTTATTTTAACCTTTTTTGAAGGCATCACCTAAAGCTTTCAAATTCCTTTTGATAATGCAAGCAGATTTATTGCAATAAACACCTATGTTCTTTCCCCATAACAATTGATTTTATCTTTCAAAGTTCAGTATTTCAAGATCATATTATATTTCACCTTGAGTTTTATTTTTAGAATTGTTTCATGTGTAACTATGCCAATTAGTAGAATTGCTTTGTATTTTACAAACGCATTATTTTAATGCAAATTACAAAAACAGTGAAAATGAAACCCACGGAAGTATTACTCGGGCATCACATTTTTCTTTTTCTTTTTTACCCCGCCAACTGCTGAGAGCTAAAAGCTTTCTATCACTAATGATTAATATGTTTTCAATTGGGAACTCGATTTCAGACAGAATCTTTCACCTGTAAGCTAATTGATAGATTCAGTTTGCAAATTCAACATCTAAAGCAGTTCTTTTATAAGATCCACAAACAAAGTATTTTTGGGCATAGTCTCCAGTCAATCTCTGCTCTGATTGATAAGGACAAATATCACAAGAAATAGAGCCACTGAATTTACAAACCCTATTTGGTGAAATAATTTTTAAAAAAATCATGTTGAGTTCCTCCTTATCTGGAGACATTATGGATACTTGTCACATATTATTAAGTTTTTCGGTACGTTTGTATGTCCTTTAATGTTGTTATGCAACACAGTTCAATGTTTCTATAATACAGTGCTTATTTTAATTTTATAACATTTTATTTTTATGTTTGTGCTATATTGTAAGTAAGACTAGTCAGGAAATGTTTTAGGACTTGAATTGTCACCTTTTCATGGATTAATACAAGAACCAGAAAGCTTTCCCATCATTTTTTGTGTTCTAGTATCATTTAAATAATACAGAGACATCAGAAATGTGGTGGCATAAGCGGTGCTCCTTGATATCTCCCCTTGAAGTTACAATAAATTAAACAGCTATAATTAAACAAAGGATTCCCAACACAACACACAAACATGCCTGAGAGATCCACACATTGTAGCATCTGAAGATGGGCAAATCTGGGTGAACAGCGTAGGCAGGAAGGGAGAAGTGCAGACAGGCACACAGACCACGGCCTGGAGCTCAGTGAGGCCTTGGAAGAGGAGAGTATTGAGACTGGAGGTGCACCCTTATGGCCCCAACAACACTGCCTTGAGTGATCAGCAGATAATATGGTTGAGCCCAGTGATCAGGGCAGAAAATGTGGGGCAAAGACCGAATACAGAAGTGTGACAATTGTAGTCTAACAGCCTACTGCCAGATAGAAAAGAAAGCCACGGAGTCTGGCTGTCTCCCCGCAACATCCCAGAGTTCACATCCCCCACACCCTCACAGTGTTTGCAGTGGGCCTCAGGAAAAACAGTAGCAGTGTTGGATTAAAGAGCAGACTATCTACAGCCCTGAGAACTGGAGAGACAGTTCCTGAGTGGCAGATGCACAGTACAGCTAATTCCAGACAAGGGAGGAGTTATAGGGGCGAGGTCACTGTGGTCTGGCAGTCACCATTACTTGGAAGAGAAGAAAGCCACCAACAAATCCGCCTCCTGTCCCAGCCCACACTGCCCCCATTTGTCCCAGGTGATTCCAGTGGGAGAACCCAGAGCTTTTGAGACACACAACTCTGCATCTGGCTGTGGAGGCAGCACTGGGATTTCAGAGGCTCAGGACCGCATCTCCCACCACATCATCCCACAGGGGTGGTGCCCTGAGCCTGAGATGACCAGGTCACAGAGGAGATGCCCACCTCCCCAGGAAATCTCACACCAAACAAGAAGCTGGAAGAGGGAAAGAGAAAATAAAATGTTCCAGTGATACCTACTGAAGAGACCTCTTCATTTAAATCTGCTGCAGAATTCACTCCCATAGGTGCCTAGGAAGAGAAATAATTCATTAATCGACCTCAATAACCAAGGTTACAAGGTAGTTCAGAAAGAAAATGAAAAATCTCCAGAAAATAAATATAAGACATGGAAATATGTGACTTAAATGATGGAGAATTCAAGATTGCAGCTCTGAAAAAACTCAATGAGATGCCAAAAACTTCATATAGGTAGTTTAATGAACTCAGAAATAAAATCAATGAACAGAATGAATACTTTACCAAAGAGATTGAAATTTTAAAACAGAACAAAATAGAAATTTTGAGAGAGAGAGAGAGAGAAAGAAAAAAAGAAAGAGAGAGAGAGAGAGAGAGAGAGAGAGAGAGAGAGAGAGAGAGAGAGAGAGAGAAAGGACTCTATAAGAACTATCTGACTCAATCAAAAAGAGCAATATAAGATTATTGAGTATACCAAAACAAGAAGGGAGGGAGAAGGACATAGAGAGTCTATTCAATAATTGGTGGTAGAAAAATTGGAAAGCGCATGCAAAAGAATAAAACTAGACTGTTATCTGTTACCATACACTAGAATTCACTCAATGTGGATCAAAGACCTAAACATAAGGCCTGAAACAATAAATTGCATAGAAGAAAGCAAAGGTACTAAACTAATGGACTTTGGATTTGGAGAGGATTTTTTTGAATTTGACCTCAAAGGAAAGGGAAGCAAAAGATAAATAAATAGATAAATAAATAAATAAATAAATAAATAAATAAATAAATAAGTGGGACTATATCAAACTAAAAAGCTTCTGCACAGCAAAAGTAACCATCAACAAAACAAAGTCACAAACAACCAAATGGGAGAAGATATTTTCAAACAACACCTCTGATAAGGGGCTAATATCCAAAATACATAAAGAACTCATACAAATCCATAACAGAAAAACAAATAATCCAATTACATATAGTGCAGAGGATGTGAACAGACACTTCTCCCAAGAAGACATACAAATGGTCAACAGATACATGAAGAAATGCTCGATTTCACTAGCTGTTACGGAAATGCTAATCAAAAGCATAACGATATACAACCTCATACCCATTGGAATGGCTATTAAATAAAACAAGTAATAACAAGTGTTGGAGAGGCTGTGGAGAAAAAGGAACCCTCATACACTGCTGGTGGGAATGTAAATTGATGCTAGGGAAAACAGTGAAAAACAGTATGGAGTTTCCTCAGAAAACTAAGAATAGAGTTACCATACAACCAAGCAATTATTCTTCTGGGTATCTACCCCAAAAATCTGAAAACATTTTTCTGTAAAGATGCATGTATCCCTATGTTCATTGCAGCACTACCCATGGTGGCCAAGACATGGAAACAACCAAAGTGTCCTTCGAGAGATTATTAGATAAAGAAGAAGTAGTACATATATATACTGGAGTATTACTAGGCCATAAGGAAAGGTGTAATACTGCCATTTGGAACAACATGAATGGATGTTGAGATTATCATGCTAAGCAAAATAAGTCAGACAGAAAAATTCAAGCACAAAATGATTTCACTTATATGTGGGATCTAAAACTGAAAGCAAAAATGAACCAAACAAACACACAAACAAAAACTCATAGACACAGACAACAGTTTATTGCTTACCAGAGTGTTAAAGGAGAGTGGAGTAGAAGACAGTATAGGGCGTTAAATATATGGTGATGGAAGGAGAACTGACTCGGTGTTGAACACACAATGCAATAGATAGATCATGTATTATAGAAATGTTCACTTGAAACCTATATAATTTTACTGACTAATATCAATCTGATAATTTTAATAAATAAGTAAATAAATATTAAAATAAACAAATAAATAATATAGAACAATCTGTTCCTGAAACTCACATGTAAATCTATCTGAAATTTAAATTGTTTTTGAAAATTTTATCTTCCATTTTTCTCTTTAGAAAAATTTTAAAATTACTTTCTACTAAGAATTTCACAAAACTATTTTGGAATTTCACTTTTCCCAAAAAAATCATCAATTTCAAATTAGATGTGTTTTCAAATTAGATGGCATAGAAAAACTTAGATAGTATCTTATTTTGCAATCAGGAATTCTCTGTTTATATTCTGTGTCACATTTGTTATGTTGCATGTAATTTTTCCTTTGTGAGATTTTCAAAGAGCTTTTAAAAATTATGTCTATTAAAATAAATAAACAAGTTATTTATTTAGTATTCCTATCATTTTCTATATTATGAAACAAGTGTTTAATTTTATTAACTGTTTACCTCAGTATTCTTCAGGTATACTTTGTTGTTTGTTTTACGTCACCATAAGTTGAAGCTTTAATTGTCTTTCTCATTTTCTTTTTGAGAATAGGATTTTTTCAGTACGTTTACTTTCAATAGAGCTTTTACCTTATCCAATAAATGTTTACATGTAGGTTACTAAATGTTACACTATTAATTTTCTAAGTACCTTTAATTGCAAATTGATTTCCTTTTTTATTCTGAGTTATTTACGATTTAGTACTTTTTGTTTTGTTTTGTTTTGTTTTGTTTTGTTTTGTTTTGTTTTTGGTAAATTTCCAGGATGGCTTAAGTTATTCTCCAATTTGTTAACATAACTATTTTAAAATTAAATTATATTTTAAATACTCTTTAAATTGTTATAATAAATCACTGTGTATTCTATTCTATTATTTACTCTAGAGTGTATGAGTGTGTATGTCCCAAAATATGATCAAGATGAGGAATATTTATAGGTGAGTGTGAGTGTATGTGTGTATGAGAGAGAAAGAGAGAGAGAGAGAGAGAGAGAGAGAGAGAGAGAGAGAGAGAGAGAGAGAGAAAGGAAGAGAGAGAGGTGTCTGGTCAGACTCCAGCTGTTCCACCTCTCAGTTGTAACCACAGGTATCATGCAGCAGAGATGAGTCATCCCTGTTCAATCCTTCTGACTCACATAATATAAGATATAATAATAAGATGCCAATTTACATATTAAGTTTCTTAGGCCGTGGTACCTAAATAATGATTTCTTTCTCTTACTCTCTCATGCTTTGGGAGGCATGTATCCAGTGCTTATTTATAAAGGTAATTTATGTTTCTGAAAGATACTTAACATAATTTATGTAGTTATCCTCATGTATAAACTGACATTGATTGTCATAAATATAAGTATAACATGAGAAGATTAGCATCAAATGCCAATGTAATTTTATACCCTAATTCATGTATTTATTTTAATAATTTGTTTTTGTAATTTTCTAACTCTTAAGTATATATTGACCTTAATAGTTTCTCTATGATGAGTAATATTTAAATTTTACTTTACCGTTATTACAACCATTAATCATACTTTTATCAACATTGCTTTATTATGCCTATAAGTGCCCCTGACCCCAAAATAGCATTTGGTTCCTTATTAACTTTAATGACTATTTAGATAGGTATAGTATTCTGAATTTGCAATCTTTTTATTCTCTCTCTCTCTCTCTCTCTCTCTCTCTCTCTCTCTCTCTGTCTCTCTCGTCTCTTAATTAAAACTATGTTTTAATATTAGTATCTATTGGCATTTAGTGTGGAGGAAGGAATTTGTTCTGTATGTATTTTTTATTTTCTCCTTAAGTGTTTTATTATTTCCCATCTTGTATATGTTTAGTGTGGTGAATTTTACAGAAAGAAAAGATAAAGATATTTTCAAATGTAATGAGCTCATTGATTTCTGATTTAATTTTCCGTAATAAATCAAACCATTAAATTTATTTGAGTATTTTTCTTCCACCTTTTCCAAAAATTTTAGTTTAGGATTACTATCATATAAAATAGAGTGGTCTGTTTAATACATCTACCACAATCCTTCTCTTTTTCTTCTCTTTTTTCCCACCATCCTCTTCTATTCACTAACATTTTCTGAATCCCAGGGTCAGGAGAATTTCTTGCCTTTATTTTCCCCTTTATCCCTTAATTTTTCTGCAGCATAGAAAGAGTTGTTTACTGCATATTGCAGTTCCCAATTCACCAGGTGGATCTTTCATTTCAATGAAATCTTTCTTCATGGCTCTGTGAAAAACCCTTTAATTTTTTGAAAATACGAATTCAAATTTGTCTAAAATTTACCCTTATTTCTTGGAACAACTCTATTAGTTCATAGTTGTGATACTATGTTTCTTACCTCACACTCAAAAAATGAAATCTATGTTTTGCTTATAAGGATTGATAGTAAATTTGAATTGAGATTGGTATTATCAGAGACTGAGATAGTTCCTCAATTAAATCTCTAAGGAGATGCTAGATAAGAGAATAAAATTTTAGAAATACCTTAGAGATTTTTACCATGTTACAAAAGAGATGTTATGTACTAGAGAGAGCTGGGAAGGAAGGGAGCTGGAAATAGTAGAGTCAGTCATGGCAGGCAGTTATGCCTTCTTCCAAAGTTTGTCTCTTTATCGCTTGTTGTGGTAGTCAGCAGTTACCCTCGGCAGGGTCCCTGGTGTTTGCTTGGAATGTCTCATGTCCTTAAGAGCCAATCACAGAATATTCTCTGATGTTACCCATTAGAGCGTTCTATTCCAAGAATAAACTTTGCCAAATGCATGCTCCTTTTTTTTTTTTTTTTTTTTTGCGTAAAGCAACACCAATTCTTCTGCAACGGCATTGTCAGGGTTGAAAATTCATTCTCAGTTGCCCCATAGTTCATCTTACTGAATACAGATGGCATGCCAGGATCTTATCCGGCTTGCTTTCCAGATAGGGAATGAGTCATAGATTTGTCATTATTTTTATATATTTATTTACACTCTTCATAGCAAACAACAACTTGATGCTTCTAACATAGTGAGGAAACACTCCCTAATTTCATATTGATTTAGGTTTATCTCTGTTTTTATATTCCATTTGTCATTTGAATTGAAGGAAGGGGTGGGAAAAGCCAGAGAACAACTAGATAGAGGTTTTTGTTCAAGGTTGCTCTCTCAACAAGGATATGGATTCTGCATTTTAGACGCAAATAGTCTTACAAAAATATTTCTTCAGGACTTGAAGTAATTTGCTGTTTACAAATTAAATAGTCCAAAAATAGAAATTTGCTTAAAGTCTAGAAGTCCCTTCTGTCAGAAGCATTTTTAATGTATGTTCGCAGCACTTAATCATTGACATTGAAAAAAAAATTTGAAAAAGAATTGTAAATGTCAGGAAACTGAATATAAGTTTTATTATCTCTATTTTTCATTATTTCTAAGGCCCTGTTAAAGTAACAGCCTCTATATGTCCAATATATTACTTATAAATGAGACAATTGCTCACTTTTTCCTATTTGGCAGAGTATAGTAATCAGCATCTATTTGGTTCAAATGATAGAAATTGATAGAAATATCATTCAAAGTTTATGAGACACACACTCATGAGAGACAGAGAGACAGAGAGAGAGAGAGAGACAGAGAGAGAGAGAGAGAGAGAGAGAGAGAGAGAGAGAGAGAGAAGAAATAATCTAGCATATTAAAGTAAATGACTAAGGAGTTCTCTGCTTAAGGAGAGCTGAATCCAGAAGATCAAACGTGGGTTCTGTTTATTTTTGTATCTGCTGCTTTTGCTGTCAGAATGGTATAGCCTAGGGCTCAAAGCATCTGATAGATGTTAGCTGTTGTTATTATAAGCATCATTACTAATATCAATATTATCGCTACCACATGATTCTGTATTACCTATACAAGTGTTTTTGTACTTGTTTTGTTTTTTGTAGTCCATAACAGAATCATTTTATTCAATTATAATATATAGATCACCTATTATGTGTCAAACAATGAGTTGGAAACCAGACAACACAAAGATTAATAATAAATTCTGTCCTTGAATATATCTCTATTTCAGAAAATGAAATAGGTCACTAATAATAACTAATTGGTAAAGATTACATGCATTACAGAATAAAATTAATATTAAAGAGTTCTCCTATTATCCACATACAAATATATTTTATTTGAAATCTATGTCATTAAAAAAAAATTGGCACGTGATCCCCCTTTGTTATATAGATACTATCCACAAAATAATTCATTTTGAGGCCAGTCATTATGGAAAGATAGAGGACTATGGAAGGCTAAAGAGACTTTAATGTACAGTTTTTATGTTTTTAATAGGCTTCTGTTAATAGAAGAGCAAATAGTAACCACCTCTAATGGAAGTTTACATTACGTCAACCTGTTGGCTTCCTTCTCCATCCTGGGCCTGTGTTTATATACCTAACAGCTGAGCTGCAGCGAGCTGGTTGATTAAAACAGCTAGCCAAAATATAAGCAACAATTATGACTTTATTTACTGACTGCAATAGGATAATATAAGCAAGAATCCAGAAATAACGTAACTACACTGTCGATGTTCCATTTCTCCCCATGGAACCAGACCAGGTGAGAGTGAGCTTCAGGGAGATCAGCACAGGTGTGGGAAATCATCTCATTGCCAACAGAGTCCTGCCGTTTTGTGAACCCCCAAGAGCTGGGAAGAGGGAGAGAGAAAGAAGGGCTGGGATTGGAAAAGTACTGAGCACTAAGTTAATTGAGAAAGTGTATTCAAGGCACCCCTGCTTCCCATAATGAAGTTACAGCAGAGGCAGGTGGGAAGGCCTCAACTGAAGGCCCCCCAAGGCAGCCTTCAAATGAAATCACCTGGGTTAGCAATGCAGCTATGCTTATGAGCATGCTCAGTTTAGGGCGGGGAGATGGAGGAGCTAGGTCTTTGAATGCAGCTCCCTTCAGAGACTCCAAAGTGTGGACAGAGTCGTGTGGGGAGGGCAGCCTTGCTTCATGGGACTTGCAGGTATGTTCTTTATAATTAACCCTATGGTCAAGACAATATGGTCTATATATTACAGAATTTTGACCTGCATCTCAGCTCCTCATTTATTTAAGAGAGAACGTTTTAAAATTTTCATTTTCTTTGGGTTTCTCCTGCATTTGACTCTTTAAACCTACTTTTGAAACACTTTCCAATATGTTTCACTATTTTATTTAATTGATTACTCTTCTGCACACCCTGTAAATTGTTAGGATTCCCCATGATTATATCGGTCACCATGCTTTTCCACTCTGAAAAATACCTTTCTCCTTTGATTTCAACCACTGCCTAGTAATTGATTCTTTATAAATGCCTGTTTCTTGTTAAGAGTGCTCTACTGAATTTAACACATAATTTCAACTTCTGCTTGAGCATATCCACTAACTAGCATGTCATGCAGGAACTTCCAAATTACAGTGTCCAAAATGAACTCATTATCTCCCCAGATAACTTTCTTTCAAAATTCCCCGGTGATTAATTTATACCGTTCACACAGGGTCTCTCAAACTAACAACTTCAGAAATACCAATGGTAAATATTTTTGTTAGCTATCATATCTTTTTGTAACCAAGTAATATTGAATATATTTGTTAAATAATTCTTGAGTCTGTACCGGACATCCCCAGCTTCCTTTTTTTTTTTTTTTTTTTTTTTTGTTTTCGTCTCCATATGATCTCTTTTTCTACTTTAAACTGATCTCTTTTTCTACTTTAAACTTTTCTTCCTTTCTACTAAACACAGGGTCTTTTCAAACATATTATTGAAGTCCATTATAATCTTAAAATATCTGTATATCTCCAATGTGTATCTATAGAATATAATAGTTCTAGACTCTAAGTTTCCAGTCCTCTCAAATTCAAACTAAAAACTATCAAATTGAGCTTTTAACTTTTATTAATTATTTTTCTTTGCTATTCATATCTTTTCACAAGCTTATTTTCTTGACTGTGGGGACAGAGTCCCAGAGAACAGTTTCTAGGCTCTTGGCCTCATGTGGAAAGGGGCTGTGACTAGTTGGCCATCAGCTGTGACCAGTTTGCCATTACACACTGATACAACTTCTGTGGCTAAGTTAGCAAGCATGGATTGCATCTAGCAAGTGGGGTTGTATCTTGGTTGGCTGGTTGGCTGGTTGGCTGGTTGGCTGGTTGGCAGGTTGGCAGAGAAACGGACTTCAGATTGCGGATCATGAGGCTCCTGCTTCCTGTGTCTCCAAACCAGCTGCCAGTGAGAATATAATGGTATGGCTCTTTTATCTATGGATCTGGAGGGGGCGGGGTGTCCTTTTTGGCCTCACCATATCCAGCATTCTTGTGTGGGGAGTGGGAGCTAAGACTCCACATAACATTGACAAACAAAATTCTTATCTTTTTCTCCACTGTTAAACTCCTATATAGATATTAAGGTTTAACTATCACCTCATATCGCTTCTCAGTGATTACTCTGTAAAAACCTCACTGACCTAACAATTATCATAGCATTCTCTATATGGTTAAGGTTGGATCCTTTACCAGATTATGAGCTACTCAGAGGCTGG
The DNA here is from genome assembly GCF_057876585.1 of Rhinolophus sinicus. Lineage (NCBI taxonomy): Eukaryota > Metazoa > Chordata > Mammalia > Chiroptera > Rhinolophidae > Rhinolophus > Rhinolophus sinicus. Next base: position 78,240,516 of record NC_142502.1, on the reverse strand, counting down.
GGTGTCTCATTCACTCTAGTGTCTCTATACCCTACCTATATGTCTGACACACACAAAAAGCAAATGCATCATTTTTCATAGAGGAATGTAAATTTCAAAATAATTATGATTGCTAGGGAACTAATATATTCCAAAAATATAGAAAATATAGAGATACTTTAGTAAAAATCCCCTTGTAAAAGATATTTTCCTTTCTTTAGATATTAATACCTCATAATACTATCATATTCAAAAGCACTTATTAAGTATACATATTTGTCTGTAAAAAGCACCACCTGCTATATATAATGTTTTCAACATGATTCCTGTCTTCTAGAAAATTAAAATTCAAGACATATGCTTTGTCCTTGAAATAAAATAATCTGCCAAGAAAATTTCACTATTTATCTTGTGTGAGAAAAAAAAAATACTATATGAAATTTTTTCAAAATGTCAAATTTAGCTCCCAATGTATAAGTTGTATATCTAATGAAGCAAGAACACTGCAACATGTCTGTCTGCTTTTGTAAATATAACTTACATAGGTTTTCTTCACAATAAAATAGAGACTACTATTAAAAATCTAAACTAATGTATTGTAAATATAATTTAATTTTAACCATCAAAATTATCATGTGACAACATACCATTGAATGTCAATGATTTTTTTTGTTTTCCTTAAAACAGTGATGACACAAGTTATTAAAACTTAAAATTTAAACTCATGGTAAGACCTAGTCAGATTGCTCTCCATTGCTTGAAATTATGTAGCACCTAATTTTTTGTATGCAAATTAGTGTCAAGTGGAAAATTTCAGGAATACATATAGACTTTAAAATGTAATCAAATGGCGCATTGAAAAAACTATTTATGAGGTGATATTTAGCTTATTTGGCATTGCTTATGTGAATAAAGCATATATATATTGCTATGCAAATTCTATTCAAATATTAGCTCTATGTAGGAGAACTGCAGTGTATGTGAAAATTATCATTTTTTTTAGATAATGATGATGAAGAAGATGATGTATGAAGGCAGTGACAGTCTATAACAGATATTTTCTGTGGATAACATGCAGTCAGAGCTACAAAATTAGAAGAGAAATTGGATTACATGGAGTCCTTGCCACCTCTCACCACCAAAATATGCTGGCTAAGGGAAAGGATAAATAAATACATTCATTACAAATTAAATCAATGCTGCTAATAATACACTGTCTTTTCAAAGTTGGTAGTTAGATAAAATGTATTGTCTGGCAGCTCTTTTAAGCATGACTAAATTTGAGGCCAGTTTTTTAAACTCTGTGTGCCTTAATTTCTGGGTTGAAAAAAAAAAAAAGATAGAGTAGAATAGGGGTTTTCTTAGGAACTCATTTGGTGATGTACAATTTTAAAGTACTTCATGCATGCCATGTAGCATTACCTCATAAATGTTAGAGACTGCTATCATCATCGTCATCATCATCATCATCATCATCACATCCTCTTCTTCAATATCATTGTTAACGTAGATTAGTAAGAGAATGAAAACTTTTCATTTATAATTCTGCATAGAAGTATACTGCTATATTATTTCAATAAGCATATGACTTTTATTCCAACAATAGCTTCAATGAAAAAGTTTAACATTAGTATTGCTGTTTTATTGATGAGAAAACTGATTGAATTTCATAACATTTAAATATTCTTATCTGAGACAGGAGACCAGTAACAGGTGTCACCTGTATTCAAATTCTTGACTATCTATTGTTAACATTTATGTTCTTTTTATTTTACCACTCTGGATTAATGTTGGAAGCAGAGATTTGGGGAATGAGTTATTGCATGTAAGTGCATAGAGTCAAAAACTAATTTCTGTGCTATTACTTATACAATTTAGAACACGCATTATTTTTCCTTAAATGATATATAACTCTGAATACTTTTTTTGTTCCAAATTATCTATTGAAAGACTTGCAATGAGGTATCATTGGACTTAGGTCATCATTTTAAAAACACAATTTTGCAAATGTGTTTTTTATTGTTTGTTTGTTTTTTGTTTTCTCCAGTAGAGAGTGGAGCTTTTCTTTGCTCATATCCCCAATTTGGCATGTTTTGCTTTGCAACTAATTGGTGTAAGGGAATAATTTTGAAAATGTTTTCATTAGTGGAGTGTAGAAAAAACCTCTGATTTTTCTCATGTGCCCGGAACAGAGCTTTTAATGCAATTCTGACATGAATCATCTTTTCAGAGCTACAGAGACATTCTGAAGCACCAAAACTGTATGAAGACCATCAGTGCTGATTCATATTACTCTCCTTTGTAAACCCAGTGAACTCCTTTACTAAAATGCATTCTTAGGTTCTCTATATTAAGGAAAGTCTTGTGAAGGGTCAAAATATGAACAATTAATTTCTAAGACGAAGGAATGTGATTTAAACTTAAGATCAAAATAGTTTGAAGTATTTTAGGCAAAATTTCATAGACTATTCTTTTAGCAAAGCATAAATAAAAGGAAAAAAAGGGTAAAATAGTTTAAAATATTATCAGACAATATAATGTGTGCAAGAAAAACTATATTGAAATTTCTAGCTACTTTATAAATAAGATTATTCCTATATTATGATTTGCTTTCTCAGGTATTCATGAAATCCACAGTGAATCAATATATTTTTTAAACATAATAAAAAATACTATTCATTTTTAGATATAGCTTAAATATAAAAAAATATTCTTATATGAGATTACATGAAGTTGCTTTGTGGCAATAAAAATATATATCTTGAGGACAAATTCCAGTAAGACAATTTATATCATGATGGATTATGTAAAATACAGTTTTGGTTTCTTAGAAGGACTTTATTCTTTTACTTTAGATGCAAAAATATTAAAACATTGCTGTAATTAAATAGAGCAATGCTTTATATAATCTCAGATAAAAAAGAAAATTGAAATAAACAAATATAATTTCTAGAATTTGGAGTCCAATGAGAATTTGCACTATCATAGAAATACATTTTTTGTAAAAAACGGACTGAATTCCAATGTACAGCAACTGAGAGGTCAAAATGACATAAACACTGTCCCACGTGCAAATCTGTTGATGTGTTGGCTTTATGCTATGCTTAGATATTTGATAGGTTGTTGACAAAAGCCCGAGTCCTACAGATATCAAATAGTTACTAGCATACCTCTCACGTATTTTGAGATGTGTTGTGATCCTTCTTTGCCACTACTCAAATGGATGATAGAATAAGTTAAATGATCGTAGAATTCACAAGGTAAATGGCATAGAACCAATCAAGTTCACGTGCGCGGACACTTTACTAGATTTTGAGAACCCACTTCGAGTTACAGCTGTTCTATTTAAGAGATATGTGATATAATTTTATAAGTACATTTAAATATGCATCTATTATTCTAATTATATATTATTTTTATAAAATGAATATTAAGCACTACCATTTACAAAGCATTTGACATATTAGTGGTTCAGTAGTTAGTGGTTTCTGATGTCTGAAATATCAGCTAACTTTTTATCCTAGACTACTCAGGCATCTCTTTTTTTAAACAATTTTGATATTACTTTAAATTTATATTTTATCATCAATTTGTTTTCAGGCAAATAACTAATTGGTAAAAGTGGCTGCTTTTGAGGTAAAAAATGAGAACGGCTAATTTTAAGAATGTAATTTTATCAATTTTACTACTTATGTCATTAAGACTCATATTTGTAAATGACATGCTTATGTCAAATATGTGTGTGTGTGTGTTTGTGTGTGTGTATTCATTATCAATTGATTTGTTATTGCAGAGAATGACTTCCTCATTGTTTCTCTGCCCCCTCATCTCCCATGTCACTGTGGTTTCCGAAGTTCATGCAATTTGAAGCAGTGATCACTTTTTAAAAATATAATAAGTAAAGTGCACATTTATTTGAAACAAATCAATGAATTATAACGCATTTTATTTTTAAATCTTATAAATGCCATAAATATTACAACATTTAGACAATAACGTGGTATTTTAATTGAGTAACCAACAAACATAATATCTTTCTACATGAGTTTGGCTATATTCTATTGACTGCTTCTTCATGTTACAACAAATAAAAAATAATATTTTCTATAGGGGGTTTGAAAGATAGGTCTGTTGTTGGCTATAATATTTTTTGAATGTTATTAAAATGTTAATTTTTAAATTACATTTTAGAAAAGTTTATTGTAACATCACAGTGTATCATTGAAAATGTTATATAAATTTTAGTATTATTAAACTGCAGAAAAATTCCATCAAATTTTCATGCATGAGATGTAAGATTTAGAATAATTTTTCAAAGTGTATTGTAAAATAATTTAAACATATTTCTCCTCTATTGTATACATTCTCCCAGTGTTATATTCTACACGACACATCATATAATATGACCCTGGTTTATAGCCATGTAACATTGCAGCTGAAATGGTAGTAGGTATATTACTGGAAGCCATCTTTACACCCAAATAGTTGTCCATACCTTTACAATACATAGAAATAATGATAAATATAAAATATATATTCTATTATCTCCAAAGTAAATGTTTTACTAACTCAATCTCTCTTTAGCCAGATCCTGAAAATGTCCGTGGCCATACTAACATTACAAAACTAGAGGGAAAATAAGCTCAATGAGAATTGAAATGGAAACAGTATTCTTTGCAAACTGCAATTAAAATATTTTAATTTTATAATTTTACATAAAAAAATATGAACATATGAACGCATTACTAAGACTCCACACAAGTTAGAGGTCCTAACATTTAAATTTTATTAGCCTTATGGTAAATCTAGTTTCATAAACACAAGCTACTTCCTGTTGTTTCATCAACCTGAGGTAGTTAGAGCATACTTTTGATATCCAATGTTTACATTAATACTCTTAAGCAAATGTTTTTTACAGCTGAGTCATTCTATGTTCTGTTTTTGCTTTTCTTTCTTACACCATTTGATTGCTTCTTTGGTTACTTGAATTAATATTTGTTTTATGTCTATTTTTGTATAGTTTTCTACGTTCTTGTACTTACGTATCATTTAGCCACCTCCCACATTTCTCTTCTGTTGTTTAACTTCACCCTCATTACTTTTAAAATAGATTTTTAACAACTCTTTAAAAAAGTTGTCTCTCCTGGAAAGAGCTGACCCTCTCAAATATGGAGTTCTATGGCAGTGCTATAACTCTGTGATCTCCTTCCATAATCCGATGATGATTCCCTGTATTTCTCTTGTGTTTGATAATGGCAACAAATAAAATGCAGTAAGCATTGCTAAGAGAGTCACTTACAATATAATTGGAAGGTTATTAGGGAAGTAGAACCTATGTATATCTTGTGTCTCAGTTCTCAGAATTGCTATGAAGTTGCTAAACCTTTTGCTAAGCTCACCTCAAGACTAAGCCATCAAATCCTGGAGCCATAAACATCTTGAAATAACAACTGTGTCATGGACACATACGAACTTTACTTCCTTAGTTTTTATTCCGTCATTTGCATATTAGAATTAATCAATCCCTCTTAACCTAGCCAGTGATCCTTCATTTGCATGAAATAATTATACTCTGTGGTTTTTACCTTTGTAAATCCTGTCTTTCTTTGCTCTCTCCAAAGAACAGTTGTGTTACTCCTTGAATCTCCTCCGTCTTTGAGATTTGTATCCTTTAAGACCCCAAATGAACTTTTAATTTTCTTTATAGCCTCAGACCTTAATCTGTTAATAGTTTCAATCCCTTGTTCATCAGATCCCATGGTTTTATCTTAGTTTCTTCCCTAAATTTACGGGAAATATTTCTTCCTGTATCTTCTTGGCAAGTGGTATACAAAGGAAAATATTTTAAGAACTAAATACTGGAAAATTATTTATATTCAAACTTATATTTAATTATTAATTTACTGAATATAGATTTCCAGGATTTTTGTAGAATTGTAGTTGGAGGTTTTTTTTTCCCCCTTAAAACTTTAAATATATTGCTCTGTGATATATGTTGTCTCCCAATGTTGCTGATGAGCATTGTGACGCTTGAACTTATATGTAAACTTTCCTTTGGGAAAGAAAACAAAACAAAGGGACTCTATCAATATCCATTAAGAGACTATATAGGTAAGAAAAAATAGGGAGCTGTCTTTTGCAGCCATGGCTGCAGTCAGAGTTATGGCCTTAGAGGATGTGATGCAGGGCACAGGGAGCATCTGATATGTAGTCCAGAATTAAAGTACAGTATTGTGAAATTTCAAAACATGAAGAGAAGACCTAAAGAACTTCAATAGAGATAGAAATTAATTTATATATAACATCAACAATCAGAATGGCTTCAAACTTCTTAGTAGGAACACTTAATAGTAGACAATTTCTGTCTGTGTGTGTTAGTAGAGTTGTTTTCAATCATGGCTTCAATCAATGCCCAAGCTGAACCCCAGGCCAATTCAATACAAACTTCAGTGCAAGGGTGGCCGTGACATATTCATGGAAGCAGAAATTGTTCCTTTTTGTTTTTACTCTATTTTGAAATAGTTAATTCTTCTACTAAGGTGTATTCTTAAATATGCCTTATCCAGGGTTTTGCTTTCCATGGTCTCAGTTAGACATGGTCAAAAAAAGTCCAAACATATTAAATGGAAAATTCCAAAAACAAACAATTCATAAATTTTAAATTACACACTATTCTAAGTAATGTGATGAAATTGTATGTCATCCTGCTCCATCCCACCTAGGATTTGAATCATCCCCTGCAACCAGCATGTCTACGTTGTAGACTCTACCCTAACTGTTAGTGACTTAGTAGCCTCTGGTTTATCAAACTGTCACAGTATCGAACTGCTTGTGTTCAAGTAACCCTTATTTTAATTAAAAATGGCCCCAAACACAACACTAGTAATGCTGACAATTCAGATATACCAAAGAGAAGCTGTAAAGTGCTTTCTTTAAGTAAAAAAGTGAAGTTCTCTTCTTAATAAGGCATTTAATCATCTCACATCATCACAAGAAGGAGGATGAGTATAGTACCATGAGATATTTTGAGAGACCATATTCACATAACTGTTATTACAGAATTTTGTGATAATTGTTCTATTTTCTTTTATATTTATTGTCAATCTCATACTGTGCCTGATATATATAAATTAAAATTTACCATACGTATGTATGATAAATATAGGATTCAATACTATCCACAGTTCAGGCATCCACTGAGGGTCTTGGAATGAAACCCCTGCAGATAATGGGGGACTACGATAATGTTATTGTGAAAATGGCCTTTTAAAGTAAATCTAAGTGTTCAAACTAAGATATGTTACTTCTTCATTCTTCATTTCACTTCCTCTTTTCAATTAATCCCCTGCAGTGTTTTATTTTTTTTTAACTTCTAACAGAGTATTTTGAAGACCTGTATTTTTTTTTTTTTTTGTAATTGTACTTTCTATTTGGTATTTCTTTAATACTGTGAAATGTAAGAGTTCCTATGTTGTTATTTGCTTGAATTTATTATTTTTGTATTTATAGTGGAATTTTTATCTCAGCTGTCAACAGATAATTTTATTCCAATTGTGCCTTCTAATAGACACATTAAGAGCAATCCCCAGTGGTGCTTTTGGTTTGCTTAGAATTTATAATCAGAAACTTTCAAGCTGTGGATATCTAGGAGGTTCTCCACCTAAAGTGTGCATAGAAATTTGGCAATTGCTTCCTGGCAGGAAAGGGATATTTAGGGGGCTCAACTGCCCCTCATTTGATTTTCCCTTCATATAAAATATATTTTGTTCGTTGAAAATCCTAATTCTCTGCTTTGAAATATTGGAAATATTGAAGTCAGAAATGTTGACCTGAATATTATTGTTGCTTCCTTGACACAAACTTTTTTCAGCACACAGGAAAGAATATTCATTTGTTCCACAAATGCTTGGAGTATTTGTAAAAACTGCTATCTGAAAAGAACAGCTGCACAGGCATCAGGACTTGCATGCATGTAGTATAAATTATTCTCCTTGCCACAATGCTCTCTCCCACAACTGAGGATACGTGCAGTTATCTCCCCATATATAGAATGGCAATGGTGTTGATATTACCTAAAAGTTAGCTATCCCTGAAATCAGCAGTATATGTATTTCTGGTATGCTTTTTTATGACTATATTACAATATGTATTTTTAAAATTTTTAGGGACTCAAAATACTTTAAAAAACAATATGCATTGTAGAAAATCTAGAAAATTTAGAAATCGTTTAGTTTTATCATCCTATGTATTCTCACCCCTATTCTTCAATATCTGATCCTTAATCGTGCCCTAATAAACCTGGAGAACTTTCCTTCTCAGCAAAATACCAAATTATTCATGTCCTGAATTCTTCTTCCACGTTTAGTTTGCTTCCTTTCCTGATGAATTCAGTACAGCAAGAGATGTTGTTTCATTTATTAGAACTTTAATTTATTTTAATGATGTTTTACAGTTTTGAGTGGACACCTTGCACTTCATTTATTATTTTCTTACTCATAAATTGAATTGTTTTCTCAGTTTCATTTTTAGCATGCTTAATGTTTGTAGACTGATATACAGTTTGTTTTTCTATATTGACATTTTATCCTGAAAGCTTGCTGAACTAGTTTATTGATTACAATCAATTTTAAAGAGATTTTCAAAATAAAAGATCATATCATTTGTAAACAGAGATAGTTTTACATCATTATTTTGAATCATGATGCCACTTTATCTATCTATCTATCTATCTATCTATCTATCTATCTATCTATCTATCTATCTATCTATTCATTCCCAATTGCCCTGCCAAAAATCTCTAGTACAATGTTGGAAAAAAGTTTCGAGAGTTGATAATTCCTGTTCAGGAATAGTTCTGTTTCTGTTCTTATTGGGAAACTATTCAGTTTTCATCAACAAGTATGATAGGAAGCTGAGGTCTGGAATCTGTTTTAGATAATTTTAATGGGAAATGAGACAAAGGTCAAGGATGAAATGGGGACAACGGGCTAAAGCATTGTATTCTGGGAAGTGCATAGTAGGAAACTCGAGGTTCTCAATCATAACAATAGGTTTCTGAGGTGGAATTCAGATTCCAAAGATTGTGAGAGGCGTGGTAGGAAGACAGTTTCAGCAGAAAAAAATAATTCAATTCATAAAATATTTAGTGAGATTATCACTGACAAAGCTGATGACTGGTGCTATGGGAATAGAAATATAAAAATAATATCCTTTCATTAAGGAGGTGTTGTCTACTAAAAGGGACAGTATTTGTGAAATAATAACTAAACCCTACTATCTATGATTAGATGATATATAACATTCAGTAAGCCAAAAGTCAGGTAATCTCACACACATATGACCAGTATGACCAGTTCAATTTTTATCAGCATATCAATGAAAAAAATCACCCCCTTCATTGAGCTTAACTTGTCTTGTCTCAGAAAAGTGTTAAGAAATATTCCCAATATCATGGCACAATTATAATCCATAATAAAGTGATTATAATATCATATGCCAATGCACAGTCTCGGGAGCTTTGCTTATCAAACACTTTAACATTCTGAAGTAAAATGTATGACTATTCACAATAAATGTGATAAATAAGAACTATAAATCACTTCCAGATGAGATTTACTGCCAAATGAGTTTTGGCACCAATTTTATGGAAGAAATACTTTGTTTTCATTGTTTATTCCATGTAAGTGATCATGGATCTGAAAAAACAGTCACTATGGTACATTTTCTCTTGGGAGTGACTCTTCTAATGAGATACAATCATCGTTAGAAAAATTTAAGGCTCAAATTCAAATAAGTAGTCCAAGCTCACATGGCAGCTAAGAAGGAGAGATAAGGATTGTCCTTAGTATACTGATGAACAAACAAAAGTATAGCAACATATGTAGGGGCGAGTCTTAGTTGATATTATTAACACATGGCTACAACCCTCTGCTAGTGGGTCATTGTTCAATCTTAAGCCATACTTTGAGAGAGAAGCTTTTTCAAACTTCCATAAACCAGATTAACTTAATCACGTTCCACAGATATCATTCCCATGCCATTAAATAAGCAAAGCCATCTACAGATACTGAGGGTGGAAAAAACATATCAGAAGAGAAATACTGAATTATTGCTGATACCTTTAACCTGTTGCCTTAAAAGTTTATGTTCACATCTTGTCAAATGACTTTACCTCCTTCTTTTATGTTCCAAATTGATGTTGAAAAATTCCTTTGTGACTCATGCCAAATCTCAGAAACACTTATTTTATGTTTTCACTTGCCTTTTCTCAGACACCTACATATGGATTCTAATTCAGTGCAAATGTCTGGCATTAAAATCAGAAGATATGGATATCTATATCTTTCAAGTTGTCTACCTGGATTCCTTTAAGAATACTAGCTAGAGATATGCTTGAGGAAGGTTGAGAATGCTAATGACAAAATAGCTCCTATGTGAAATTAGTTGTGTTTTATGCCTGGCCTGAATTTTTTTCAACCAATGAATAATTTGAATATTGCTCAGGCACTGTTGTAGGCCTGGAGATATTTCTGTGAAAAGTAAACATTTAAAAAAATCCTTAACATTGTGAAGTTTACTTTATTGTGGTCATAAAGTCATAAATTAATCAAATTATTGGATTGCTTAACACAGTCATTTTTCTCCACCTATTACTTTCTGGGTACCCCCAAAATAATTGGTAATGTTATTCCATATTAGCTAATTAATACAATGCTAAAATGTGTTTATTTCAAGAGCAGCCTCTTGGTATATACAATTAAACCAAAAAATAAAGGGAGAAGAAAAACAATACTCTCAATTTGGCAAGGGATAATTGCATCTTTGAAAGCAATTGATATTTTCAGTATTATTTGGGGAATAGATTTGCTGAATTCGTGCTTTGGGGAATTTTAGTTTTCTCATAGAGGTTGTAACAGCAATTATTTTTCATTAGTCAGAGGACAGAAGCAAATTCAAGTTCAGAATTTTATTTCAGTAAAGTGAGGCCATTTTTCTAAAGGTAAGCTTTACTTTCTTCTTAAAGAAAAAAAAAACACATCAAGATTTGTCTCCTTAAATATGTATAAAATACCAATTTCAATGTTCATCTCCAACATCTCGAATTTTCAGAGCAGCTAAGAAGCTCAGGGAATTTTTGTTTTGAGTAATAAAATGTAAACCTACCAAGCATAGAATTATCAGTATATATAATTGAGTAACATATGACAACAAATTGAATCTATGTCCAAAAATGTCTACTTGGTTAGAGACTGGAAACGTCAGTGGAAAAATTAGTAATAAAATATAGGAGAAGGTTTTAAGCTACATAATTTGCCATGATATTTTTAGGTAGCAGAGTAGGGTGGGTGATTATCTAGATTGGAGCTTCACCAATCATTCAACCTAAACATTCTTAAAAGTAGGAAATAATTATTATTATTTTTTAACTCAAGAATACAGAGAAAAAGTACTAAGGTGTCTCTCTAAATCAAAACATTTTTAGTGGCTTATTAAAAGTAAAAAAATAAGTAAATTTTATTTTCCATGCCTTGATTTTACTCAACTTGTACAATTCTCAGACCTAAAGAACTTCCAGATAGATATCTGATTTATTAATATATCAACAAATTTTCCAGTGTTTTATTATTTAACAAGTTGGGAAAAATTGCAATAATGTATTATTATCTTTATTATGAAAATAATGTCATATATGTTGAAATATCAGAATGAAATGAGATTGCAAGGTGCTATAGTTCACATGTCCATCATTGCAGCAATGCCATGAGGCAGTGCTTCTCAAATGTTAAATTGCACACGATTCACCTGAGGACTTTGTCAAAACTCAGACTGATTCAGTTGCACTGTGGAGGAGCTTGAGATGCAGCATTAATAGCCACCTCCCAGGGGATGAAATTGTGGCCTGAAAAGGATACACCCTAAATAATTTTGCAGCAAAACAACTAGTTTTCTTTTCTTTTTAATTTTTATTAAATTTGTCAGGGTAACATTGGTTAGTAAAATTATGTAGGTTTCAAGTGTACAATTCTATAATACACCATCTCTCTATTACATTGTATGTTCAACACTGAGTCAATTCTCCTTCTATCACCATATAGTTCACCCACTTTACCTTTATTTTATCCCCTCCTCCCCCTTACACTCTGGTAACAACTAAATTGTTGTCTGTCTATAAGGTTTTTGTTTGTTTGTTTGTTGCTTTCAATTTTATATTCCACATATGAGCGAAATCATTTGGTTATCAACTTTTTCTGTCTGACTTATTTTGCTTCACATGATCTTTTCAAGATCCCTCCAAGTTGTTTCAAATGTCAGTATTTCTTCTTTTTTATGACTTAGTAATATTCCATTGTATATGTGTACCGCATACTTGCCCAATCATCTATTAAGGACGCTTTAGTTATTTCCAAGTATTGGCCACCAATAAAAATGCTGCAGTGAACATAGGGGTACATGAATCTTTATGGATAACTGTTTTCAGATTTTTGGAGTAGATACCCAGAAGAGCAATTGTTGGGTCTTATGGTAATTCTATTCTTAATTTTTTGAGGAAATTCCATACTGTTTTCCATAAGGACTGCACCAAGTTACATTCCCACCAGCACTGTGTGAGGGTTCCTTTTTCTCCACAGCCTCTCCAACACTTGTTATTATTTGTCTTGTTGATAATAGCATTTCTAACAGGTGTGAGGTGGTATCTCATTATGCTTTTGATTAGCATTTCCCTAACAGCTAGTGGAATTGAGCATTTTTTCATGTATCTGTTGGCCATTTGTATGTCTTCTTGGGAGAAGCATCTGTTCAGGTTCTCTGCACAATATTTAATTGGATTGTTTTCTTTTCTGTTGTGGAGTTGTATGAGTTCTTTATGTATTTTGAATATTAGCCCCTTATCGCAGGTGTTGTTTGAAAATATCTTCTCCATTCAGTTGTTTGCCACTTTGTTTTGAAGATGGTTTCTTTTGCTGTGCAGATTTTTAGTTTGATGAAGGCCCATTTATTTATTTTTGCTTTTACTTCCCTTGCCTTTGAGGTCAAATTCATCAAGTCCTTTCTGAATCTAAAGCCCATTAGGTTAGTACCTATTCTTTCTTCTATGTAATTTATTGTTTCAGGCCTTAAATTCACATATTTGATCCTTTGTGTATGGTGACAGCACTGTAGTTTAATTGTTTTGCACTTGGCTGTCCTATTTTCCCAGGGCCATTTATTGAAGAGATTTCCTTTACTCCATTCTATGTTTTTGGCTCCTGTTTGAAAATTATCTGCCCATATAAATGCACGTTTATTTCTGGGTTCTTAATGCTATTCCTTTAGTCTGTCTGTCTGTTTTTCTGCCAATATCATACTTTTTTGATTATTGTTGTTTTGTAGTATCAGTTGAAGCCAGGGAGTGTGATACCTTTGACATTGTTCATTTTTCTCAGGATTGCTTTTCCTATTTGAAGGTTTGTGATTCTATACAAATCTGATGATTGTTTGTTCCATTTCTTTTAAAAAATGACATTGGGATTTTGATGGGGAGTGCATTAAATCTGTATATTGCTTAGGGTAATATGGCCATTATCACTATGTTGACTCTTCCGATCCATGAATACAGGGTATATTTCCTTGTCTTTTTATCTTCTTCAATTTATTTTAATGATACCATATTGTTTTCAGTGTATAGGTCCTTCACATCCTTTGTTAAGTTTATTCCCAGGTATTTTATTCTATGTGTTGCCATTACAAAAGGAGTTGTTTTTTCATTTATTTTTCTGAAATTTCATTGTTAGTATATAGGAATGCAATGGATTTTTTACATTGATTTTTGTATATTAAAACTTTACGGAATTTGTTTATTGTTACCAATAGTTTTTTGTGTGTTTGTTTTTTTGTGTGTTTTTTTGTTTTTTGTTTTTTTTTGTGTTTTTTTTTGGTTTTTGAGTCTCTAGGACTTTCTTTTTTCTTTTTAATTGTGGTGGCAATTGTTAGCAAAATTACATGGATTTCAGATGTACAATTCTGTATTACATCATCTATAAATCCCATTGTGTGTTCACCACCCAGAGTCAGTTCTCCTTCCATCACCATATATTTGATCCCCCGTACCCTCATCTCCCACCCCCAACCCCCGTACCCTCTGGTAACCACTAAACTATTGTCTGTGTCTATGAGTTTTTGTTTATCATTTGTTTGTCTTATTCTCTTGTTGTTTTTGGATTATATACCACATATCAGTGAAATCATATTGTTCTCTGCTTTTTCTGTCTGACTTATTTCGCTTAGCATCATACTCTCAAGATCCATCCACGTTGTCACAAATGTTCCCATATCATCTTTTCTTACCACCAAATAGTATTCCATTGTGTATATATACCACAACTTCTTTATCCATTCATCTGTCGAAGGACATTTTGGTTGTTTCCATGTCTTGGCCACCGTAAACAAACCTGCAATGAACATTGGAGCACACGTGTCTTTATGTATAAATGTTTTCAGATTTTTTGGGTAGACATATGAAAAAATGCTCAACATCACTAATCATCAGAGAAATGCAAATAAAAACCACAATGAGGTATCACCTCACCCCAGTCAGAATGGCTATCATCAACAAGACAAATAGTAACAAGAATTGGAGAGGCTGTGGAAAAAAAGGAACCCTCATACACTGTTGGTGGGAATGCAGATTGGTGCAGCAGTTATGGAAGGCAGTGTGGAGGTTCCTCAAAAAATTACGAATAGAATTACCCTATGACCCAGCAATCCCTCTCCTAGGGCTTTCAATATAATCATGTTGCTTGCAAAATGTGACAATTCAACTTCTTCATTCCCAATTTGGATGCCTTTTATTTCTATTGACTAATTACTCTGGCTAGGATTTCCAATACTATGTTGAATACCAGTGGTGAGAGGGTGTATCTCTGTTGTGTTCCTCATCTCAGTTTTTCACCACAAAGTATGATAGGTGTTGTATCTTGTCAAATGTGTTTTGTTCATCTATTTATATGATCATAGAATTTTTTACCTTTATTTTGTTTATCGTATTGATCAATTTGTGTATGTTGTACCTTCCTTGGGACCCAGAAATGAACCCCACTTGATTGTATGTATAATCTTTGCAATGCATTGTAGTATATTGGTTTGCTAGTATTTTGGTTAGGATTTTTGCATGTGGATTCATCAGAGATATTGGTCTGTAGTTTTCTTTTTATGGATTATCCTTACCAAGTTTTGGTATCAGGGTAATATTGGCTTTGTAAAATGAGTTAGGAAGTATTGCTTCTTCTTCACATTTTTGGAAGAGTTTGAGGAGGACAGGTATTAAATCACCTTTGAATGATTCTCAGAATTCACTAGTGAAGTCATCTGGTCCTGGACTTTTGCTTTTTGGGAGGTTTACAATGATTTTTCCATTTTCATACTGCTGATTGGTCTATTTAGATTTTCCAGTTCTTTGTGATTTATTCTAGATGGTTACATATTTCTAAGAACTAGTCCATTTCTTCTAGGTTATTGAATTTGGTGGTATATAGTCCTTCATCGTTTCTTGGAAGATCCTTTGTGTTTCTGTGGCATCCATGTTAACTTCCCCTCTTTCATTTCTGATATTGTTGGTGTTTTTTATCTTTTTTTCCTTCATGAGTCTAGCCAGGGGTTTGTTTATTAATCTTTTTAAAGAACCAACTCTTTGATGTTTTAATTTTTCTATTGTCTTTTCTCTTTCATTTAATTCTATTCTAATTTTTATTATTTCCTTCCTTTTGCTGACTTTCGGTTTAATTTGTTCTTTCCGTAGTTCAAGATGTAGGTTTAGGTTTTTATTTGGCATTTTTCTTTTTTCTTGAGATAGGCCTGTTATGATATACATTTTCCTCTTATTACTGCTTCTGCTGTGTCCCAGTAATTATGATATGATGTATTTTTCGTTCTCATATGTTTCTGTGTGTCTTTTGATTACTTTTTTGTTTCTTCTTTGACCCATTCCTTCTTTAGTAGCATGTTATGTTATCTCCACATATTGGTGGGTTTTCTAACTTTCTTTTTGCAGTTGATCTCCAGTTTTAAAGCATTGTCATCAAAGAATATGCTTGGCATGATTTCAACCTTCTCAAATTTGCTGAGACTAGTTTTGTGTCCCAACATATGGTCTATTCTTGAGAATGATCTGTGTGCACTAGAAAAGAATGCATACTCTGGTTCTGGGATGAAAGCCTCTATAAATGGCAATTATTTCCATTGGTCTAATGTGTCATTTAAAACTGACATTTCCTTATTGATTTTCTGTTTGCATGATCTATCCATAGCCGTCAATGGCATATTTAGTTCCCCTTCTATAATTGCATTTTTTTCAGTTTCTCCTTTTAGTTTTGTTAGTAGTTGCTTTATATATTTTGGTGCTCCCTAACTGAGAGCATATATATTGATAAATGTTATGTCTTCTTGTTTTAGTGTCCCCTTTATCATTATTAAACGTTCATCTTTGTCTCTTGTTACCTTTCTTTATCTTGATGTCTGTTTCGTCAGATATAAGCATGGCCACACACTTTTCTCTGGATACCACTGTATTTCCCCGAAAATAGGACATAGCTAGGTAATAATGCATCTTTTGAAACAAAATTAATATAAGACCTGGTCTTATTTTACTATAATATAAGACTGGATCTTATATAATATAATATGATATGATATGATGTGATGTGATATGATATGATGTAATATGATATAATATATAATACAGTCTTATATTAATTTTTGCTCCAAAAGGCGCATTAGAGCTGATTATCGGGCTAGGTTTTATTTTCAGGGAAACGCGGCATTAGCTTGTAATATCACTTTTCACTCTTTCACTTTGAGTCTATATTAGTCCTTACAGTTGAGTGGTGTCTCTTGAAGGCAGCATATGGTTGGGTTTTGCTTTTTATCCAATCTGCTACTCTGTGCCTTTTTATTGGTGAGTACAATTCATTTATGTTTAGGATTATTATTGATATATGAGAATTTCCTATAGCCATTTTATCTTTTGTTTTCTGGTAATTTGGTGTCTTCAGTGTTTTTTTGTTTTGTTTTGTTTGCTTTTTTGTTTCTGTTATTTTAGTTTGGTGGTATTCTATGACACCCCCCCCCCCCCCCCCCCGCATTTCCTCTTTTATTATATTATGTGTCTCAGTTCCGGACTTTTTTTTACATGTTTACCATTAAGTGTGTAAAAGAAAGTTTCATATATACAGTACGCCTTTTTCTTAAGCATGCATCTTATCTGCATTCCCCTTTACAAATTTAGACCTTTATAACAGTCCCTTTTATGATTTTGTTGTTACAAGTTATCCCTATTTATGTTATGAGTTCATTTTTGAGTTATAGTAGCAAATTGTCTTATTTTCTTTTTGCTTTTCCATGTTTTTGTCTCCTTTACCCTTTATGTTGTATTTAAGTGCATAGTGCCTTATTCTGAGTAGTGATTGCCATTTCCTGCTTGAGTATATTAGTCATTTTACTCATAGTTTTATATCCTTTTGTCTTTTTGTTTCAGGTGAAATAGACTCCTTCAGGGTTTTCTGTAATGCAGGCCTTGTGGTAGAAAATTCTCTCAGTTTCTGTATATTTGAAGGGTCTTTATTCCTCCTTCATATCTAAAGGATAAGTTTGTTGGATATACTATTCTTGACTGTTAATTTCTCTCTTTCAATCATTTGCATATTTGATTTTACTCCCTCCTAGCTTGTAGTGTTTTTCTGAAAAATCTGATGAAAATCTACTGGGCTTTCCTTTGTAGGTTACCATCTTCTTTTCCATTACTACCTTGAGAATTATTTTTTCGTCATTAATTTTTGGCAGTGTCAATATAATGTACCTTATAAAAGGCCTTTTAGGAATGATACAATTAGGTGTCTGTTTGCTCCTTGGATCAGAGGATCCAGTTCTTTCCATAGGTTTGGGTAGTTCTCGTTTACTATTTGTTTGAATAGATAAATAGATTCTCTGTGCCCTTCTCCCTCTCTTCTCTTTCTGGTATGACCACTATTTTTTTTTTTTTTCCGGTGTACAAAACAATGTAATAGTGAGATATTTATACCCCTTACATACAGATAACTTCCTTTCCCCCAATCTACTTCTACTATCCCTCTGAAATCGTATATAGCTGTTACATTTCCACTCTCTCTATTATTTATGCTGTACTCCCCATCCTATGAATATGTACATATGTGTGTGTGTATGTGTGTGTGTGTAATTATATATAATTATCGTTGACATTCATTATTATTCAGTTTCAGCTTCAGGTTTACACTGCAGTGGTCAGGCAGTTACACCATCCACGAAGTGGTATTCCTAATAAGACAAGTATCCACTGGATACCCTACAAAATCTTTACAACATTATTGATTATATTTCCCAAACTGTCTTTAGTATCTCCACTATTTTTATATCACTCTTTCTGATGGAGTGAGATGTTCTTGTAGAGTTCTTTCATTTCTTTTTAGTCTCAGGTCTCTCTCTTCTTCCATCTCTGTTAAATCCATATTTCTAGATTCAATATCACTGATTCTTCCATTTGGTCAGCTCTGTTTCATAAGCTTGTTATTTCATTCTTCATGTCTTTTATTGAATTCTTCAGTTCCAGAATTTCTATTTGGTTCTTTTTTTTTTTTTTTAATGTAATCTTCTTGGTATTCATTTTATTCACTGATTTTATTTCTGAGTTCATTAAACTGTCTACCTGAGTTTTCTTGCATCTTGTTGAGTTTTGTTTGTATTTTTTTGGTGTTTTTTGTTTTATGTTTTTTTTTTGTTTGTTTCTTTCTTTTTAAACAGCAATCTTGAATTCTCTGTCATTTAAGCCACATATTTCCATTTCTTTAACTTTATTTTCTGGAGATCTTTTTATTTTCTTTCTGAGTTGCCTTATTATCTTGGTTATTCATGGCAATTAATGAATTGTTTCTCTTCTTAGTCAACTACAGGAATGAAATATGCAGCAGATTGCTATGAAGAGGTCTTTCATTTGTTCTTCATTAGGTAGCACTAGAGTGTTCAATTTTCTCTTGTTCTGTTTTGGCTCACAGTGGAAGGTTCCCTGGGGAGGTGGTTGTCTCCTCTGTGAGCAGGTCACCTGGGTCTCAGAGCACCATGACCATGGGAGAATGTGTAGATGATGTGGTTCTGAGCCCCTGATAACCCAGTGCTGCCCATGCAGCAAGATGCAGAATTACACTGAGTGGCTTTGGGTTACCCCTCTGAGATCAGCTGGGAGGGATGGGGGCAGGGTGTGTTGGAAGAGGCAGCTGGTGTGTTTGTGGCTTTGTTCTTCTCTGAGTAATGGTGACCACCAGACCACAGTAGCCTCGCCTTTATATCTTCACCTTTGTCACTGGATTAACCTCCGTGTGTGTCTACCACTCTGAAACTGTTTCTCTAGATCTCAGGCTCTGTAATGTGACTCTCACTGCTATCTCTCGGATGGTGCAGGGAGCCAAGCTCTGGGACGTCTCTGCCCCGATTGCTTGGTTCAGCTGTATTATATTCTGATCATCAGACAGGAATACTTGGGACCACAGAGAGTGCACCTACAGCTTGAATCTTTCCCTCTCCCAGGACCCACAGTGAGCTCTGGGCTGCATCTGTGCACCTGTCTCTGCTCTTCTTCCTTCTCTCCGTCCCTGTCCAACCAGATTCGCCCACCTTCAGAATTTTCAGTGTCAGATCTCTCAGGTGTGTGTTTGTCGGTTGTGCTGGAAATTCTTTGTCAAATTATAGCTTTTCAACTTATTCTAACTTCAAGGAGAGACCTCAAAGGAGACTCCTCATGCTGCCATATTTCTGATGTCCATTTTTTTTCTTTTCAGCATTTTTTTTTAATTGAGGTGAAATTGACATAACATAAAATTAACTATTCTAAAGTGACAAACTTAGTCATATTAAGTATTTTCAGAGTGTTCTACAACCTCCACTTCCATCTAGTTCCTAAACATTTTCATAAACCAATTTGCATTCTTTGTCTGTGGAAATTTACCAATTTGGGGTATTTTATACAAATATAATCACATAGTATGTCACCTTTTATGTCTAGCTTCTTTCATTCAGCATACTGTTTTTGAGGTCCATCCATGCTACATATGTATCAGTACTTCACTCCTTCCTATTAATGATTAAATAATATTCCATTTTATTTATACTATTCCATTTTATATATACACTACATTTGACTTATCCATTCATCCACTTATGGACATTAGGGCATAACCTTCTACTGTTGTAAATAGGACTATGAACATATACGTATGTGTATTTGAGTACCTTTTCTCAATTTTATATATATATATATACATATATATATATGTATATATATATATACATATATACATATATATATATATACACACACATATATGTATATATATACACATATATATGTATATGTATATACACATATAGTATATATGTATATATGTATACATATATATGTATATGTATGTGTGTGTATGTATATATATATATATATATATATATATATATATATATATATATATATATGATGTAGCCTCTAAAATGTTTGCTATATAATTTTGAAAGAATGAGAATGAAACAGGGAGATGATGTTGTCTTAGTGTTATTACAAAATTAGTTTTGACTTTCTATCGCCACTGAAAGTTTGGGACAGCTCAAAAAAGGCTGAACCACATTTTGAATATGAACACGAAACCATGTATAGAAAAAATATTTCTTATTTTAGATGTATGTGTTAGGAAAAGCCTTGAAGCCAGCATTTTTTATTAAAGTATTTGTAAAACTAACGTCAGAATATTTTGCCTGAACATTAAATTCTCCTGCAATTATGACAATATGCGTTGTCTTTTCCACTAGGCTGTGAATATCTTAATGGTAATGCTTTTTGGTTTGTTTATTTTGTTTTGTTTTGTTTAATTTTGTGTCTTAATTATAAAGTTGATTCTCAGTAAATATTTATTTAATTATTCTTATTTTCACTCTATTGTAAAAATTAAGTGGTTTGAAACTCTATATTACTATGCTTTTATAATATTTAAATGGTCAGCAGATGGAAATTGTAAAGTGTTACAGTTCATTTGAGAGATTATTACTCCTAGCAGAAAAAACATAATTCTTCTAAATTCTTAAATCTCTTTTGTACTCTAGCAAGAAAAAAAGATAAATTCTGCACTAGATGAACAAGGTCCGGGTTAATTGATATGGTCCTCAGGTGTTTTTATTTAATTCATAGCATTCTTTTACAGTTACCTTCATCTTTTACAGTCTTTCACCAACAACCAAATTGTTTTATTTGTTATATTCATGGACAATTATCATCTGCCCATCCAAGTGTCCACATTTCAGAAGAAAAAATAACATATTTTTACTTTTAATGTATAAAATTGCATTGAATTTATAAACCATGAAAGCAAACATAAAATTATTCATAAAATGAAAAGTTCTATGTTCAGATCACACTAAATAATGTAGTTAGTACTTGTCACTCCTAGTGTGCTTTAAAGTTACTACAAAGGAAATTACTTCAAGAAAACTGATCAAAATAAGTAAATAGTCAAATATGTGTATATCATTTTAATGATTATTTAAGATAGTTACTATTGTGCTCCTTTTCACCTTCTGGACAAACAAACAACAACAACAACAAAAAACTAGTCTTTGTACAAAATGTAAACATCTACTATTATTATTTCAATTCCATTTAAGTTAATCTCAAATGTTCACATTTTCATAAGAAAGTTAAGAAAAAACTGAATTGGTTAGACAAAGCTAGGTTGTAATACAATCTTTATCTACTACTATATTTTTCCCTGTTGGATTTTGGTGTTACAGAATGAGTCAAGTGCTTTTATATTTCAGATAAATGTTTCCACGAAAAAGAACTATCTCCTTTGGCCTATTGCATTTGGAGACCTCAGGCTTATTTTTAAATAAATCCTCAGTAGATTTGTGGTGAACCAAGTGGGTGTGCTTTCTGAAATAAGTAGATTGAATAATGTTTCAGTCAATGATGTGAATATTTTGCATATTCTCAGAATGATGAATGAGTTCTCACTTTGGTTCTAAATCCTGACAAATGACAGTGGCTGCTTAGATAGTGGCTACTTAGAATTATGAGGCTCCAGAGTAAGGAAAAACTAAAACAATATTTTGCATATAGAGCCACTGTTTTACAACTGGGAAAGACTTAGAAATTATTATGCTGAGAAGAAAATATCAGAGGAAACAGTAATATGATATAGGTGAAAAAATGAAATCATATGTTGTCAAGAGAGTATCTTTTGGTGAGAGTAGGTTATGGAAAATTTTGAATGTCAGTAAATTAAATGTCTTTAATGTTTGATAGTTAATAGAAACCATTAAATGTTTTTTTAATAGTTTCATATATTGTGTGACAACAGTATTGGGTTAGAGTATTAATTGTGTTTGTAATTCTCAGCATACCCTTTTTTCATGTGTAAATTATTATTTTTTTCAAATTCAACTACAATTGTAGTATTTCTTTATGGACTTTCTTAATTTGTCTACCTCCTCCCTATAAACACAGGACATAGTCTGTCTTCCCTGAAAACTTCTCGATACACACTCGTTTTAGGGCACTTTGGACATACTCTCTGTCACTGCAACTGTTTACATGCTATAATCTAATGGTGGTTAATTGCATTCTTGAGTCTGACCCATCACTATATAGTGCCATCTAGAGTCAGTTGCTTGAAAAAGACGTTCAATAAGTATTGATTAGGTGAAGAAATCACTTTGTTAGAAAATGCAAGTTATCAAAGATGTGGCCTTAGCACACAAGAAGAAGAAATGTTACAGAGGACCCATCAGAAAAGTACTGAAAACTACCAAGAGTGAACCTTAAGGTAAACAAACTATGAACTTTGAGGAATTATAATATATCAATGCAGGTACATCCTTAGTAACAAATGTACCTCTCTGGTGAGTGATGTTGATAATGTGGTAGGCCATGTATCTGTGGGGTCTGGTGTATATGGGAAATTTTGTACCTCCCTCTCAACTTCGTTATAAACTTAAAACTGCACTAAAATGATAAAGTTTAAAGAAAGAACCTAAATGTTTGAGACGATGAACCAAATTTTCAATTTTACTGGATATTTTGGCATTTGCGTAGATAATTTATGATTGAGTCAGCCTAACTTCCATATTCATGGCAATTTTCTTTTGGCAAAAATAAAAGAAAAAACAACTCTTAGAAAAGCCAAACAGGCAGGGACAAAGTTTTGTTTTTATTCTTATTTGCATGACTATGCCTCTGACTCATAAAATGCGTCTATAGAAACACACCAAAATACCTTCTGAAAACCAGTAGTTGCTTTTTCTTTTAATGCTGAGGCAAAGCTGTCTTTATAAAAGATTTCACTTTTAAGTCCAATTAAGGGAAAAAAAAATGAGGCAAATTACACAAATGGATACATGGAAAAACTGCTGCCTTCTTATAATCTCAGTCTCTTTCAAGTTACTTTGAATTTCCTTTAGAAAAAAATATTCACTTTCATTCTGTTTCTTCTTTTCTTCCCTGAGGCATAGTGTATTATCTAATTTGGGCCCACAGAACAATTTAAGAATTCAGTTTCCGTTTCATAAATGTGAAAAAGTTTATGCAATGACTTCATTGAGGTGTATGCCTATATGTCTTGTAAGTTTTATCTTAAACTGGCTCCTGATAGAATAAAATGACCAAAATTTGCATGCATCATGAGGATCCATATTTAATACTACATATAATGCAGGCACCATTTTTTCCTCTTCAATGCTTTGGGCTTCTAGACGATACGACCAATGCCGTGGCAACATCAAGATTGGTGCTGAAGCATTCTGCGCCACGATCATATAGCATGAGATGCAGTTAAAATATATTAAAATAATGAAACATTTTAAATTCAAAGAATGGTGACTTATAACAGTATCATTTTAGTGGTCCACATTTTATATAATTATCAAGGTTTTATTAGGACTTAATGTTTAAATCTATTTAAAGGGGACAAGGAGAAGCTTGAAAATTAACAAGGTCAGATTAAATTCTGCACTCTTGTAATTATAAAGTAGATATTAAGCAAGTTAACTTTCTTGTTATTGCTGTCCCCCTAGTTATTGAAATAAAACAAACAGAAACTGTGTTTAGTTCAGTGCAATAGTATGTCCTATACAGTGTGCTTCCTCTTCAGCCACTGTGACTCTCAGATTCCCATCTTCCCATGCTATTTTTTCTCCTTGGGAGCTCATGGCCACATCTAAGGTAGCATAACCTCATATGACTATAGCCAAGTAGGACTCTCCTTTCCAGATTACTCTCTTGAGTACCATATCTACTCATTCACATACCTTTTCACTTAGATATCTCACAATAAATCAAAACACAAGTCTGAAACTGAGGTGTCAGTTTCTCCTACCAAATGTTCTCGTTCTCATATTTTCCCTATATTGATGAATGATTTAAACATATCCTCATTTCTCAAGCTAGTCTCTGTCTCTCCTTCATTATCATCAGCAATAATCTATGATTCTTCTTTTTTTTTCAGTTTTATCTTCCTAATCACTCTTGAATTTTCTCCCCCTCTGTGTTCCAAATATAACCAATTAAGTTAGAGTCTCATGACTGATTGCTTTGATTAAGGCAAAGATTGCCCCACTATTAAGATTTCAGTCTTTCCCCATGTCCAGAATCTATTTTTCAAAATATAATTTCTTGTCTGGACAAATGTTTATGTTTCATGTCTGCCTCAATGATTCAAAATGGATGTTATATTAGAGTTCATAGAAACCCTCTCATGGGAAAATTTGTTTTCCTTTTTTTAATGTGGATTTTCAAAACCTATTTTTAAAAATAATATACTCTTTTGTTAAAAAAAGCCATTAATATTTAAAGAGATATACTTGTATAAAATTATGCAAAGTGTCAGGACTGAGATAAATAAATAGCATTATAGATGAAAAAAGGAAAGATATATGAGAGACATATTTATGTGATGATATCAAAAAGACTAGAAGGTCAATGAATATAAAAGTATCATATTGGAATCAAGAATAACTCTGGATATTTTTTTTTCAGTTTCTTTTAAATTGACTGTGAATTTCTTCATCTAGAAAATGCATGTGGGAAAAAGAGTTGGGCAGTTGTAAGAATTAAGAGTTCAGATGTGTAAAGAATTTACCGCACTTTTGCAAGAATCAGATGTATCCTTTTGGGACATTCATTTTTCCACTTAATAAATTCTGTGTCTTAGGCATTGTACTATATATGGGTTACCAAGTGAGTAAGGACAATCCTTTTCTCACCAGAGAGCCCTGACCTTCTAGTCCAGGACAGGCCACCCCAGCCAGAAGGAATCATAAAGTAGGGAGCGGTATGGAAGTCAGCAGTAAAAAAAACATGAGAAACCCAGAGCCATTGGTCCTTCTGTGCAATGCAGGATTCTGGTGACAAGGTGAAGTCCACTGAGTTATTTTCCTCTTTTCAGTTTGTATCAAGGATCAAATGCTGCCTTCCTCTTGGAATTTAAATGTAGTATGATTTAAATGTAGCTATGTAGTAAATGTAGTATGATTTAAATGTAGTAATTTAAATGTAGTATGATTAATTACAAATGATAAAAAACAGGACCATGTCTGAAGTCTCAGAGGGAAATGATTGTGAACATGTTGCACTACTGTGTATACCAGATTACTTTGCACGTTGTAACAAGGAATAGATAAAATATACATGTCAAATTTGATATTCATAAACATATTTTTCTAGGCACATTTTCCATATAAAGTATGGGATTTGAACAAAAAACTAAGAGTTTTTTGTGTATTTTTTTTCTAATTCTTCAGTTATTCATTAATACATTCATTCATTCATTCATTCATTTATTCATTAATGCCTCAGGGCCTACTACATGCAAGCAGCTATATTAAATGCTTGGATGAAAGATGAGTAAGTTCCACCTCTGTCTCTAAGTCTCTAAAAATTGGCTGTGGAAGATTTATATAAAGAGACAATTCCCTCCTGTTTCAGGAAAAGTGAGAAAAGCACTACCAAGCCCATGGCACCAGACAGAACCAAAAACTATTTAAGGGATCTATGATATATGCAGTGATTTTGAAGATGAATTATGCTATCTGTTTTTTCATTAATAGAAACATCTGGTCATATCCTTTTATACTAGTTAATCAGTACCTAATCTACTAACCACTGGTAATATGTTATTGTTGGAACGCATGAATTCAAAATTAAAATAAGCCAGTCCAATTATTTTGCATGAAATATACCACTGAGAGATGTGAGGTACTCAGGAGTCACTTGGAGGGCTTTACACTAATTGCAACTAAAGAAAAAAAAATAAAATACTTTTAATATGGTATATTAAAAGATTATCTCCAAACAGATTTTTTTACCGAGGTCTTTAAAAAAAAAAAAAAAAAAAAAAAAATATATATATATATATATATATATATATATATATATATATACACACACACACACACACACACACATATATACATACATATATACACACACACACACACGCACATACACACACAAATGGTTGATATTATATAATGGATTGACAACATCTCTTTATTTAATGAACATTTACTTGTTACCTTTTAGTACAGGATTTTATAAATAATATTTGTGCTGAATCTTAACATGTAACTATGGTAGAAAAATTAAACACTTTCCAAATAGTCTACCATACAAAGAAAAACAAAATGAATAAGCATAGTTATGAACTAAACTGTTTTTAATATGTAGCCTTAATAATGTGTGTGATTTTGACAAAAATCTGTTACTAATGAACAGGAAATATGTTATTAATAAACAGGTATTTTTCTTACTTTACTTTATCTTGTCACTCTAAGTCAAAATATAGCCAGTCTTAGCAATGTTCTTTCAGAGTTCTTCCTTATTTTAGTAATAACTTATTTTAGTAATTAATAAAAGCATTTGTTAATACCCAGTTATGGGTATTCATTACCTGACACTTGTCTTTCTTTTATTAATTCTAATAGTAAATGAAAATACCTTCAGTGAAATTTAGAACCTTCATTATAGCAGAGTCAAATTTAGGTATGCAAGTGATTCCAGGCCTGCTATTTCTTTGCAGAAAACAGAAGAACATAATTTTTAACTGAGTCAGAATATATGCTTTTTTCATATTACTGGTTACTAGATAGAAAAAGTAATGTATTTTACTTTATTTTATGGTAGCTTCCATAATATTTCACTTTTCTGGTACTATCTACATTTATGTCAATCTAGTTTGTTAAACTTCTGATGCCTACGACTTATCTCTAGGAACACTTCCAATTAAATGATATTATTCACATATGTTTAGAATAGAGTGAAAGTTGTATTGCCTTCTTTAAGTAGGCTAATTCACCATTAAGTTTTCTTTAATGGAGATTTTACATAATCTTAAAAACTTCAATTTGCCATAATGCTTCAGGAAATATGTAGGTGTGTGAGTCTTTTTGCCTAACACGAAATGCCCCAGGTAGTTTATAAATTATGTTCCATATGCCTTTGTTGCTACTTCTTTTAATGTCTACCTGTTCAGTCACCTTTTTTTTTTTAAATCTGCTTCTCTCTCTGTGCTTTTAAACTGAAAGTACTGAAAGTTGTCTGCACAAATGTGATAACTAATCTTGTCAATTCAGCAAGCTTTTTTTTCATAATAATTCTAAGAAACAAACTCTAACCTGCAAGTAAATGGTAATAGTTTTATGGTTCTCCTACAGGAGGTTTGTGATGACCGTTTTTCCTCGCTGCGCAAAGGTATTTCCTATTATACATCATTTTTTCTGGTTTTGTGCTAGATAATATTTTTTGCCAGGAATCTGATGAGGAGATAAATAAGACATCACCACATGAAAATTAGTGTACACTCATAAAGTACTAGTAAATTCTACATTTCTATGATAGTATATCACATAGGACATAGCTGAGAATACCAGACATTTAAACTTAAAAGAAAGGAAATCAAGATATAGGTGTTTTTGCTATTTCCTTGTTATTATCTTTAGTTGAAAGTGACAAGGTGATTGCATTACAAAAAACAAACAATGTGCAATGAACATTAGCTGATGGTATTAAATAATCATTATTTTCAGCATATATAATTATATATACTTGTTTACATATCTAAACCTAGATTTAATGCTCACTGATGGAGTGGAAAATTTTGAGAAAGAATCCTGATTCATCTAAAACTAAAGCATCTAAGGCAAAAGAAAACTTTCTGCTTGCAATGATCAGTATTGATCACTGAATGTCACATTTGGTTCCATTGGTTGTCCTCACCATCTAGTATTGATAATGCATTAAGTCCATATCAATTGAGAATAGCTTCTGCAAGTTGTGGTTTGAACGTGAGCTTACAGATGAATCATTCACTTACTGCCTTTTCCTATCACTGTTACTTTGCAGTAAATATCCAGTAACTCTTTACAACTCACAAACTTTAGTAGTCAAATATAAATGGGCTGCATTTGCAGTGTTTTCTTTGTCACTTAAACATAAGAAGCAAACTTTTACGTTAACGACACTTTCATGCTAATAATAAGAAAGTGCAATTAATTCATTTGTAAAGAAGAAAATGGTAGAGAGATTAGTTCAACTTATAAATAAAGTAATACCATATATCATGAAATAATAATGAAATTTCTTTATTTTTTATAATTAATTATAATTGAGTAGTTATAATTCAGTAGATATAAAACCTGAGAAACATATCTATAATGAAATAAAATTAATTATACATATATGTATTTATGTGTATATATATATATATGCATATGTATATACATATATGTGTGTGTATGTGTGTGTGTGTGTGTGTGTGTGTGTGTTTAACACCATACTTAATTATTAACTTTCTAGGGGCAGAAAAGAAAAAACATGTCTTTTATTGTGATCGTGTTAAAACATTTGTATTTCAAACATATCAAGAATAAATTCATTTTAATATTTAAAAAAATACATAGACCCACTTTAATCTTGCTTAAATATGTTGACTTTTTATCTTACCCAAATTGTGATATTTGTATATGTCTGGACATATTCTGTTTACTTGTTTTCTTTATCTATTTATGTATCTTATTTCAGTGGCTTATGGTTCATAGAGTAGCTCAGTGCATGGAAATATTAGAATTTGAGGTACTCTCAAAGAAATGACAATGTCATTCGTGGAAGTATACTAAGTTGGTTTATTATAGGATGTGAAAGTCATAGGAAAGGAAAACCAAAACAAATTGTATAGGAGTGTTTCTCCTTGTCCCATCTATTGCGATTACACTAAATTTTAATCATTAGGAAACTTAATTTTTCTTTATATTTCAGTCCAAATTCATTATGATGTGGTACTTATTTATTTTTCTGACCCTCCTATTTTCATGAAAGCTTTGGTTTTTCAATTATATGCACTGCATGTAACTAACAAATAGAAGGAGTCCGGTAAATATTAAACAAATCACAATTGTTTACCAAAAACATTAACCGAGCAATGGGTATTGAGATTCTCTATTTTCCTCAGCCTTATTGAGTTATAATTGACATATAACATTGTGTAAGTTTGAGGTACACAAGGTGTTGATTTGATAGATTTATATATTGCAAATAATTATCACCATGGCATTAGCTAATACCTCCGTCCTATCATGTAATTCCCATTTCTCTTTGAGGTAAAAACATTTAGTATTTATTCTCTTAGCAACTTGTAATGATATAATACAGAGTTACTAGCCATAGTTGCTATGCTGTACATTACATTCCCCAGACTGGGTAATCTTATAACTGGATGTTTGTAGCCTTCGACCAACTTTTATCCATTTCTCTACTTCTCTTGATTAATTTGTGTGTGTGTGTGTGTGTGTGTGTGTGTGTGTGTGTGTGTGCGTGTGTATGTATAGTCTTTTTAAATCAGAAAACTAATGCCATTGTTTATCATTAGCATACCTGCATCAATAAAATTATATATTTAGATATTTATAGACACTTTTAGCTTTTCACATTATAGTCCATGATTATGGGATTATAGGTTTAAAGGCACCAAGAAATGCAGTTGGTATTTTGGAATTGAAATTAATACATTATTTGTATTACTTTTAAAGCTATTGTTTCAGCTTAAAATACAATATGGACAAAATGTTTTTACTTTTTAAGGTTACTATATATTGTTAAGTAACAGTCCAAAAGCACCTTTGCTCTATCATTTCAACTCCATCATGTTTGTACTCCAGCCAGAATTTCTAGTTCTACAGTGGTTAAAGGTGAATAAATTAGAAAATGATATGCATCAGGGGGAAATGGATGGATGGGGTAGAATTTGAGAACATTCTCTAAGCCTTCAGCCTTCAGAAATTATTTTTGCCTACCTATAAGTAGAAGGGACTTTTTAAAAACTAACCTAAGAAATGTGTCACAGCACCTCTAGAAGTCCCATTGGAATTAACTATCAGAAAATACTAAGGAAAGTCAATAGTAATTCAAGATTGTGAAGCCAGTACTGTCACTTTAAAAGCATTTCTGTGTTAAGGTTCTATCTCCTATGTATTTAGAGAGATTCTCTGGGGTGTGATATGAATTTGCGTTTATTTTTCTAAATGGCAGTTTCACTAGTGGCACAATATAGACAACATAGCCTTTTCACCCTATTTCAAAAGGGCAATAAAACAGTGCCCTTTTGAAAATGACTATAGTGCATTGTGCATGCTGTAATCGAGTATGGTCTGTTTTTGATATCAGAAAGCTCTAAGGAAAAAGTGGGAATTGAGCAAAGGTCTAAACAACATTCATATGGAATATCCAAAATCATGCTTACGGTAAGGCTTGTTGCCACAGGCAAAAAATAATCAAGAATGTTTCACTTTCAGAAGTAAGTTATTCTCCCATTATCCCATATTGAGCCACATAACCCAAATGAATAAATTTAAAATCAGATTAATATTTGAATGAATATGCTTGTGGTTTCGGTTGCCGGACAATAGGGTGATAGCTATGATACCTTAGTGTAGAAGAAATGATGATAGATAGGAAGAGAGATAGACAGGCAGACAGACAGACAGGCAGACAGACAGACAGACAGACAGACACAGAGAGATATTTAGAATCAATGTACATATATTTATATTTAGAATCGATGTACATGTGTATTATATATGTATAAATGTACACCTACATATATGTGTATGTGTAAAATCACAAGAGAATGCATGCAAGATAGGGAAGAGGAATAGATGAAGAAAAACTTTTTTTTAAAAACTATCTTCTACTCTTTGTTACCAACTATGACCAGATTGCTGAGTTTGATTGTTCTTCACCTAGAAAACATATCTTTCAGTTTTTTAAGAATAATCAACTAAAGAAAAGCCATGCCCCCCATCGATATCAACTTATTCATATTTTCAAGTAATATTTGAAATAATTAACTCCATTGCTATGTTTTTGAAATGAGAAATTGACTGAAATGGATTTGATAATCTCTGCTTGCTATAACAGATATTGAGAAAAGATTTCCCAACTACTTTGATGTATAAAGGTTTAAATTTCATAGCTTTAAATTTCAAAGCTTTAAATTACTTTTTTGACAACCATCCAGAGATAAGGAAATCCTCACTTTTTAGTTTAGTTAGCTCTTTGCTCCGTGTGTTTGTAGATCCTTATACCTGAATATAAATTCCATGTGAGCAGTAAGAAGGAAGATACCATATACTGCTTACATTTATATGCTCAATTAACTTCTATCTATAAAAACTTTAAATTATTTTTGATCATGTAATTTACTTAAGGCCATATACAAATACTTGAAATGTAGTATATGAAGTATGTATAGTGAATGCGATTTATAAAATTTAGGAATCTTATAAATATTAGTGATTAACTATCTAGGACTTAAGCTTCCAGAATGAAAATATAATCTTACAATACAAGTTAGAGGCTTACAAGTTAGAGGTTCATTAGGTAGAGGTGTTTGAGAGAATGAATCAAAGAGAAAATAGATCTTACTGAAAGGCATACACATAGGGAGAATATGTGATATGTTTCAGAATAGGTGTCATAATATAGTGGCAGCTCAAGGTACATAAAACAAAAGGGAAAGAGATGTGGAGGTATGGTAGAAGTGAAAGAAAAAGACATTAGTCTATATTCAGGCCCATTGTTAGAGACACTTGCATACAATTTCAAGGAGTTTATACTTCATGCATCAAATAAATGAGTGTCTTTGGAATTACTTGAAGGGTGTAAAATTGGGCACCTTTGGAATTACTTAAATTACTTAAAGAGAGAAGTGGTGCTATAGCATGCTGCATTACAGGATACCTCTGAAATCAGTAT
This sequence comes from Rhinolophus sinicus, assembly GCF_057876585.1. Taxonomy (NCBI): domain Eukaryota; kingdom Metazoa; phylum Chordata; class Mammalia; order Chiroptera; family Rhinolophidae; genus Rhinolophus; species Rhinolophus sinicus. Next base: position 78,208,214 of record NC_142502.1, on the reverse strand, counting down.
TGTCCCTGTGGAGAATACTCAAAAATTATAGCACTGAGGTGGAGAGCACTGAAGTTAGCATACCTCTGCAGGAATGAAACATGAATGCTGAACAGCTAACGGGAAATCAACTATTGATTTTCCTTTCTAATTGTTGACAGAATTTACAATGGATTTTACCATTTTATAATGTGTTCTTTCATATTATAAAAAAGGAACAATGTGTCTGTGTATATTAAGCTCCAATGTGTAATAATGAATTGTAAAGTAAAAATAATGTTCCTGAAAATGTTTCCTAATATTCAGGGAAACTTGTTTCTAAAAATCAATGGAAGCAGCAGTTTCTATCTCTTCCAAGGAGAAATACTGAAATCACAATAAAAAATAAACACATAGACAAACATACACGTATACAGACACATAAACCCACAAGTACACAGATATTGTATCTGATGAATAAGTCATCTTATCAATTCAGAAGAGCAAATAAAATGAAGACTCAATGTTCTGTAAAGCAAATAATTTTTGATCAGTTTCTCATTGAGAAAACTAAGGTTCAGTAAGTTTAAGTACTTTTCAAATGTACTTATTTGCTTAAAAATATGATTAATGTACTTTTTTTTTTCAAGTATTGGATGTATTCATCTCTTCATTTTGTGGTTTCTCCCTTAATTATGGTTAAATATATTGAATATGATAAGCAGAAAAACATACCATAAACAATGAAGTAGTTTTAATGTAAGGTAATGCAGACCAGAAGAAATACATATGTGGTCTGACAATTACGTTTGCAAACTCATCCTAGAAAAAGTGCTACATACCTCATTGTTGAATATCAATATAGTCACCTTTAAAGTACTCCCCTTGGGAAGCTATGCACCAATGCCAGTGCCTAGTCCACCCTTCAAAGCAATTTTGGAACTCTTTTTCTGGAATGACCATCAGAGCTGTCATTGTATTACACTTGATGCCCTTAATGTCATCAAAATGTCTTCCTTTCAATATTTCCTTTATCTTTGGGTAAGGAAGTCATTGGGGGCCAGATCAGGTGAGTAGAGACAGTGTTCTAATACAGTTATCTGTTTACTGGCTAAAAACTCCCTCACAGACAGTGCTGTGTGAGCTGGTGCATTGTTGTGATGCAAGAGCCATGAATTGTTGATGAAAAGTTCAGGTCGTCTAACTTTTTCATACAGCCTTTTCATCACTTCCAAATAGTAAACTTGATTAATTGTTTGTCCAGTTGGTACAAATTCATAAAGAATAATAGCCCTGATATCAAAAAAGGTTAGCAACATCGTTGCAATAAGTCCGTGAAGTTAATCGTCTGACCTTGTAATATGTGTCATATGTAACATATATCACTAAAACATTAATAATTCAAAAAGATAATTTACATTCAAGAAACATTTTTGTACGCATTATATAAACATCCAAAAATAAGATGACTAGAATATAATTATGTAGTTTAATGAATTTTTTGGTTACATCTGTCTCTAAAACATTGCCACTGATATATTACTAAAAGTATATTTTTATAGTGTTCTTACTATTTTTCATTTTCTTCCAAAATGTCTTTGATCTTTTTTATAGTGACGTTTTATGATATGTCATGTGAAATTGTCAACATTATTGACATTTTTCTATATAACATAATTCTTTTTATTGAGGAAATAGTCTCATAGGTGTTAAGGAACCAGTGGGGGAAAATATTTTAAATGGAGACTATTTTCAATTGTAATTTTTATATCAAATAAGGTATATATTTTAGCCAATGATGTAACAATTTTCACAGTATTTTTTAGTCCTTGCAGATGATCTTTCTTTGAGGAGTTGGCTCAAGAACTCTTAGTAGAAGACACTAAGATGGGATTAGACATGTAAAAGATACATTGAAAGAAATCCCCAAGAAGATGAAAGATAGGTAGCTGGAGGAAATGAGGTCAGCCATTGGATTATGATGTAGAAAAAGGGAGCATGGAAAGTAGGAAGGTTAGAAAGTCGGAGTTGCAGATAACAGCAGGACAGTTCTTAGACAATCTGCTAGGCTGATTGCAAATCCTTAAGCCAAGGTATCCCTTTAGAGAAATATACGCCTCATCCCCAAAACAACTATATGCAAAAGAAAGATCTGGAGCACTACCTTACACCATATATAAAAATTAACTCAAAATTTAAAGTCTTGAGTGTAAGACGAAATTATAAAACAAGAAGGAGTCATAGGTGTTAAGTTCTTTGACATTGGTCTTGGTGTTTTTTCCCAAAAGGCCAGGGCAACAAAAGCAAAAATAAACAAATTTGACTATATCGAATTAAAAAGTTTTTGAACAGCAAGGGAAACCATCTACGAAACAAAAAGGCAACCTCCTAAATGGGAGAAGTTATTTGAAAATGAAATATCTGATAAGAGATTATTATGCAAAATATATAAGTAACTCATACAACTCAGTAACAACAACAATAACAACAGCCACAAAACAAATAATCTGATTAAAAAATGGGCAGTGGATTTGAATGTATATGTCTCAAAAAAGGAAATGCAGATGGCCAACAGAGACATGAAAAGATGCTCAACATGACTAATCTTCAAGTAAATAAAAATTGAAACCACAATGAGATACCACTCACACTTGTTAGAATGGCTATTTGAAAAAAAAACCACAAAAAAACAAAAAAACAAGAAATAACAAGTGTTGTTGAGGATATGGAATGATGGAACCATCAAGTACTGTTAGTGGGGATGCCTACTGGTGCACCACTATGGAAAAGAATATGAAGTTTCTTCAAAAAACTGAAAATAGAACTACCCTATGACCCAACAATTCCACTTCTGGGTATTTATCCAAAGAAAACAAAAATGGTAATTTGAAAATGTATGTGTACCCCTATGTTCATATACATCCCTTGCAGAATTATTTACAAGGTATGGAAACAACTTAAGTATCCACTAATGAAGGAATGGATAAAGAAGATGTGAGATAGATAGATAGATAGATAGATAGATAGATAGATAGATAGATAGATAGATAGATAGATAGATATAGAAAGATGATAGAGATAAGAGAGATAGAGATAGAGATATAGATATGGATAGACGTTGATTAGATTTAGACATAGAGATAGAAATAAAAAACAAGGGTATAGTTTGAGATAGATATAATGGAATATAATTTAGCAATAACAAAGAATGAAATCCTGCCATTTAGGACAACATGAATGGACATTGAAGATATTATGCTAAGATCTGTCAGACAGAGAAAGACAAATACCATATAATTTCACTTATATGTGGAATCTAAAACAAAACCTGAATCACAGATATGGAGAATAGATTGGTGATTGTCAGAGGGGAAGGGGTTTGCGAAGTGGGTGAATTGAGTACAGGGGATCAAATTGTATAAACTTTCAGTTATAAAATTGATATGTCCTTAGGGTATTATATACAGCTTGGGACAATAATATATGATTAAGTTCAATTAAGCCAATTAAGTTCACGAACTTGTTGGACCAATGTTGCTAACCATTATGAATTTGTATCAAATGGATAAACATTAATCAAGTTTACTATTTGGAAGTGATAAAAAGGCTGTGTGAAAAATTTAGACAACCTCAACTTTTCACCAATTCATGGTTCTTGCATCATGACAATGCACCAGCTCACACAGCACTGTCTGTGAGGGAGTTTTTAGCCAGTAAACAAATTAACTGTATTGGAACACCCTCTCTACTCATCTGATCTAGCCCCCAATGACTTCTTTCTTTCCCCGAAGATAAAGGAAAATTTTTGAGAGGAAGACATTTTGATGACATTGAACACATCAAGGGTAATAGGACAACAGATCTGATGGCCAATCCAGAAAAAAAGTTCCAAAATTGCTTTGAAGGGTAAACTATGTACTGGTGTCAGTGCATAGCTTTCCAAGGGGAAGTACTTCGAAGGTGACTATAGTGATATTCATCAATGAGTTATGTAAAACTTTTTCTAGTATGAGTTCATGAACTAAATGTCAGTCCTTCATATAATATTGTTTTAACTTTGAATGGTGACAGAGAGTAACCTGTTTTGATGATTATTTCACAATGTATACTAATGCTGAATCGTTATGTTGTACACCTGACACTAGTATAATATTATTACACATCAATTTTTTAAGTCAGTTACACTTCAATTTAAAAAAAAGAAAGATATTCCATCAATTAACTTTATTCATCCAAACATTGCCAAGATATAGACACTATTAATTTACTAGTTAGGCACCCTTTAGACACCTGAAATATTGTGTGTGTTTTTGTTTGTTTTCTATGAACATCTTCTTTGAGATTTTCTTAAATCTTTGCAAAATTAATTGTGTTCTGTGGTTTCCTTTGTAAATTGTGTTTGGTATAATGATAAGGGAAGTAAGTCTCTTTACATTTATTTCCAAACATACCATGTTTCCCCAAAAACAAAGACTGGGTCTTATACTAAGTTTTGTTCCAAAAGACACATTAGGGCTTATGTTCAGGGGATGTCCTCCTGGAAAATTATGCTAGGGCTTATTTTCCGGTTAGGTCTTATTTTCGGGGAAACACGGTATTCACCCTAAGCACTGTGAAAATTCTCAAACTTCTGAATTTTTCTGTCGCTATCCCTATCCTCACTCTTCTAATTTTCTTACACACTTCCATTAAAAAGCATACATACTTCTACACCCACCGAAGTATACTCATACACCCCCAAATAAAAACACTCTGCAAGGTTTGGTATTACAGTATGGCTACAATATTGGACAGTACAGATTTTGGCCCACTTAAAACATATATAGAGAGAACAGTGGTATGGTAAATATGGAACTAGACAAGAAGTTAGAGGTAGAATTGTGAAAGTTTTATATGATGTATTAAGGATTTTGGACTCCATGCCAAAATATATAACCATTAAATATTTTAAGGCAATGGTTGGCTCAGGCATGTCCAGAGTTACGATTGTGAATGTAAATGATGCTCTTGTGTCACTGTGGAAGATGGATTTGTTACAGGTAGGAGACAAGGGCAGAGGGTCAAGTTAGGAGATTCCTGAAAGGATGGAGAATGGAAGAAAGTTTGCAAGAATTTGGAAGAAAGAAAGAGAGGGAGAGGAAGAGATATTTGGAATGAGTGGATTTTTCAGCATTTAGGACACAATTAAATGAAATGGATGAAAAGGGAATGAAGGAATTAAGGGTCAATCAGGCTTGTGACTAAGTGGGCATTGGTGTTAGTACCCAAGGAAGGAAAAACAAAGTCGATTTGTGAAGAAGGAATAGTAGTTCTTGGTTTGAACAAGCTGATTTTCACTAATTTCTGTACAGTGCTGCTAGACTAATCATTAAGTTATTCTTCTAGTTCTCTAAAAACACTGTTTTTGGACAAAGCTTAATTTAGTTAGAATCCTTTTAAAAATATTATTTCACCAAATTTCTATGAAGTGTATTAAATATTTCATTGATATTTTGACTTTTGAACTGTGGCTTTATCGTTGTAATCTAGTTTCAGTTACTGCCCACTTAGCTATTGTGTAATCTATAAACACAGCATATTGAATGTCAGTAGCTCAATGCAGAGTATTGAGTCCATTTGTATATGGAGTCATGAATACCACTTTCAGAAAATAGCCAAGACTCTGAAAACTGAGATTCATTTGGGAAACCAGACATTTTGCAATTTTTATTACAAATGTGCAGTTAATTTTGGTGTAAATACAATACTTTTTCAAAGTTTAATGGACTGCTTTTCAGCAGCTCACTTTCATCTTAGCATTGATTCTGCAGCATTCTCTTTCATGTTACCATCAACCATCTGTATCTCTACTCACAAAACCACTAGTATAAAGGAGCAAGATCAATACTGTGCCACATCACAAAACTGTCCATATTTAAAGAGTGGGGGCTCAGAGTCTTTCAGAGAATTGTGGAAAATAAGTATTATGTGATCTAAGTGGTTTCTAGATATTTCTAGATAATTGAAAATAACATTTTTATTTTGCATTAAGTGTTCAAGTCAAAAAATCCCAGAATTTGAGATATTCTTTTAAATTGACCTAAAACAAAACAAAACAAAAAAATGCAGGGCATATAAAGGGATACCTGTTTTCCTTTATGCTGGAAATAACAGCTATTTAATAATAAAATTATTCAAGATTAGTACCATATACCACTGACTAACTAGTAAATATTCCAATGTGCCTTGAACGTAGGAAGCAGAACACAAATTCATTTAATGTGCACATTCAGAAAAGTTCAAGCACATCCATATATTGTAAAAATATATTTTCTTAGAAAAATGATGAAGCCAATGGTACTGATTTTGGTACTTTGATGTTTATAATAACTCTTAAGTATATCTCACATGTTCTTAATTGAAGACAATAAAAATTTTCTAGACCATCCTGGAACACAGCTACATCCTACCTGTTGTTATAGTCTCATACTGAGTAAAACAGGCATGTCATTTTTAGGAGTGAAAAAAATTGCATATATATTCTCCTCAGCTATGTGTCTATTTCTTCATTCAAAATACCACTTTTGATATCAAGAAAGCAGAGCTCCTTAATTTGGAGAATTTCCCATGAAACAACTTCTGGGCTAAGAACTGAGGGTGATGACATATGTCTCTGTCCATTCACTCTCTCTCCTCAGGCAGCTGTATGCTGACTGTGACGAGTGTTTTGATCTATCCAACACTGTAAACTTTGCAAAGATTGGAGTCTATTCCATTCTACAACTACACTTCTTCAAACATTTCTGGGTATATGAGATGTGTAAAATATAGTGAGTGCTTAGCTCCATTGAGACAATCATTTTCCCTTTAGTAAGAGAGTTTAACAATGACATGAATATGATAAAGTAAGAGAGAGCAGACAAATTGGGAAAATAGTTATGATTAAAATTCAGAAGACTTGGCAATTGTCTGGAAATTGACCAAAAAAAGCATGGAGTTACTGTTTCTTCGATTATCTGAAATCTGCAGATTATATATAGAACCATACAGGAAGAGAAAGAAAAAATATGTGTGTGTGTGTAATATATATGCTTATATATATATATGAGTGTGTCTATGCACAAATATACATACATAAATATATGTATAAATACATTTATATAAACATGTTGAATACACATGTATATTCCTATGTATATGCATATGTATATACACACAAACATGTAAACAAATATATATTTATGTATGTATGTACATATATGTGTGTATATATATATACACACATACATATATACATAATATATTCCCCATATTTTATGGAATTATGTGGGATTTATGTGGAATATATATTCCACATCCTCCGAATATAAATATTCGGAGGATGTGGAATAGCTGAAACTCTCTTACAGTGCTTACAGAATTGTAGAATTGTACAACTACATACGGGGTATTTTAGCAAACCTAACAGATTGTATACAATTGGTCAACTCCATAGGCAATCCTTGTACTAGTCATGCAACTTTTCTGTAAGTTTGAAATCATATCAAAATAAAAAAGTTAGAAAAGAAAAAAAGGAAGATAGAAGAACTGAACCAGAAAAAAAATCTCTGACTTTTCCTCTTTTCAATAGTTATTATACAAAGAGAATTAAGTTGTACATTTTCATATTCCAAAGATTCTAATTCTTTAACCCTGGTTGGTTTTGTAGCATCGCATCAGATACCCTTGTGTACATATTTAGATACCCTTCCCCTCACTTATTTGCTTTTCTGACGTCCATCTTGACTCTTATTGAACTCCATGAAGGAGCTGACAATACCCTGCCTACATCCTCATGGAATCTCCCTTGATACTGCTTAGGTCCCATGTTTCATGTGTAACCCAGAGATGTGACAGAATTAAAGCCCTTGGGATAAAATTTTTCTATAAGAAGATGTGAGCACAGTTTATACAAGTTCTGTGGCCGTACTTCCACTGACCATGCAGTCAGTCATACTTAGTAGTGGCCAGATAACAGCGTGATTTTGTAGTCTCCTTTTCCCACTGCTGCCTGGATTATAGCAAATGCTCAATTAGACAGAGTTGGTGTAGAGGTTGCAGAAAGAGTTAAGAGATCTTTGTAAAAGTTTAGGTGTGTAAATTAATGAGTGAAAAGGTCCATGGAGAACATTTGACTTATTCATAAGAGGCAACAAATTCTCACCTTTAGTTTATGGTGTTGCTAACACTTCAGATTATTCATGAATGGGGAAATTCAGGATTTATCTGTAAGCTTCCTGATTTTTCAATGGTCATTTAGTTTTTTTAAAAAAAAATATTCTTCTAGCAACATAAGAAAATCTGCATGTCTGTTGTAACCTAACCTTTGATCAACAAGTGTGACCTCAGGTTTATATAAATGAATTATATAGAATGGACAAACAATGGCAGCTGGGATGCAGCAGTTGAGAGAAGATGGGAAGGGAGATCCGATGTGAACATTTGTTTCTTTTTGATTTAGTACACATCCTGTGTACACTGGAAAATTGTGATATTTAAACAAAGTGTGCAATATAGATTGAGTGAAAGAAAAGAAAATAGAAATAAAATTGTAGTTGTGGTTGAAAATGCGTTCCACATAAAACAAAAACAGTATATGGATTCGAAATATTCGTTGAAAATGTAACCATTAATTATGAAGATAAAGTACAATTGAAAATGCTAGAGGGGCGGGGGGGTGGGGATAAGGGGAAGGTGAGAGGTTTTGGGAACGTACAGAGGGATAGTGGATGGGGGGAGGGGGGTTCACACAGTGTGAGGGATATAAATGATAAACGTCTAAGTTTAAAAAAAAATAATAAATAAATAAGTAAATTAAAAAAAAATGATACGATTTTCCCCAGTGAATTTAATAGATTGTCATAAATATGGAAATGTCATAATACACCTCTCTCTCTATCTCTCAATACTAATTCAAGACTGGAATAGAAATCCCTAGCCAGAAATCTGCTCTTTGGATCAGTGTTTAATCATAATGAATCTGGTTTCTGATAGAGGAAATCATGACAAATTTGAGGGCTTATCTTAGATTCTAGAGCTTACAAAACTCAAATAATTTATAAGTAATAACAGAATAACAAAATTAAAATTGTCTATCTTCAACCCATTTCTCTACAATTGCCTCACTGTCCTATATTTTACTTTATTTTTTTATGATGGTTAATGCATCTGGATCTATGATGAAAAACCAGCTGTTGTGACACTACTGACATTTGAAAAAAATATGAGTGCACGTGGTGTGTGAGTATTAATTACTTAACTTGACCCCTATGAAAGGCACAGTAAATAAAAGTTATGAAAACAACTACTATATTTCCATTGAGTAACTGTAAAATAAAATATAGCAAACATATCTAGCAACACTTCACTGTGAAACTAGTGAAATCCTAGAAGCAATAGACAACAAACGTAGCATCAGACATACATTCAAGACAAAGACAGTGGAAAACCAGGAAACAAATACTGGTAAGCCACTAGACCTGTAATATTTGTTGTACTTAAAAATTCTCTTATCCTAAGTTTTTCCATTTCTAAAGCTGAGATGATCATATTATTTATTTAATATGTAATTTAATATGTATATTAGTATTATATAATACTAATACAGTGTGTATATACTAATATAATGGGTATATTAGTGTTATATAATAATATAATGACAAGCAAAATGTTAGCTCTTTACTACTTTCGAAAATAAAACTAGTCATCATATGCTTGGTAAAAAGATCTTATAGGCTCAGCACCTCAGCATGGGAAATACGCATTTCTTTTCAATTTGGGTAAGGAAGACAATACCCAGATAAAATTATAACTATTTCTGAGAAAACAAATTATAGCTTTCTGATTGAGTTTGTGTATAGGGTGTAAGAGACAGGGTGTATGTGTGTGGGGACAGAGAGAGAGACAGTGACAGAAACAGTGACAGAAACAGTGACAGAGAAGAAACATCCCAGGGGAAGTATCACCTTCAATAGAGTTTCTAAAGAAGATTATTCTTACAGAGATACAGTTTGTTTAGAGTCCTATCCTTGAGATACACGCTTATAAATATCTTGCTGTCTTTCCCTATGTATTCTGAAAGCAACAAAAAGATTAGACTGTGCAAGAAAACATGTACTGTGGGCCTTCCATTGTATATAGTCTTATTAAGTAAGAAAATAGAATGTATTTGTGGCGCAAAGAGTTTTTATGAATCCAACTTTTTAATAGATACTTGCATTGTCATGAATATTTTACAATGTCAGTGTCTCAATGTCATCTACATTACTATTTCTTTGATATAGCATATGCCATACTCCTGCTACCCTGAGCTTCTTTCTAAAATGTCTAATGAAATATTCATTCAGTTTCACATTTTAGAAAAGATCACAGTAGGTAACCTTAACATAAAATACATTGAGTTTTATAAAGTTTCTGTTTTACTTCAGGGATATCCAATTAATTATGAGCTATGTCTGAGTGGGCCAGAGATCTGGGCAGCAAATGTGGTATCTTTCAGGTGCCCTACAGTCACTGAAGCACATTAAAAAGTCTTTATACAATAAGACCACTTATTGGTGCATCACTATATGTTAGAACCACGATGATGTAGTAAAAAACAAACAAACAGACAAAAAAACACAATAGATTTAACTTTAGATCATAACAGACCTGATATCAAATTGTGTCAGCTTTTATAAACAGAGTGGATTTGATAAATTAATTAACCCTCAGAAATATCAATTTCTTCATTGGGAAAAGGGGTTATCAACACTCTCTTCAAATTGCTGTGTAAATGCATTCATTCTTTTAAATAACAAATACTGATTCAGTATCTACTGTTTTTTATGCTCAGAAATACAGCACACACAGGCTCTGCCTTCATCATGCTTATATTCCAATGGGGAAAATGGAAAATTAACAAATATACCTATCAATGTATAATATGTTGCCAGCTATTGATAAGTGTTATTATGGGTAAGGATTATCAGGGTAACAGGATAGAGAGTGACAGGAGATGCTATTCAAATAGAGTGGAGAGCAAATGACTCTCAATGAGACAATATGAATAAACTATACAATGTCTATTATTAGACTGGTGCAAAAGTAATTACGGTGTAATAGCTTTATGATCAGGATTTATAACCATCGAAAAAATCCAGAGAAGAAGCCAACTATGTTTAAATATGAGACTAGCTGAAAGTGACTGACTCAAATTGCCTACCTTTCTTCTCACCAAAATTAATGTTTACTGTTTTTTAACCCATTGTTAAGAAACACTAAACATTAATAAAGATTAATAAGGGCAAGATTTTGTTCTATGCTCCTTGTTACAGCATTACCGAGCACTGTAATAATTTTAATCTGATCTATAATATTATCATTTTGATAATTATTTTAACTTACAGAACTAATAATTTCATAATAAAACAATTTTAAAAATATTTTTTTTTATTATTTAAATATGGACTAAAATAAAATAAGCACCAAAATGAAATAACCAAAATGTTACTCTATAAAAATTATACAGAGTCTGGAAGATTTTCTAATTTACAATTAAACAACACATGAATTTCTAAGTTTAGTAAACATTGCAGAATCATTTGAGGAAACTCTTGAATTAAGACGTGTGGAATAAATCGCATTTCTATATTAAAATTATCTAAATTTTGGTGGGTGGTAATCGCTAAAACTCAGCTTGTCTTCCCCAACTATCAGTATTAAAGAGGAGCCTGAGACAAGAATTTTGATGAATGTAGAGTTTTTTGGAAGTAGTCCCAGGGAGGATGAGCAAAAATGAAAATTCAATAATAAGAGTGTATCATTCAGTAAATTCTAAGGGAAACTGGGGCTCAGTCCACTTGAGAACTTCAAAGAGTATATAGAATGTAAAACTATCTGAGAGTCAAGGATGAAGAGGAAGAAGTATTTCTCAGTCAGTTCCTATTTTCCATTGGTTTAGAATTGTCCCTTTGGACAAAGACCCTCTGTATTTCAGTGTTCTGCATGCCTGCCTAAAAAGTGAGCTCCTAAATACATTTAGTTACTGCCTTGGAGAAACAGGAACAGAAAGTGAAAAACAAGCTCAAGGGCTAGGGAGAGACAATTATAAATCAAACACATGGCTAAAATCAGACATGATATGAGAAAATGTTACACTATAGGTAATATGCAAACCAGATTCTTTTGTGATAATAAAAATATTTAGTAGTAGAATAAAAATAAATATAATAGTTGGAACCATCCTGTGTTGCATTTGTAAAGGAAAGTATCTTAGCCTCCACACCTTCACACGTCTTTTTTTTAAAGTAGAACTTTTGTTTTTATCATTCCCCTCAGTATAATCATTTCTGTTCTTTTTATTTTCTTGTATTTATTCCCTCTTGTTTAAAAAATTTCACCTAGGAGAGGCTATGAAAATATTCTTTTATTCTTTAGAGAAAATTGATTCACTGTGTTATTTCACATTTAAATTTAAGCTTTTTTTTAACTTTTAAATAAATTTCCAAAAAGTAATAAAGTCATAAATATATTTTGCAAACCATTCAGCTAAAGGCCCATTGCATAATAATTTAACTCATCTCTGATGCGTTTCTATTGTATAACAGCTTTGAGATGGGGCAGTGTAAACTAATTAGTATTAAACGAAAAGCTCATTTGTTCCTTGATTGCTCTTTGGGTAGTTTCCGAAACATAAAAATAAAAATAAAAATAAATAAAATAAAACAAAATTCAAACAAATCCTTGCTAGATTTCTACTTTGATTGTGGCAGTGGGGGAACCTGCAAAAAAAGTACATCTAATTTAATGTAAAACACTCTATTCCAAAAGAAATAGAGGATGCATGCCAATGTCTAAATTTTATGTAAATTTGTAGCATTAAATTAATATAATAGAAAGTTTAAAGTAGTTATTTATTTTAGAACTTGATAATGACCCAAAAGTAGTCCCTCCTTTTCTGTGGAATATGCGTTCCAAGACCCCCAGTGGATGCCTGAAACCAAATATAGTACCAAACCCTATATATACACATGAAATGTTTCCTATATATGCATACCTTATGTTAAAGTTTAATTTATAAATTGGCATAGTAAGAGATTAACAACATTAATTAATAACAAAACAATTATAATAATAAAGTGTTACTTGAACACAAGTACTTCTATACCAAGACTTCTAGATGATTGACCTTGTCATCATCTAGGTCAATCTGATGACCTAGATGACTGTTAAGTGACTAATGGGTAGACAGTGTATACAACAGGGTAGATACCCTGAACAAAGGGATGATTCAGGACCAGGGTGAGACAGAATGGGATGGCATGAGATTTCATCAGAATAGTACTTAATTTAAAATTTATGAATTTTTTTGAATTTACATTTAATACTTTACAGAGGTTGACCTCAAATTACTGAATCTGGGTGGGGTAAGTGAAATTGTGGATAAGGGGGGACTACTATAGAATTAATAAATTAAAAATTAATAAATTAATTAACAAATTAATAAAAATATAAGACAAGTTTCTCTCTCAAATATTGTTGGTATTCCATTGAGTTTATTACATAGTGAAGTGACAAGATTATGATTTTAGAATCTTGATTGCAAGGGAAAAACCACCAACAAGATGCAAATTACCAGTTGACAAATATATATTTTTAAAATAACAGGTATATTCTTAAAATAATTTTATATTTCTATTATTTAAATACTGCTTGAGCTATAAGAAAATTAGTGCTCTGAAACTGACATTTCAGTCTAGTACAAGGTATGATAGTTTAATTTGACAGTCTCTAAATTGTAGGAAACCACACTTTTTCCTATTCCTTTCTTATTTTTTTTTGCAAATACATTAGAAAAACATCGCTTTATAAGATTTGTGTTTATTTTCACTTTAAAGTTTTCTATTATAGATTTTTCAAGTTATATCATATGCTGCTAATTAAATTATTGCAATGAGCATTTTTCCTATTTTCTTCTGTATTTCTAATTTAACATTTGTAAGTAACCATAATATGCCAACAAATGTTGAAATATATCATTTATTATAAATACAAGTACTTTATTCTTTCATGATTTTAATTGGTAAGAATCCACACATTCATTTATGTTATTGTCACCTTCTCTTTTGTAATAAAGCATGTTTTATATTTTAAATTTCAGCGCATTTTTCAGAGGAGTATTGTTATAACCAAATTTTGTCAGGATGTTTAATTCCATTCAACTCAGCAGTATATTATTTTGCTGACAGTGTAGTAGTCAATATCCCATGAACATGGTTCTTAGGGATTCAATATTTATTTCAGGGTCTAAACCAGAGATCTCACTTTTTTTTTTTTTTTTTGGAATTTGCTGAAAGGCAGTAATTTTTTTTTTTTTTTAATATGAAATAGTAATCCATCATATATGGCATATATATTTTCAGCATTATTTTTTAAACCTTACTGATAATGATTATATTTTTACTAGTAAATAACTATTACCAAGGGATTATTATGAGATAAAAGAGTTATCACGTTGGGACATTTTATATAGTAGGTGGAGTAATAGTGCTTATTTCACTCTGTCTTATACTATAGTTAATGACTTTCCCAGCCTCAGAGGAGAATAAATCTCTCAGGAGATTATGAGTTATTTGAAGGCAAGTTCTGTGCTTTATTTATCTTATCTCCTTTCACACATATCCAGAGCAGAATAGAGAACTTTGCATATAATAGGGAAATGTTTCATGGTTTCAGTTTTTTAATTAACCCATGAATATGTGGGCAAATAATTCCTTCATGAATATATAAATCAGAGAATTCTACTAATAAATATTTAATAAAAAATTATAGTATACGCTTTTAAATTTCTTTCAGGTGTTGAAAGAACATATTTACACTTCATAATTTGTAGTTAGTGTTTGGTTGATATACATAAAATACGCAAAACTATGGTTGTTGGGAAAATAAAGTTAAAAATAAAACCTCCTCCAACCCAGAAAATCTCTCTGTGTAGATACCGTTTTCCTGAAAATAAGACCTAGCCGGACAATCAGCTCTAATGCGTCTTTTGGAGAAAAAATTAATATAAGACCTAGTCTTATTTTCGGGGAAACACGATATATATATATATATATAGGTGTGTGTATGTATATATGCATATATATGCGTATGTATGTGTATATATATGCATATATATATAAATCATATATATCAACATTTATATTGATATATATATATAATATATATGTATATACGTGTGTGTGTGTGTATATATATATGTGTGTATATATATATATATATATATATATATATATATATATATATAGTTTTTCAAAAGAAAAAAGAAAGGGGAGCTTTTCTTATTTTTAACTGAAGACATGTCCCTTATTATTAATTTTTATTTGTCCTCTCAATCTCAACACATAATGAATCACACATAAGAGTACAAATAGTACCATAATATGAAATATAAAATAATTAAACTATTTTTGCAAATTATTACAAGAATATTTTTTCAGTCACAGATTCCTGACGATAAGTAGATTTGAGCCAATAACCTTTACTTGACACCATTTGATGTAGTAAATAACCACATTCAAACATAATTATTAATATTATTTTATCAAATAGTCAACTGTCAAAGTCGAAAATGCTGATTTAAAATTATCAACAAATCATTGCCTCAAGATAATTGTATTGCTTTACTGTTTGTAGATTCAGAGAAAAATTTTATTTGGCATGCATATTAAAGATTCTAGACAACCAAAAAAATAAGTAAATTTTTTGGTGAAAATAATGAATATTAAATTCATCTAACTAAAGATGAGTTAAAAATATCAATTGTCTTGTTAGAAATTAAGGAAATTTTAAGTATTAACATTGTGAAGTATTAGTATGTATTATGTATGTGGGGATAGAAAATGTGAATAATTGTATATGTGTTAATTTCCTCATCTTTATTTGTAAATGTGTCAATATATTAAGTTTAAGTTGGATAAAACTGGACATGGTGGTATACACATATTACTTAAGTTATAAAGCTATCTAGGGTAAAACTTAAAAAATTATTATCAACTCCCAATGAAAAGTTCAATATGAGATGAGCTACCAGATTGGGTATAGCAGCAAGTAGGCAATTTTTTTTTAATTGTGTACAGAAATATGACACCAATGGAGTTTTTATATCGAGAAATTAAGGATTAGTAAAAATCAGACATTTAAAATATAGTTAAAACACTTACAAAACACTTACTATATATGTATACGCCATTAAATGATTTTTAAATATTGGCTGTTTTACTTATGAAAATTGAGACAAACATTTCAAGTTTTTTATTTACAAATAGAATTTGTGTTATCCTATCAGACTATTTATTACTCCACAATCATTTGTAATCATTAACAGGAATGCAATTTTGCTCATTTTAATAAAGCACAAAGTAAATTAAAAAATATTAAATAATCTTAAGAGTGCCAAAAGCATTTAACAAAATTAAATTTACATATATGTGTGTTTATATATACACACACATATAAATATACATGCATATGCATATATATGTGTATATATGTGTATGTGTGTGTATACGTGTATGTGTGTGTGTGCATATATATATATATATATAGCCAAAAACGTTGTGTGTGTGCGTGTGTGTGTGTGTATATATATATATATAAACATAATTGGTTAACACTTAATATATGGTAAAAGAAAAGTATACATTTCAAAGTCCTGAGGAAATTATAAATGTCTACAATTGTTTGATATGTTTATGAAGGAATAAGTCAAAAGTAGATAAATTATAAATTTTGAAAATAAGAAACAAAATTATCATTATTTCTTTGTTAGGTATGTATACATCTGAACTGAAGATAATTGCCTGAAAATTAGAAACAATAAAAGGACTCAGATTTTTCTAAGGTCAAAAATATCTCTTACATCATTTTTCACCTTTACAAGTCTAGAAGGAAAGTATCCATAATAGGTAACAGATAAACTAAATGATGGTACACTTAAATTAAATTCCATTTGAATCAAAAGATCCTTGGCAAACAGAGACATTTTTAGAAGAAAAAAGAAGAGACATTAAGTCAAGTTAAAGATTGAAAAGTAGCTAACAGAATATGCCACCTTAAAATATGCCTCTTTGCCATAAGATAATTTTGAGCTGATTGTTTTGAGAAACTGCAAGACACATAGAGAATAGAACAGACCCTTTTTAAAGAGAAATCTACATTTATAAAGAAAATTTACATTAGAAAGCAATCTGTCCCAGGACAAGAGCTATTACCTGAAATAGCTTTTCATGTGAAAGACTTACCTGTGTGATAGGAGAACCCTGTCTACCAAACGTTTTTTTCGTCTAACCATCCTGTTAATTGCCTCCTCTCCCCTCCCTGCAAACACACATCTTTCTGTAATCTTTAAGCTGATATTTAAGTTAGTGGTTTGGATCATCTCAGGGAATTTAGTCACTTTTCCTGAGGCTCTCCCATGTACACATGAGGTTAAAAATCTATTCCTCTAGATGTATACTGTAACTGCTAAAATAAATTATCTGTTAAATTTAAACCCTTGCCAGTCAAAAGAGATTGGGTGGGTAGTTTGGACTGTACCCTTCAATTTTGGAGAATTTTTATTAGATTAAAGAAATAATAAGTCTCTTTCTCTCAGTGTCATCACGACATAAAATAAAAAGGAGTTGTTTTGTAACTTCTCAATATTAATTTAGTCTATGAGCATATTTTTGGGCTAAAAAATTTGAAGTATGTCCTAGCTATTCTAAGTTATTTCATTAATTATAAAAATTTCAAAATCCTTCCTTTTATATGGGCTTACTCTAATATTATTCTGAATGGAGAAATAGTATGTAAGTTTTACACAAATAGGAAAGTCTTCTGTTTTCTCCACACCTCATTCCCTTTCTATTTCAATACTGCATAACCTTTTTGAAGAATTGACAGATTTTAGCATTCAGCACTCTTGGATTCTTTTTTATTATCTTCAGTGAGAGTGATTACTGTTTATTGCCAAAACTGAAGCTTACAGTTCTTGAATCTATATTCTGAATTTGATTTCTTTCATTTATGTTATTATCATGTCAATTTTATTCATCTGAATATAGTGACTAAAGATTACAAAAATATGGTTTATAAACACATTGTTGATATTTCATGTACATTTAATTTTCTCTGGGTTTGAAGATAACTTAAAAATTCTTATTAAGACTCACTGAATGCATCTTAGAAAATGTTTTTGTTATTTTAAATGACTCACAACTAAGACACATGCTTGTCAAACAAATATCTTTCTATGACAACATGATAGGTCTTGTGGATGGCAAGAAAGAGCAAATATGATTCATCTCGCCTCTAGAAAAGCAGTTGCTTGTCTTCCAAATAACATATTTTTTTCTTTTTCTTTTCTTTTTTTTTTTTTTTTTAAACATTGACAGCACTGATTGTGGTTTAGATGTTATTGTGGTGTAGGTATCCTAGTAGAACTTCAGCACAATGATTAGCAATTTGTAATTTAGTATTGATTCAGGGAAAGTTTTCCAGTCATGCCAGTCTTTACCTGGTACAATATAATATTTTTAACAGTAGCTTAGAAAATAGAATTTCAAGCCTACATGTACCTTCATTGGATAAAAATTGATAAATATTGGACTAAAAAACAATTTGAGAAATTCCTTGAATAATCAATGCAGGCAACATTTTTCTTGTAAATTTATCATTACCCTTAATTCTAGATGAGGGGCCTCTCCTAACGTGATCATCTGGAATCATATGTTATTCTCTATCTTGGTATTTTATACATTTACCAGTTTATTTGTCTATTTCCTCCAGCTCATGGAAAGTGAATAATAATCATATATATGTATATAAATCTCCAATAACTTATATGTTTGAGCTTAATAAGTACATGTTGAATTAATGGAATATATTGTAATTTTATATAATGCTTACTCAGAGATGTTTATAGTTTCAATGGAAGAAGTAATTTAATGAGGACTACAGTTTAGAAAATCCTTGATTTTTATTAGGTCACAGGAAATAAGTGTCTTAGAAATGAAGAACAATAAATATGTACATTTGAATTTTTAGAATTAGAAACCTCTAAAGAGTAAGAATGCATTATCCCTTCATCTAGTTGACATATATATATATATATATATATATATATATATATATATATATATATATATATATATTAGACACCATGCTATGTCAGGCTCTATCCTAAATGGCAGGAACAGAGGGTGTCCTGTCCTCATATTGCTTACATATGAATAGACGAGACATATAACAACAATTTTAAAAAAGTAAATGGATAGTATACTACAATGTGTTAGGAACTCGAGAAGAAACGGTGTTACTTTCGGTTGAGCAGTAATGATGTCCACCATATTATTGACATCTATGAAGAGATAGAAATCATGAACAAGTTGTGCAAATATCTGAAGAAAGAGTATTCTAAGAGGAGGAAACAGTACATACAAAAGACCTGAGCTGGGATGATGCTTCACATATTGAAAGAAGAGTAAGGAGGCTGATGACACAGCAGGCACATGGGACCTAAAGAAAAGTGGGAAGATATTACGTTAGAGATATCAGCCTCTACAATAAGTAACATCTCATACTCTTAGGTGTAGGGAAGGAAAAAGTTTTCTTCAGTGTTCTCAGGGTCACTTGGTGGCTCTGAAAATTAAACTGACAAAGTGGTATTAACAGGAGTCAGCATACAAATCTAATTGAATTTTTACACATAGGGAGCCTCCACACTGCTCTGGTCACAATAGTGACCAGAGCCAAATGTTTTATACCCTTAGGCAAACAAACAATACAGTTGTGAAGAATTTACAAGATAAAGTTGTTTGAGCTAGGGGTAGGAAATGGTGAGGTAACTGAGGAGATAAAGGTAGTTTAACAGTATTGGTTTGTACAGATTTCTCAGCCTCAAATTCCTGTCTCTGGTGATAAAATACCTTCCCTTTTCCTGGGTATTGGGAAAGCACATCTCACAGGAGGTTTTTATGACCTGTTTCAGGGAAGAAGGGCGAGGGGAGGGAAGTCAGGAGTAACCTTCCTGCTTCTGCAGTTGTCTCAGATTCCTTTAGCTAAAGGTACTCAATATGCCAGCATGCATGCT